>NC_134861.1:50830573-52049948 GCF_049852395.1 Peromyscus maniculatus bairdii
CCTTAATGAGATGACCTGCTTCCCATGCATCTCCTTCACATTTGCTTCAAGATTTTTCATAACAAATTCTCTGAAGTAGGTAAAACAACCAATGGTTCCTCAGTCTCACAGAGGAGGAAAAGCACCCCAGTTAATTGCCTAACACCTAGGTAGGAGTGGGAGCCAAACAATTGACCACATGCTTACTATGTTAGTCTAGATTGCCTTGAATCATTTCATGTTTCCCCCCTTTTGACAATATTCAAGTTTAATTATTGATAGAGCAAAAAACAGAATTCACTTGTTATGTTAATATGTACCAATTAGTAACTTGTAACAAGAGTTTACATTACAGGCACTTCACTACTTACGTGTAAAATATTGTCTTGGTTTCTTCTTCTGCTGCTATGATAAAACACCCCAATAAAAGGTACTTAAGGAACAAAGGGTTTATTTGGGCTTATACTTCCAGAGAGATAACTCCATTATGGCAGGTAAGCATGTCAGCAGGCAGGAGAGGCATGGTGACCGGCGCATTCGTCTGGTTGCTCATGATTCATCCACAGTCAGAATGCTGAGATTGGGTAGATAGAATGCTGGGTTGTAAAACCTCAAGGTTGTTCCTCAGTGACCTACTTTGTCCAGTGAGATTCTACCTCCTGATGTTTCTATAACTTTCCAAAGAAACTACCAACTAAGGACCTAATTAAAAAAAATAAAACAGAGAAGAGCCTATGGGGGACATTGTACATTGAGATCACAATAGGTATATTTGCATTCCGTTTGTTCTCTTACCAGTGTTCCCCACTTTGGTACTATTGTTTGAAACCTCTTCTCAAGGTCCATGTGTTGGCCAGGCTATAGTGCTGAGGAACCTTTGGGATGTGGACTTAGTGAAGGGAGATCATGGCAAGGATGCCTTCGAAGGGGATTTGGGAACCTGGTACACTTTCCTGCTCCCTTTGCTTCCTGGCTGCCCCAAAGTGAGCAGTCTCCTTCACTCTGTTCGCTCCCACTGCAAAGTTTTCCACCTTGCCCAGTCCCAAGCAAGGTGGCTAGGTGAGTGTGGATGGAAGCCTTTGAAACTAAACAAGAATAAGCTTCACTCCATAAAGTTATCATAGGCATTTTGTTGGAATTCATGGTGATATTTCAAGCCCTGATGTTCAAAGCTGTCACACCACTAAAGAATGCAGAACATTGAGGTATCACACATTCCTTAGTTTAGTGAATATTTTAGTAATTCTCTTGTAATTTTTTCAAATTCAAGAATGCCATGTTTCACTGTGAAGGGCTGACACCATCCCCACAAAGCTGAGATGTCATAGATGACTCTATTTCTTATTAGTTTGAAATCTTTTTTCTGTGCTTTATTGGCCAATTGAAGCAGAGACAACAATGAGCAACAGAGCAATTTCCTGTGCATTTTTCATCAGGTGAAACATATCTATTCTCCTTAAAACTCCAGTAGCATCCATCCAGCAGATTGTAATTAGTGTTTTTTTCTAAAGGTTGTATTGGGAAAGGCTTTAAAGACTCACCCTAGCTGGTCACACACATGATCTAAGTCTCTGTCAGAAGCAATTCCTGAGACCTCTCTTTGGTTAATAACGGGGGGCTCCATCCAGGGAAGAAGGTGATGAGGTTGTTTCTGAAGTTCCCCAAAGGAAAAGTGCCTCTGGAAAGCATCTGGCTCCAGTCAGCAGGCCTTTTCATTTTGTATCCTCAGCCTGGAATCCGGGTGTGAACTCTCACTTTGCTGTTCTCATATCTGGCGAGTCTCTCACCATCTATCTCCATGATTGCTGGTGAGCACAGTTGGACATAATGATGTCTTGAAGCAGAATGAAGAGAAATGGAAGACCCTATGGAGTGACAAAGAAGAAGCAGGCTGTCTTCCTCCATACAGCAGACCCATCCTGAGGCACAAAATATGACTGTTCCTTTTGCATTCTCACAATAGAAACCAAACTAATAAACCACAGGCCTGAAGTTCTGAAACAAAAGTTCATTATATTGGAATACCCTCTCTTTCAAAAGAGCTCAAAGTTTTTATTTTTTTATTTTTATTTTTATTTTTTAATAGGCTTTTCCTTGATCCCAAATCCCCCATTCTGGAAGCCTTCTTGAACCACATGGGGAGAGATTATATTTTTTCAGTGCCCATTTCCTTATTCCAATCTTCCTGAAACTGAAGACTTACAGATGCTGAATTTTTCTCGAAGGAAACATTTTGCTTCTTTCAGCTCATGAGTATTCATCTTTCTTTTGCTTTGGCTCTGGAACTCTTTTTTCAATGGCCTATTTAATGTTCTTTTGCCAGAGTATTGTTGATGTTCTCTAAGAATGCCATATGCCAATAGCCTTAGAAGTCTAGCTCAGAGAAGACCAAGACATTTGGAGTCAAAAGACCAAGGTTTGAGGCACAATTTTGCTACATAGTACTTGATTGTAAGAGTCTCAGTCACATTCCATTACTGTAGCAGATACTGGAGACAGTGAACTTACAAAGAGGAAGATTTGAGTTGCTCATGGTTTTGGGTGCTTCAATTTATTATTCATTTTCCCTGTGATTTGGGGTAATTTATATTTCTAAGCCTTTGTTTATTTGTCTGTAAAATGGGTAGTAACAGAGTGGTTTCCATGTTAGAGATTTTAAATGGGATTTTAGGGATGTATTTGAGGTATGTGGCATATTTATAGGATAAGGAATTCTTTTGCCATCCCAAATCATAGTAGGCTGGGTCTCCCTTTTGGGGGCATGTTTTCCATAATCCTCTAGAAAACCTCATAAGGAGGAAGTCAAGACTACAATGTAAATGATATTATGGATGCAGATCCTCTGTTGGTAAACATTAGCCAGAAAATGCCCTGGTGCCTTTGATTTTGATACAGCAGGAACAATTTATCAACAGCCCCAAGGAGCCAGAAAGAGACTTTGTACCATCAGGAGACACTACAAATCAGAGCTGTAGTTTGCTTGCACATCTAGCTGCTTTTTGAGATACTTAAGGTTCCACAATTGATCTCATGAGTGCTAAGTTTTGTTATTTTAAAAATTGAGGCTTCATCTCCAGGTTGAAGTTTTATAAACACTTGGCAGACTGGAGCTGGGTGGTGGTGGCACACGCTTTTAATCCAAGCACTTGGGAGGCAAAGCCAGGCAGATCTCTGTGAGTTCGAGGCCAGCCTGGGCTACAGAGTGTGTTCCAGGAAAGGTACAAAGCTACACAGAGAAACCCTGTCTCAGGGGAAAAAAAAACAAAAACAAACAAACAAACAAACAAAAAACAAAACTTGGCAGATTGCAAAAATAAGAGCAGGGCACAGACTATATTTGGGAACCACCTTTGCCCAGCTACACCACTCATATCTGTTTTCTACATAGAAGTACCACATCATGGTACCAGCACAGGACAGAGCCAAGCTGTTCATCTCATTGCTAGGAAGCAAAAGCAAAGGAGGATGGGAGCATTGTCTCCCAACCTCTTCAAGCACCTACTCCTGTGGGCTAAAGACTTTTCTCCTCTTAACATTTCTACCACATCTTTAAATATCACTGGCTGGTGACCAAACCCTTGACAGATGGAACTTCATAAAACATTCTAAGTCGGATGTGGCTCATAAGCGAATCTCGAGCCTTTACATTCAAAAGCTGCGGGTTTGATGACAGGATTTGTTGCCACATATTATTTGATCATAGGTGAATTAATTTATTTCCCCAGGCCTTTGTTTTTTGAGTGTAAAATGAAGCGATTCTAATTACACATTACGGCATGGCCAGCAACACTAGAGTATCTGTGTGCTGTCTCCTGTTCACAAGAAACTTTTCCTCAAGTCCTTTTTCTCTGTCATGGAAAAAGATACTTTTCCTTGGTCGTCAACTTCACTTTTAAAACAATGCTTTATTTAATCTTGGAAATTTTCATATATAAAAATAACTTCCCTGTATCTTGATCCATATCTACTCCTGCCCCCTCATGTCCAACTTCCTTTATCCTGCCTAAACATCTCCCTTCCTACTTAATGTCTTCCTTTCAAAAATTTTAAAGAGAATTAACATCCACTGAGTTCAGTTAGTGGCACCCTTTTGCACAGAGGTATGTGGTACTCTGCTGGGGCAAGAACAGCCAACCTCCCCTTATGCAGATATTCAAAGAAAATGACTCTTCTCCCAGAAGTCACCGAGAAGAGCTCCTCATCTTGAGGTGACCTTGGTAATCCCTCCCAGACCCGTGCTGGAGGTTTAACTTGTTTTATCTCTTTATGACTCTTTCAGGTAATCTCAACTACTGTGTGAAAAATGAGTCATGTCCAGTACACAACATCTCACCGCACTTCTTCACATCCTCCTTTAGATTTGTCTTCCATTTAGACTCAATTGTCTTAGAGAATCCCTTTGACCTATTGTGAAGGGAAAATATGTTTTCTCCATGATCCAAATGTAAATGATTTGTTTATTTTATTTAATATTTTGAGACACTATCTTGCTTTATATCCCAGGATAGTCTTGAACTTATGACTCTCCTAGCTGAGTTTTCATAGCGCTGGAATTGTAGCCATATGTCAAGATATGTGCAAAAAATTAAATTGAACATTGTATTATTATGCTGCTGACTAGCATTTAAAAAATGTAACTCCCTTTGGGATGTGGAGGATGATTTTGGAATGCCACATAGTGCTTATACCACTTCCAATAGAGTTTTTGTTGCAAAAGTATGATGGGACTCGATGCTTTGGATCTTTTTTTCTGAGATATTTTTAGAATTAGGTTATGATACAAGAATTTCTTCCTGTCTTTAGGAAGTAATGAATTAAAGCAGCTAAATTTAAAAATAAAGTAGAAGATGTAAGTTGAAGGGGCTGAGGACACCCCTCAGGCACTAAAAGTGCTTTCATTCTTGCCGAGGACCCTAGCTCATATCCAGCACTCACTTCCGGTGCAACTGCATATAACTCCAAATCTGATGTCCCTTACTCCAAGGATACCTAAAATCATGTATACAAACCCACACACAGATACACTGTCATATACACAATTATAGATCACAAAGTAAATTTAAAAACTAAATTAAAATGATAATGCCATATGCCAATAGCCTTAGAAGTCTAGCTTAGAGAAGACCAAGACATTTGGACTCAAAAGACCAAGGTTTGAGTCCCATCATACTTTTGCAACAAAAACTCTATTGGAAGTGGTATAAGCACTATGTGGCATTCCAAAATCATCCTCCACATCCCAAAGAGAGTTACATTTTTTAAATGCTAGTCAGCAGCATAATAATACAATGTTCAAATTAACTTTTTTGCACATATCTTCTCACCCTTTTAAATAAGCTATACATTTTCTAGAAAGTCGGTGTTTTCATACTGCTTTATAAATCGGTTCATACAAGCTTTTGAAACATAAGCAAACCACTTAGCTTTTCTTTGTTTCCTTTTCTCTCTTTCCTTACCATGAAGTAAGGGCTGGTGTTTGAGGATGAAAAGAACAGAGTTCCCCAGATGATCTCGTCAACTTGCCTATCATCTTACAAAGTGAGTCTGGGCATTTTGAGCCCAGAAAATATGGAACATGTACAGGCTTAACTCTTATGTGGTGCTTTTGTCTGTTGTTTGTGGGGTTTTCCTGTGGAGGCTTTATATACTGACCATGTTTTTCTCTGGATTTTGCTTGCTTTCAAATCTCTCTTCATCAACCTTTCCCAACTGGCTTACTCATGGCCTTCTTGCAATTCTCCTGAGACCAAGTGTGAACGGTAGGATAGTGGTTCTCCTTGCAGTATAGCCCAAGTCTGAGTGATACCCAATCATCTTTAATTTTGACAGTCTTATTACAAGTTGCTTTTCCCTCTTTAAGCAGTCCATTGGATGATCTTGATACCATTCCAGAATACAGAGAAGGTTTGGGTTTATTTTTTTAATGGTTAAAGAATTAAAAGGCAGGAAAAGTTTGAAATCCAAGAAAAGCCAAAAGTTAAGCAAAACCAAAGTTTATTCAAAGAGTAGAATTTTATGAGTGTTACAAAGCCAAAAATTCAAGCAAAGTCAAAGTTTATTCACAAGGACAATTTCTTCAGTGTTTAAAAGAAAAACCCTAGGGCAGGCAAGCTTTAAATCTCAGCCACTGGCAGGAGAAGGATAATTGGGGGAGAGAAAGGAAAAAGTCATGCTATTTGAGTGAAGCTATCATGGAGGTTAGTCACATGATGGGTACGCATCCATATGTCAGGAAGGGGAGCTTTGAGAAGGAGTAAGGAAGTCCAACATCAGAAAGAAAGAGTTAAAAAATAAGAAAAAAGAAATGGTTGTGTGTTCTGAGTCAGGACTCAGAAAGGTGGATAGACCAAGCCAAACCTCATGGTCGGCTTACAAGAACTTCAGTAGAGGGTGGAGATTCTGGGAAGAAAAATTACAATATCTCATTACAGAAATAATTCTGCCCATCTTCCAGCATGACTTATGGGGAGGTTGATTTCTTAGAGGTCATTATACCCTCCTGTGGGATGATCTCTTGATCAGGTAGATAATTGACTGTCCCAGCTGGATCAAGTCCTTTATGTCTTAGGTACCTTAGAATGTTAGGTCTCAACCCAGGATAAAAAAAAGAGACTCTACCCATTGACCGGAAGGAGCTAATTTTCTCTCAGTGAGCCTTGTGTGATTCTCTTTTGCCTTATTTTGTCTACAAGTGAAGTAGTGATGCCAAAGTCAAGGTTGTGTGCATTTTGCTGAAAATCATTAGTTTTAAGTTTGAGAAGTTAAATCTAAGAAGTTGAGTCTTTCCATATTTCGTTCAGTTTCAAGAGTTGAAAGACACACAAGAGGGTATGTGTATTTATTTTTTGTCCTTCTATGCATAAGTCACTCAACTCTTATGACAACCTAATGAGATAGATATTGCTTTAACTTAAAAATGTTTTTGGCTTTTTTATTTAAGAAAAATTTTAATTCATTTTACATACCAACCACAGATCCCCCTCTCATCCTTGCCCTGGCTCCCCCAATCAGCCTTCCCCTCAACCCACCCTCATTCCCTCCTCTAAAAGGGTAGGGGCTAATCACATGTTTAGGCATCAATGTTAAGAGAGGAGGTGATAATTTGACTTTCTGGTAGGAATGAGTATAAAGAGACATTTTTGCTTCCCTCTTTGATGATCAGACTATTGAAAGAACAGAACTTAAGAAATTAGAATTTCCTCAGGAATATTTGGTTAGATAAGACATGGTAAGTGTTGGGTTATGCAGAGCAGGAAGAGAGATTTATAATGTGTCAGATAACTTTTGGAGAAGAGACTAAGAGCTGAGGCATGCTGGGTAGGAGACCACTCCTTGGCTAGACAGCTCAGTTATGTACACTTCTTGCTTTCTATTTAAACCCTCATGTCATGCCCCAGAAGATGAACTTGAGACATGTGGTTACTGGGTGCATTTGTTCTTTTTAATAATATGACCATATTGAATGAATCTCCTTTTTCTGCTTTTCCCAATTCAAAATGAAGAAGAAGACAAGACACTCACTGGAGCATTGTTAACCTACAAGGGACTTACAGAAAATGGATTCTCCCTCCTGCCAAACCATCAATGGCTGATAGATCTTCAGCTTGGAGAGGGTACCCCTGAATTCCTATCCACTCCACAAACTTAAATGCTGACCTGATTGATCTTGTTCAGGCCTTCTGCAGGCCCCCATAGCTACTGTGAGTTCATAAGAACAGCAGTGTTGTCATGTCCAGAAGGTGCTTTTTCACTCTAATCTGACCTTTGCTCTTACATTCTTCATGCTCCCCTTTTCACAATGACTCTGAGTCTCAAGGGTAGACAGTGTGAAATAGATGTTCCACTTGTGGTTGAGAGCTCCATGGACACTTATTCTCTGTGTTTTGTCCAGTTGTAAATTTTTGTGTTAACTCTTCTTGCCCCACAAACAAATGCCTCTGATGAGGTCTGGAAACTGTGCTAATATCTGGAGATAAGAGTTTAGAGAACAATTTGATACTGTGCCAATTTCCCAAAAACAATAGTAGTATGTCCACACCCAGAGCCTATGAGGACTTCAACTATGAGATTTTTAGCAAGCTTTACAGTATCAAGAATGTGTTTCCTTTCAGTTCAGTTAGAAAGCAATCAGTTGCCACCATAACATTCATGCCACTATACTACCTGGTTTTGTGTGTCAACTTAGCACAAGCTAGAAACATCAAAAAGAAGGAGCATCAGTTGAGGAAATGCCTCTATTAGATCCAGGTGTAAGGAATTTTCTCAATGGGGGAGGCCCTAGCCCATGGTGAGTAGTGCCATCCCTGAACTAGTGATCCTGAATTCTATAAGAAAGCAAACTGAACAACTCAAGTGAAGTAAGCCATACTCATCCATGGTATCTGTATCAGCTCCTGCTTCCAGAATCCTGCCTCGTTTGAGTTCCTGTCCTGATTTCCTTCAGTGATGAACAGAAATGTGGAAGTGTAAGCCTAATACAACCTTTCCTCACCTACTTGCTTTTTGGTTATGGTGTTTTGTAGCAGCAACAGAAACCCTAACTAAGACAGATATTGCCATACTTGTCCTTATTGCAATTCATAAGGTTTACAGCTGTGTAACCCTGTTCATGAGTTTTATTGACCTCAACAGTCTGCACAACACCTCTAGTACTATGAAAGCTAGCTATCAGGAGAGACACTTCCTGGTCAATACCAACTCAATTTTTTTTCATGTCCAAAGTGTGTGGTACCTTCATCAATAAATTCTTAGAATTAGGTTTTGTTATTCAACCAAGAACAATGCCAATAGCCTGACCAACAACTTGAGAGGACATATCTCACATTTGGCCCTGGACTTTTTATTTGGCAATCTGGCTACTGGGAGGAGTATTATCTCCCATGTGGTGTAAATCCAATTAAATTCATCTCATATGATGTGTGTGTGTGTGTGTGTGTGTGTGTGTGTGTGTGTGTGTGTGTGTGTAGTAAACCAGTATATTTCCATTTGGATTTATCAAACATTTCAGTATTAATTATTCCTCCTCCTACCTGCTCTTTCACAGTCATACCCTTCAATCTTCCTTTCTATCTATGGTCAGCATAAATTATGTTATATGGGGAAAAAGGAAGTTGGGGGGGTTGGGGAGTGGGGAGTGGGTTTTGGGAGATTTAGGGGTACAGATGGGAATTGAATATTACCAAAGTGCATGGTATACGTGTACGTAATTATCAAAGAACTAGTAAAATATTCTATTAAAATTTTTGAAGAGAGTAGACGAGAGGTATATAAGGACACCAATGCCTCCATCATAGACACTGGCTTGCTTCTTAAGAAAGAGTTGCCAATATGACTTCCTTACTTCAGCCTTTTTTTTTTTTTTTTTTTTTTTTATCAATGGAAGAATCTGAGACTATGATGCTCGGTATCTTCTCTTGTTACTTTCAACTCATAAGTAGGACTGATATAAATACAAGGTATCTAACACAATATATCTTCAGCTTAAAACATAGTGTGTCTCTCACACCAATCTTAGAAAACGTCAACAAGTGTTCATGATGGTCTCTTTGAACTTTTCCCGTTGCTAGTGGAATAATGTGGTGCAGGGTCCAGAGGCAAGTTAGAATAGGAACCCTTCATCAGACGCCACTGGTGGGAGCACAGAAACGCATTTCAGAAAAGAAGTAGAGGCAAGCTGGGGGGGAAATATGTGATAGCCACTGGGATTCCTATGTTCTTTGAAGCAGTTATCTGACATCTGCTTATACGCTTGAATGATACGGGGAAATATTACTTCCAGGGCCAAGCATTTCTCCGTGTTATATATCAGAAAGGAAATGCTCTTTTGTTGGTTGAAACACACATAACACCTAGAATGCTTTGCTTTCTTAAGGTCTTTGAAATGGCAAATCAAACTCTAAGAGCAGCAGGACTAAGGGACTGGAGAGCCCTCCAGCTGCATTTGTTGCCAGAGAGGCTGGAAATTAAAAGACCAACACTGTTGCATTTCCAAGCACTTGAACTCCAAAGAGTTTTGTTTGTAAGAACTTGGTTTTTATCTTTTTTTTTTTTACTTCCTCTACATAAAGGCTGGAGGTTAAGTGATTGAGCTACCTTGGTTTAAGAAAAGAGGGTGAAAATAGAGTTGACAGGATCCTTTATGAGAGTTTGTCTCTGTGCAGATGGTGAATGAAGTACAGGGTTCACAGAACCTTTCCAACAACATGTTAACATCATTTCCCACTGTATGCATGGTGCAGAAGACATAAGAAGAATGTCCATGGTAAACAGGCATCAGAAAGCATGCGGGCAGGGACCAGTGTGGTGGGGTCAAATGTCAATTTGCCCTTCCTATATGTTATGTACTTCCTCATAACTAGTACTTGTCCCTAAGTCTTTATAGAGTCAGGGCATAGAAAATGGTTTCTTTTCACTTAAATAAAGCACTTCACTAGAACTGGGAAACCTAGATTTAAATTCTGGTTTTGTTATTTTGTGAGCTGATTCTCTCTCTGTAGTTATTAAATGATTGCAACCATGCCAGAAATGTTCTAAGTGTGAGTACATAATCACAAATTATAATAGTAACAAATTTAATTCTCAGCTATTGTTACTGTTCTTCTGCAATCTGCAGGAAATGGAATCACAGAGATATTAGCATTTGGTCTATCACAGATCTAGTAAGCAGTTTTGTCAGCATCCAATCTAGACTGACTCTGAGGGATTTAACATAGTTCTTATCACTCAGCACTACTACATAATAGATATGATTTTGTGCGCTTTGAATACTACTTGGTTTTAACTGCAGTTAAATCACAGATGAAACTGGGTGGGCATAATTTGGAAAAAGAGTTAACTTCAAAGCATTATTATGACAGGTCATTCTTTTCGATATGTACGGAAAATTTATATAGTAGTACTGAGATAGATGACTTATAAAATAATATCTTATGGTGTTCTGTGTTAGTTATGGAATTATCAAATATTACTTTACAATTTTTATTTATTATGTGATATAACTGTTCATCATAAATGTTATTTAAAATACAAAATAGCTGTATCAGGTATAACTCTAAATACCAATTACTCACATAACCCATAAACTATGAGATAGTACTAGTAATATCTAATTTGTGAGTGATAGAGATTTAGAGAGGAGAAGGTACAGTCATAATTAGAATAATGCTTGTGGATCTCAAACCTAAATTTTTAATTTTTCTAAAATATTTTAAGTTCATTAGTTTCTTTCTAATTCAACTTAAAGAAATGGAGCTCAGAATATAGAGGCTTTATTTTAATTAATTAATTAATTAATTAATTATATTTCTTATCATGCAGCTAGTAAAGGCCCATTGTAGCCAGATAATAAACTCTTCTTCTTCTGACATCAGCTTCATTTGCTTCCATATCGCTCCTCTTTCTTGTTTAACGAAGAAGTATTTTCCCTACTCCTACATATACACCTCCACTAGTGCGCAGGCGTGGTTCTCCTTTTGTCCATGCAAAGATCCACTGGCAATGACCTCCTCTTCTGCTTCAGTCCTGTCTCCCACTCTGGATGATTTTCATTAGTACAAGAGTTAAATCCGAGTTTCTGCATAATTGATAAGAATTCCTTT
Source organism: Peromyscus maniculatus bairdii (assembly GCF_049852395.1). Lineage (NCBI taxonomy): Eukaryota > Metazoa > Chordata > Mammalia > Rodentia > Cricetidae > Peromyscus > Peromyscus maniculatus. The sequence goes on from NC_134861.1 coordinate 50,842,150, forward strand.
GACCCAAGCCATCTCTGGCTCCATTTCTCATCTCTAGAAGGCTAGGAATTTATAAAATTGTCTGACAGAGATATTATCCGCTTATTGGTTCTCGTTTATTTGCTCTCACTCTTCTCTTGAACACCTCTTTATTAGGTTAAGATTTAGAAGTTACCAAAACCATTGTGCACTTGTGGATTGGTCTTATTTGTTATATAACTGAACTATAATGTAAACTCTGTAATATACCAACCAGCCTGTGTGTAGGGTCAGATTTTAGAATCGCCAACCCATTCTATACTTGTATGAACACCCAAACATTGTTGTGATGTTGTAGAAATTCTAATGTCAAAGGGCTGGGAGATGGCTCAGTGATTAAGATCAGTTGTCACTCTTGCAGAAGACCAGACTCAGTTCCCTGAACTGCTCACATGGTGGTTCCCAATAACTGGGACTCCAATTCCAGGGCATCCCATGCACTCTTCTGGCCTTTACCGGCACCGGGCATGCACACAGTGCACATACCTACATGCAGGCACTCACACTTACGCAAAAATAAATAAATTCAAAGGCTCCACATTCCAGCATCATCTGTGCCATTTCTTAGTTTTCTTTCTCTTTCTCTTATTTTTTCTTGTTTCCACTTCTTCTGTATTCTTGCTCATGTATTATCAAGTCCAGTTTTAATTATGTGTTGGCGATGTAACTTTTGATGAGGATTTAAAGCTTAGTGAACCCCTGCTGGGATTTTTTGGATTTGCATGAAATATACATGAATCTGGGTAGTATCCCACCTTTGTGAAGACGGTTTCACAACAGGATATTTATAGTCTGACTAATAACATTCCTGATATAGAATCTATGTTCCATTTTATTCTGAGAAAACCATCAAAGAAGAAAGACCTTATTTGTACATTAAGGTATTTTAATAAGATATTATATATCTTATTATTCCATTCAAAGAATACATTGTTTATAACTGATATTCTCATTTTACTAACCTGCCCTTTTTAAATTATGTTCATTCTTTGGCATACTTAATTTTTAAAATTTTCCAGAATTTGTCTGACCTTTTAAGTTGAATAACATCATTAATTTTATGTCTTCTTTTTTTATGTGAAGCATGCAACTAAGGTTATGTTTGTGTCCTATGCATTTCTCATTCTTTGTATAGTATGGAATTTACTGTATCATTCTTTCTACTTTAGCCCTGTTCTAAATATTTTCCAATACCAATGGCATTACTTACTCAACAATTTATTTAATAGTATTAAATGCATCTTTCCAAATGTATTATCTTCTTAGTCATCAATATTTTATCATTCATTAATTTTGAATGTTGTTGAACTGGCACAGACCACAAACACTGGAACACAGTGTTTGCATCCAAATATTTGGGTAGGTGACTCCTCTTCCCCCTAAGAAGTAAAGGAATGTAGATGTGGCATAAATGTTAGTGACACATGAGAATTTGTATGATCAGGGAAGGAACCCTGAGAAATGGCAAAGTAGTACTTCACACCCTCCAGACAGCCAGGCCCTATAAATGTAGAGCCCTCCAAGTGCACATATAAACTCTACTGTTCCCACTGTTTCCTGCTTCTTCAGAGGAAGGAACAAACGGCAAGCAAAGAAAGATAAAGCAGTCAAGACATCTTTGTTCCTACTTTGGAAGTTCACACTGTGTGGACATGAAAGCAGATGTGGTGAGACTGTGAATAGAACTTTCTTAATGAGTATTTCTTCATTTCCCATCAGCTTTCCACTGGAGTGCAGCCCTGTCACCCACAGGAAAACTTTAAATGACAAAAACTGCTTCCGCATCTGAGGTAAGAATAAGGATTTACAGCCAGATCAAGAGAAAGTGATTCTAGTGAGTAAGATTCTGAATATTAGGTAAACTCAGTATTACTTTTATTGTTTGTAGAAAGGCTTATTACTGGGATTATACATGCTGATAGGTCTCTAAACATGGCTTTTTCATCAGTCACTGGTTTCTAAGTGGGAGTGGCACTGCTGGAGTAAAATAAAGGCAGGGATTTCTTTGTGTTTGTGTGCCGTTAGGTGAATTCCAGCCATTTAGGGACACTTTCACACCCCTTTATGCTCCCCCCAACAACACACAACTTGACTTGACTAGAACAGGGCTGCACGTGGAAACATACGTGTTATGACATTCACTAGAGTGTGGATTCTGTGGTTGGGGTGTTAGGGTAAAGCCTCTCTTCACTCCACAACGCCTTGAAGATTGGGGCAACAAAAGCAGCTGTATCTGGATTTTCTGTTTTCATATTAAGAATGATAAGAGTATGTAGCATGAATTGTTAGAAGGTCTTATTAATAAAAACAAACCCAGAGCTAGGTATTGGGGTGAACGCTGAAAGATCAGAGAAACAGAACCAGCCACAGCTAACCTCACCTCACCAATTCCTCAGTTGATCTCGTTTCCTCAAACTGGAAAGCCTCTGCGTCCTCATCCGAATGGATCTCAGCTGAACTGCTGCTAAAAAGCCTAAAAGCTTAACAGGCTCTAGTTCCTGGTCCTCATGCCTTATATACCTTTCTGCTTCCTGCCATCACTTCCTGGGATTAAATCATGTGCCACCATGCCTGGCTGTTTCTAGTGTGGCTTTGAACTCACAGAGATCCAGATGGATCTCTGCCTCCAGAATGCTAGGATTAAAGGTGTGTGCCACCATTTTCTGGCCTCTATGTCTGTCTAGTGGCTGTTCTGTTCTCTGACCCCAGATAAGTTTATTAAGGTGCACAATACATTGGAGGACACAATATCATCACAAGAGTACAGAACTTACACGTGTATGATGGAGATAATAAGGTATTCCACCACAAAGAACGTTTAGAGGGCCTGATAAGAATGTTTAAGTATTATTCACATTGTTACTATTGCATTTGCAGTCACACTGACACAAATACTCAGGGACATAACCTCTTGTCCTCTGTCAGGATAAATATATGTATGCTATATTAGAAGATAAATCATGATATAGGGCTGGATAACATGAATGAACTGGAGTTCTGATAGCCTCACTATTCCATTATTGTTATGGCTCAAAGGAAACAGAAAAGAATGTCATACTTTCCTCTCTCCAAAAGCCTCAGCTTCTCATATATATTATTCTGAATCTCAGATAAAGAATTTTGTGACCTAAGCCCATGGTCCTTGGGTGTCACAACTACTTAAATTGTGAATTGTTCAAAGTGATGAACAAATCTGTCAAGACTCCTAAATTATGTCTCACAGAATTCAAATGATATAAGAGACCACATTACCTCAATTACATGTGAACAAATTAAAGCACAGAAAAAAAAAACCCCTTTGGAAATCTTAGACTATTCCTGCTTTCTGAATATAATTTACCAATGTGCTCACTTAACAGAAAGCACTAGTTAGCAAAACTTAACTGACTCAGTGGTTCTCAGTTCATGCTACAAACTCCTGTTTATGAGACTCCCCTACCTTGTAGATTTTGTAGACCTTGCTTCTGATTTTGCTAAAATACTCTTCTCATTGTCTATAATTTACCAATGTTTTCTAGCTTGTATCACCCATTACGGTTCCTTGCTCAACTTTACCCATTTTTTTTAGACCTTATTTTGTATATCAATCATACCATCAGAAATGCCTTCTTTGAGTGCATACGCTAGATTGGATCCCCACTGATGTGTGCCCCATTAGCTAACATAAAATTAACAATTCTCTGGTATTATTGCCTTTGTGATTAAATATCATATGTTAAAAATATTAAACTATGCCTTTTTTCATTAACATTGTTATTTGTGACTCAGCATAGTGTCTAGTGCAGAAAAGGCATTTAATAAAGAATAGCTGGATGAACAAGTAAATAATGTTACAATTATGATTTGCTAATGGTGCAAATCACATTACTATTGCCAATGAAGCTACAATAATAGCTGGCACCAATTTCTAGATAAACATCACCAAAAAATAGAAACAGCAGATAGGAAGAAAGTATAACAAATCCAACATTTTTGAAAATTTCAGGAAGAGTCATAGTGATACCATTGTGATTTCTTGTCTTTTTGAAGTTAGTTACTGGAATTTTTGAGAAGTTTAATGGTAGTTTTATGTCTTAGTTACATTTCCATTGCTGTGAAAACCACAGTGACCAAGGAAAATTATAAAAGAAAGCACTCAGTTGGGTGCTTATGGTCACAGAGCATTAGAGTGCATGGTTATCAAAGTGGGTAACATGGCACAGGCTGGCAGACATGATAGGCATAATGCTGGCGTAGCAACTGGCAGCTTACATACGATCTGCAAGCGTGAGGCAGAGAAGAGGACACATCCTCCAACAAGACCACACCTCCTAATCCTCCTCAAACAGTTCCACAAACTGTGGACCAAGTAGTCCAACATATGAGCTTATGGGGGACACTCTTGTTCAAACCTCTACAACCCGGATCCAGTCTGATATGAACAAAACCACAGCACAGGTTGAGTCCTGTCAAAACCACATTCACTTCTCCATGTCAAGAAATAGCTAGATGTCAGAGGTCACCAAAGAGAATATTTCTTGATGTTTTAAATCTAACTGTTATAATAATTATTATCACAGATTTGAACAAAAAATTTTTGAGCTAATGGAATGTACATTATTGATACCTCATACTTTCTAGTATTTTTCCTTTCATTCAGGGATTTTTTCAATCAATAGTTACTTATAGATCAGACAGCACCATATTCAAAAAAAAGTCCTGAGTAAAGGGATGAATTTGAGAATTTAGATGGATAACAATTACTAACTGTACTGGCTGATTTTGTGTGAAGAGTTGACACAAGCTAGAGTCATCAGACAAGAAGGGGCCTCAGTTGAGGAAATGCCTCCATGAGATCCAGCTGCAAGGCATTTTCTCAATTAATAACCAATGGGGGAGGGCCCAGCCCATGGTGGGTGGTGCCATCCCTGGGCTGGTGGTCTTGGGTTCTAAAAGAAAGCAGGCCGAGCAAGCTGTGTGAAACAAGCCATTAAGCAGCACGCCTCCATGACCTCTGCATCACCTCCTGCCTCCAGGTTCTTGCCTTGTTGGAAGTTTTGTCCTGACTTCCTTCAGTGATGAACATCAATGCTGAAGGATAAGGCAAATAACCCCCACCACCACCTTCAAAACTTGCTTTGTGATTGTGTTGTTTCACCTCAGCAATAGAAACCCGAACTAAGACACGAATCATTTTTTACAACTTGTAACATTGTGTGTCCTGAGGAAAGACAGAGTGAGGAGACCCATTAGGGTTAAGTCACAGAGGATACTATCAGTTTCTTTCTGGTAAAACTATATTGAGGTGACCGAATGTTCTAGAAGACCACCAACTAGAAGACACAAGAAATAATTCAGAGCGTAAAGACAGTCTTGCTGACTCAGGCTGGGTCTGGAGTTAGTGATGGGGTTACAGAAATAAGATTTGATCTGGGTGATATGTTCAAGCTGCAGCAGACAGTACTTGCTAATATGGAGTGTGTAAAGGAACTAGAAGAATTAAGGAATAGAGTTTCAGTGTATAGATGAGCAGAGGGATAAAAAAAAAAATACTGTGAGCAAGTCCACAGAGAATAATCCTTGATGAATGTTAAAAACAATTTAGAAATTAGAACACAATTCATTAAAATGTAGTTATCTGGTGGTGGGCTCTGGAAGTCTATTGTTGTGTTAGTTACTACCAGGATGTCCTGAGGCACATACTTGGAATAATTATCCATCTCTATACATTGTATCATCTTCCACACCATTAGCTAGTTCTATTTTTGGTGTATAAAATGATTTTTTAAATATGATTGCTTCTAGGACTTTTTCTTTATCATTAAATTTGATTCTGATGTGTATTTTCTTTGTCAGTTTCCCACTATGGCCTCATTGAAAAATGTGAATCTGAAATTTATATTTTCCATCAGATTTTTTTGAATTTTCAGCCATTATTTTTCTAACTCACAATTTTGTCCTGTTGAATTTCTCTTGCTTCCCTGGCTAGACTATACATACATATGTATATGTTATGGATTTTGATATTGTTCTTGGCTCCCTAAGGCACAGTTCATTTTATTTTCAGTCTTGTTTGTCTTTCTTTAGATTCAGAAAGTTCTGTTTGTTAATTCTCAAGTTCCGTGTCTATTTTCTTGTATAATGGTCTCTTTTCTGATGAGCCAATTCCAGGGAATTCCATATCATTTCATTACGTGTTTTTGGATGGAGAGTTTCTACTTAGTTCTTTATTTGGGTCAATTTTTTTTATTAGTAGCTGTTGTCTTCTCATTCATCATGAGTATAATTTACTCTCTTGAATATACATACATTTATTTTTATGAAGTATTGTAATATCTTAGTTTTCACTTTTGAGTAATCTTGGGTTTGGATTTTACAAAATAATGAAACTCAAATACTGTCATAGAGAAAATGGAAAATATCACAGTGTTGATGTTGTAGTTGATCTTTGACTCTACACCCACCCACCTTCTATGGCAATTATGATAGCCAATATCATAGAATGATGATTCCACATTGGCCCTTGAATTAAGCTATTTTACTAAGTCATTGAAATTTCATTAAATCCACTCTTCAAGTAAATAAAATTCTGGCAGTATAGATGAACAAACTAAATCTTAAAGGTCAAGTTGTATAACAAAGCTCAAAATATGGCAAAAGGCAGATCTGGGATTTAGAAACAAAGATTATTAGACACAAAGCCAGGCAGACACCTTTAAGGGCAAACTCCTATCTTAATGTCAAAATGTTCTTTCCTTTATTTTCTCTAATACATCACTGTATACTCTGAGCATGCCCCCACACACTCATGGCTACTACTTTAATCTCTTATACATATGTACCATGACCCCAAACAGAGCTTGCTCAGGGTATTCTTCTCTCTTTCTTTCTTTACTTTATTTTTGAGATAATTAAATTACAGCATTTCTATTTCTTAACTGAGCATGATTAAGATATACTTCTCAACTAAACATACTTAGAAATGGTCCATCTCATCTATGAGTATACATAGGATCACTGCATAAAATCCTCATACTTTATTTGAGGAGAACATTATTTGGAAATTAGCTCCCATGTTACTCTTGGCTGTTGCAAGTAATCCATCTTTTTCACTCTAGTTATCTTCTGACTTCTTATTTTATATCCACAAGATGCATATCCATTGCATTTGTTGCAACTTTTCAACTCCAAGTACTTATGAGCAAAATCTAGTAGATCTAGAGGCAAATACCTATTTCCATACCTGAATCTATGCTATATTCATCTATCTAGCCAGCCAGCCATACATACATATACACATGTTATATAGGCATATTTATATAATTTGAGACACAGTATTTGTTTGAATAGTATCTTTCCTGTTTCCTACTACAAAATTAAATATTCTAACATATAGAATCTAGCCCAAATCATGACTACATTAACTGAGTTCTCAGCCCATAGAAATTTCCTTCTATTCCAATCAATACCCTTCTCTCTAGATGGTCTAAGAGCACATTATATTAATGCCCAATCAAGATAAGTATTTAATTCAGCATTTCTAACATCTTGTCAAATTATAAAAAAGTCATTAAGTAGTTTTTTTTATACTATCTCACCCTTGGGAGTAGTTTTGCTACATGATTGAATATTGGCATCAGTGAAAATTCAGGTATCTTATCTTACACTTGTCAGAATGGCTAAGATCAAAAGCACTGCAGACAGCTTATGTTGGAGAAGATGTGGAACAAGGGGGAACACTCCTACACTGTTGGTGGGAGTGCAAACTTGTACAGCAACTTTGGAAATCAGTGTGGCAGTTTCTCAGAAAATTGGGAATCAATGTTCCTCAACACCTAGCTATACTATACTCTTTGGCATATACCCAAGGAATGTTCAATCATGCTACAGGGACACATGCTCAGCTATGTTCATAGCAGCATTATTCTTAATAGCCAGAACCTGGAAACAACCTAGATCCTCCTCAACTGAAGAATGGATTAAGAAAATGTGGTACATATACAGAATGGAGTACTACTCAGCAGAGAAAAACAATGACATCATGAAATTTGCAAGCAAATGGATGGAACTAGAAAATATCATTTTGAGGGAGGTAACCCAGACTCAGTGGACAAACATGGTATGTACCCACTCATAAGTGGATACTAGAAGTAAAGCTAAAGATAACTAGACAACAACCCACAACTCCAGAGAAGCTAGCTAAGAAGGAAGACCCAAGGAGGGATGCATAGATTGCCCTAGGAAGGGGAAATAGATGATATCTCCATGAGTGAAATGGGAATGAGGGGGGCAATAGAGGGTAGGGGATCGGGGATGAGAATATAGGGAATGTGATCATCAAACTGGAACAGGGATGGAGTGGGAAAGCCACTAGAGAGATATCTGGGGTTGGGGATTTAGCTCAGTGGTAGAGCATTTGCCTAGCAAGTGCAAGGCCCTGGGTTCGGTCCTCAGCTCTGAAAAAAATAAATAAATAAAAGAGAGAGATATCATGATGGAGGAAAATATCATGAGAATAGAGAGAAACCCGGTACTATGGAAGTTGCCAGGAATCCCCAAGGATGACCCCAGCTTAGACTACTAGAAATAGTGGAGAGGGTGCCTGAACTGAACTGGTTTGCCCCAGTGATCAGATTGGTGATACCCTGTCATCCCAGAGCTTTTCCCCAATGACTGTTGGAGGCAGAAGCAGAGATCAACAGCCAATACCAGGCAGAGCTCCAGGAGTCCAGTTGGAGAGAGAAGAGGGATTCTATGAGCAAGTGCATCAGGATCATGATGGGGAAACCCGCAGATGAAAGTTGGATCAATGGCTGTAGAGCCTGCATGGGACTAGACTAAGCCCTCTGCATGGTGAGACAATTGTGTAGCTTGATTTGCTTGGGGGCCCCTCTTAGTAGAATCAAAATTCATCCCTGGTGCATGAGCGGGCTTTTTGGAGCCTAGTACCTATTATGGGACACCTCCTGCAGCCTTGAGGCAGAGGGAGGTGCTTGAACTTGCCTCCATTGGATGAGCCTCCCCCTGGGAGGCCTTGCCTTCTTGTGGGAGGGAATGGAGGGTCAGTTGCTGGGGAAGGCAGGGGCTGCAGGAGGAGGGAAGAGGGGGATCTCTGATTGGTGTGTAAAATGAAAAAAAACTTCTTAATAAGAAAAAGAAAAGAAAATCCAGGTATCTGAAACAGGTGATCTGCTAAAGAATCCGGTATGTAAAATGTTGACATGCCTTTATTCTACTTTTTCTTTTCCTCAGAACTTTACCATTTTCTATTCTGAAATCAATAATATGTTTTTTCCTCTGGCTGTATACACCTATGTCAGTATGACAGTTATTACATTACATTGTTCAAAATCAATACCATGATCCTGTTTTTCATAAAGATGTGATGTGTCTAAATATTGTCAAAGCAGCAATGATAGAAAGAGAGAATGACAAAGACAGTGGCTTGAGATTTGATAATTGGTGTAACTAAAGTACATGATTTTTCTCAGTTTTGACACATGTTATTCCTGTATCTTTCATATCTCTCATTAGAACTTCTTTGAAATACACAGGAAAGCTGAAAACAAATCAAGGAAGCTGATTTTATTGTCCTTAAGTTGTCAGACATAGTAAGATTTATGGTGAGGGGGCATCAGTGCACACAAAGCCACCACGAATTTTGAAAGTTTTAATTGCATTACTTTCTTTGAAAGTTAGTTTTTTTTTTCAGGATATGTTTTATGTGAGTAATTTACAAATTTCTGGTTGTAAAATATCCACAATTAAAGTAAAAATATAAAGCTGGTAAATGCTTAACCTATAAAATTGACTTTTCTTTTGAAAAGTTATTTATTCCCTTTCTTTAATCTCTTCTAGAAATATCTTCCTATTTTCAGTGATAATTTCATAGCCAGCCTGAATAAAAAAGTCTGTAAATTCCCATGTCTTTTTTTTTAAATCAATGATTGTCCCACTATCTGCATTCAATTTCAAAAGATAAAACCTTCACTTCTTATTTCTCCAATCATTTCTTTGTAGTCTAAGGAAAACTGATAGTATGAACCCTCCCCTGAGGTTGCCTTATTCTTGATATATGGTTTCATTTCTGTCTGTAGCAGCTGTATCGTGGGAGACCTAGGAGTTGGGTGCTGGTCACATGCCAGTGTTTGAGCAAGGAGGCTTAACTTTCTCACTTCAGAAAAATAAAGGTAACCTTTGAGGCAGTTCCCTTGCTGTGGGGATGGAAGTGTCCTGCCAGCAGTTGTGGGCTTCTTCCTTTTGAGTCCATGGTGTGTGTCGCTAGTTTTATGGATGATACAAAGGAGGACTCAGACTTTTTGATTTAAAAGAGCATGATGGGCTGTATAGCCTAAACAGCTTTCCAGGAGCAGTCCTTGTTTTTTGCTTTGCTTCATGTATTTTGATGGGATTTCAGAATGAAGCAAAGATGACTAAGGGCATTGGCAAACATCTATTATTTTTGTTGAGAAGCAAAATATAGCAAGTACTAAAAATATAACTTGAGCTTGTGTAAAGGGCTCACACGAATCACCCAACAAAAAATAAAAATTCTTCATTGTAGCATCTGCCAAAGGCCTTTATTGGCTGATGGAGATTACTACCCAGGGACCAAAGAACAGTGATATCAGAGAAAGCTAAAATACAACCCTGTACACCAAGGGCATTTCTTATAAAGAATATTTGTCTTAACATGAGGTATTTGCTGACACCTCTGATAATTCTCAGATGAAGAATGCAAACCATTCAGCATCATGAAATTACACAATATACAAAAAACAATGGCCTTTGAGACAATAATTGAGAAGTACTTAATTATAAGGTATGGCCATATGAATTGAAAACATTCATACAAGTTCCTCAGTATTTGAAGAGTGCTTCTCAGATAAGTAATACCTAAAGGCAGCAAATATTTAAAAGGAAATAAGCACTCAGTTATCAATTTATTTCCATAATTTGAACAGTTTAATTATTCTAACAAAGAATGTAGACTATAAAATGGACTTTTAAATTCTTTGAGTAGTTGCCTTCAGATGTGCTACATTTCTCTGTAGTCAGAGTCTGAGCTGTTAATTCTTCCTTTGCTTTCATTGTTATTGGCATTTCTTATATATACAGGCATATATATGTATAAATATATGATGTTTACTTATGTGTTTAGTTTTGATAGCTACCTTTCCCCATAATAACAACAACTAAGGAGAAAAACTTTCAAATTTATACATCAGAAGGGGTATCTTTGACGTAAGGAAAGAAACTCTGAAGCCAGAACTCTACGCTCAGTGAAAATGGAAATCAAGATTTTTTTTTTCTCATGAAAACTTAATAGTGAAAACTAATTGCTTGTATTTATATACAAGGAGAAATGTTAAAGCAAGGTGGAAAATCTGCTGAGGCAAGACACCAAGGGTAGAGATAAGGGTCATGTGACCTACAGCTGGTAAAACTGTAAGAACCAGACTGCTTAAGCCCCCTTGGAGTTCACACACTGCCCTGGCTGCTGGACATGAAGTTAAGAGAATTTCACCTTTACCCTGGCTTGGTTTTGGACTTGCTATGGCCTGACTCTTCCTTCCTTTGACACCCCATTGCTTCTTGCATGCTCTCTACTACCAGTTGTTTCTCTCAGCAAGCTTTCTATTTTTTTTCACATCAGTAGCATCCTGGAATTTCTTCTTTGGCTCTGAAGATAATCTCTTGCAAACAGCAAAGAGTGGGAGCTCCCTGTCAGTCACTCCATATGAAGCACACCGCCATCCCATTTAATCTAGAGTGTGTTTTGTTGTTAAGTGAGGATGTGTCATACATAGTAGATAAAACCATTCAATGCATTTTCAACATACATTTTTCAAGCTAAATGGGGTTATTGGGGCACACAGTTTTGTTTCCTCTTCTTATGACAAGATAATTTGACCAAAGCAACCCAAGGGATCTGTTTGGCTCACAATCCCAGGTTATAGTCATTGTGTGGGGATGTCAAGATGGTGGGACTTGAAGAAGCTAGTAGTACTACATCCATAATCAAGAACAGAGAACAGTGAACTAATGCATGCGTATCAGTGCTTAGCTTGATTTTTCTACTCTCAGTCTACTATTAACTACTCTTTCTTATACAATCCAGGATACCTTTCTCAGGGTATGATGACACCCTCAGTGTGCAAGTTTTCTTCAGTTAACGTAGTAAAAGTAATTCTCCACAGATGTGTCCTTATGTCAACTTAATCTAGATAGTGCTTTATTGAGTTCTTCCTTCTAGATCCCTTCCCAGGTGATCTAAATTGTGACAAATTAACAAAACTAGCCAGCACAAGTTTAGGGGGGTGTATGCTTATTTGATATTGAAGAGAAAAGAACAAGAATATATAACTAAATTTAGCTGTAGGAGGGGATATTAATAGTTAAACAATTCTTTCCTGAATGCTGTTTGCTTTGTGATGAGATCAATGGCAGTATAATTTTCTAGAATAGTTTCTAGAATAGTAATTTACACATGTCTGACCAGGGATGAATTAAAGAACTGTTGATCCATATTGAAGGTTCAGTTGATGGTGAAGACATCCTGTAGTGAAGACAAGCTGTAGTGTTAAGCAGGGAGATTCTGATAAAGAAGGTTGCTAAGAGAAGAGCTGATAGAGGGAACTCGGTGACAGAATGTTCACATTTGAAAGATAAGATTGGCAACACTGTGGACAATAAGCTTTGGGAAGATCAGATAAAAAGTAGAAACTTCTATTGTGGGTCAATTCCAGGCACTATTAGTGTATAACCAAATCTCCCCAATTTAATATCCAGTACAACCACACTAATATATTAATGGATCCTGTGCATTGGCAGCATAGAAAGAATCTATCAGAATTGATGCCTTGAGGCCTTGTGGTTTGGAAGCAGTGAGTGCTGTGGATGAATTGATAGTGGGGGGCAGCCACATGAAAGCCCCCTCACTCATATGGCTAATCTCCGGTGTGGAAGAACAGAGAATTAGAACATCATAAAACCACTTAAGTGTGTGTCTATTCCATATGGTGAGAGCTCCTTGTATGGCTGCCAGAGGTTAGCTTGACTACTAACATGGCAGATTAAGGCTTAAATTATGGTGTGGATATTTTAGTAAACAGTGGGAAACTGAATCACTTTTTATAAAGCACCTTGGAAAGTGACAAACAGTTGTAGCATCTTATCAGTCATTAGAAAAACCATGCAACCACATTGATTTTAGATAAAGGGAATGGAATTCTCTGAAAGGAAGCAGCAGAGAAACTCTAGAAACTCTAGCCTGTGGAACGGGATGGGTATTCTATCTTTTTCTTGTTGGTGAGGTAAAATACCTGATGAAAAGCAGCTTCAGATGGAAGGGTTTGTTTTTGCCTTACCATACAGCCCTTCATGGTAACAAAGTCATGGCAGCTGGATTTTGAGGTAGTTGGTATCTACAGTCAGGAAGCAGAGAGAGATGGAAGTTGGTGCTCAGGCTCCTCTTCCTTATCCCCTTCCTCCTTCTCTTCATCTTCTCTCTGTCTTATATTTCAGTCCATGGAATGGTGCTACCCACATTTAGGATGGTTCTTCTCCCTTCAAATAACCTAATGTAAAATATTGCCCCCAAACACACTCCAAAGTAATTCCAGATTATAACACATTGACAACTTTAATTAGAAAAGGAAGTACTCTTGTAGCCATGTTTGGTAAATACCCTATTTTGGAACAGTGCAATCCAACAGTGTGAGTAAAGAGAGTAGAAACTTGGTACTTATGCAGTTGAGAGCAGATGTGAAGACAGGTGTGAGTTTGCAGTATGGCCTTCCCATCTGACTGACAGAGCTCTTGCAAGGTGCTTTTTTTTGACAACCTAGAATTTGGAGGCAGGGAAAGGAATCTCGCCTCCCCAAACCATGTTCTGTGTTTCGGTATTTGCACTTCTTTACTTACAAAGTTTTTCATAGTATTTTCTTCCATGTGCCAAACCTTATACACACTTAAAAAAAGAGGAGTTATAGTGCTTTTGTTTCTCTGAGGAGATTGGGAATTAAAGTATTAGAGAAAAAATATTCTGATAGACCCCTTCTCAAAAACAGAATGCAATCACAACCTTTTAGGAAGACATAAATAACTCAATAGTAAGGGGAAAGAAAGTATGAATGCTTGAAGAGATAACTGATATATTAGGTTGAAAAATGCAAGATTTTCAATGAGGTATAAAACTACTTGTTATAAAGAAAAACTCAGCCTTTCTCTGACACTTACCTTCTTTCATTTTGAGTCCTGGAAAAGGCTTTTTGAATTTTCATTCACTTGTGTGACCTGGCATGCCGTTATGGTTTTAAAAACTGATTATATAAACATTTTTTTCCTATGGTTCTCTTTGACAGGAGATTAAATGTAGATAGAGCCTCACATCTGGCACAGGAATCCATAACTTCTTGTGGATATTTTGACCATTTGGCTATTTGTCCCTTCTCTGCCTCAGTTTTTGTCATCAGAAATAGAAAATAATCAGTCTGGTAGCCAGGAATCTATTCACAGAAATAATTTGGTCCAATCATGGAGGGCATTTGTACGCTCATTCAAAACATTGGGAACTCAGGGCAGCAGGAGGATATATCCTAAAGATGAGCATTCAAAGCAAGAGTTGACAAATAATTATGTGTTCTAGGAGAAGAGAGTCCTCCACCATCAGTATTTATAGAGCTCTCAGGTCACATCAAGTCACCACTGGATATGCTGACTATCAGTTCTTACACTCCAGATGATCAACTGTCTACACAAAGATGATTTTTGAGCTTTGAAAATGCAACGAACAAAGTAGTAAGATCAAAACTGAGTTCTGCTTATCATGATGATATTTATGAGAAAAATGTTCTGTTTGCTTAGGTTTTAAAGCTAATATTTCTAGTTTTCAATTTGGGTCTTACTTTGAATTTTTTGACATTTTCCCCATTATATTAACATTTTAATAAAAATAATTTAGTGACTTTGAAACCTCTCAATCCAAGTTGGCTGTCAGCTGTTTTAGACTAAATGCCAATCAATATTCAGGTTAAAGTTCCCCACGGGACTTTTTTCTCCTTATTCATCTTGAGACCAATTGTCTTAAAAGTTACTTTAAAAGAGAATTTTAAAATGTTGATTTATTAATAGCCAAAGGGTCAATTTAAACTATAGAGCAGAGGTACTAAAAAGAGACTTATTTATTAATTCCATGATCTCAAGAAACTTAATTAAGCTTTACTTCTTTGTTACAAAATAAAGATCATAATGCTTCTACACTTTTCAAATGTCTTGCTAGTGTTAAAAGGTATATTCAACTATCATTTATTGGGTGCCTCATAATCTGGGAGAGATAGGACAGATGGCTAGGATCTTACTCTTGAATTTCAAGGGAACTTCAGTTTTGGAAAAGTTTCATGTTTTTTTCCCCACATCCTTGTTTAAATAATTGTTAAACTTAGAATCTTTGTCACTTGTTAATATAAAGACATTAAAGCATTCCATATCTTCTTATCTTGTTACCAGGTTTTCAATCATTATCTTAAAAGGAATTGAAAACAAGCTATCCTTTTTCTTCATTGTAGAATTTTAGCCATAAATAAATGATACCTAGTTTGAATATTTGACTCTTTCGTGTGTGTGTGTGTGTGTGTGTGTGTGTGTGTGTGTGTGTGTGTGTGTGTGTCTGGAGTATTTACTTTGTGTTGATTTTCATGTTGTTATATTAAAATACTCATTAGTTAAGGTCAAGTAAAAACTAACAGACACTCAAACCTTAAAGGAACAATGACAAAGACAAAACGAACGCTATAGACAATCGTCTCCTTGCGTCCCCCAGAAATTTGTGATTTTTAAACTAGTGCTGGAAATTCAAATATGGCACTTATGACTATTTTGCTTATTTGTCTCCTTAAAAAGTACTTTGTGTGGGTTATGGTCTGTGAGTTCCCACAAGCTTGGTTCACTGTGGAGCCTGCATAGGACTAGATTAGGCCCTCTGCATCAGCAAGACAGTTGTGTAGCTTGGTCTGTTTGAGGGGCCGCTGGCAGTGGGATCAGGATCTATCCCTGGTACATGAGCCAGCTTTCTGAAGTCCATTACCTATGGTGGGACAACATGCATAGCCTTGATACAGTGGAGATGGGTTTGGTCCTTCCTCAACTGAGTGTACCAGGCTTTGTTGACTCCCCCATGGGAGGCCTTAGCCTCTAGAAAGAGGGAATGCGGAGTGGAAGGGAGCAGACTGAGGGGAGGGGAGTGGGAGGAGGGATAAGAGGGGGATCTGTGCTTGGTATGTAAAATGAATTAAAAAAAATCTTAAAGAAAAAAAACAGTACTCTTTGAGGGATCCTAGGTCCAACAGCAAGAAGAGTTTTTATAGGTAGTGAGTTATGGAGGTAAAAGGCAGGAAGAAGTTGCTGCCTGAAATACCTCTGAGGAAGCCACAGCCAAGAAAGAAAAGCTGGTGGTGCTAAGGAAAGAGCATTGAGTGAAGGAGTGGAGTGTGAGAATTCCAAGCCTGAAAAATCTGGGAGCCAAGGGGAGGATTGGAGGTGAAGCTATCAGAAAAGGTACTTGTGAGTAGTTCTTGAGTTTTTATGAATTGAGAATATTCCCAAATTGTTACAAAGAGTCTGTGTCTAAGAATTTGTTGTTGTTAAGATGATAGATCATGTCAGGGCTGTGCTGTTGGTGACTGAGCAGGAATGGATGCATGGGCCTTAGCTTTGGAGAGAAACTGAAGTCTATTGAAGGTATGGAGTGGTGGAGAAGATACCTGTGTTTAGTGAGGGAGTTGTGAAATATTTTCTTTTGGTTCTTTTACTGTCTTAGGAAAGTAAGAATCATGGAACTCGCATTTTGAATAAAAAATTTGGTTTCTAAAGTAGGACCCAAAGTCAAGAGTAATACATGTTATAGAATAATAAATGTTATAGAGTAATACATGTTATAGAATAATAAATGTTATAGAGTAATAACTGTTCATTATAGATAAATATTTGTGATTTTTAAACGTTATTGTTAAAGTGTCACCATCAGTTTTGCGAAGCTTGATTTCATAGACTGTGCCAAGCTGTCCTCAACATTACTGGGCCCTGCTATTCAGACTCTCACTGTCTTTTCTATTTGTTATGCTAAGTTGACATTCACTTTCAAACAATCCCCTTTGTTCACATATGGTACTGATGATGGGGATACTCTCAACAGGTTTTCAAGTTCTCATTTGTCTCTGTGAGTAAATGATGTAACAAGTACATCTCATTATTGTCTTCTATGTCAGAAGATTCTATTAGTGAATATGATGTGGTTTCACACAACAATTCCACAAATCACATTTTATACTTCCAAACAACAACAAAAGTATTTATTGAACATTTCCTGCCAACAAATTTGGGTTTGTTGCTTTACTTATTATTTATGTTTCTCTTGTTGTTATTTTACACAATACAGATAAATGTTACTTTGTTTGCACAAAAACAAGAAAACGTGGAACTAGGAATATGGGAATAGAGTAAAATTTGCTTAAAGGTAACTCTATCATCCTCTAACTTCTGTGGTTATCTCAGCTTCCTGTGAACAAATACTGATTTTAGTACTAGTTCTGCTTAAAAAAAAGGGGGAGGGGGATCAATTATCAAAGAAAATAAAATTCTTTCAGGATTTATTCACTTTATGCGTAGGTTGCAATAAATGAAAGTCCATCCATTTTGCATTCCATGCAAAGCACACACAATACTTTCCTCTGCTGCAGACTCTTTCTGAGCATGTAACGATTCCACTTGCTTTGCAAGACCACATTCTCTAAGAGCATGGTGGAAGAGGCACAGAGTCTCTTGTGCATATATTTTTGACTGGTGAGGAGCGACTGGAGTGGTTGGCTGTCTTTCTGATAATGGCAGGGCTGTACTCACTGTATGAACACTCAACTGAAGGGTGTGATTTTTGTATGCTGTACTTATTTCTTCCACTAGAATCACCATATCATCATCTGTGTGTAATCTAGAAATCTCTGAGCTCTCTGTCAACAAAAGCATTATGGAATTCACAGTGAGCCCACATGCTTTCAAACAAATGAGGTATCAAAATACATTTTCCCACAAGCCAAAAAAAAAAAAAAAAGCATTATAAAACAGCTTAGTCATCCTCAAAATCTTCACCAAGATGCTGAAGTCTAACACAAAATTCCTGTTCAATGATTAGTACAAACCAGCAACTTTTTTAAAAAACCGATTTCTGAAAAAGTAAAAAAAAAAAAAAAAAAAAAAACCTGAGAGTTACAAAACCTATCAATCCTACATTCAATTTCTTTTGGAAGACAAGTTCAACAATTTTTTTTCTTCTCATTATGTTCTGCTATACAGTGGATACAAAATCCTATTATATCATTAAATGGTTTTCTTGTGTTCTAATTGATCAGTCACTTTGATTGGGCACATTGATCTTATGATTTGGTTTCATCTTCCAGTAGTGAACACATATTCAAATGAGGCTCATTCTTGAAAGGTACAAAAGATGGGATTCGATAATCGACAACTAAATGCCATACATAGTAGTCAATGTACACTTACTTATCTATTTATCTACTCATGGAGGCATTAAGTATTAATTATTATTATTTTACTTACTATGGTGTGTGTGTGTGTGTGTGTGTGTGTGTGTGTGTGTGTAAGTGTGGGGACTCATAGCTGCCACAGAACATGTGTGGTGGTTAGAGAACAACATTTGGAATATGGTTCTATCTTTCTACCTTGTTTTCCATGGATTGAATTCATGTCTCCAGCCTTATGCATAAAGCACTTTTTTTTTTTTTTTTTGGTTTTTCGAGACAGGGTTTCTCTGTGTAGCTTTGCGCCTTTCCTGGAACTCGCTTTGGAGACCAGGCTGGCCTCGAACTCACAGAGATCCGCCTGCCTCTGCCTCCCAAGTGCTGGGATTAAAGGCGTGCACCACCACTGCCCAGCTAGAAAGCACTTTTATTCTCAGTGACCTTAGTTTTCAATTTTAAGAATATTTTAGTAGTATAATTATTATTAATTCTGTAAATTAACTTTAATATTCTCTTGACTGAAACTGAATGTTATGTTCTTTTAAAACTTTTATTAATCTTAAATTCTTCCACATTTAAAATTTAAAAATATATTGATATATTTAATAGAGTTCTTAATATTTTCTTGTGTCCATCAAATAATACAACTGTCTTTAATTACTATAGTAATTTACTATTCCCACAATAACCAGAGATCTATCAAATGTTTGATAATTCAAATGAACCCAAGAATTGAGTTTCACTCCAACTTAAATTTAGAATGCACGCTCACCTTTGAAGTTGAGTATAAAGATATTAGCAATATGGGTCCTGGAAAGATGGCTCAGTGGTACATGTGCTTGCAGAATGAGTGTGAAGCTTAGAGTTCAGATCACCAGCTGGCGCATAAATGCCTGATGGGCATGATGGCCTCTTGTAATCCCAGCCTTTGGGAGGAGGAGACCGGGAATTCCTTGAGCCAGCTGCTTAGACTGAGACTGAACCCCTGATTCAATTAAGAGGGCTTACATAAGAGCATGAAGCAGAGCGTGAGTGAGGAAGGTACTATTGTTAACCCCTGCCCTGCACAATCAGACCTCTATACATGTGAAGAAAAATAAACACATGTATCAACAACACACACATAAACATGCAAAAATATATTAGCAGTGTTATTTTCATATTGTGTAGAGTGTTGCACACATTTCATGAAATGATAGCCTATATAACTATGTAGTTAATACCTTTGCAAATTTCAGTAACACCAAAAATTACATTGAAGGAGTTATTTATTCAGCCAAATTTTAATGAATCAAAGAGTAAGAATGAGTACCAGATTTAGCTCATATGTTTAAGCAAAGGCCTAAATTTCGTACATTTTATGATTCATTTATGCATTTGGCATTTGTGATTAACATCATCAAGATATATAATAGGTAATATAATAAAGATATTTATTCATTTAAAGATATAGATAATATAACATATTTCTTCCACTGAAAATAAATAAGAACTCTAGTCACATTTTTTTCTACTTTGTTTGTTTACTTCTCCATTTCAATACTCAGAGGAAGTCCTAATAGATTAACCTGGATCAATCTGGAACAAAGGAATCATGAATGATTTATAATCAACAGACAATATTAGGCCTGAGAAGGAATAAACAAACACAAGAAAGCCAAAGAGAACATGAAAAATGATGGGATCAAAATACTATATGTTTCTCTTGAAGTTCAGACAGTTTTGGAGATTAATAGGGGCAAAAGCTGGAAACACAGGAAGTGATGGTTTTGAAGTTGGAGCAGTTAATGGTAATGGCAGTAGCTGGGATCAGAATGGATCTATGTAGCAGAATAATGGGTGAGGATAACTCAAAGGAAAAAGGTTCAGAAACTGAGAAGTCAGTGTCCTGAGTGGATGCAGCAGGCTCTGGGGATATGCTGGCCTCACTTTTTTCACAGTAGCTATTGAAACTTACTGAGAAGCACACGTCTGATGCTGCTGATGGTGTGATGTTTAGACCGTGGACTATTCCAGATTTCTGCTTTCTCTGCATCTGCAATTACCTTCCACACGTTCTGAGTCTACATAAAAATAGACTTAGGAAACAGTGACAGAGATGAGTGGTGGAGTACAGATTTAGCTGTCCTAAAAATATCTGATCACTGAAGTACTTGAACAAGACAGAAGTTTGCTTCTTTCTGTGGGATATTTTGCTTTCAGGAGGGGTTAGAATGTCTGTTCTTTGAGATCTGGGAAACTATCTCGACTTTATTGTTCTCGCCTTGCCTCATTTGTGTGCTCAAAATGGTATGCCATTGAACTTAACAATAAGTTCATTGGATCTCAAAAAGAACAAAGGGGAAAAGTGAGTTCGTGAATGCCTTACTTCCAAGTAAGTCATACTGAAAAGACAATATGATAATTTTGTTTAGCTCTAACAGGTCAACAGTATCACAGCTAACTACATGGGAAATTAGATAGGTGATATAATATAACACCAATATTTCAAAGTAAAAAGTGGGGATTCTGTTGCCAAAATAAGGGAGGAAGAGAACTTAGGATCCTAGGCTTATTTATGTTCTCAGGAATAGGAGTGCCTAGGAAGGAGCAGAATACCAGAAATGGTGTCAGAATATCCAGGAGCAACAACTGTTGTCACCGATGATGAAGTTGAGATGCAAACAGGAAGTGCTGTCTTTGGAGATTGTTAATATAGTCTAGCCTTCCTAAGTAAAACTAGGAGTCAAGAGTGCTACTATTATCAATTCTAATAAAAAACTAAAGGCAACAAATTACTTTGGGGCCGAGGGCAGCCATTATTGGTAAAATGCCATAACATCTTCCTTGGTTTCTGGACTTTAGGCATTTGCAGATCTGGATCCAGAGCAATGAAGGACAGCGTTGTAACAAGAGTGATTACTCCATATTTCCTAAGAGATGTGTGCCTACTTACCCAGCTGGGAAATGAATTCCCACTTCATTGGGAATGAAGACCATGCTGAAGATGAATAGACACAGAGATGGGCTGTATTCCTAAGTGTGGATTCTCAAAACCTTCTTAAGGATTCCCTGTTAGAAGAGGAGCCAATTGAAATGGAGTGATGAATAGATCCCAACCCACATCTACCATGCTGTGACTCTACTAGGTCTCTACACCTATTTATTTAGTTTTTTTCTAGTCCCCAGTAATATAGTTTGGATAGAGCCAGTTGAAAGTTTGAATAATTCACATTGGGTAAGGCTTGTAGGGTAAGAAATTAGGGGAGGCAAAATAGGAGTATCTGAAAATGCTGCCTAACCTCAACTAAGAGAATGTAAAATCAAAATCAAATAAACTTGATGAAAACCAGACATGCAAAAAACATTGAAAACAAAACCATATAAACAAACAGAAAAAAACCTTAACAATGAATTCTAGGGTCCATGGTGGATGTCAATACTGCCATATCCTAAAGGATATTGGCATTTCACTCAACATTCTGGCTCTTACTGAACCTCACAGATTGTAAAAGATGACTGTAGTCCACCACAAGCTTAAGCAAATCATGGGCCTAAGTGCAGATGTCTTTTTGGATATGGTGTTATTGTTGTTTGTTTTTGCTCTTTAAGGGGGCCCGCCACCCAGCTCCCAAATAAATCACACAAGGAGGCTTATTCTTAATTATAAATGTCTGGCCTTAGCTTGGCTTGTTGATAGCCAGCCTTTCTTAACTTAAATTATCCCATCTAGCTTTTGCCTTTGGACTTTTACCTTTCTCTATTTCTGTATACCTTTTATTATTTCTTACTCCGTGGCTTGTTGTGTAGCTGGGTGGCTAGGTGGCTGGCCCCTGAAGTCCTCTTCCTTCCTCTCCCATTCCTTGATCTTTCTTCTTCCAGATTTCTCCTCATATATATTCTCTTTGCCTGCCAGCCCCACCTATTTCTCTCTCCTACCTCACTAATGGCCATTCAGTGCTTTATAAGATCATCAGGTGTTTTAGACAGGCACAGTAACACAGCTTCAGAGAGTTAAACAAATGCAACATAAACAAAAGTAACATATCTTAAAATAATATACTTCAACATGGTACTGCTTTTAGAGCTGATTGTTCAGGCTTCAAGTGCTCATATGCAGCCATTGGCTTGGAGAACTCATTCTTTTCCATTCTAATAAAAGGGGTGTCTGAAACATGATATTCAGTATTAAGAACACTGTATTTAACCTGTATTTTCCCAGTTATTCTTTTAACTCTGGCTACAGTCATCAAAGACTGGCTTTCTGATAGTCCTGACAGCTTACTGAAAATGAAGACAAGCAAAAGCTATCTAATAATTGCATTATCTTGGCTGAATCTATACTTTTAATAAGTCAGAGGATAAGAAAAATTCAGGTGGGACCAGAATCAGGGATACGGTATAAGACTTCCTCAGATAATTGTGGGATTTTGTATCCCTCACCACAATATAAGAAGTATAGGAGCTGGTAACCCCTTTAGATTCTGGTGGTTAACTCATTCCCTATCTAGGAATTCTGCCTGAGTTTTGAGGAGCATAGATGACTGCCAGGCTGTGGTTCTGCTTGAAACAGAAAAAGACTGTAGCAGATCAAAGCTGTGATGGAAGCTGCTTTCCTTTTTCCAGCCAATATGACTCATCAGACTTCAAACTGTTGCCCCTTTTGGTGATACAGAATGCATAATGAGTCTAAGGATTTCCAAAGAAACTCTAAGCCACTTGCAGCACAGATACCATGAAAATGTGCCTGATAGATTGGTTATTGGTCATGGAACACTGAATGAGAAAGGGTTTCAGATTTATAAACTGGCTATATTTGGACTTGTCAAATCATAATGCTGTACATGCCCCACAGCAGTTGATTGCAGTTAGGAAACTGTTTAGAACTGATTCTAATGCAGGACATAGCACAGAAGTAAACACTACAGCTGGTAGCCTTAATGTCCCACAATCCTTACCATAGTTAGTAGTCTTTTCCAGAAGTGCATACCTATGGCCATATGGAAATTCCCATAAAAACCTGAGAGACAGTGCAGAGGGAAAATAAAATCTTCCCAAGGAGTGAAGGCAAACCAAAACTGGTTATCAACTTTAAAGGAAGAAGTGGCGTAAGTCAGGGATATGTGCATATTTCTGGAAAGTGTTTTTTGACTGACACATTTGGAGAGAAAAGAGCTAGAAGTTTAATGATGAGAAAGTCTTGAGTAGAATCATGTAAGTAAACATATGGCAGCAAACAGCAATTGTAATGATCTTTGTATAACATATAAATATCTTCTAAAAACCACATTTCACAGAAGGTATTTTGTGTTGACTCTGCATCAACATGTCTTAGCACTGGAGTGATAGTTTAGAATGCTGTCACCAGTTACAGAGATGGTAGTATGAGTTCTTACTTACTATGGCTAGGTTAGAGAATGTCATCTTTAAAGATCTGCCTGGCTCTGCCTCCCAAGTGCTGGAATTAAAGGCATGCACCACCACTGCCCGGCGAGTCTCATAGAATCTTAAGGCAATGAATATAAGTGTCCCACTCTATTGTGAGATATTGGCAATGGAAAGAGCTGTGCACACGTGTGGCAGAGGCTGCATGAGAACACTTTACACATTTTTCAGAACTTGACTGTGAAATTAAGTGCTAAAAAACATAAAAGATATGCACATACATAATCGTTAGCTGTTTCATCCTATAGTTTCTGATTGGATAGGTACTTGAGGTAAAGCCATGGCAGTTCTATCAAGGTTTCAAATGGTAAACAGGTAGGAACTACACCAGGAGAAATGGTCTACAGGGTGATAAAGATACAAAGCCACTTCACTTTGAGCTATGGGAAATTCCTCACAGTGTAGCCAGGCCTGGGCTTGGTTAGTAGTTACCTTGAGCTACCAGGAGTACTGTGTTTTTCACTGACCCAGGTGCTTCTGTGGCTTCTGCTTTCTTGGGGCTTGCCTTTATAGTGTGTAGAATCATGTGAGTGACGTTCATTTATATAATCTATTTCTCCTTACTATCTAAATGTTTTAAAACATTTTATTTCTATAGTGTATTTAAAAATGGTAGTCGTACAATTATCAACAACCTAATCCTATAACTACAGTTTTAGAAATAAATTGAACAGACAAAATTAATGAATTATTCAGAGATAATTCTGACTTTGTTAAACTGTTCCTACTTGTGACATAACCAATGGCATTCTTAGGTGAAGGATTTTCAAGTAAATTGTTGTCTAGCACAAAGGAAGAGAAACTTTGAACAACTTCTTTGAAGTAAAGTTATAAAATTTATGTACATAAAAGATTGTCTTCCAGAAGATGCAGATATCCATAGCCAGGCACCAGGCTGAGCCCCAGGAGACCAGTTGAAGACAGAGAAGAGGGATTTTATGAGCAAGAGGCATCAAGATCATGATGGGGCAACCTACAGAGACAACCAAACCAAACTAGTGAGAACTCATGAACTTTAGACCAACAGCTGTGGAACCTCCATGGGACTGGACTAGGCCCTCTTCATAAGTGAGTCAGTTGTGTAGCTTGATCTGCTTAAGGAGCCTGACTGGCAGTAGGATCAGGATCCATCCCTGGCGCATGAGCTGGCTTTTGGGAGCCCATTACCTATGGTGGGACACCTTGTACAGCCTTGATGCAGGAGGAGGGGCTTGGACCTGCCTCTACTGAATGTACCAGGCTCTGCTGACTCCCTATGGGAGGCCTTACTTTGGAGGAGGGAATGAGGTGGTAGTTTGGGGGAGAAGGCTGGGGGAAGGGAGGAGGGAAGAGAGGGGATCTGTGGTTGGTATGTAACATGAATAAAAACATTCTTAATAAAAAAGTGTCTTCCAAAAATGAATCATTTTTCAATACAATGAATTTTCATAAATGCATTAACCAACTTGACAACTGAATTTAAAGTTTGAATACGTCCTTACCTGAAAATTTCTGAAGTTAGTCATTCTTCATTTTGTAAGCCAAGAACACATTTCTTTTAAAGGATTGCTTTAGTTTAGTAAAGAAATGGTGTTAAGGTAATTGTAGAGTGTAGTGGGATAACAAAAAGAAATTCAGAGTTATGTTAGAGGTTAAACTGTAGTTATTCTTTAGCAATAACACAGTTTTATACAAAAATCTTAGGAAGAAATCTTTTGTGTTAAAAGACATTACTTAATGGTCAATAGAAACAGATTGGTATGGTGATATTTTATTTGTATTAAAATGTTATTTGTATGTTAATAAATAAAGTTGCCTGTGGGTCATAGCTATTAGCAAGCCATAGGAAAGCAGGGCAGTGGTGGCGTAAGCTTGTGATCCCAGCACTTGTTAGGCAGAGCTAGGTAAGTCTCTGTGTGTTCAGGGATACAGCCATTATTGGATGCACATGCCTTTAATCTCAGTACCAACCATAGAAAACCTGGAGGTCTATATAGACAGGCCGTGACGAGGCGGTCATGTGGTTGGGTTTACAACCAATGAGAAGGCAGAACAGAAACTCTATATAAAGACTTTAATACAGGAAGTAGCTCTGGTTCAGAGAGGTAGGACCACCGCAGGAGGAAGGGTAAGGTTTTAGCTCTTAGCTCTGACCTCTTGGCTTTCTTCTTTGCATTGATTCTGTGTTTCTTATTTAATAGGACAGTTGGTTACATCTACAGATTGGTACTTATTATTGGCTAGTTTTGTGATATTATTCTGTGGAGAAAATATGGAGTAAATTAAATCAAATTAAGTCACCTGAGGGGTAGATTGTCTCAAAAACCATTAGGAGTTCCTGGTCACATCTTTTCTTCTAATTTTGACCAGATTTATTGCAGTGGAAGACAACAGTATGGAAAAAAGTTGCCAGTGGAAGACAACAATATGGAAAGAAGTTGCCAGATGACCCAAATTAGAGAAAAATCAATTAAAACAAGGTGGCTCTCTGTAAAGACTATAGAGTGTTTTAAAAATATGTGTGAAGCACAAAGATACCCCCACAAAAGACTGCTGGCAATGGTCGAGAGACGGCAGGAACTGACCCACTCTGGTGATGGGATGGCCAGACACCCTGTTAGTTGTGCCATAAACCCCATCCAAGGAAGGTCTGAGGAATCTGGATGCAGACATCTGTGGTGGTATTGTGTTCACCAAAATATTGTGTACTCTAATAAATTTATCTGGGGTCAGAGAACAGACAGCCACTAGATACAAAGGCTAGAAAATGGTGGCACTCACACCTTTAATCCTAGCATTCCAGAGATAGAAATCCCTCTGGATCTCTATGAGTTCAAGGCCACATTGGAAATAGCCAACCATGGTGACACACGCCTTTAATCCCAGAAAGCCAGCCTTTAATCCCAGGGAGTGGTGGTAGACAGCAGAAAGATATATAAGGCGTGAGGACCAGAAACTAGAGGCTTTTGGCTGGTTAGGCATTTGGCTGGTTAAGCATGTGGCTGATTAAGCATTCAGGCTTTTGAGCAGTAATTCAGCTGAGACCAATTCCGGATGAGGACTCAGAGGCCTCCAGTCTGAGGAGACAAGACCAGCTGAGGATCCGGCGAGGTGAGATAGCTGTGGCTTGTTCTGTCTCTCTGACCTTCCAGTATTCACCCCAATAACCGGCCTCGGGTTTGATTTTATTAATAAGAACTTTTAAGATTCATGCTACAGACATCCACGGCTGGGCCCCTGGTGGAACACTGGGAGTCTAATTAGTGAGAAAGAAGAGGGTTTATATGAGCGAGAATTGTTGAAGCCAAGGTTGGATAAAGCACAGGGACAAATAACCAAATGAATGGAAGCACAGGATCTATGAACCAAAGGCTGAGGGGCCCCCAACTGGATCAGGCCCCCTGAACGGGTGAGACAGTCATTTGGCTTGATCTGTTTGGGAGGCAGCTGTGTGTTGGTGCCGGGTCCTGGGCTCATTGCATGAGTTGGCTGTTTGAATCCTGGGACCTATGCAGGGACGCTTGGCTCAGTCTGGGAGGGGGGACTGGACCTGGCTGGACTGAGTCTACCAGGTCGATCCCGGTCCTCGGGGGAGACCTTGATCTGGAGGAGGTGGGAATGGGGGGTGGGGTGGGGGGAGGGGGAGGGGGGCGAGAGTGGGAGAACAGGGGAATCTGTGGCTATTATGTGGAACTGAATGATGTTGTAAAATAAATTTACTAAAAAAAAAAAAGAATACCTCAAATAAAACTATAGAGTTTAGAGTTCCCCACCAAAAAAAAAAAAAAAAAAAAAATGTGTGAAGCAGAATGTTGTATTCTGGAATAAAAGTCCAAAGTATCTCTGCAAACCAGCTCTTCCATAGAAATCAATATATTTACCATAATTATCTTCTGTGTGCAAAACTGCTTTCATGGAAATTATGTTAACACAAAGGATGTGAAAAATGAACTATCTACTGGGGAACACTAGTAATGCTTCTATAGAAAATGACATTGAGCTTTGCCTAGAACAACCGTAAAATGGACAAAGGTCCAATGCTGACTTGCAAAACTAATTAGACAATGTTAAATATCAGCCATATTATTACATTTGTTTACATTATATGCGGGGTGCTGGGTGGGTTTCATGAAAGTCAGGGAAGAGCTTTCAAGAGTCAGCTCTCTCCTTTACGTGGGTTCAAGGGATTGAAGTTGGTTTTTTCCAGGCCTTGCAGGAGGCACCTTGACCTACTGAACCTTTTAGCCCGCACAAATCTCAAAGTTTTAAAGTTCAGGTAGAAAAACAAAAGTTTGAGTTTATCAAAACTTATGGATAGAACCTCTTGCAAGATATTGATATGATCATGGCATGTAGCATTTAGTATTCATATTAGTGATCAATGGGACAGAAGAGTGAAGAGATTTTTATAGAGAAATGTTAAGACTTACTCCGAACTTATTTTCTATGTGAAACAATTGTCATAATGGGTTTACAGGGAGCATACACTGGCATGATTTATACATTTTAATGTAAGTGGGAATTATCTGCATCTAATCACCACCAATTTGCTCTGAATTGCATTGTGAATGTTGTGATTTTAGGCTCTCCTTCATTCTACCATGATAGCAGAGTAGTAATTTATTCTTTTCTGTGACAGTCAAAGATTTTAATGGGAGTTTTAAAAAAATTGGCAAAGTTAAAGTGAAGAAGAAAATAGCTTCTGGATTACTCAGATCAGGCAGATGTCATTATAATTGAAGTCAAAGATAAAATATATAGTGTACTTGATTAAATTTAGTCTGAACCTAATGGTCATAAAGACAGAAATGGAAATGATATTATATAATTTCTGCCAATTATTAGTTGAAATGTCTAAGGGTCCTTTGGATTTTTCTTCCTAACTCACAATTTTTCTTTGAGTTACTATATGAAGGATAAAGTACTAATTCAGTTTACCTTGCATTTGTGGTTACTCCTTAAAAATCAGTCTCAAAATTTATTTTATTCCTTGACAATATTCTGTGTATTAGTGTGAAATACCTTCAACACAGCCTAAGTTTATGTGGACAGAAAGAGAAGTCTTTACATCTAAAACATTATCTTCTAATGATGTATTCTGAATTATTCATATTCATAAGTATCAGAGAGTCCTTATATTTATGATATTAAGACAGTATAATCACTTACATTTGGTTGAATATCAGAGGTCATGGCTTACTAATTTTTCATTTTGTTAGATGATTTGACATCTTTTGAGCTTCATTTTCACATTTGAGAGATGATGCTGATGATAGGTACCTTGAAGATTTCTAAAAATCATTACATGATCTTCAGGCAGTACACCATCAGCTCCTGGATTGCTGTGGTCCTTGAAAATACAATAGATGGTCCTGGGGATGATGCAGATGCTGACCTCCTCTCTTCTCACCAGCAGGTCAGTTCCTATGGTAATATTCCACAGAGACATGACCTGCTTTCTCTCTACCTCTTGTGTTCACCATGAACAGCATAGATGTTAAGGATTCCAGAATTCTGATTACTTTTTATTTATCCAAAGAAAATGCCAAAGAGTATCTGCAGACACTTTGGGAAGATAAAAAGTGCCCATTGGCTGTTATTCATTTGAGATAACAGACTGAAGCAGGCTTGACCTAGTCCCATGCAGATAACATGTCTTGGCAGACATACATCTGAGTGGAAAGGCCCTACACTCAGTCCATCATTGCAGGGCTGTGGTAGGATAGTGTCCATAGTTGGGTGTATGAAAACACTTCATTGCAGATGTAGTTCTTTTTTTTTGTTTTTTTTTTTTTTTGTTTTGTTTTGTTTTTCGAGACAGGGTTTCTCTGTGTAGCTTTGTGCCTTTCCTGGGACTCACTTGGTAGCCCAGGCTGGCCTCAAACTCACAGAGATCCGCCTGCCTCTGCCTCCCGAGTGCTGGGATTAAAGGTGTGCGCCACCACCGCCTGCCGCAGATGTAGTTCTTGCACTTGGGATGTAGAGAGAAGCTGGGGTTAAGGTAAATGTGTGTTCAGAGAGTGATGAGGAGCAGCCACTAGAGTTTTGGTGGCTTTCTATAGAGTGAGATATTCTTGAGCAAGCTAATTGGACACAGAATGGAGAATGAGTTTTATAAGACTGATAGATGCATTAACACTCCAGTGGGAACATCTGTTTTCTGACACATGTTCCTAGAAAGCTCAGTACTGCTGAGGAAGTCAACTTTCTTGGTGCCACAGTGCTGAGACCTCACAATAGAAGGTTTATAGAGAAAAAAAATGACAGCAACCTCATCCCATCTCCCAGTAAACTGGGCTCGCCTTCCTAAATACAGAGGAGGACTTCTTATGGTATCCACAGTTTCTTCCTTGGAGTTCAGTTTTGCGGCAAAAGTAGCTTACATAAACATATACATAAGTGTGTGGGTGCTCAAATAAATTTCCATAAGTACATCATATAAAACATATTCAACCATAAGAGCCAACCTTATTTAAAAGTGCCTTATGTGTACAAATTTCCAGAGATCATAACTCTAAGTTTTATTGTGGGCAAAGTATACTTAATAGAAGAAATTACCCCCCCAAACAGATCATGTGTTGTATTTATCAAGTCATTTATTAAAATGGAAACTTAATTTTTAGTAAGTATGCAGAAGCTTTCCTTTGTTAAAAACTGGACACTCTACAGATGCATTCCAAATAATCACTGTTCTTTGCTGTGAGTTAGAGGATTACAGTCACAGAAGCTGATAATCTGCTTCCCTGTGTATAAGACTAAGATGTCATTTCTGCTTCAGAAGACCAAAGTTGGTAAAATACTTGATTCTTGATCAATCAATTAATCCAACTGTTGCTTGAAAAGAAATTTGGCTTTTGGGTGTAGCTCAACGGTACACAGCTTATCTAGTTTGTATAAGGCCCTGGTATACTATGTATCGGCCATGGGTACTTGCCTATTAGTGAAAAGGGTAAACTGATAAAACAGCTAAAATAACAATGAAGTTCTTTTTAAAACACTTCAAGAAACTTTAGTTTATAGTGTTTGTGTAATATATACATGTGTGTGTGTGTGTGTGTGTGTGTGTGTGTGTGTGTGTGTGTGTACGTGCACAAGTGCCTGAGTTCAAGCATGCATACACCAAGGCATATGTGCAGAGGTGAGAGGACAACTTTGGGGGGTAAGTCCTCTTTCCACTGTGGGTTATGGAATTTAACTATTGCCAGGCTCATGTGACAAGCACCTTTACCCACTGACCCTTTTGCTGATGCAACAATGTGGCTCTTAATGCTTAAAAAATAATATTAACACTGTTTGTTATCAGTGCAGATTTTATAGTTGCATTTCTAACTACATCTTACAACGGATGGGGAATATTTGTCAAATGCTCCTCACTACATTTTTTTCTTTTTTTTTATTAAGAAAAGTTTTTCATTCATTTTATACACCAGTCAAAGATCCCTCTCTTCCCTCCTCCTGTCCCCCCAGTCTCCCTTCTCAACCCATCCCCCACTCCCTCCCACAAGAAGGCGAGGCCTCCCATGGGGAGGCACAGTCTGTAGAGGCAAGTCCAAGCCCTTCCCCCTGCCTCAAGGCTGCTCATACATGATGTGTCCTATCATAGGTAGTAGGCTCCATGAAGCCCACTCACGCACCAGAGATGGATTCTGATCCTACTGCCAGGGGGCCCCACAAACAGATCAAGCTACACAACTGTCTCACCATGCATTAGAAAACTTTCCCTGCAATCAATCTATAATGACAAACCCGAATATGCAATACTTCCCCATGAAATAGATTTGAGAAATAGGAATTTCATATTAATGTCCTTTATTTTTTGTGTTTGTTTCCTGTTGTGATTAAGAAACTAACTTCTCAATTAAAAATATTGTTATAACATAATAAGCTGTTGTTTTGTTTGGCATGAGTCTTCTCAAAAATTACAATCACCAAAGTGATGATATTTAGAGGTGAGGACTTTGGAAAACAGATCATGAGGATGGAGCTGCTACTATTAATGAAGTTGGTCCCCTTGTAAAGAGGTCTCAATCATCTTCCTTTACATGTGAGGACACCAAGGAGGCACTATCTATGTAACAAAAATATCAAATCAGCTAGTATCTTGATCTTGGTGTTCCCATTGTCTGGAAAACTTGAGAGATATATTTCTGGTGCTAATAAGCTATCAGCCTGAGGTATTCTTAATAGCAACCCAAACAAATTAATGTCCCTATTAAAAACATTCTTAACCAGTCAACACATTCTTGAGACATATGTGAAGTCATTGGTGTTCAGTATTCTCTTAAAACAGGCTATTGTGTGAAAGTTACCTGCACTTAATGATACTCAGAGTAGAATGGTCACAACCCGGTGGGCCTCCAAGACAGCCTCAAACCAGTGTAATTTTGAGGAACCAAGCAGCTTCCACAGTTTGTTTCATCATTTTCCCTGATCACTTAAGCGTCACCAGACGGCTTCCTTCCTCTTCCTCGATGTTGTACAAAGAACTTGGGATATTTGCCAGAGTCCACTGCAGAGCTTGCATCAGCAGCCTTCCACCAGTGCTGTCCTTCCACGAGGCCAGGAAAACGCCGTGTCCTACACTGTTTGCACACTACCAATATTCTAGCCTTTTTGTGACTCCGTTGTCTTAGAGCCTAAGTAATCTGACGTCCATTCCCTCCGGTTACAATACAATTCTCACTGCAGCCGATTGTTCTCCGCTTTCCTTATGTTTGCCAAGCAGCTGTGTGTCCACAACTCCATTCAGGTCATTCGACACAACGACTCCTTGAGGAATCAAACATTTCATGGCAATTTCTACCAAAGCTACTGTTTAAATCAAACACCAAAATATAAGCTGTAGCTTTGTTCCGAGATTCCTCTGTTCACAGAGCCTTTAAATGGGCCGTGATCAAGGTTCTTAAAGCTGGAGGAATACTACTTTGTTACATTTGAGGCGCCCATGTTTCACAGTATCCTTGAGCTGTCATTAAGAAAAACCCCAAGCATCTTTAAACCAAGCATCTGAACAAATTTATTCCTAAATATATATAAATCCAATTACTTTATTTCACTTAAATACAAAACATGCTTGAAAAAAAATACAAGCCTTCAATTATCATTATGGTACCTCTAACATGGATTCTTAAGTCTTTTCAGTAACTGCTTTAAAAGTCAAGTTCAGAGCAGGAAAACAGGGTGTATTTCTTTTTAACCCCAGTTTTGCTTTTGCCCCTGTATAGCTAACTTGGAACCTTTGTTAGCTATTTAAAAATCAATATCTTATAAAGAGAAAATTGCTTTCACGTTTTACTCTACAGTATTTTGGTACATACAACATTGTTGCCCTAAGTGAAGAGATTTAGCTGCGTAAGTCAGAAGCAAACCACATGAGCACAGCAGCATCAGCAGCTCCTGAATCTATTGTGTGGCAAAGGAAAGCAGAGCAGCAAGTCAGCATCCTGCTTGTTTTAGAAAATCATTGATAATTGGGCTCAATTTTGTTGATTGGCAGCTTGTTGTATTTTCCACTGGTTTTTGCGTCGGTTTTCTTTTTTATGATGTGATTTGAAAAGAGTGGTTTTCTGTATTTCAGGATTAAAACAGCAGCCTCAGAGACATTCATAGTGATGTGTATATTTACCTCTTTTTTTTTTCCTAGAAGCTAAAGTCGATTGCCTTTGCCTTTCTGTGATGTGTTTCACAAACAATGCAGATTTTATTGTTTCTTGTTCCCTACTGGTTAGTCATCTGAGTTTTCATTAGAGAGGAGACCCTTCCAGTTTCTACATTGTGGTGGTTTGAAAGAAAATGTCCCCCACAGACCCATAGGGAGTGGCACTGTTAGGAGGCTTGGCCTTGTTGGAGTAGGTGTGACCTTGTTGGAGGAAGTGTGTCACTGTGGGGGTGGGCTTTGAGGTCTCATATGCTCAAGCTACACCCAGTGTGGCTTACAGTCTCCTTTTGCTACCTGCAGATCAAGATGTAAGGACTATTACTTCTTTCTCTGGTATCATGTCTGCCTGCATGCTGCCTTGCTTCTCACCATGATGATAATGGACTAAACCTCTGAAACTGTAAGCCAGCCCCAATTAAATGTTTTCCTTTGTAAGAGTTGCCATGATCATGGTGTTTCTTCACAGCAGTAGAAACCCTAAAATATTCACTCTTAGGGAAAAAAAATGAGCCATGTTGTAATTCACCCTCCAGCATGTAAGGTGCTCACTGATTGACAAAGAACTGGAGTAAAGAAGGGCTCATCATTCTTCAGAGTACTAGTAAAGCCAGGATGGAGTAGTGTTGAGACAGAAAACTCAAACTGTGTTTTGAAAAGCAGGTGGATTTTAATCTAATGTGGTTAATGAACACAAATACCAGGAGAACATTGTCCACAGAGTCAACTAAGCTGCACTCACAGGGGCTCACAGAGACTGAAGAGGAAATCATGGTGCCTGCATGGGTCTATGCTAGGTCCTCTGCATTTATGTTATGGTTTTTAGCTTGATGTTTTGTGGGGCTCCTAACAGTGGAAATGTGGGTGTCTCTGACTCTTCCATCTGCTCTTTGTATTGTCTTCTTCCTACTGGGTTGCCTCTCCCAGCCTTGACAGGAGGATTTGTGCCTAGTCTTACCTTATTATACAGTGTTTGGCTGACATCCTTGAGAGGCCTGCTCTATTCTGAAGGGAACCAGAGGAAGAGTGAATCTGGGGCAGGGGTGGGGAGGTAGGGACTTGGTATAATGGAGGGAGGGGAAACTTCCATCAAGATATATTGAAAAAAAGAGAAATTAAAAAATAAATTAAAATAGAATGAGACTATGCAAATATGTCCAATGTAAAGTAACTTTTGTAAAGTAGAAAGCATGTAGTTAATGTCTTGTGTCTCACACACTGAACATACTTTAGAGTATTAAAATTTATGTAAATGTCTCCAGAATTAAAGCAGGAAGACACTGCTGGTGTTTCTTTCTGTGAAGCAATTTATAATTATTTGCTAAATGGTTTAATTACATAATTAAATGTAATTAGTGTTGGTTACTTTTTCACTTAATGTGGATGGTGTTTCTCAGCACTGCTGGGAAGGGCTTGAGGCATAGAGTCAGACATGGGTTTAAAAGCAGCATCAGCACTCACCAGCTGTCTAAGCCAAGTGAACCCCAGTGGGGCAGCTTTCTCCTGTGTTATTGAGAGGCTGTGCAGTAGACTTATCTGTGTTAGGAACCTGGCACCAAGGACGAGTTCAATGGGTACTAATTGTCTCTTTTTTTTTTTATCCTTCCTCTTCTCGATTAGAGGAAAGAAATATATTCTAGTCACCACCTCAAGGTAGAGGCTAATGGAGAGCTGGTGAAGTCTGACTGAAGCAAAGTGGAGTCGAATGGAATGGGTTTCACTGCTCCCTGAAGGAAAGCTGGTCCCCTGGAAAGGTCTTAAAGTGAGTCTAAACCCACTGGTCTGAAAAAAAAAAATCATGGTCAATCAGGAAATACCAATTTAAAAGTATTTAGTAAATTTCAAGATAACATCATAAAAGTGGGACTTAACTGTAGGAGTACTGGAAACACAAAACAGCTGAGGTAGAGGGAATCAAATGAGTGTTAACATACAGTCAAGATTTAGTCAGACGCCTGTCGAGATTTTTAACATGTAAAGTATTTATTTATTTTTTTTTTACTTGGTGAATGTCATGTTTTTATATTAGAAACAGTGAATGTGTTTTAACGCTTCATCAGTCTGATATTTAGTTGTTTATTTTAAATTAAATTTTACATTGATGATTGCCCTGGGTTTCTTGAATTTTTATGAGTTTTCTGGGCTCTTCTAATATGAGATATTACATAGATTTAAGATAACAGACTGGTATAAAGCATGGATTTTAAATATATGATTGTAAAATAACAATTACTTCCCTAAAAATAATGATGATCATTTTATAGTTTTTATTGTAAATAATTCAATAAAGTGTTATGACAACTATACCTTGCTAGGGAAACTGAATGTGTTAGCAAATAATGTATATAAATTTATGGGAGTTTGGATCATGATGCTTCAGGTATTGATTGAGAATTTCAATCCTCCTGGCCTTCAGTGGAATAATACTTAGAATTAGAAATAAACTACTGTCAAAGACCACACAATCTTGACATCAATGAAGAAGGAAAGAAGCCAACCTCAAAAGAACACATTGTTGCCTAACAAGAAAGTGCTATTGGGATGGTGATCAGGGTTGGCTGAATTTGGAATGTGGTTGCCAGGGTTTGGGAATGGGAGGGTATGCTGAAAGATGTTCTCTATTCTGTGAATGTGTTGCTCTGATTGGTTAATAAATAAAGTGCTGATTGGCCAGTAGCTAGGCAGGAAGTATTGCAGGACAAAGAGAAAGGAGAATTCTGGGAAGAGGAAGGCTGAGTGAGGAGATGCTGCCAGCTGCCAGGATGAGAAGCAGATGTTAAGATACCAGTAAGCCACAAATCATGTGGCAACTTATAGATTAATAGAAATGGGTTAATTTAAGATCTAAGAACAGATAGCAAGAAGCCTGCTATGGCCATACAGTTTATAAGTAATATAAGTCTCTGTGTATTTACTTGGTTCTAAGCAGTCAGCTGCAGGGCCACAGGTGCTAACAAAACCAGGAAAACTTTAGCTACAAGGGTATGAATATAAAGGTAAAATAAAGGGAAGTGTGAAGGCATGAAATTTTCTGTACTGAGTTTGTAATGGTGGATAAATGGATCTTTATATGTGCTGGAACTTACAAGAGTCCATATCAAAAGTCAATGAACTATATGATAATGAAATACATATAGTACACCTACATATGAATAGATGGAGGTGTGTGAGAGGAAAAATGTATACAGTGAGGAAGCAGACTGTGAGTATCTGTGGGGCAATGAGAATGGAAGTAAATGTGGGTTTCTAGTATAAATGTGGTAAATACTTTTGCCTGTGTGTGTGTGTGTGTGTGTGTGTGTGTGTGTAAGAGAGAGAGAGAGAGAGAGAGAGAGAGAGAGAGAGAGAGAGAGAGAGAGAGAGAGAGAGAGAGAGACTAGGTTCATGAGCAAGATTAATACTACAAAGAAATGTTGGTTTTCTTTAAGCTAGATTAGTAGAAACAATCCAATGGAAAGGAAATATGAGAAATAAAATACTGAGACCATCCTGCAAAGCAACTAATGCCAGAATCGAAAAAAGTCGATGAAACAGAAAAGATCTTGAAATCAATCCCTATAAAAGGAAGAAATAAGAAATTAGCAAGTTATCATAAACAACAGAGGTCAAATATCTTAGAATCACATAGTTGTAGTGCTAAAAGGAAAAGTAAACATTTCATATTGGAAGCAAATAAGTATATTGTCAAATGCGTAAAAGCTGGATTTTTTAGCCATATGAATTGAATTATAAAAGTTGAAGATACACAGTTTTTTGCTGAAAAACAAAACAAAACAGTACTCTATGCAGACATGGCCAAAGAAGAAGAAACAAAGACACTAGAAACAGTTCATATGTGTAGATAAAAAGATACAATTGCCTTAGTTTAAAAAAACAAAACAAAACAGACAATACGCCATTGCTTACTCCAGTGATAAATGGAGGTAAAAGTTCTGTAGAATCAGCAGAAATAAAATATAAAGAAAAGGAAAAAAAGAGGCAGAGGTTAAAAACGTAAGGATTGTTTTGTTTGTACATGTACCATGAGAAAAATACAGTATTCTAAAGAGACTTTTATAGATCAGGATGAATATTGTAATACCAAAAGGCAATAGATCAAATTAAATGGTTTAATAGCGAAACAGCAGTGGATAAAACAAAATATACCAAAATGAATTTAGGAAAGGGAAAGCAGAGACAGAAACTAATGAAATAAATATGGAGATACTTGTGAGATAGAGTATTTAAATTCAATTACATCTCTGGCTACAGGAAATGCGGATATACTGTAAGCAGAGGGCAGAAGTTTCACAGCTATTCACAAAGGCTGTCTAGGAGCCATGTATGCACAGGTGGCATGAGAAAATCATGGAAATGATGGAGCCTACAAACAGTAACCTAAAACAAGTCTAATGTCAGAGGGACTATTACCAGCAGATGAAAATATTTTGTAACAATTCCAGTGACAAACATATAGAGTTAGGTGATGACAGTTAACGCACGTGCACCTGACCGAAGAAGAGCTTTGGAGAGCATGTGGGAAGTATGAGAATCTCTAGCCAGGCGGGCTAATGTATTTTAAGATGTATCAGGCAAAAAATGTTTTTGGTAAGCCAAGTTTAACAACATTAGAGGAAGCTTTTTGTTGTATGATGTAAAGATAAAAGGAGGTGAGTAAAAATGTTTTTATTGGCTAAAATGTAAATAAATTAAATTAAAAGAAAATATAAAGGAAATACTTAATGTTTACACAGAGTCCCATATGCTCTCTTCCGTTTTTCTATGATCTCCCCTCTTCATCCTCTTCATTCTACCCAACTAGTCTCTCTCTTGCCACTCCCTCTTCTGTTTCTCATTCTAAATATGAAGGGCACATTTTTATTGAGTTTAATTTACATGGAATGAAGATAAATATAATAAATCTGCACCATCACCATAGTAAATCCTTTTAAAGTAATCTTATTCTCAACAGACTTCTACACTTCTAATTTCTACAATAAAGGATTTTATGTTCTTGATAGAAATCTACAGAAATGAGTCGTTTACACTGTGTTATGTACTTCTATTCATGTCATCTAATAAGTGGACAGTACAACTTTACATTGCAATTTCACACTCTTTGGTATAGTTTTACTTATATCATGCCTTGTTTCTTGTTATAAATGGGGCAGATGTTCTTTTGTAATGTCTCTTTTTTTTCACCTTTCCGGAGAGAACTTAGTAAAGCTTTTGGGTATTATTGTGGAAAATAAAGAGAGGGGAAGGGCTCAAGAGTAGAGAAAGGGGCCGATATGTAAAGGGGTAGCTGAACGGCCGTGCACAGGAATAGATGGGGAAGTAAACATGGAAAATGTCAGCCCTTGAGCTGGGAAAAGTGTTAACTACTTTTATTGTTCACTTCTCAGCTGCATCCTCTGCTTTGCTTCTTGTAGGGCTTCTGGGGTCTGAGATTCATAAGACAGATTGCAGTTTCTTTGAAAATTTTATTTTGTATGTCTCTAAGCATTCTTGCTGCCAGGTGTTTTGGGGAAGCCAAGGGAAATGGTGAACTCCAATTAGTAGCCATTTTTAATTCAATTTTGCCAGAAAATGGTTTCTAGTAATGAAACTCAGAGGATCAACTTCCTCTTTGTTCAATGCGTCATTCTGACAAAAGAAGATCTTTTATCCCAGATGTCAGACCTCTTAAGTCAGAAGTCTTCTAAAGCCAGGTTTCCCTCCAAGCATTCTGCTATGGTATTATAACTTTTATTGAAATCAGTAGGCTGCTATGGTTTAGGGAATCTGGAATAGAATATTGACAATATAGAGATAATTCACATAATTGCATTTTATTCCCCACTGGAATTCTGTTAAAAGGTAATTGGGAAAAGTGTAAGTGCCAACAAATCCTTGGTTAATTTTCGTAAAATAAGTAATTTAATTTGGCACCCCTTCTAAACATAAATAAGTTAAAA
The DNA here is from genome assembly GCF_049852395.1 of Peromyscus maniculatus bairdii. Taxonomy (NCBI): domain Eukaryota; kingdom Metazoa; phylum Chordata; class Mammalia; order Rodentia; family Cricetidae; genus Peromyscus; species Peromyscus maniculatus. The sequence continues at coordinate 50,881,674 of NC_134861.1, forward strand.
GGGTGGAAGGGCATAGCATATTGTTTCATTATTTTTTATTATTATTACTTCTTAGAGATTATAATATATTCTTGGAAAGAAAGAGCACACCATAAAGACAACAATTTTCTGACAAGAACTGCTTTGCAAATTTAATATGATTTCAATAAAGTTAAGGAGAATGTTTTATTCCTTGAGTTATCGAAGTTGGTCATGAAGTTCATATAAAAAAACATGCAAGGAAGTGGCTGCAGGGATAACCACCTTTAAAATAGTGCAACAGGATGGAGGATTAGCTCAATGCCAAATGTGCATTAAAATGGATACATAAGTAGGAGCTGTTTTTTTTTCTTTTGCATGGCTAAGTGAAATAATAATGGAATTCATCAGAACATTTAGAAATAGATTCAGGTATATTTTGTAATTAAACTTGATAAAGGTTGGATCTCAAATGTGAAGGAAGGTGGATTTTTCTTAATAAGTGACAGTTGGGGCTGGAGAGGTGGCTCATGGATTCAAGCACTTGCTGCTCTTGCAGAGGACTCAGATTAATTTCCCAACATGCACCTCACAACCACATCCAATTCCAGCTCTAGGGAATCTGACATCCACTTCTGGCTTCCTCAACCTCCTGCATGAATACAGTGCACATAAACTCATGTAGGCTTAGACACATACACAAAAAAGTAAAAAACAAACAAACAAACAAAAACCAGAATGGTAGTAAGACAAAGAGTTGTACAGAAGTTCACTGTGGCAAAGGATATCAATATAATGTGAACACTTGTGTGGTTACCCACCATCCATTTGTAAGTATATGGAATACAAATATAGTATATTCATCTGTGAGCCTGGGATAAACAACAAAATAATCAGATACATAAATGAATATAACATAAAATTACTTGTTTTAAGAAATATTATTTCTTGATTAATTGATTACAAATCTGTGATTTGTAAAATTTTTCCCAAGATTTAAAAATTCTGGTGCAATAAAAATGATGAGTTTATTTATCTAGATATAAAAATACCTTCTATGTTTTAAGGAAAAGAACAAGATCAAAGGTAACAAAAATGTAATACAGATTGTGGGCCAGAAGAGGAGAAAAGTTTAGAAGCCCAAATAATTGTACACAAGGATGAGGGCTTTGTTGTTGCATTCTGGGGTCTTCTGGCTCATTTGCATGATGTGGGCTTTCTCTAACATGCTTTATTACAGACATATACATATAACTTAAGGCATGGCATGTCCCAGTAGCATCTTAAATCTCTATCTAGAGATAAGAGTTTTAGTATTATAATGAGCTACATGTAACCTGCAGACACTGGTGTGCCTATGGGCTTCTACCAATGTCCTCATCCTGTCCTAGCTTACTTTGGTGGAACAGAACATTGTTGAGGTTTTACACGCCTCCTCCCTACCCACTCATTTCCCAAATCATATGCTGAATTTGCAGTCTTTGAAGAAATCACTCTGACCTCATTCTCTGCTCTGTATTCCTACCAAGTTTTAAAAGGGTTTAAAGGAACATACTAAGAAAGTATAATGGAAAATGATTGATGGTGGTATGAGTTTGTGTCAATGGTTGAAACAGCTGCAAATTGGAATTGGAGAAAGCTGTTTGGAAACAGCAGTGTGGATAACCTTCAAAAGCCCACTTCTACAGGCTCATTCTGCTATACAGGTCCTAAGTTCTGAAGCCTTCACAGCCCTTTGAATGACCTAAAAGATGAGGAAAAAATACTTAAAATATGAATCTGTAGGGGTACATTTCAGATTCAAATCATGTGAGTCTGTGTTAGTCAAATAGGCAATAAGAAATAGAACTGAAATAATATTATACTGATGATAGAAATAGAGACAGACAGATGATAGATGATAAAATAAAAAAAAACAGGAATAGAGATACTTATCATAAAGAATTGGTTTTATACTGACCTGGTAGAAAAGAAAGTGGGAAATAGCTTTGAATGCATTGGCACAGGAGACAACTTCCTGAACAGAACACCAATAGCATATTCACTAAGATTCATAATTAATAAATGCGACCTCCTTAAGCTCAAAGTCTTCTTTAAGGCAAAGGACACCATCAAAATGACAAAATGGCAGCCTACAGATTGGGAAAAGATTTTCACCAACTCCATAACTGTCAGAGGACTAATTTCCAAAATATATAAAGAACTCCAGAAATTAGACATCACCAAAATAAATAGACCAATTAAAAATTGTGTACAGATCTAAACAGAATTCTCAACAAAGGAATCTCAAATGGCCAAGAAACACTTAAGAAATGTTCAACATTCTTAGTCATCAAGGAAATGCAAATCAAAATGACTCTCCGATTCTATCTTACACCTGTCAGAATGGCTAAGATCAAAACTACATGTGACAGCTCATGATGGAGAGGATGTGTAGTGCAAACTTGTACAGCCACTTTGGAGATCAATATGGAAGTTTGTTAGAAAACTAGGAATCAATCTATCTCAAGACCCAGCTATACCACTCCTGGGCATATACCCAAAGGATGTTCAATCATACCACAAGGACACTTGCTCAACTATGTTCATAGCATCTTTATTCATAATAACTAGAAACTCGAAACAACTTAGATGTCTCTCAACTGAAGAATGGATAAAGAAAATGTGGTACATTTACACAATGGAGTATTACTCAGCTGTTAAAAAACATGAAAATTTCAGGCAATGGATGGAACTAGAAAAAAATCATGGAACTAGGCAAACCAGAACCAGAAAGACAAACATTGTATGTACACATTTATAAATGAATATTAGCTATAAAGTAAAGGATAATCATGCTAAAATCTACAGACCCAGAGAATCTAGGTAACAAGGAGGGCTCAATGGGGGATGTGTGTGAATCTTTCTGTGAAGGGGAATTAGATGAATACCTCAGGTCACTGGGGGTGAGTGGGGTTGGGAATAAGAGGGATCAGGTGGTGGAGGATGGAAGAATAGAGTACTGGGAAAGACAATTGGAATTGAAGGCTATTTGGGGGGTAAGGCAGAAACCTAGTGCAATGGAAACTCCCAGTAATCTATGAGGGGGACCCTAGCTAAGACTTCTAGTGATGGGGCATACAGAGCCTGAACTGTCTATCTCCAGTAACAAGCCAAGACTTCCAGTGGGGGTTTGGGGTACCAACCCAGCCACAAAACCTTAGACCTACAATTTTATCCTGCCTACAAAATGTGCTGGTGTCTTTATGATGGCACAAAAATTGTAGGAGTGGCCAGCCAATGACTGGTTCAGCTTGAGACCCATGTCATGAGAAGCAGCCCGCCCATGGCACTGCCTGGAGGGTCAGGAACCAGAGGCAGGATAGCCCAGAGACCTAGGATAGAAGTACACATGACTGGACAACACAAAATAAAACAAAATGTCAATGAAATTATTCCTAATGATAGTCTGCTATACTTGTAGACAGCAGTCTAGCATAAGTGTTATCAGAGAGGCTTCATTCAGAATCAGTGGAAACAGATTCAGAGAGATATAGCCAAACATTAGAACTTAGGGACTTCTGTGGATGTGTAGAAGAAAGGATTGTAGCAGCCTGAAAGGTCAAGGATATCACAAGAAAACCCACAAAATCAACTAACCTGACCTCACAGGAGCTCACAGAGACTGAACTGATAATCAGGGAGCCTGCATGTGGCTGGCCTAGGTGCTCTGCATGTATGTTATGTTTGTGTAGCTGGGTGTCCTTGTGGGACTCCTAACAGCGGGATCAAGGACTGTCTCTGACTCTTTGGCTAGCTTTTGAGGCCACTTCCCTTCCACTGACTAGTCTTTTCCAGCCTTAATATTCGGGGAGGTGCCCAGTATTATTGCAACTTGATATACTGTATTAGGTTGATGTCTGTGGGCGGCCTAGCCTTTTCTGAAGGGAAAGGAGGAGGAGGAGTGGATTGGGGGAGAGGGAAGTGAGGGGAGGGACTTGAAAGGAGAGGAGAGATGGGAAACTGAGGTCAGGATGCAATATATGAGAGAAGAATAAATTTTTAAAAAATGAAGAATTTTTTTTTTGTGTGATGATGGAGACTTGCTAGGTCAGTCACAAGTCTGTAGGGTCGGCAGAACAGAGAACTAAATAGACATGGGTTGAAGCTATTGTCTGTACAAAGGCATTCTGATGGAAGCATTAAGAAAGGGAAAACAACCATAGACTTGGCTACTCCTTGAAGTCTCATTAACTTCATCCCTTTTAAGGGCTTTTCTGATCAGGTTAGTCTTGTGAGGATGATCTTCTTAGCTTAAAGCTAACTGTTTGGGAAAGATGTGCTATGTTTGCAAGCTTCATTTTGACTAGTAACTACATCAGATCTTGAAGGAGTAATACTGGGAGGTACAAATGTTGTAATGAGCCCGTTAGTAATTCACTCTTACCTGGTCAGCTAAACATATCACACAGCATTAAAGAGTCAAAAAGATTTTCACTGATGAAAATGTTAGCATTCTTTTTTTTCCATGTTAATTCAATAATGTCTCATTGAGGGTCTTTGTTTTAAGAGAACTGTGAATCTACAGTGATAGTTTTAACCGAAGATGTAGTTATGACTCTTGCGGTATGGATTCCTTATGAAGACATTTTGCAAGAATATGTTGTGACATCCAGTCATTACAGGGAAGTAGTGAGCAAAGCTCTATTTTTTTTTGCACTGGTTTTGAAGGTTTATTAACATCCCAGCAAATTACAGCTGTATTTAAATACAAGTTTTTAAAGACAGCAATCACACATAAGGCTTCAAAATAACTCTTCAGTACATTTCAACACGATATATTCCTTTAGCTTTTTTATCTAGGTTTAGTATTAATGTCATTGATGAGTATTTATTATTATTAATTAGTAGGACATAGAATTACAATTTCAAGTTCTAACTTAATGTTGTAATTAGAACTCCCTTTCTCTAAAGTGCTCAGAGATCTAGGTATGATTTTTTTCTTTTCTTTTTTTATTTGTGTCTTTTTGTTTTATTTTGTTTGCACATCCCAACCACAGCAAAGTGCTAATTTTAAAGCTTTAAATTGTATTGTGAGGAGCTCCAGAATGCAGGGCTCCAAGGCAAAACTTGATTTAAAAAAAATCATTCATAGAATCAAAGTTTTTCATTTGCTGACAAAGCACTTTGAAATTAATGTTGGTGGAATCCTTTGAATAAGCCAAAGGAAATTTAAAGGACATCACACAAGTGTCTCATTCTCTTTCTTCTCCATTACAGGGACAATGTCAAACCAAACTTTGCAGGCAGGTCAAGGTCAAGCTTTGCCTTTTTAATGTAGTTTCCATAAAGTCTTGCTGAATTGCATGCAGCACTCCCCTGCTTTTCTGAGTGGTAAGCATTCTGTCTTACCCAAGATAACTTGCAAGCACATGGCCAATTAAAGTGTAGCCATTGTGGGTAATGATGATTTCATTGAAAACCCGACAGCTTGGGGGAGTTTGAACAGAATGGAATTTCCATTCTTGCTCAGTAACTCAGACCATTCTCTTGCCTCCGCGACATGAACGTTGTAGAAATTTGGTCCTAAAAACTATCCAAGTAAAGAAAAGTTGAAGATCAACAAGTCTGGAATGAAACTAGCTGGAGTTTGAGACTCCGCCAGAGCAGCTTTTTGAGCAAGAGTCTAATGTGCATTTTATTTAGAGTCTGACTTTCAGAGAAATTTCTTTATTAGAAAAGTCCTATTCGCCCAGCTTTAAGCAGAAAATGTCATTATTTCCAAAGGAGAACACAGAAGTGCATGCTCATCCTTGATCAGTGCTGATCTTGAGGGCAACTATGCACTCCATTACATAGCTATGGATAAATGCCTAGAAGACATTTAGAATGCTTTAGACTCAATTGCACCCTAAGCTTTAAGCACATAGGTTTTCTTTGGTATGAAGACAATTTTTTTGGCCCAACTTGGAAAATTTAATAGGATTCCAGATCCACAATGCAGAATTTAAAACTCAGTTGAGTTTTTATTTTCTTTATTCATGCTAAGAGAATTAAGTAAATATGCTAATGGTATTGGAGACAATTGAACTTAAGAGTTCAATAATCTGAAATCAAAAGCAGACAAGTACTTTTCTGCTTCAGTTATAAATAACTATAATTTTGTTTTCAGTAAAAGACATTTTCAAGCTCATATTGGTTTCTCTTAAGCATTCACTTAAAAAAAAAGCCCTAGTTACTTGATAAAGAGCAGTAGTGAGTAAATGTAAATTTGTAGTTCATAAACATAAAAGTAGTGAAACATGCTCAGATGTTTATAGCCCTAAAAATACTGACTCTGACTCCTATTGCTTTTCTCTAAGATAACTCTTTAAGGTTTTATACCTATTATTATAAAATGAAAAGTGCCATTGAAAATTAAAATTGTCAATATTGCTAAGTTTTTATATCTTTGTAAGTTGAAGCACTTTATCGTATTTTCATGGGAAAGAAAAAATCATTGGTGTAGGAAATGACAATCACACTAACATCATTATAAATAAATTATTCTTAAATGATCCTCCATTAAGTATGTTGTCATTTGTCCTTTTTTTTTCTTCTGCCAATGTCAGTATATGGGACGTAGGCACTTTATTAGACCATCAACAATGACATAGGAGTATACTTTCAATTCCAGTGTATCAACCATTTCCTTCTTGCTAGGGCATCCTTTTGTCATTTCAACAGTAAAAGTTTGGATTAAGATCTTTGTCTCCCTAGAGGTCTCCGATCACTTTCTAAACATTGTTTTACTGACAACTATAAGGTCTGGCACCTTTTTTTTTTTTTTTTTTAGGAGCTTTATCCTACTGGGATTCATTTCTTCTGTGTTCACTTTGACCCTTTGAAAATTCTCTGCAAATGTAAAGAGCTCTGATAAGTCACTATACAAATTTTGCCAAGGAAAACTCCTAGAAGCCTCCACAGGCGATGTTCATTCTCCTAATGGATTTACCTCTTCCACACACTCGGCGTCTGGCTCTGTTTCTTACAGTGTCAAAGTCCTTGATTTGTCCATTCTGCAGTAGGGGAAGGGTCCTATAGGTGCAGATTCACACCACACACATCCTAAGACTAACTCCCAATGTGATCAGGCCTTGCAAGCTAGAATCCTGTAAATTCCACAGCTAACATATATTCTTTCCGAAGACAAACCTGTAGGAAATCTGCTTTGCTGCTGGATAGGACTCAAGGTTAAGCACATGACAGAACTGAACTTTTAATGGCCACAGAAAAACTATCAGTATGTGCAGCCTCAATTGATGCTGCTGCTCAGGTCTGTAACGTTGCCTTGTTTTCTAGGGCTCAGCAATGATCCATCCTTTCTCACAGATGCTTTTAAAGTTCTGTTGAGTCAGGTTAGAGTCTGGCTGCCTTTGGGGCCATACTACCTGTTGAAGGTAAATTTGCTTGTGCTGGGCTTAGCTGCATGTATGTCTTTTAATTTACAACAAAAACTTTACAATGTAAAAGCTTTCTACCCATGAAGTAGATCCGCTTCTCTCAAGTACAATTAGTTTTCTGTGGAGTTTTTCCAGTTTGAAGTACTTGATTGTTAGAGAATGGAGGCTTTGAGGATTTATGCTTAGTGATATTATCAATTCTTTCTGTTTTGCTTCCGTTGGTATCCAACATTTAAGTGAATGTTCACACTCTCATAGCTACCTGATTTTAAAAAAAGAAATAAAAAGCACACATTGTAGAAAAATCAGCATTTTCAACAAATGATGCTGGCCAAACAGGATAGCTCCATGTAGAAGAATGAGACAAGAAACTTATCACTCATCTTTCATGAAACTCAATTCAAAATGGATCAAGGGCACATAAAATTGGGAGGAAAACATGGTGGTCAGTGGATTGAGGAGGAATTTGAAGTGATGGAGTGAGTGGGTGGATTTGACAAGAACACATTATATTCATATATGAATTTCTCAAATAATAAAAAGCATTATCATTAAAGAGAGAAAGTAGAAAAATCAGTAGAGGCAAGAGAACAAAAGACCAAAAAATCATGTACTGTCTAATATGCAGAACCTAGATTTATACACACACACACACACACACACACACACACACACACACACACACACACACACACACACATATATATATATATATATATATATATATATATATATATATATATACATGCACATATTTGATATGAAAATAGGTGGCTATTTAGAGAGAAGGGAACAAGTGGAACCATGGAGGAAGGATAATGGAGAGCAAACTACAATGATAAATGTGTGTGAATGAGTGTAAAAATGTCAGAAAGAAGCCTAATATTTTGTACACAGATTTAACAGAGATTTTGTTTGAAGGCACATTAAGATAACAAATATTTGGTAGAATTTTTGAGTCATATTATTTGATCCTCAACCATTCTTATGGAGAAACTCTAGGTTGCTTACTCTATTTACTTACCATGTATTTGTTTATCTTTTCTCTTTGTTATTGAATCTGCTGACAAATGAACCTCAGAACCATCCACATCATCTGTATTGTAGTCTGGCTGTGTACAAAGCCAAAATATTCTCTTGTAATCCCAATTCCCTTCACTAATAAGGGACCGTCTAAAGTGTAAAATCAGAACTTTCACTTTTGATTTTAGAAATTAGATCCTTTTTTCTTTATTATCTGCAATGACCTACCTAATGCTTTGCCAATGCATTGCTCTTTTAAAATGCATTAAAAGACACATAATTCCACTACTATTCAAAAATTTGTAATTATCATTGTTATTCTACTTTACCACATACGTGCATTGAAAGCCACCTGACTTAAAATATGAAGCTTGGAGGGTGCTTTATAATTCCATTTTGCTCTGACAGGTGACAATCCTGTGTCTTTATGTGGGACATGGTGATTTTCTCTTATGTCATATGTCCATTGACTCCACTCAGTTTAGCCACCATCTCACACATCATTTTGGTGTGTGTGTGTGGTGAGAACATTCAGATTTTGTTGTTAACTATAATGGCCCTCTGTACAGTAGTTTCTTCTGGATGACCTTTTATGTAGTGATTTCTTCCAGGAAGACTCTGATGGACATTTGAAGAACAATGAAGAAAATGTATTCCATGAAAAAATATTTGACCTAAGAAATTGTGCAGAGGAATTTGTATAGGTTATCTGAGTTATTTCACTCATTCAGTCATTTATTTGGTCAAGTTTGAATGCCTTCAATGAATTAGGCACAGTGCCCCCTTCTAGCTTTGCCCTACCCCATCTGGGGGCCATTAGCTAAATGTATTCAATAGCTCCTGAACTGTGGGAATAACAACAAAAATAGAATGTAAAGTTCTACTTCATTGTAATTAATTAAAGTAAAATATTTGAATCACTCTGCACATTGGCCAGTTGTGGGTCTCTGTTAATGACTTCAGATCACTAAGCCTTAAATGGCAGATCCTTATCAAAACCTTCTCCTTTAGACTGAAGTATCTGTGCTAAAGAGGAGGTAATAAGAAGGTAAACGCTATAGGTGGTACTATCAGGGAAATAGCTTCTTCCAGACAAAATAGGGCTGATTTACATATAAACTCACAATGACTGTGATGTCACACACAAAACCTGCACAAGTTCAAGCCAGACAAAATCCCAGCATAGAGAAGGAGTAGTAGATACAAACTCTCACACCTAACTAAGGAGCTATTTGCAATTGAGAGCCATTGGAAAGGAAAAACCTGTTTTCTTTAATGGAGTGATACTGGGTGTATCAACCACACTGCAGGCCAGTCCCATGCACAGGGGTAATTGGCCAACACAAAACAGACTCCACAGTTTTTGTGTACTTTTTTTGTTTGTGGTATTTTTGTCTTTGGAAAGTTTGTTTTGATTTCTTTTCTTTTTTTTTAGAAAGAGAGGAAGAACATGAGGTTAGGTGGGTGGGGATGTGGGAAAGATCTGAGAGGAATTGAGGAAGGGCAAAGATTAGGATCAAAATATACTGTATAAATTTTTTTTGAAAAGCCCGAAGTTTAAAAATTGAATTAGCATAAAAGTTTAATGTTGAGTATATTTTAAATGATAATATTTGATTATATTAGATTAAATAAAATATATCATAAAATAAATTTTATCAGATTCTTTTAATGTGCCTACTAGAGTATTAATTACTGATACCTGTTGCAAATGGTAACTGTCTACTAGAACATTTTTATAAAGTAAAACTGGCATGGTCTTTATCATGGAACAAGTCAAAGATTTTATTTTATTGAACTTAGATATGGAAGACTCTTTCCAGACAGTTATCTTAGATGCATAAATATGGTGAGTAGTTAACTAAATCACTTAAGGGTAAATGATAATGTTTAAATATTTCTCTATTAAAAGCAATGTTATGCAAAGTAAGGCAGCTTAAATCTGTAAGCATATGACATTCAGTGTCTTTCATGGCTGCATTTTAACTTGCTTTATTATGGCATAGTAGTGTAGTCACTTCTTTGATTCTGCACAGAAAGCCCATTCTAATTAATATCGTAACTCTGAGATAACTATAAATTATACATTGAAAATGAAGAAAAGTGTTTAGAATAATCATTTAGCTTTTGAAAATTCATAGAAAAAATGATAAGCATAATAAAAATTCCAACTCATAGTTATCTTGTTTGGATTAAAAAGCATGTCTCATCCTTGCAGCCCTGGCTGCCATGGAACTCTCTATGTGGCCTGGAACTCATAGATATCATCACGTCTCTGTCTCCTGAGGGCTGCAGAGCCATGTTCCATTACACCTATCTCATTTCAAATTTCACTGTCTCTCTTCTACAAACCATCATTCCTTTGACATGGAAGAAGAGGTCTTCATGGTGCTAATTTCAGGAAGCACATTCATTCCAGATCTACTCTTAAAACTCACAGCTTGTACAATTGTGTCTTTTATACCCAAGGAATCACATTCCTATAGTCTTGAATGATGCCTTTTTATGGCTTTTTTAAAGGGGGCTTTTATGCCCTTTTAGCTGGTCTCATTCAGTTTACTCATGAACTAGTTTTTCTGGTTTTCTTGTCTTTGCTATGTGTTGCATTAAGGGCAGTGACAGGTACGGTTAAGTTTTGATTCTTTAAGACACGCATTAATGAGGATGGGTGGGTGGGTTGTCTGTTTATTCTGACTTCTTCACTATGTTAAAACACCTGTGCCAAGAGATGAATCATAACTCCAGGCCTCATACAGAGCACATAAAGATGGCTTTTAAAAGCAAGATATTTAAGCCCAAGCCAGAAAAATGAAATTTATTTACTCAAGACCCCCCAAAAAATGATTTAATAATGATTACATTAGAATCTTCTTTGTTTTTTAAATGAACATCTGAAAACAAAAAAACATGTCCCTACTATTTAATCACTGATCATAGGTTTAAACTTAGTAGTTTTATAAATGAAAAAGAAATCCCTCTGATTCAGAAATGTCTCTTTTTTTAGTCACCTTTAAGAAAACTAAAAGCTAAAAAGGACAGCCATAAAATATTATTTTGTAAAAGTAAAACATGCCATATATTTACTGCTATAACAAACTCATCTAAACCATAATTAAACATTGTAGAACTCATTATTTTTCATAGTTGCGTTGTTATTTATATAGAATCAATAATAATATTTTCCTCTTCTTATGCAGACACAGTTAAATAAATCAGAGATGCAAAATAGACCATTCGTTTTTAGGCAGGACAAGTTTATTATTAAGTAAAAATATTGTCCTTTCAAACATCGTATTAATCACAAATTTTGAAAAAAATAGTCATTGACGAAGACTTATCCATACATGACAGAAGGAGATTGGAACACAAGGCTCAATTATGGTTAAGCAGGAGGAACAAACTCTTGTGGGATATTATTTTAACTGTGTAAAAGTGTGTTACATTTTTTTCTGCTGATTGTGTTAACAATGCAAAGATGTGTTACATTTGTTTGATTAAATAGAATTAACCTGAGGTCAGGAGGCTGAGTCAGCAACTAGCTGACAGGAAGTGGTAGGGAGGAACTAAGTGCACTGAGGGTTCTTAAGTGGGGTTGAGCAGAAGGATGACCCATTTTTCCCCCATGATACACGAGCAAGGAGAAAAGGTTAGGTACTTGCTATTCAGCCTCTCTGAGGGAGCAGAATTTCACTTCAATTTTGAATTTGGAGTTCTATAGAAGGATTGAGATTTAGATAAAGTTACCTTTAGTGTCCATGATAGAGGTGCTTGAGGGAACAGAATTCCCACCTGCCTAAGGCCCTTGTGGTGGAATCACAGCTGGTAACTGCAGGATTGCAATTGTTGATTGGGAGTGCAATTGCTTAAGGTGCAGTCACTGTATCGAAGGTGAAACAATGTTTAGTGACCTACATTGGGTACCAAAATGTTGGTTTTTACTCTTTTCTCTTTGATGGCCTGCCACCTACCTCTCAAATAAATACATGAAGACCCATTTTTTCTTATAAATGCCCTGCCTTACCTTGCTTTATTTCTAGCCAGGTTTTCTTAATTTGAATTATCATGTCTACCTTTTTCCTCTTGGCTTTTACCTTTCTCTTATCCTATATACCTTTCTTTACTTCTTACTCTGTAGCTGGCTCTGTGGCTGGGTGGCTGGACCCTGGTGTCCTCTCTCCTTCTCCTCTTTCTCTTCTCTCTCTTCGATTTATTCTCTCTGTCTGGCAGCTCTGCCTGTCCATCTCTTCTGCTTAGCTGTTGACCATTCAGCTCTTTATTAGACCAATCAGGCGTTTTAGACAAGCACAGTATCACAGCTTCACAGAGCTAAACAAATGGAACACGAAAGAAAGCAACGCATCTTTGCATCATTAAACAAATGTTCCACAGCATAAACAAATGTAACACACCTTAAACTAATATTCTACATCAACAAATCCCCTTCAATGAGCTATACAACTGGTATGCAGGAAGTGACAGTTAGTGCTTATTGCCAGCTAGACAGAATTTAGAATTACCTAGGTGGCAGACTTCTGAGTATACTGATGGTGGAGTTTCTTGAATAAGGTTAGCCTCTCAGAATATTTGTGAGAGATTATCTTGATTATGTTAATTGGTTAACCCTAGCAACTTAACTGTAGATGGGACCATCCTCTGTTTAAAATGCAGAAAGTGAGCCGGGCAGTAGCAAACACGGCTTTCTGCTTTTTGAGTGTGGATGCAATGTGACCAGCCAGTCTCCTTCTCTAGCCACCGTGCACGCCTTTGCTGTCTGCTGTCATGTCTTCCCTGTTACCGTGGAGAGGATCCCTCTGGAACTGTAAGTCAAAATAACGCTTCCTTCTTTAAGTTGCATTTGTGAGCATATTTTATCACTGCAACAAGATAAATAACGAAAGCCCGGTGTTACCAGCCTCCTTCTCCACTCCAAACTAATCCAGTCATGATTCGTCACTGGATTAGACAATGTCACTGTCCTGGAATCTACTGACTCACTCACAAAATCATTATGCATGGCCTTTGTAGCATTCATACAACATTTCCATTAAAAACATCCTGAACACATTTTCTTTGGTAAATACTTTCATTTCTAGGTCTTATTTTATATATACTATGATAAGTAATAGGAGAAAAGCTAGGTTCCTCCAAATTCTGAAAGTTGAGAGGTCATTAAACTGAAATTCTCCTCTAGTTTTATTCTCTACTTTTATTTCATGGACTTTAATCTCCTGGATATGTGGCTGTTTTAATAACTACACAAATGAGATGATAAGCATCGTGAGGTGTGAAGAGGGTAAGGTCAAGGGCATACTTTACATTACCAAATACCTTTCACTCCAGCTTGTTAGAGATGGATAGTTTGGGGAGGATGGGGAGGGGTTTGAATAGGTGACACTGACCATGTCTCAAAAAATGACAAGAACTAGCTGAGTTCAAGTTCAGGAGGTAGAACTTCCCTGAAGAGCAAGCAGCAAATGCACAGGAGTCTATGAGGAACAGACAGGGCTGTGGAGAGAGTACCGGGCAAAGAACAGTGCGTGTAGCATAAGAGGAACAGGCAACGCCTATGTTGCAGCCTCTTTAGAGCTGGGAGTTAATTCTAGTTTCAAGAGTCAGCAGCTAAGGATGTTAAACAGGGAGTGATGTGATCATACAGACATTTGAAAAGATCAGCCCGGCTGACATCTCTCTCTTCTCCCAGGGAAGGCTACTCATTCCCTGCAGCTCTTTGTGATCTCTCTTCACTCACACTGAGGTCACTTCTCAATCTTACTCCATGGATGTGTGAACAGACATGAAGGGATCAAACACTGTCAGATTTCTATGTTCACCCAGGAGATTCTACCCTCAGTTTTATGGTAGCTTCCTCTTTGAAATAAGTAAGCTGACTGGCTGCTCTCCCTGTCATCAGTTCATTTTATTTGTATTAAAAAAACTTACAAATTAAACATACATTATATATATAAAAGCAAAAGCTTATTCTTCTAGGCTCAGGCTTAACATTAAAGTTTCCTTCAATGTCTCTTTACCATCTGTTTCTGCCACAGTCGTTCAAAGTTGATTTTTAATCCCTTTTAATTGTATTGTACTTATTTATTATTCAGGATGCTTGTAGTCTATGAACACTCTTAGATCAGGAGCCATTATTTTATTTCTTTTCAGTTTACAGCCAGCCAGTGGCATGGTCTCTGACAGGAAGAAGCTAATGCAGTTTGAGGATTATTTTCCTTAGAGCTATTTGTTCAAAGACCTACATTTCCCACCAAGCACAAAAAGTAAGATACATTTAAAAACAATGAGACTTTAGCAACAGAGTCAGCAGTTTTTATCAAGCATTAGTCTATGAAAAAATCTTAAGTCAGAATGGGATGACTTCTTTGATTCTGGTCTTTGTCATCAGAACAAACCGTGACTTTCAATCTCTTATGATGGCATCTCTCACATTCCTGCTTCTCAGTTCAACTTTTACTAGGGATTTCTGTTTTTCCCCTTACACATAGGGGCTGGGATATTATCAGGGTAGTATCCAATATTAAATTATTTATGTGTTATTTTCAGATCTTCTGATAATCATGCCCTCTGGATTTTGTGTTTGTGACTGTGCAATGTGGAAACCTTTAAAACTTGTGGAAACAAATGCAATTTCGAGGGAGGAAAGCAGGGAGTTGTAGTCTCAAATGCCCATACTACAGGTGATTTGCAGTCTTGAATGTTTTGTAGAGAGTAAGGGTGATTCTGGCAGCAGACATTCCATTTGTGGGGCTAACATCCTAAGAATCAATAGACATTGCCCACTTCTAGTTTGTGTGCTCTGTCTTGTCCTTTGCAATATTTTTATATCCATAGGACTATAATTAATACAATACTTATAATGACTTTTCTAGTGGTAGCTTATGTGTCAGTGACATTTATTTCAAATACATTTACTGTGTTTCTCCAATGAAGTAAACACAAGAAAGGCTACAAGGAATGCTGGAAGTAAGAATGGCCAGTCCATCTGGATTCTCTCAGAGTGCTCTACTTTTTCCACTGAAGTTCTTTTGTCCAAACAGACCCTGAATTACTATTCTAAACTTTAATAACTGTGGAGATTGCATTTTTATTTTAAAATTTCTTTTGCTTAGCCTTTGTATTTTTTCCTCATAAGCGATACTTAGTGATGATCATCAAATAAAATGTTCTTAAAAGAAAAAAGAAAAAATAAGGATATTGGAGGGCTATGAGAAGAGGTTTATTCGGTGAAATAAATGCTGTGCTATTCATTACTGCTCTTAAGAGAGCAGCAGACTTTAGGGGAAAAGGAGCAGGCAACATAGAAAAGCCCAGGCCCTGTGACAAAATTGATTTCCACCATCTCTGTCCTTTACTCATGTACTTCAAGAAAGACCATTCTTCTTTCAAGGCCATAATAAATTAATGCCCCAGCTTTTTCACTTCTACCTCTGTGACTTTTGCCAAGGTTCTTTTTGTGTTGGAGTTGTTGTTTTCTCTGAACCATGAAGGTGTGTGTAGGGGTGGAGGTGGGGGTCTCAGTAACGTTTCCTCCTTTTTGTCAACTTGACACACCTGTGATGAGGGAACCCCCAACAGATTGGCCTGTGGACATGTATATAGGACATTTTCTTGATGATTAATTCATGTAGGAGAGCTCACCCCACTGTGAGTGGTACCATTCCTCAACAGGTAGGCCTGGGGTATGTAAGAATGATAGCTGAATATGAGCCTGGATAAAAGCCAGTAAGCAATGTTCCTACATGGTCTGTGTTCTAGCTCCAGCCTCCAGGTTCTTGCCTTGAGTTCTTGTATCACGTTTGTTTTGATGGCTTGTAAATGCAAGATGTGATAAATTCTCTCCTCCCACGTTGTTTTTGGTCAATGTTTTTACCATAACAATGAAGGCCAATCTAGGATAGTCTCAAATTCAGAATGGAATAAAATATCCTTGAGCACCTGTTATTTAGAAAAAATTGGTAGTCAACTATTGTTAAATACTGGCTTAGGAGCTGGACAGGTAGAACCTGTCTATAGTCTATGCTACTCAGGATGATAAGTCAGAAAAGTTGCTATAGTGCAGGAACTCCTGACCAGCCTTGGTACGAGTGATAACCTTTTCTCTAGAAAAAGAAGAAAAAATATAAGTATAAGGCTCAAACTTCCTTCTACCTTTTCTTCTGACTTCTGCACATGGCTTGAAATGCTGTCCCTTCATAGCTGTGTTTTCCTATCCATGATCTAGCACAGCAATTCCTGAACTTTACTATGCTAGTTTACTGATTATGCATATTTATTTCTATTTCTTCTGCAAGATTCTTGGCAACAATGGCTAATATATTTCTGCTGCTGAGCACAGTACCAAACTCATACTAGAAATGTCACAATCTATGATACTTTCTAACAGATTGAAAATGTAGAGAGAATGGTGATATTTGAGATATTACTGGATATGAGAAATTCAGATCTGCTTCAATACCTGAGAAAATAGTATAGAATTGAATAATTCATTTTTGACCCAATCTTGTTTCCCTTTATGGAAGGTGTTCATCAACTCATGCCACTTTTTCTGATTAGACTCTCTCCCAAAGATTCCATGCCCAAAGATTCCCACACCTTGCTGTGGGTGTCTCAGTAGCACTTAACATGTTGACTCATTTGTGTAAAATATCTTGCTTTTTTATTTCCACCCTGACAGCTTTTCCCTTCTTTCTCTAAAAGTATTAATCCTAAAAAACATCCATTTTCAGTATTACCGTCTCCAACAATGCTTTTCTGGACTACATATCTTACCCTCTACAGCCTAATTAAGTAGATGCTTTGTGTGCCACACAATAGCTCATGCAAAATTTCACCATTCCACTATCTCTCTATCTCACAATTGTCAGGTTTCTCTTTAGAGTAAAAACCTCAAGAGAAATTCACAGCAAGGGCAGTGACTAAATTTTTTCTGTTCATTTCTTAGCTAGTGCCTGTCATATATCGGGTAGAAAAGTGGTTTTTGAATGAATGCTTTTGAATCCAAAATTGGTAGCAATAATGTACCTTCTACTCTATTTCAAAGGAACCATATTTCTTCCATGTTGTGCAGAGCAAATTGCCTTCCTATAGCTATTGCTTACTAGGGTGCTGTAGCAAGGCCATGCAAGTTCATTGGCTATAGATCTAAAGTTGTTTGCTGGCAATACATCAGTCTTGTATTGATTTTGCCCATCCTCTTGATTAGCTGCCATTTGCTGTCCTCTTTGGCTCAAAGTTGTGGATGGTTGGTTCTCACAATGGGGCTGACTGACAGACTCAACCTCTTCTAACTCCGTGATGTGATAATGTCCGAAAAATAGGTGGGAATTTTTTAAATTTATCCCTGAATCATTTCTTCAAATAAGCCCAGTTTCTTTTCCTTGTGACATATCAGTGTTCCTCTGCTATGGAGAACAATTAAGTGGATAGAATCCTGGCTTCAGAGGATGGGACCTGTGATTGACTTGTACTTTGTTTTCAAGGGTCACTATTTGGTGCTAGGAATAATGAATTCAACTTTTTATCCCCTTCATCTGTAAAGGGGAGATAAGAATTCCTCCCTGGGTCTTGCTAAAGGAGTTAAGTGATAAAACATACAAATAGAATTTATACTTTTCCATTTATATCATTATATCTGATAAAAATTGTTCCTCAGGAGATAGCTTCTTCTGCAGTTAAACATCAAAAAACCTCTTGGGATAAAAAAATATGTGTTTTTGGATTACAGAAAACAAAGTTTGTTTCTTGTGCTTTTATCACATCCTAGTTTTTTTTTCATTTGGTTGTATAATACTTGTATGAAAATTCCCAGTCCTCTAAGATCCAGTTGAATAAGTGTGTGGGTTCATTCTCCATTATCACAGAGCCAATGTTGATTTGGCAGAAGGGACATTGCTTGCTATGGACAGTCAAGCTACAGGTAGTTGCTTGGGTAATAGAATCTGAGAATGTGTTGTTCTAAATAGCATTTCTTGTTGTTAGAGCAAAATCACAGGGAATAAAGTATCTGGAAGATAATTGAGATAATATAAACAATGTAAGCAGAGGACATTAGAATGAGTAAGAAAGATTTTCATAGCGCAGCAAAGAGGATAGTAAACAGCAATCTCAAGTACTATTGTCATTTCATAACCATAGTATAATACAGGAAAAGGTATGGGAAATAAGGACAATAAAAGCAATAAGAAAAATCACTGTGTGATTAGCTATCACATTCACATCAGGAAATGGAAGAAGAGGTAGCTTTCCATTGGTGTAAACTTAATACTGTTCAGCCTGGGATCTCCATCATCTGAGACATGTCTAGGAAGATCATTTGGATTTTCCAGACATGGTATAAATTTCTTGGACATAATAGTGTTAAGATAAATGAACAATGATGACATCTAGGGGTCAGGTGTCATTCTTCCTAGTCTTGTTTATCACACAACATCTGCTGTATGGAACTCTACATACAACTTGGTGTGTATAGTAGCTTGAATGAGAAATATCTCCTACAGTTTCATATATATATATATGTATATATATATATATATACATACATGCATACACACACACACACACACACACACACACACACACACACACACACACACTTGGTCCCCTATAGGTGGTACTGTTTTTGAAGGTTGTGAAACACGGAGGTTTGGGACACGGAGCTTTCCTGGAGGAAATACCTCTTCGGTGCACAGGTGGTAATGGTGGGTGGTGGTGGGGGGGGATGGGGGAGTGGTAGTGATGGTGCTGGTGCTGGTCATGATGGAGGTGTGATGGGGGTGGTAGGGGTGGTGGTGAGTGGTGGTGGTGGATGTGGTGGAGGTGTGGTCGTGGTATTGGTCATGGTAGTGGTGGGGTGGTGGTGGTTGTAGTCATGGTGGAGGTGCGGTCTTGGTGGTGGGGTGATGGTGGTGGTAGTGGTAGTGGTCATGGTGGGGGGTGGAGGCAGTGATGGTGGTCATCATTGTGGTGGTAGTGGTACTTTGAGAGTTTTGTCTTTGCCTGACTTCCAGTTCTCTCTCCATGTTTCTTAATGTGTCAGTGAAATATGGTCACCTAGCTTCTTTCATTGGCTATGCTGTCCCCATCATCATGATTTCCTCCTAGAACTATAGGCAAAAACAAAGTCTTTCTCCTATATGTTGCTTTGGGTCATGGTATTTTATTACAGTAACACAAACCAACACACAGCATGGTGGTATGTTGTTTTAAAGACCTCAATCCCGTATAACTAGAATAATGGAAAATACAAGTGGGAAAATAAAGTTGAAACATTTCCATGTCAAGGTGATCCTTACAGAATCAGATTTAACCACCAAAAGTCACATGTTACTTTGTGGGAAAGTTGGATAAGATAGAATCAAGTGAGACATTGTATACAGAGAACTGCTGGGTCTTCCAAAGTGATAGAATATGCTTCGTTATTTGTCCTGTATTATTCTATAGAACTAAGTCAGTATGGTACTAGGTACTAGAGTAAAGGCTGTAGCTGAAGTTTTCCTGTGTCCTGCCCAGACCCAAGTAAACACACAGAGAGTTATATTAATTAAAACCACTTGTCCATTAGCTCAGGCCTACCACTGACTAGCTCTTACACTTAAATTCAGCCCATTTTTTTTTTTTTTTTTTTTGGTTTTTCGAGACAGGGTTTCTCTGTGTAGCTTTGCGCCTTTCCTGGAACTCACTTGGTAGCCCAGGCTGGCCTCAAACTCACAAAGATCCGCCTGCCTCTGCCTCCCGAGTGCTGGGATTAAAGGCGTGCGCCACCACCGCCCGGCTTCAGCCCATTTTTGTTAATCTATATGTTGCCATGTGTTCTGTGGCTTTACCTGTGTGCCATTACATGCTGCTCTCTGGACAGCGGGCTGGAGTCTCCTAACCCAGCTTCCTCCTCCCAGAATTCTCCTTGTCTGCTTATCCCACCTATATTTCCTGCCTGTCTACTGGCCAATCAACGTTTTATTAAACCAGTATACAAAAGCATTATTCCACAGCAAAAAGCCTACTGTATCTCAGAAGTATTACAGGTAGCCATGAGCCTGGTGGCGTCTTGGCAAGCATTTACAGTATGTATGTATTTAGAGATTTTGAAAAGCACATGGAAGCATTTTGCAGAAGTGTCCAAGTATAGATTTTATACTCTGTGATGATGAAAGTATATATACATGAGCATGCTGTAGAAAGGGTTTGGCTAGAGTGAAGTGGTCTTCAAATTATATTGCAACTCATATAAAGAAAACAATCACATAGAGAAGTTGGATGGGGCTGAATGATATAGCAGGTGATAGGGTTGGTTCAGATTGTGAGAGACAGAAATACTAAGATTAAAATCGAGATTTTGAAGAATCACAGAGAAAATAAATTTCGGATCAAATGGTAAGGTCAGTTATGAGAAAATCTGATATGAATATTATGACATTAAGTCTGAATTTTATTTCTGTCTCTGAATATGTATATATATATGTGTGTGTGTGTGTGTGTGTGTGTGTGTGTGTGTGTGTGTGTGTGTGTGTATAAAATATAAATGTGTTTTTCCCCTTTGATTTAGAAAATTCAACTTAATGAGCAATTCCATAGATTCTCAAGGGTACGCAATTCATAGAGAGCTGAGGGAGACTCAATATTTTTCTTTAATCTAGTAATTAAAATTGTATGTAATGCTTTTTTATTTGAGAGTGCCACTCTTACACTTGAATGTATCATTCTCATTTCTCTTAATCATCTGTAAAGTCTTTAAAAAATATTATTTTCAGTATGTGTGTGTATTCCTGTTTTATGTATAGATGTGGACATAAACTTGCTGTGGCACATTTGTGGGTGTCAGACAACAACTTTGGGGAACTGGCCTTTCCTTATTATGGGTTCAAGGCCTCAAACTCAGGTTTGAGGGCTTGCACTGCAAATATTTCTACCAGCTAAGCCATCTCTACAGCCCATGAGCTGTAAAATCTTGAAGGGTAAGCAAAAGTTTGAATATTCTAAGAAAATTGAATGCAAGGGAGCCCATTGGTTATGAGTGGAGCATGTCCTAGAGATCATCAAATTCCGAAGTCCTTAGATATTATGGCTTCAGGTTTACTTCTCTGATAATGACTATATATTTTGTGCACCAGACTACAGCTGCAAATCTTCTGGACTAAAGGGCCATAAAACAAAGTATAATTTTAGTTCCTCATCCACAATTAATTAACTGGTTTGTTTGGGGGAAGTTCTTTCTTGAGGTTTCTTTATGTTTATCTGAAAAGTAGGAATACAATAAATTCTCAAAGTGAGATAATGACTGTGGATGTCCAGATTGCTTTGGCAGGGAGTTTATAACAGTAGACTGTCTTCAGAGCAAGAATTGATCCTTTTGTCTTAGCATCAGTTCTACACTTATAATCTATTTACACAGACAGGTTAACTATTTTTTAATATATATATATATATATATATATATATATATATATATATGTATACATACACACACATATATGCCAATTATATGCCAACTTGACACAAACTAGAGTTATCTGAAGGGGTGAACCTTCACTGAGAAAAGGTGGGGCATATGATCCATCTTTAAGGCATTTTCTTAACTGGTAATTGATGGGGGAATGTCCAGCCCATTGTGGGTGGTGCTGTCCCTGGGCTGGTAGTCTTGGGCTTTATTAGAAAGCAGGTTGAGCCAGCCAGTAAGAAGCATCCCTCCACGGCTCTGCAGCAGCTCCTGCTTCCAAGTTCCAGTCCTGCTTGAGCTCCTGTCATGACTTCCTGTGTTGATGGACTATGATGTGATGATGTGGAAATATAAACTAAATAAACCCCTTTGTCCCCAACTTGTTTTTGGTATTGGTGTTTCATCATATCAATAGTAACCCCAACTAAGACAATACTCACTTGTCAACTGGTTAAATAAATTTTCCCTATGGATTTTTACATTGTACAGTTTAAAGATATCATCTTTGCTCTTCTCTGTCCCTATGTGCCAGCAATTTTCTACACTAATTGACTAACAGTTTAATTGTATACCTTCAACAAAAACACTTTTGACTTGAGAAATTCAGCTAAGTTAATCACCTGCATATAGAATTTGAGGTAACATTTAGGCTGTACTGATATTTTTAGTTATAACAATCCAATAAAAATATAATAGCATGTAATATGAGATAGCATGGATCAAGAAGTTATGAAACTTGACCTGAGTTCAATCTGAAATTTAATTCCCATACTAATACTTTATTTGTATGTCAGTATGATAAGGCCCTATAATGTAGTCGATGGTGTATTTATATGTGGAAGAAGAAAATGTGTTCACCAATCATGGGTCAGTTTTAGAAAATACTTGCCTCATATCTAAAATATGGCTCCAGAAGGAGCTTCCCTGTGTTCAAATGGAGAGGGTTTAGCCCTTTCGGGAGAGTTCCTCACCATAAAGAAGATTAGAGGTAGAGAACTTGCTTAGTCTTGTGACCCTGTGATTTGATTCTTCAGTACTGAAAGAAAAACAGACAATAGAAGGGAGGGAAGGAAGGAAGGAAGGGAGGGAGGGAGGGAGGGAGGGAGGAAAGAAGGAAGGAAGGAAGGAAGGAAGGAAGGAAGGAAGGAAGGAAGGAAGGAAGGAAGGAAGGAAGGAAGGAAGGAAGGAAGAAGATGGAAAAGATTGTGGTAGCCTGATGAGGAATAAAGAGATGAAGAATTTTTAAATGACCAGTGTAACTTCAGGTAAATCATCTTCACACACTGTGGAGTCCCTTTATACAATAAGACAGATTCTGAATCATGTGGTTTTGTGTAAGATCCCCTTACAGAATAGGAAGCCTGTGATTCTTATCCAAGACTTGTTACTATTTCTTTGTGGGTTTTTTTTTTTTTTAAAGAAAGAGAGAGGTGGAGTGTTGTTTGCTTGCAAGGGAGAGGGAGGATGAGCTTAAAGGAAATCATTTTCAAAAATATAAACAAGAAATCATGAGCAAATACTTAGGATGACTTTTCAGTATCATCAAAGAAATTTGGACAGAATCCTGCAAAGAAGCAAAGGACTTTGGGGTGTGAAAACAGGAAAAATTAAATCAGTATGTTCAGATACTAGTGATTTTGTGTATGCTTAGGTGGTATAGATCTAGATTTCATTTTCTTGCATTTTAGAGGAGGCTGCATGAAAGGAGAATAGATTATGTGGTTTTAAGGTTCCTTAATAGATGATTCTTAACAGGTATTTGCCCATTTTGTTCAGTGTAATTGGAATTAAGATTTTTTTTATAAACATATGGAAAGTAGGTGTGAAGCAGTTCACATTCCATTAGCACATTTCTCTACAAAAATCTCACATTGGTCAAGAAATAGTAATGTATTTCAGGGCTCTAAACATATCACCTAGAGGTAGTGCCCACACTAGAGACAGCTCAGGCAAACCTCAGGAATTGCACAGTGTTCTTTTTAAATAAATTAAATTGCTGTTAAAATGTTATCTTAAATTGAAAACTTGGAAATAGACATATTTGAGGTCAGAGGATAGGTTTTTTTTTTTTTTTATAAATTTTATGATCAAGTTTTTAAAAAAGAAGATGCTGATCTGGAATGAGAGATAGTTCAGTGGTTAAGGTCTGTGCTTTTCCTGCAGAGGAGCTATGTTTGGTCTCTAGCATCCATGTCAGCAAGCTAATCCATCCAGGGGGATCTGACTCTTCTTGGATCAGTGGGCACTACACTCAGGTCAACATAGCCCTCTCCCCTGAACAAACAGTCATGTACACATAATGAAAAAATGTTTAAAGATGTTTCACAACAAAAATTAATGGCATTATTAAAATGCTGAGGTGAAAGGATGGATTTTTATAGGACAGAACTGGGTGGAGATGTTAACTCTGGTGTTATGAACATCTTTAACATAGTATCATATAATGTTTCATACAGGACTTAGGATACTGTATCCTGTACAGAGTGTCTGTGGCTGAAAATGACACAGTAAGAAGCTGCCATTTCCACACAACAGACTATTCAATGGCAGGCATTTATATGTGTTTTAAATTTGTTTGTTTGTTTTTTAATTTTTTTTTATTTTGATTTTGGTCTGGAGAGAAAAATGTAAGTAACATGGGTCAGATCTTGTAGATATATAGGATGTATTTTTCAATTTCAAATACTATGAATAGTTTAATATGAAAGTGTTCACAGAAGAGGTTTGTTGATCTTTTGGGAGGGGTGCATTTTCAGTAGAGACAGGACAGCTGTAGGCTGGTAATTCTGTGCACGTAGTATATTATACAAAAAGAAAGAAGGAAACAGGGACTATGTATCAAAAGAGTGCTTAGTTATTTTGCTTTTTCTTGCTACATGGGCTTTGTCATTGATTGGATAAGAACATCTCTGGACCCCCGGATAATCCATCCAACCTCCAGAGAACAATGTCTGTTAGACTAACTGAGAACTTACCAGTTTCTGTAGATTTCTGGTTCAAGAGTCAAATGCATTCTTCTTAGCGGCATTGGATTGGTGGCCTAGGGTTAAAGTATACCTGGGACTCCTTTGACTAAAATCAACCAGGTAATACATGTGATTTGTTTTTACTGAAGATGGAGGAGTGTAATTGAGACATGGAGCATAGGCAATTGGGCAGCACATTTTTAGAGGTTTCAAGATGGAGAAGTAGTTAGCAAAGGTGTGCATATAAGGCTATCTAAACTGGAAAGACAACTAGAACCTGATTTTTTCCATTAACTTTATGAAGTATGCATGTATTAAAATAAAAGCAAGTTGCTGAAGGTGGTAACTTTGGTTATAGTTTTTGCTAGAAGGAGTGACCTGCCACATGAGATAACAGAAGAGCTCATTAAACAGCATTTATCTTGGATTTTGAAGTTTTATTTGCTTTGATTTTGTTGTTATGATACTGGATAACACATTCATTTAATCTCTGTTATATCTTAATAATCAGTACTGAATGTGCTTAGACCGGTAACCTGTGCCAGACTGAAGACTGTGGGATGAGTGAACTGAATACTAAGTAAAGGCAGCTTAGTAATTAGAAGTTACCACACTTTGCACTCCTGCGATTTTAACGATTTTCCTCCCAGATCACAGATAGCTTAATATTTCCTTAAGTAGTGCTCTACCTGATCCTGGTAGGTTAATAATAAAAATTATATATGGCTTATTATGGCCTCCACATTTCAATCTTGTCTTTTGATTGACTTTTTTGATTGACACATTAAATTTTTGCAGACAAAAATTTATTTTAAAATTCTAGTACTAGAAAAAAAATGTACAAAAGAGAAAGTGTCTATCATTTAATAATTTGTAACCTGGAAATAAACATAATTTACATCAAAATGAACATCTTTACTTTTGTCTTAATTTAGGCAATTATTTTTTTAAACTTTGCCTTTTAACTATTAACAATGACAAATCGAATTGTTGGGTAACCAGCTTTGAGAGAATCAAATACAGCACAGCTAAGCATAATTTAGTATGCATGTAACTTAAGTAAATGCAAACTAAAACTTTCAGCTGTGCACATACACATATGTGTATAGGAGTGGGCATGCATGTGTAGATATATTTGTATGTACTTCTGTGTAAATTTTTTTCTTTTGTAGCTCATAGTCAAATAAATTTGAAAGTAAGCGAGTGGGGTGAGGGTTTCAATGGGTGAGATGCAGTCTAAAGTTGAGAAGTTACAACTGGAGGCCATTGTTACCTGTAATTGTATTTGAAAATGAAACAAGGTCATGGTCAAGCAAGAAGATATCAAAGGGGAAAAAAAGTAGAGGAGGAGTAAAGAGAAAGGAAGAGAGATCAGAGTCTGCCAAATGCTAAAATTAACATTTTTCTTTGAACTCCTTCCACATTCTAGATAGCCTTTCCTCCTAAGTGTTCTGGATATAAACTAGGGAAGGAAAGTGGAATTTCTATGAGATTAGCTACAGTTCTAACTTGGCTTAGATGGGGATGATCTGAGGTGTTTGATTTAGTCTCTCTTCCATCTATCAATAATCCTTTCCTGGAATATTTTCATTTGATCCTAAGATTTGTTTCTATACTAAAAAACTATCTTCCTTTTGAAATGCACAGACTTCTAGGTCAGGTTGTATTTGACATTCAACTATCCATCACCTACCTTGAACTATTAACCTGCCTTGGACTAAAATTTTCAATTCTGAAGCTAAGATACTGGATATGATTCCAAAATTTCCTCTCAATCCTGCTGGGATAGGATTTATAGGGAGATACCTAAGAGAATTAAAAGGAGATTTAATGGGCATAAAAAAGTAGCCAGTTGGATATAGAAGAATGTGTGCAGGAGGGATGGCCATAGAGCTCAGAACTTAACACAGGTGGCTAAATGCAAAAATGTCCCTATGTTTATCTAAAGAGAAGAATCAGATTAGACAAACAGGTGCCCCTTCCTGAGTCTTTGCTCTTAACCAGTGCTCCTGCTTTGCTCACCACAAGCAAGTCATTACTGTAGGAACTACCAGCCCTTTAGTTATCTGGGTCCTAAGATAACTCAACGGCTAATTAAAGGAAGCAGATTTACAAATTTTGGGGTTTCTGATTATAAACATTTCCTTTTCACTATGCTTCCTGCCGAGTCCGTGTTTTGAGACCTACTTTGGATTGGATTTTGCAGTGTGGAGAATCTGTCCTGATTATCTCAATATTCAAATTTTGAAAGCATGTACTTTGCAATGGGGATATGCAGTGACTAGTTTAATATGAGTCACAGAGGGGAAAGAGTCCGAAAACATGGACTTCAATGTCAGTCGTGTCTATTACTATGGAGAGCCCCAGGAAGCTGTGTAAACCCCTGAGTCATAATTTCTGTATCTTTAAAAGACACTAAAAATCATTTTAAAAAACCTGTTCTGTGTGCCTCAGGAATGTGACGGAGATAAAACAAATTAATCTATTTGAAAACATTTTACAAAGTACAAAGCAGTGAATAAATGAATAACATACCACTTCATTAACTCTTGGAATTATTCATTGCCTGAAACAGGAGGGAGACTTTATAAAATGATGATGTGAAGAATCACAAAATATTTTATTATAAATTCCGTGCCCATTTCAAGAAATAATGGAAGCCATGTTAATGTGCTAATATGGGGAAGCAGCTGCATTACAAATATCCAAGTGAGGAGCCTGTGGTTGTCTGAGAGTGGTTGTCTGATAGGCTGCACTCTGAGATTAAAAGCATCAACACAATGAGAAACACTAAGACCCAAGGTAGAAAGATTGTGATCGGATGACTTTGACAGTGGGTGGCGGAGGCAGCTTGATAAAAGGCGACAAGATAAAAGATCACAGAATCAAAGTAGGAACTGTTTATTCTCAAAGATGAGGTGAGCTGGCACTTTGACCATAAAAGAAGTGATGGTTGTTTTATATATTATATATATATAAAAAAATCTCAAAAAGGCCTTTAAGCCAACAATGATGTTGTAGGGCAAGAGAAAAGGAAGTTAGTTTTATTGTAAGAGGTTTGGAAGAGAAAATCAATGTTTCCTTTAACAAGTAAGTATTGGTTCTTCCTCCCTTTGAATTCTGCATGAAATGGTAGTCGCCTGTATAAATTCTATCCTTCATCCTAAGGAGGAGAATGGGCTTCACACATTTGGACAGCTTTCAGATTTTCTCAATGAAGTGAACACTTCATTAAATGAGACTGATTTTGAAAATTAAATAATTGGAGCTTAATGTGTCCACAGTCTAGAACTTCAGAATTATGAATGAGAATGCAAAACAACATGCAATGCTTACATAAAACACTTTACAGATTAAAATCTAGGGTCCAAGGTAGATGCAAAGGTTACTTTAACTGTGCTTTAATGAGTTAGAGAAAGTGCTCTCTGACAAACCAAGAAGGAAATGTTGATTATAAGTGGGTTACAGATTGACTGCTATGCTAGACTATTTGTCATTGACACAGACACAATATTGGGTCAGGAGAATTGCTTTCAATAATAATTTAACAAGCTACCACAAACCACCTTTATTACTCATAGTACAAATAATTGTAAAAGTATACAATGGATCATCATAAAGTATCTTCTCTGAAATAAGTTTTAAGAAAATATTTTTTTGATGCTACATTTATTCATTAAAACAATAAACTATTGTTTTAATTTATGTATATTTTGAGTCTGGCTCTTATTTTGCTAAAGAGGGACCACTGTTGCATGAAAGACTTGGCCCAGTTATGCAGCTGAATTCTGTAAATGTCTGCACGAGGAGTCAAAACTCTCACTCTTTGTGTCCAGAAACTAAAGAATTCTGTTTGTTTGTTTCTTCCAAGTGATCTATTTTCAAAGGCCAAAAAGCATGGACTTATAAAGAAAGGAGCAATCAGGCAGTGTGTGGGAAGTCACAGGGTTAGGAGAAAGGCACTCAGAACAGTAGCCTTGAGTATTCCCTTTAGCAAATACTTGACATGGGCTAGTTACACAACTTCTCTCAGTGTCAGTTCAGCATGATGCTCTCTGCCCCCAAGCAGTGCAAGCGCACAGTTGCAGGGGAAGCCTATTTAAATCATCACACACATAAACTCGGGTTTCTGAACAGGCTCAGTGATGAGAAAAATGGTCCCGATCTTCAGCCCTGATGTTGAGATGGTACATGACCAGTGGCTCCGGGCTTGTGCAAATAATAAAAACTGACAACCCTCCAGCACTTAGAAGTGCTGCATAAAATTGGACAAAAAAAAAAAGAGTATACTTTATGGTACCTCAGCTAGAAATAAAGGATGGAAGAAAGGAGGGTAGATACTGAGAAAGAAAATGGACTCTTCAGCTTCCCCAAACCAGGAAAAGTTGAAAAGCTCTGCAGCCCCAGGGGTGGGGCCTTGCATGTGTGCATGTTTATCTCTCTCCTTCACAATTAGGACCAGGTTTCAGCGGACACTAGGGACAGGGGCAAAAACAAACTCATCCTAACTGCCTGCATTTTCAGTAAGATGTGGACAGTAGGCTCCTATTTCAGGGAACTTACTAAAACAGTCTTGGCACAATGAAGGGGGAGAAAAAAAGAACAAAGACACAGAATAACATTTTTCACGTTTCCTGTTTTGCCATCTAGTCAGAGACTTCTAATTTGGGAATCAGGTAATGAAATGCTGTGTCTTTTTAGGATGGTGGTTGGAGTTGACAGTGCTTTTTTTTTGTGACTCTCAAGACAAAGAGACAAGGGCAAGGAGGGAATTAATTGTCAGAGTTGGTTGTTTATCTTTTTTTTTTTTCTGATTGAGAATAAGAAAACGGAAAAATTTTAGTCATGTTCCTTTAGGTTTTTTTTTTTACATAACTGAATATTGAATATGTTCTTACTTAATCTGGTAGAATGTCCTTCAAGAAAGCTGGTATGATCTTTGTACATGTCATTATTTTCACGGGCTTGACTTAGAAATGAAATCTTTTCCTGAAAATCTATTTTACCCAATACTGTGAATAAGATCCTACTATCCAAAGTCCAAACAGAACCCCTCTGTAAAAAAATAAAGGCAGATTCTATTTACAAATCAATTTTAATTCCTCCCTGAAAGGACACCAGTTCATAGACATGGATTCTGTTAAATAAGGAGACAAGTATGAGACAATAGGAGGCAGCAAGAAAGGGTTGGAGAAGTTTGAAAAGAAGCAGATATGTGGAGAGTGACATGACCAACCTCCAAAGTCAGAGTCCTAAACTATAGTGAGGAAAGCTGAGAACTGACCTGATCTATGTTGTAGGATTAATGGATGGGTCAATAGGTCACGCACACACATGCACATGCACATGCATTTAAACCTAGGCTCCACATATGAGACAAACATGCAGTATTTGTGTGAGTCTGAGTTTGCTTATTTCACATAATGTAATGATCTCCATTTCTATACATTTTCTTATGAATAGACTTAGAAAATCTTCAGTAGGCTATGTGTGGATATGTATATGTGTATGTGGTGTGTGTGTGTGTGTGTGTGTGTGTGTGTAACAATAATAATTAAAGTAGAAGGGTTTGTGAATTTGAGGAATGGGGAACACTTATGGGGGCAAGTGGGAAGGGTGGAAATCATGTAGCTACATAGTCATGTCGGAAATTCTCAGAATATCTTCACATTAGAAGTAATAATTTTTTATTTACATTTCACCAGATTGCATCTACCTTAGGATAAGGTACATTTTGAGGGAATTTATAAAGTTGAATTTATCTTAGTTTGTGCAGCAAGTAGTAAGCAGCAACATTTATAAAGGAATTTATCTCATATTAGTACCAATTTTTTAATTCAAACTCAAGAAGTCTATAAAACATTATTACACTTATTTTTTCTGAATTTTAAAGGATGATTAAAAACTGTGTGCTAGTGTGAACACGTTTTAGAGTGAGCATCTCTGCAAACATTTTAGACTGCATCTTCCAATCAGAAGAGGCATGTCCGACTCCTCTCCTCCACAGCAGGTCATTCTCACACTGCAGTGAAGATATTTTGACTGTTCCTATCAGATTCACCTTGTTGTGCTGAAAGCCTCTTGTGTTAAGTATAAAAATATCTGATTTTCAGTGAACCAAAGTATTGGCCTTAGATATATTTTGGCACTTTAGAATTATCAAGAAGAAACGTGTAAAAATCATAACAAGACTCTCAACCTATACAGTTGTAGAGTTAATGTTAAAAGAGCAAGAAAGTAATATTATATAGTTTGTTCAGTAAACCACAGAATTTAAACTTCTTGATTTTGCTAACAGGCATCAGTTGTACCAATAGAATTATTTATTTATATGAAATGGGTGAGACCGGGAGGAGAGAAAGAAAGAAACTGGATTATAAAATCGGGACCTGTCATACATCAATAAACCATGCCTCTTTCTCTTCTGTGAAAGAGGTGGCCAAATGGCATGAGTGTTTACAAATTTTTCTGGAGAATGACTCTGTGTCATTTGTCTCCTATAAAAATCTAAGTTCTCTGATGCCCATTGGCTTTGTGAATCACGAGGCTAGTATCTAGATGCCTTGGAGGGTAAATATATCTTACCATCATCTAATGTTGCTGAATGGCATTCTTCTAGAAGAAATACATGGTAGGTTCAGCTAATAGGATGGCTCAGGTCAGTAGTTCCAGCCAGGGATGATTTTGTCCTCAGGGTAAACGTATAGAATCACCTGTCGCTCGATCTTGAGGGGACTATTTCACCATCAGGCAGGCTGAGGCCTAGGCTGCAGCTCAACATCTTGCATCACACAAGATAATTCCTTTCAAATAACAAATATAAAGACCTTGTTTGAAAAGCTCTGGATGGCCACTCTTGCTTTTCATATACATAATGTGTGGAAAATACTCTATTTAAATTACTGAAGACTGGAGTTGTGGCTAAGGATTAGCATGTCAGTCTTCTGTTATAAAATACTTGGCCTGAACTCTGGACTGACAGCTGGGGCACCTGCAGGGGACCGAACTAGGCCCTCTGAATGTGGGTGATAGTAGTGTGGCTTGATCTGTCAGTGGGACCAGGACTTGAAATGGCTTTTTGAAACCCATTCCCTATGGTGGGTACCTTTTGCAGCCTTGATTCAGTGGGGAGGGGCTTGGTCCTGCCCCAACTTGCGTGCCAGCCTGTGTTGACTCCCGAGGGAGGCTTTACCCCCTTTGAGGAATGGATGGGGGCTGGGGTAGGGGAGAGGTGTGTGTGGGGGGAGCAGGAGAAGGGGAGGAAGGGGCAACTGTGGTTGGTATGTAAAAATGAAAAATAATTAAATAGAAAAAATATGTGTCTCATTTAGGGGAACCCTGCCCTAATTCTTGCCACAGAGAACATATTACCTGTCATTTGGTTTACTTTCTTCTGCTATGGTTATTTTGAGATCTTGGGTGCTAGGTACTTTGTATACTTGATTCTCTTGGAATCAGTCCAAGTCTACATACCTGAGCTGGCCTACACAATACATATCAAATCAACAATTCGAAGGCAAGACAGACACTAGTTAAAAAAAAAAAAAAAGATCTTACACGGTCAGTTCTTCAGTTTATTTGTTTATTTTCCTAACTTATTCCAATGATTTCACTCCCTGAGTCACAGTCATGGGTGGATGGAGCAGATGTCAGCTAGGCCAGATGGTCACGCAGTCCCCTCTGGTGTCAGCTGTTGCTTCCTGCTCTGTTTCCTGCTGCTTCCTTATCTGACTCCACTTGGCTCACCAGGGGCTCTGATTTGGTTCATGCTGGAACTCTTTAGCTCAGGTATGAATGATGATCTTGTTATTCAGTATTAGCATTTCCTATGGGCAGCATTGCTCATTCAAGGTGGGTAACTTGTAAAGCCGGGCATCTGGTCTGAAGCTAAATGGTGTTGTCTAATTTAACACTTTTCGTTATTGAGACATCAAAAATATTGGTTCAGGAATTACATTTCTTGCCTGAATATGTGATTAAAGTTTATGCTATTATTCAACAGTTGCTGTCAATACTCATGAAGCATGTATCATGTAGATGAAAATAATCATTGTTTGCAATGTGTTACATAAACACAACCCATAGAACCATACAGAAAATTACATCCAAAGAAAAATAGGAAATAAGAACTGGAAATTTATTATTTGAGATAGAGAAACAACATGTAAGATATTTAAATAATATATTTTTACACAGAGAATATATCATATACATATTTATTTATTCAATATTAAGTGCATGAATAATAAAATATAAAACTAAAGTTGATAGATAAATGTGGAAGATAATAAAAGCCACCTAACTTATCAGGTCTGGAAAATTTTACCATTCACAATTTAACTTATGCATTATTTCAAAAATAGATCAAATTTTCAATCGCATGCCACCTTTATTTCTTCATTTAAAAGAGATTCTTCTCTCATACAATAATAACATCCCACCCAAAGTTTTGCCTCCCTCCACTACTCCCGTTTCCCTACTACCACTTCCCTTCCCTGGATCTGTGCCACCACCACCACCCCAACTTCTTTTCATATAGGAGCAGGCCTCCCTCCAAGAGATAGAAACCACACAGAACAAAACAAGATACAATAAGACAAGCAAAAGCCCTCATATTGATCCTGGCCAAGGCAACCCAATAAGACAAAAGAGTCCCAAAAGCAGGAATAAGAGTCGGAAAAAAACCTGCTCCCACTGTTAGGAGTCCCCCACAAAACACATGATAGCCATAACATATGTGCAGAGGACCTGGTGTAGACCCATGAAGGCCCTGTGCTTGCCACTTCAGTCTCTGCGGGCCCATACAAGGCCTGCTTAGTTGATTCAGTGGGCCATGTTCTCCTGGTGTCCTCCATCCCTTCTGACTCCTATAATCCCCCCCCCCCGCGCCCCTCCATGGGATTCCTTGTAGATGGAAATTTCTGTCTTGCCCAGTCCTGCAGCTGCTCAGTCCCAAATAAACACACAGATGCTTATACTAATTATGAACTGTTTGGCCTATAGCTCAGGCTTATAACTAACTAGCGCTTATGCTTAAATTAACCCATAATTCTTATCTATGTTTAGCCACATGGCTTGATGCCTTTTCTCAGTCCAACATTCTCATCTTACTTCTTCTGCATCCGGCTGGCCACTCCATCTCTATCTTTCCTCTTCCCAGCCTTCTCCTGGTCTAGTCATACACTTCATGCCTGACTACTGGCCAATCAGCATTTTATTAAACCAACAGGAGTAACAGATCTTTACAGTGTACAAGAGCATTATCCTACAGCAATTCCCTAAACTCTGAGGGGAGGGACCTGGTGGAGACCTCCAATATAGACTCTTTCAGCATGATGTCTGGCTGTGAGTCTCTGCACCTGCTCCCATCTGCTGCCAGGGGAAGCTTCTCTGATGACTACTGGACAAGATACTGATCTATAAGCATAATGGAATCATTTCATTATTTTTTTTCCCAGTTATGTTTGGTTTTACCCTAGATCTCTGGGCTATCCATTTTCCAGTTCCTCGCCATCCAGTAGTGTAAGGCACAGGCTCCCTCTCTTGGTGTGGGCCTCAAGTTAAACCAGTGTTTGGCCACTCCCCCAAGTTCTATGCCACCATTGCCCTAGCACATCTTGCAGGCAGGACACATTGTAGGTCGGATGTTTCATGGCTGGATTTGTGCCCAGGTTTCTCTTTCTTTGCCTTCAGAGTACTCTCCCACTTCACATGGGAGTGAAGGCTCTATGCAGGCATCAGCTCGACCTCTCTACATTCAGTGAGCTGTGTGAAGGTTTTCCTCAGAATAGAGCTCCATTATCAGTTTTCAACAGCAACCCCACTCTCCCAGCATCAGCCTGGGTTGTTTGGGGGATGTTTATGGGACCCTCTTGGTCAACAATTTGCCTGAATGCAGCCCAGTTACACCACTGGAAGCCAGGCCTGGCTATAAAAGATGGCCAGTTTATAACATGTTCTATGTCCTCCATTACTAGGAGTCCTCACTACATGTATTAGTCAGGGTTCTCTAGATTCACAGAATTTATAGAAGGACTCTCTCTCTCTCTCTCTCTCTCTCTCTCTCTATATATATATATATATATATATATATATATATATATATATATATGTATGTGTGTGTGTGTGTGTATCTGTGTGTCTGTGTTTCTGTGTCTGTTTCCCTTCTTTTGTTTTTTGCCTGTGTGAGATTATTTATTTCCCATTGAAAAGCCAGGTTTAATTCTAATAGGCCTGCCTTTGTATGTTACTTGGTCTTTTACCCTTGCAAGTTTTAAATACTCTTTGATAAGTATATTTACTGTTTTGATTCTATTTGGTGTCTTGTATGCTTTTTGTACCTTTATAAGCATTTTCTTCTTTAGGTTAGGAAAAATTTCTTCTATGATTTTGTTGAAAATATATTCTTGTCCTTTGAGCTGAGATTGTTGTCCAATTATTTGTAGGTTTGGTCTTTTTATAATGTCCCATATTTCCTGGATGGTTTGTGTCAGAAATTTTTTATATTTAATGTTTTTGATTAATTGATGTATCTATTTCTTCTTTTGAATCTTCAATACCTGAGTTTTTTTTCTTCCTTCCTTTGTATTATGTTGGTGAAGTTTCTCTCTGTAGTTCCTCAATTTTTCGTTTCCAGAATTCTCTTAGTTTATAATTTCTTTATTGTTTCTTTTCTTTTTTCAGATATTAAACAATTTTATTCTTTTCCTTCAATTGTTTGTTTTTTCTTGGCTTTCTTTATGGGAATTATTCATTTCCTCCAATTGTCCTTTCCTATCTTTTTTTGAGGGATTTATTAATTTCCTCTTTAAAGATTCCTATCATCTTCATATTATTGGTTCTAAGGTCTTTTCTTGTGCTTCAGCTATGTTGGAATATTCAGGGCCTGCTGGGTAGGATAGTTGGGCTATTGTGGAGCCATATTGTCCTGGATGTTATTTATTGTGTCCTTATGCTGGCATCTAGGCATCTGGGTTTGGTGTGATTGTAGTTCCATGGGCTGCATTCTGAGTTTATCCTTGTTAGGTGTGTGTTTTGTTCCTTGGTTTCTGCTTCTTCTCTGGATTTTCAGATAGTGTGTTGGCTGTATGTTGCCTGTTTTCTGGCCTGCTTGGCTGGTTTGTTCACAAAGTGTACTTGCTGGAGTTGGAAGGGAAGGGAAGGGCGGGGCAGGGAGGTTAGTCTGTGGGATCCACTCCTGTGGATGGACATGGGTGAAGGGAGACTGCAGCTGGTGTTCTGTTGCGGTCTAGGATAGACCCTGATGATTGGGGATGGGGGAATAGAGAGAGTGGAGCAGCCTACCTGGTCTTCAGGCAGGTGTGGCCTCCACTTTAATTTTCTTCTTTACTATCTTGAACAAAGTATATACTAACACAGTTCCACTTTGTGTCCGTAAAGTAATCTTTTTTCTTCAAAATTGCTTTGCTAGTAGCAAGACTGTGATATGAATATAGAGAGAAAAGGAATAATAAAAATGAAACTGAATAAAGGCATGTAAACATAGACCTACCAATATCAATGTTAAACCTATTTTATTAGAAGACAAACCACATACTGTTTATATTTTTAATTCATTGAAAATTTAGTACAACTATTTTAATATCAGTCATCTGTCCTAACTCTCCTCATATGCTCCCTCACCTTCCTATCTACCCAATTTCATACCACCTCCTTTATCTCTTTATTGCCATAGAGTCTAGTTTATGTTGTTCTAACTACTCTTGGGTATGGGACCCACCCTGGAATGTGACCAATATACTAGATGTCAGATAAAGAAAACCCTAACATGATTTGCTAAATGATCTTATTAATAGAAAACTTAAGCCAGATATTAGGGTGAAAACTGAAAGATCAGAAAAACAGAACAAGCCACAGACAACCCCCACTTACCTACTCCTTAGCCTC
This sequence comes from Peromyscus maniculatus bairdii, assembly GCF_049852395.1. Classification (NCBI taxonomy): domain Eukaryota; kingdom Metazoa; phylum Chordata; class Mammalia; order Rodentia; family Cricetidae; genus Peromyscus; species Peromyscus maniculatus. The sequence goes on from NC_134861.1 coordinate 50,918,396, forward strand.
CAGAGTGAAACTGCCTGTTTACTCATGCCTTATACACCTGTCTGTGCCCTGACATCTTCCTTCCTTCCTAGTGCTGGGATTAAAGGTGTGTGTGCTTCCTAAATACTTGGTAGCAAAGGCATGAGATCTTAAGTGCTAGGATTAAAGGCATGTGCCACAATGCCTGGCTCTGTTTCCAATGTGGCCTTGAACTCGGAGAGATCCAGATCGATCTCTGCCTCGCAAGTGATAGGATTAAGGGTGTGTGCCACCACTGTTTTGCCTCTATGTTTAATCTAATGGCTGACTCTGTCCTCTGATCCCCAGATAAATTTATTAGGGTATACAATATATTGGGGTACACAATATATCACCACAGAAAACTGTCTCTCCCTCTCTTAGCAGCTATCAGTATTACTAGTATTAAAGTGTCAGTTTTAAAGTCAGACAGTATTGTCTTTATTTCATATGCCAGTTACTTCCCTGCCTTTATAATGCAAACCTGAGTTGATGGGGCTGCATTTTCAACTGAAACAGTAACATCAAAGTTATAGTGTTGTAAGGATGACAGGACTGTACATGCATGTGTAAACAATTACGCATATACAGATATCTACATATGTGTGCATGTGCATATGTATGTACACTCATAAGCATCTCCTGGTTTATTTAGGCAAAATAAGCCCATTTTTTTCTATTGTAATAAAACAAGGTACAAAACCCAAGCGAACTGGTTAAATATTGGATTAGAATTAAGCAAAACCTCAATTCAGTCATGTATTTTCTTTCGCAGCTGTCTGATCGTAGTGAAAGGACAAACTTCTCGTGCACACAGTTTCTTAAACTTCAAAATCAGCATGCTGGAACGTCACTAGTTCTCAGACCTTTGCATGCTTTCAGGTGATTAATAATGGGACAATTTCTGCAAAGTGAAGTCTCCATGGTAACCTAATATGCAAAAGACATCATCCGTGGCATTCTTTAATTCAGGGAGTTGGCAAATGGTGTTCTGTGGCCTCCTCACAATCCAGTTTGGAAATCAATGAATTGTGTGATCCTCAGAAGGTTTCAGTACTCAAAACAGTTAAGTGACTTCTTCTCTATGATTTGGATAAATATAATCATAAGCACTCATTCACATGACTGTTGTAGTTTAACCAACCAGGGCTTTATATAATATATGTTACTTCATATATCATTTATACATTACTTCAATAGATTAATTGATACTTAAATGATGTAAATGCTTAAACACAGCTCATGCTTATACTGTGTAGAAAACTACAGACAAAGTACAACTTGGAAGTGAGAATTAGGAAGCCGCATTTATGATACAATGCTCTAAATGCTAACCATACTAAACATAACATACAGAGAGGTCCTTGTGAAGTCTAATTGTCTATGGGCTTGGATTCAGTCTGGCTAGTGTGTTCATAAGAAGGAAGAATTTTGGTATACAAAAGAGATACCAGGTATAGACAAGCCCATTTAGAGAGGTTTGCCTGTGTGGGAGTCCATCAAGAAGACAGACATCCTTCAGCCAAAGAGAGAGGTTCTAAAGAAACCATGCTCTCTGGTGTATTCATCTTCTGTTTCCAGCCACAAGGATGTGGTGAAATAAATTTAATTTGGTTTTGTTTATCGTGGGATATAGATTAATAAGAGTTAAGTACTTACGCAGAGCACATACAGACCACACCAGGACAGCTAGCATTTTTCTTTCCCTACAGCCTTTATGTTTGGAACATCCAGGTCCATTTTGCCAAGATCTTATAAATAGATATGACACGCTATCATGAACAATAGTTATCACACTGTGCTATGGAACATCAGAAATTGTTCCTTTTAGCCGATTATGCTTGCTACTCATTATCCAAATTCCATCTGTTTATTTACTTATTTGTTTCTACCCTACTATTCCCAGACTGTAACCACTGGCAATCTAAATCCAGATTGACATTTTTAATGCTTCCACATATGCAAGAGAATGTACTGTATTTGTTTTTCTGTATCTGACTTTGTTGGCTTATCATAGTGTTCTTTAGTTGCAATTATTTTGCTTCAGAAGGCAGGATTTAATTCTTCTTTAGGATTGAACAATATTTAACAGTGTACAAACATTTATCATACTTTATTTTCTGTAAGTGAGCACCCAGGTCAATTCGTTATTTTGGCTATGGTGGATGGTCACATATGAAATATAGAATGACAAGTGTCTTTGGGGTATACTGATTTTGATTTCTGTAGCAGAAATGGTGTAGCTGATAATATTTTGTTCTATTTTTATGTTGTTCTTCACATATTCCTTAAGAGAGGAAAACCTCTTTAATAAATGGTTCCCTCATTCCATATGAATGAGGGAAGAGATGTACAACTATTCCTCTGGCAAAGAATAACATCCAGAATATCTAAGGATGTCTCAATGAAACCCTAAGTAATCCAAATTAGAATGGGAAGATTATCTGACGTGTCTACAAAGAAGAATACAAATGACCAATATAGTATGAAAAATTCTCAACACCCTTATACACCAGGGAGGTGCCAATCACAGTCACAATGAGATGTTACCATTCCTGTTAGAATGACAATTATAAGGGAATAAAATGAAAATAATGTGCTGGTGAGGCTATGTAGGAAAAGGAACCCCTACGTTCCATTGAAGGTGCAAATGTACCTGAAGTGACATCCAGAAGGCTGCTATGTCTGATTTGAGTTTTTAGATATCGAAGAACTTACTATTTCAAAAGGGGTGCAATTGAAATTAATGAGTACGTACTTTCCATGGAACAGTATCTTGCCCCTATAGTTCTTTATCATAATTAGAACTTTCTTTTTCCTCTTATTTACTTACTTTCTGTAACAGCAAAAAACTAAAACTAAATTTCCTGTTATATTTGTTTTGAAGCAGGATCTTGCTCTATCTCTGACTCACCTGGGACTCAGTCTGTAATCAGGCAGAACTTGAGATCAAAGTGATCCTCTGGCCTCAGCCTCCCAAGTGTTAGGATTACAGGCATGAGTTACCATGCCTGGCTAACAAATGATCTCCACGGGTCTGGGTAGAACTAGTTGGAAATTTTATTTGCTTTATTTATAGCAATCACATGAACATCTGGCACAAAAGAAGAGTTCATAAAAATTGTTCAATGAACATCAGATTAGATTTTAGAGCTTTTATCTTTTATTATTCAAGCTTGCAAGGATGACAAGCAGAGTTTACTCTTGATCATGACTCTGCAATAAAAATGCAGCTAGCCACTCTGTTTATGGTAGTGGATATTCAGCTCTGATATATGCCATAAGTAGATTTTGAACGATTTTGAAGGATTAACGGTGGCTGAAATGTGCTTTCATATTCTTTTCAAATGCAATGTGTTTACCACACATTTTCGAAGTGTGAGATTTAAGGCCACTGCCTGAAAACCACAAAGCTCTTTAGAGCTTCTGGAGAGACCTCTGATTCTGGTAAACATTTTTGTGCAGTCTCCACAGACATTATTTAACTTAAGTTCCAAGTGACCTTTAGGCCAAGCAAACATTGCTTGCAGAGAGTATTTTACTTTATTTGAAGTGGAAAGTAAATGAATGAGAAATTTTGTTTACTTTCTAGCTAAAGGAGAGACTCAAGTTCCTGGCATGGTGCTGTTAATTAGGCAGTGGGAATTTTGACTGGATGTTCAAAAGAATTAATATTTGAGTGAGCGTTCACTGTATTAAAATTTGACATCTTTTGAGAGTCTGAATTTAAAGTCTTCTAACTGTATTTTACCTTTCAGAAGTAGTTATGAATTTCTACCTTTTCTTTGAAAACTGAAATATTTTTGTGACAAATTTTAGACAATATACAGATTTTAACAACTGAATCCAAAGGTATACTTGAATTTTCCTGTGTTGACATCTGCACATGTATTTTAATTATTTTATTGCAGTCTTCTAATTAAATTTCATATTTAACATTTGAAAGGAGGGTTTCAGATTCAGACAGATAAGCATTGAAAATTTAGCTCTGACAGCTGCCCATTGTGTGACCTTGGAAAAACATTTAACCTTTCTTATCCTCAATTTTTTGTATTTGCATATCTAATAATAGTTCATGTATTCCACAGAGTTACCATGATATTATTTTATGTTATATACATAAAACAATTTAGATATTGTTAAAAATATTATTTATTAATAAACTTAATAATCTGTTCTTATATTTTTCAAGGGTTTTGATTGTATGAGTTGTGTGTGAGCTCTTTAAAGTCTTTACAGCTGTGTTCTTTAGATAAAGCCCCATTTTTATACTAGAAGATAGTAAATTTGCTTTGAAACCAAAAATTGAATCATTTATTTTTCATCAAAATGGCACTATTTTAAGTAATAATTTGCAAGTTTCTTATTTGTGAAAGATTGTAGTTAATTTTTTTATGTTTACTAACAAAATATCTTATTTATATATGTTAGTTAATATGACAAAAATTTCTAATAAAATTTTAAAAGTAACTATTTAGATAGGACTATTAGATAGGGGGTTAAAGTGAAGAATTTTCTTTAAACTAAAAGCTAAGCTACAATCTTCTGTATAACCCATAAAAACAGATTGAATTGCCCAGGAAGCTGACTGCAATTTACACACACAAAAATGTTATTCAACATTACTCTGCCATTGTTAGGATGGAGAGAAAGATAAAACAGGACAGAACAGTGGGAGCTGTTGGGCTCTGGTGCGGTAACTAGCAGGGTTTATCCAACCCATGACATTTTCATGCCCCCTTTAGCTACTTCATGGGAGCTGCCCCAGGAAAGAAGCAATCTTTTCAGCCAGTGAAATCACTGGGAAGGCAGACGATTCCAGATAGTGCAGCATGTGCTGGAGACCTGGATTCCATGGCCATGCCCCCTCATGTGCTCTTCCTTAACTGTACATCCAGTTCATGGAAACCTTGTGTAAGATCCTGGGTCAGTAGATCAAACATTCCACTGGTCTTTTTAATAGTATTCTTAGATGAAGTGCTTGAATGAGAAAAAAATCAAATAACACACCCAGGATGTATATCGATATGCCAATCAAAAGAAATTGTTTCTCGTTTTGGAGTAGACTGTTTCACCACATGATCCTTTGGAAAGCCAGAGAGCGGATGCCTATTAAAGAAATACAATTGTTTCTGGTTGTTTGCAGTTGGAATTTTAAAGTTACTTGAAGCCTAAGTGAGAATAGTAAGAAAGGATTCACATTCTTAGACCCAAATGACCTTGGTTACCACACTTGTCAATTTTTATGGGCCTTTTGTATCAACATTAAAGTCTGAATGATGTCAGTTCACCTAATCAGACAATTTAGTGTTTCCGTGAAGATACTTTTGAATGAGTGTTGACATATGTCACAAAGGTCATAGTTCAGGCCTGTCTTTCCCATGATAGTTCCTTCACTGGAGTCTCTGCAAGTCCTCAACTACCCACTGAAGCAGCCCACCAGTGACCAAGAGTCTATTTTATTTTTAATGTATGAATATTTTTCTTTAAACATATAACAGATGACATCTTAATTTTTGAAATCTCTTTCATTACTATAAATCTCCCTCATTTTTTCTTTCAGGGATGTCTGTGGGAGGTGCTGACACATAGCCAGCTCCACTCAAATGTGAGTTACTGGCTAAATAGTGGAGGAGAAATTTGATATCTTGGCCAATAGTTCACACCACCCCACTCGGCTTAGAAACAAGACTGAACATATTCTTAGAATGAATTTTGTTGGCCACATTAACAAAAAAAAGGAAGCTGACAAAAGCCAGATGTGCCCAGTTAATCAATCTCTAGTTGAGACATTACTATGTAAGTATTTTGTAGAATAATTAATATCTGTGATCAGTTGACTTTAAGCAAAGGAGATTGTCTTAGATAATTTGGGTAGACTTGAACTTATCAATTCAAAACCTGTAGAAGAATATGTTTTTCCTTAAAGAAAAAACATTCTACTTGTAACACCAACTGTTAGTCTTCCAGTTGACTTGGCTTACAGATATCTCTCTTGTATGTCTGTCTCTATTTCTTTTGTGAAACACTGAACATGCAGGAGTTCATGATAGGGAAATTGAATGGCAACATAGTTTTCAGGATTAGATTTGGGGGGTGGAGGATTGTGCAATAAATTGCAAAAGCAATTTTTTCCTGCTGCAAATGATGTTATACTTGTCACTAGAAATTCAGGAATCTATACTACTATTTTGGGGGAGGTGTTACAATAAATGATACAGTACATTTTCCCAAAGCAAATTATATACATGGCCAAATTGGCTTAATTGTGGTTGAGTCTGAGATTCCATTCCTCATAGCTATTTCTCAAAATTGTAAGCATTTTATGCCTTCTGAATATAAGTCAGGGTAGTATTTACAGAGATGGAATACTCTATAACTAAAACCTAAAGAAGCCCAACAGGTATTGTGTTTCATTTATACTGATGCCTGGTAAAGAATGCATGCATTTATCCTTTTCTTGTGGCATGCGCTGGAACACAACACCTTCTCAAGTCCTCATGGGGAGTCAGCCTCCAAATCTTTACCAGGGTTATTTTTAAGGCTTTACAATATATTTGTCTTCCAAGGCTTCTGGATGCTTTTGACATCTTATTCACCTCTTCCTGCTAATCTGAAATTACCCATCTATGGGCTTTTCGCAGATGATAGTACCTTGTTAGACTGTTGGTGTTGATAACAGACTGAAACAGTAGGCTTGTGGAAAAAAGAAAAGTATGTTGACTGTTATATGAGTAACTAACAGTAGTGCTATTTCTGATTTCCTTGTTGGTAGATAGTAAATAGAACATATATCACATAAATAAAAGAAGATCAATACTTGAATACAATATACCCAACAGTGTATTAATATGCTCCTCCAAAATGTCCTCATGCTATATGGCAGGTATAGTTGGGGTTGTTCCAGAGTTGAAATAGCAGGAGTTGGTGACATCCTACAGAATTCACCTGGATTTTCTCAGGATCCAGGTTGATGACTTACATGGAGACATGGTGGGCTTCATCACTTCCCAAGTAACTCTAACCTCTATCATTCTCTTGAGCACAAGGCATTGTTTTCATTATTTGTTTGACTTAGAAAAAAGATGCTTTTAGGAAGTATCACTGAAAATTTCCCCCTGTGATAGCTTTTATGTCACAGGGTGTTGCAGGATATTTGATGACACAGTAAATCCTGGGATTGTGTTGTTTACTGGAAAAACCTACTTCTAGTTGCCTTGTGGCTCAGCTCTAGCACACACCACTACTCCAAGAGTTTTCTGCTTGAATATTGTAAACAGGGTTAAATAAATTCAACCATGGGTCAAGAGGCCAAGCAAGCAACCAGTTGATAGGAAAAAGATAGAGAGTAAGAGGGAGTTGGGAGGATGGATAGAGAGATACACAGGAAGTACAAGGGAGGAACATTCAGTTTGACGAGTTTTTCTTTGAAACAGCATAGGAGAACACTCTTTCTGGGATGACATAGGAAGAGGAACTAGCTGGATGCTTTCTCGGCCTCTCTGACCTAGCAGGTTTTTACCCCAGCATCTGGCTCCTGAGACTTTATTGATCAAATAGAATGACTGAGAATTAGTTAAAAACAACAATACAACAAGGATGTGTTGGGGCCTGGCAACCACTAAGTATGTTCGTGTGTTCAGTGTTAGGAACTGAGAAAACTATTTGGTGCTTCATGGATGAAGAGGATCCACTGTGATCCAGACTTGGCTTAGATTTGCCTAATTTTCTAACCTCCTTTACATGCTCACTCTTACAAACAGATCTAGATGACGCTTTGTGTCCTTGCCTATCAAAGCCTATTTGTGACTTTATTTGATGTCATAGTGAGTTTTGTTCTCTTCTCTATGTGGTATTGAGATTACAGCTACACATTCTCTCTAGGAAGGAATCAGGGATTCATTTTTGGGCACACCTAAGCCAGTTTTGTAAGGTTTTATGGAAATGTGATACTTTGGTACATGGATTCCAGATGGGACAGTTGGCTCAAATTCAAACATCGGCACGGGCTGAATATTTTTTATTAGACTGGCCACTCCTAGATTTCCAGTTACCAGTTCTCAGTTTCTCCTTTCACAAATTGGAAACTAACCCTTGATGGCTACTCATTTATCTTGCTCACAGGGATAGCATGTTATTACCTAATTCTTTAGCTCTCCATATTTTTAATGGAAGCCCCATTGAGTCTGAAAATCTGTTGGGGGTAAGATTTGAACTTTCTGAAACCTTCCCTGAAACTCTGCTACTTTTATGATTAAACATGATTTTTTTTTTTGTCCTTCAGCTCTAGGAGCTGAAAATCTCTTTAGATGTTGCCAAGGAAAACCTCTTAGGATTTAATTGCTGATTAATCATCCCCATTCTTTCAATTCTTTTCATCTAAGTCATCTTTGTCCCTGAAAATAGCAATCCAATTCCATTGTTCATATTTTTGATGTACTTCTTAAAAGCCCAAGACATTACTTCTATCAGTGTATTCTCTGCTGGGGCATATGAGGTCCTATAGTGAATGTTCTAGAAAATTTCACTGTTACTGTATGCCACAATAACAGTGTTCTCGCTATGGCAAGGAAAGGATTCTCCTGGCCACCCCAACAATAGGTGATTCGAATTGATCTTTTGGACCACTTCTGTTATTAACTCTTATATACTGTGCTTCCCAGTTTGACAGAGATTTGTCTGCAAGAAATTTACCTGGTAGAATTTTTTATCTGGATAGCTGTAAGAAAAGGAAGAGTGCAGGAATAAGTGCATAGAGACCTTAGGTTCTGTTAGAATCAAAGACATGATAAGGTTGGGGCTGGGAGGCTCTATAGAGCAGTCACCTCAATGGATATGATATGCCTCTGAAAAGGGTTTGTTACAGTTAGCAATGCCTCTGTCTCTCTCTTTCTCTTCATGAGACGGAGCCTCACTATTGTCAGAGCTAAACCATAACCTACTATGTAGTCCAGGCCAGCCTGGAACTTATAACAATGGATCCACCTCAGCCTCTTGAGGATTGGTATTACAGGCACACTTAATATCCCTGGTCTGTCTCTATGTACCAAGAGATTCTGAGAGGAGAACAAAAATGTGAATGAGTAGCCATCAGCATCCCAGAATTCAGGGATAGCAAGCCTAAGTCTCAAGGTGTTTGTGTGGAAATGCTTGTATGCATATCCATGTGTGGGGAGATCAGCTCATTAGTGCACATATACTGTATTTCTTTCAGTAAATGCCAATGTTTTTTATTTTTAAATTCGCCTTGTTTTCTTTTGTTCTAAAAATGATCATTTTCACAGTTATAAGAAGACAAATTGGGTCATTATATGAAGAGTTTTAGAAAGATAAATGAGAATGGTTTTGTTTCTTTGTGAAATATGAAATATATATATATATACATACATATATGAAATATATATTGCTTATAGTTTCATTTTCTATTGAAAACAGATTCTTCTCGAATACAATATGTCTTGACCATAGTTTCCCTCCCTCCACTCCTCCCAGCTCCTCCTCCACCTCCCTCTCCCCTAGATCTACTCCCACGTTGTTTCCTCTTCAGGAAACAGCAGGCTTCCAAGAGACAATAGCCTAACAGGATAAAAACAAGATACAATAAGACAAGGCAACCCAATAGGAGGAATAGAGTCTCAAGGGCAGACAAATGATTCAGAGATACACCCGTTCCCACTGTTAGGATTCTTATAAAACCATGAAGCTAAAAATCATAACATGTGCATAGAGAACCTGGTGGAGACCCATGCAGGGCCCATGCTTTCCACATCAGTCTCTGAGCCCATATGAACCCTGCTTAGTTGATTCAGCAGGCCATGTTTTCCTGGTGTGCTCCATCCCCTCTGACTCCTATGATCCTTCTTTGATCTCTTCTGCTGGGTTCCAGAGATCAAAGGGGAGGGACTCCTTGGAAACTTCCAATTTAGACTCTTTCTCAGCAAAATGTCTGGCTGTGGGTTTTGGCACCTGCTCCCACCTGATGCCCGAGGAAGCCTCTCTGATGACAATTGGACAAGTCATTGACTTATGAGTATTGCAGAATTAGGAATCATTTCATTTTTTTTCTTTTTTTCTTGTTGTGTTTGCTTATATCCTAGGTCTCTGGGCTGTGCATTCTCAGGTTCCTAGCCATCCATGCAGGGTAGGACATGGATTCCCTCTTATGGCTTGGGCCTCAAATTAAACCAAACATTGGTTGGCCACTCCCACGAGTTCTGTGCCCACATTGCCCCAGTATATCGTGAAGGCAGGACACGTTGTAGGTTGAGATTTTTGTGGCTGGGTTGGTGTCCCGATTTCTCTTTCCTAGCCTGCAGAGGACTTTCTCATGCCAAAGAGACTAGAAGGTAGGGGTGAAGGCTCCATGCCCAAACCAGTTCTACCTCTCTCTACCGTCAGCGAGCTGTCTGGATATTTTCCTCGGCAATGAGGCCTCACTGTCAGTTTTCAGAGAGCTATCCTCTGTCCTAGCATCAGCCTAGATTGTTCAGATATCTCTACAAGACCCCTTGGTCACCAACTCAAAGGAATGTTACCCAGTCCCACACTGGAAGCCCTGCCTGGCTTTAAAAGATGGCCGGTTCACATCTTCAGAGAGTGGTTTCAATTTTGGTCAATTCCCCACAGCACAGTCAGTCTCGTTTCCAGTTACTTTGCTTATTCAACCACATGAAAGAAGATATCCTCCAGATGCACGAGGATAAAGTACTCACTTTCAGCTATGGCTGATCCTGTACTGATACCTTCATGTGAGCAGTATGGTTTAAAGGTCGTTACCTGGCCACAAAGCAGGGGGCTTCTTTGTGGAGAAAAATCCTACCACCAAAGTGGTTTTTTTTTCTCCCTCAGATCTTTGAAAATATAAATATAACCTATTGTGTTTTCTTCTGATTCTTGTCTTTCACTAGTTTGTCCAGAGGCTTCTTCTACAACTGTATTTTAACCAGGGGTGGGATGGAGGGGTGACACGGACACTCATATTTAAATGTACATACATCTGACCATTTTATATCCCTCTAGAAACTTTTTTTTTTTTTAGTTTTTGTATCTCAATTGTTTTTACTTAATGTTGACAACCAGGTTCTGATTGGATGTAGAATAAACTACTGGCAGCAATGAGATAGGCTTATATATCGTAAGTATCTCCCGTTAACTGTTTTCTGTGAATCATATGGGATTTTACAATAGGTCCTTTTAAAAGAGTGCCTGTTGAAATAATCATAGGGCATTCTTCCCATCCTTTCCATTAAAAAAAAAAATGAGTGGGAGCTTTTCTAATGCCTGGAGTTTACAGGTACAGGCAGCATATATGTTTACCATTAGAAAAGGTGTGAAAAACAGGGGTATAAACAGCCCAGATCTACTTTGTACTAATTTTATAATACAATAACAGGGAAGTTTTTTTTATTCTTCTCTTTATTCAGTTGAGTTACAAACTGTTCAGTTTTAATATGAGGCTGAACTTGCATTCATTCACTCCCTGTGGGAGATGAGACTCCCTGCTTCCCCCACATCCATATGCGAGATGGCAGTGGATGAACACCATCACTTCCAGTGCTCTTGTGTGTGTGTTTACCCCTGTGAGCATCTTTTAGGTTCTGTCATCAAATCAGCAAGTTTCCTGCTATGCCAATGGTGGTATTTTATCACACTGCTTCCCTACAGTAAATTCCAGGCCTTGCTGTGCTTGGCAAGACCACCTGTTCTCCCACACCTGTTTCCATTTATAAACCATATGCTGTAGTCACAGCTGAGAACCACTGTGTACATGATGTGGTTTTTCATAAATATTTCATAACTCAAAGTTTCCTGCACTTCACAGTAATTTCAAGGCATTGATTTAGCTGAAATACTCATGAAAACTCATGATATATATGTATATATGCATATATATGTATATATTCATATATATATATATCAGTATTTAAGAACACATAAAGTTTATTTTCTATAAAAAATCTATAAATATTAAGATTTCACGTTACATTTATACACCTCTTCTTAAACAACTAACAAAGCATATGGAAAAAAAATCAGTTTTAGTAATTGACTTGAATTGTCCATATGCCTAAGAAATCCAAGAAATACACACATTTAAATTTCATTTCTTACATGGAATAATAGAGATAGCTCATAAATAACAAACTATTGACCAAAATGCAATGGGTATAAACTGTTATAATATTCTGATTTTAAGAAGCAAATCAAGAATATTTTATTTATAAATTATGCTTTTTTAAGAAAGAGAAACTGGAAATAAAAATTGCATAAAATGAAGAAAAATCACCTGGTTTATTCACTACACAAATGAGCAGTTAATATGTATGATTTTAGGCTTTGACTGATTAACAATGATTTAAAGTTTGTAAGCAGAATTCTCCATGTTCCCCTCACTGCTCAGCTTTTCTATTGCAGTGTGGACCTTAGAGTCATAGTAGAGTATACATTTATATTTAGAAGATGAAGTCTGTTATTTCTTGGACTTGCATCCTTTCTATGTAAGTCAAGTAAGGCTTTTCCGTGAGCAGATCTATAACAATAACAAACAAGACAACATTCATATAAAGGAAACCTACTTTCTCTCCAGTAGTCTCAGTAAGCATTTTCTTTCATCTCATTCTTTATAATACTCAGAGTGAACATTTACAAAAGACATCATTTTGAATTGAACTGGGGTAGCTAAACCAATCAAAATATAAACTTAGGAAGCAAATTCTCATTTGATAATTCAGAAAGTGTGAATTCCTCAATAGGGAAGAAAGACACTTTCACAGGGCAAGGAAAAACAGAAGCAGACAAAGCCAATTGGTATCCCTATTTCTCTGTGTGTATTTCTGTACATACACAGAACGAAGCTTTATTATCCTATCTTAGTTTTAGTACCATGTATCAAAAATTGAGTTCTGATTTTCTCAACTTCCCAGTGTATCAAGAGCATGTTCATTTGCCTTAGTCACTAAATAACTTGACTTTTTCTCCAAACAGTATTTTCCCCATCTTTCAACAGTGTATGCATTCATTATGGCAATGAGAATTATAAAAATCAAAGTACCCTAAATCTTTCATAATAGAAGAATTGTCTGATTTGATGTATCATAGTCTGAGTCAGTAATACAGTATTTGCAAGTAGCCTTTTTGTGTGTATATATATTCACACCCTTGTGTTCATCTGTTTATCATATTTTCCACTTACATCATGATTATTTAACAATTCAAAGCACTAAAGCTGAAAACATTTGATTACCAAGAAAGTGTTCTATCACAAGGGACAGAGGAGAATGGAATGCAGTTTTCTCTGGTAGCAAAAATGACCCTAGATCTGGGCTGGAGATGGTGGTATAATGGCAATCAAAATACTGTGTTTCCACAATGTTAAATGAATTGTTGAGCAAGATGGTGAAATAAATATATTGCTTTTAAGGGATTTTTTAAAAGATACACAGCATTAGAATATTTGTAGGAAGTCATTTTATTATTTATTTATAACTTGACAAAAGAATGCAGACATCTATCAGTGACTATAATAAAAATGCAAATATGAACCAAGATTCATCTGTATACACCTCTCCCTTGTAATTTCAACTGCTTTTTGCCACAAGCAGGATGAGTATGCCCTTAGTAAATTGCCTAGAGATGTTTTAACAGCTGCATGAGCAAACTACATTTTGCTCTTAGGTATAACACAAATGATGACTATAAGTGACTTGATTTACTGCTTCTAGTTTTCAGTCATATATTGCCAACTCTAAACAGATGTTTATGTATTTACAGAATAGATACAGATCTCTCCAATTATGGAAATATGTAAATTAAAAATGAGGATTGAAAAGGTATCTATAAGGACTAATAAAGCCTTTCGGTACTTCTTCAGGAATTTCAGTGATGGTGACATGGAACATCTGAGTTATATTTGGAAATTATTACAATATACGTTTTACAGTTTTAATCTTTATGATTTGGTTCAAATTTGCTCATACTGTGTGAACTAAAGTTCTTCACCTGATGCCACTTGGAAGCATAATTTACCAGGATCGCAGATTATGAACTTAATTGGAATGAAGACTTTGCAGATGCTTTTATGAGGTCATATTTGAATATGATGGACCTTAATCTGATAATTAGTACACTTCACTTATGAGATGGGGAGATATTGAGTACAAAGAAATGAAAAGGGAGAAAGGGATGTAAGGACACACAGGAAATACCATGTTCATTACTCAAACTTTGGCCACTGTCACAAAACCTGGGCTAGATCAGTTGAAAGATGAGATGCTTATTTTCGTTCCTGAAGGCTTCACATCTGAACACCACTTCACTTGTTACCAAACACTCAAGACATGACATCCAGACTGGAGCATCATATGGGAGTAGAGGTAGGGATTGGAGAGATATATCTGTCGAATAGGAAATGCAGTGTTTCTAGAAACTACCAGAAACTCGGAGAGAAACACAGAACAGGATCTGCATCTGAGACCTCAAAAGAGGAAAGGGAAGGGGGAATGATATAATTCTATATAATCTTGAAAAATAAAAGAAGCAAAATGAACAATCGAACTCGTAAATAAATCAGGGGTATTAAAAGAGAGAGAAGGAGGGGAGAGGGAGGGAGGGGTGAAGGGAGGGAAGGAAAGAGAGAGAGAGAAAGAGGAGGAGGAGGAGGAGGAGGAGGAGGAGGAGGAGGAGAGAGAGAGAGAGAGAGAGAGAGAGAGAGAGAGAGAGAGAGAGAGAGAGAGAGAGAGAGAGAGAAAGAATTATTTGCTTTGACTTCAGACTCTGGGTTTCCTAGCTGTGAAAATATAACCTTTTGCTTCCTTACTTTGTATAACTGATATTGTAGCCCCCAGCCTAAGGCAGTAGTTTATTTATCCACAAGGCCTTGTGAACCTTGACATGTATCAAACACGAGTCTAGCTGATGGTGATACAATGGTGTGTGAAATAAGGAAAGTTACTGTTTTCACAATTATAGAGGAACAGGGGTCAACAAATCTATAAACAAACCAGGGAAACAATTCCATTAAGTAATAGTAAATATGGAAAAAAATTTAAAGAAGAGTGAAGCAGAGAGTTGAAGATCCTATGTTATGAGGGATTCTGACAAGATCTTTTTAATACACTATGATTTAATAAGGGCCTTAGCCGAAATATAGAACCAACATATGTGATTATCTGGAATAAATGTGTTTGAGGTCAGGAAGGTGCAGGTAGAAATACTGCCTTATGTGAAAATGCTGGCATTTGAAATTTTGTTTGTTTGTTTATGTTGAAAACAACAATAAGACAACTGTGTAAGGAGGAAAACAGGGTAAATAATTTAGGTGAATAACACTTTAGTATCAAAGACGGTTTTTTATATCTTGTCAGCTGTTTACTATTTCTATGATTAGGAACTGCAGAGATTATTTACAAATAATTGAGGGGGATGATGGGTATAAAAACGCATAGTTTCCAAACATGTAGCTTCTGTATAAATCAGAGGCAACTATGAGGGTAGCAAGACAAATCTGAAGAACACATGTTGATGTACAAAGTGTATCATTATAGCTTTATCTAGAGGTTGAACAATGTAGGTCACAGAAAAAGTCCAAATTCAAGTCAGATATTGGTGGGAAAGAAAAGAAAAAGAGTGTAAGGCCATGACACACAGTATCAAAGAAACATTAAGAATCAAAGATAAGTTATTTGGTTAAAGCTGTTACTTAATAATAGCACAGTTACTAAAATAGTAAGCAAGGAACTGAGTCTGAAAAGCCTTATTAGCATGGCATGTTTAAGTAAGGTCTAGGGCATTGGGACTTGGGTCTGAGAGATAGATTTTCTGAGAGAGCAGGGAAATGGAATGATAACTGGTGTTTGGAGATGTTAGTCTCTTTTATGCTTTTACTCTGGGAGCTTTTGAAGTGTGCTTTGATGATGGACATTGTCAAGTGGAAAGATCCAAGTGAAAATGGAAGGCTTAGATTTAGCTATGACCCAGGCCAAATGGGTCCATGTGACCAGGATAAGGAAGAATACATGGATACTTACCAGCCTTAGTCAGATTGCTGCCCTAAGATTGGGACATTTGCTAAACATCATTTCTATTTTCTTAGAGAAAAGTGCAGATAGGATAAGGAGTGAAGAACTTAGATGAGACTAAAGAGAAATCACTAGAATATGACATCAAAAGTATGAAGTCATGGGGATGGGGGGGAGGCTCAGTGGGGAAGTGCTTGCTCAAGCATGAGGACCTGAGTTGGGATCCCAAAAACCTACAAAAAACTGGAGCTTGGTGATGTGCACCAGTGACCCTAGAGCTCAGAGGGCATGAGGGTGGGCAGTTAGTAGAGACCACGCTGATGCCAGAAGCTTGTTGGCCAGTTCCTCTGGCTGAAACTCTAAGATCCTGGTTCACTGAGAGACTCTATGTTAAAAGCAAATGATAATTAAATAAAAAAAAACCCAATAGGGAATAGCCACTTGTCTAGTGCTCCTCAATAAATCTAAATTCATTCACAAGGACATGGCTACCGTTCTTATAAAGGTATTGTCTCTTAACATCTTCCATTGGTGATTAAATTTCAACTTTTAAAACAAATTAGACTCATTGATGCTGAAGTGAGTGATCTGTATTGATATAATCTGCTGACAAACTGTATAAGCATAAATAAATAAAGCCAAATAAGTTGATTTAAGGGACATAGGCACATTTTAATAAATTTAGAAAAGAAGTTTAAGATACCTTTAAGAGAATATTCTCCTGAATTTGTAAGATAGTATCCAAATCTTATTAGACTTGATACCTAATGTACATTTATTTCTTTTTAATGTAAAATTATTTCGGCAAAACTCTGCAACAGCATGGACTGTCATTGATCTAATACTCATAAGTAGAATTTTCTCCTTCACAAATGATTTATGATTTTTCTAGAGTCAGTTATCATAACCGTTTTAATAAATATGCTGATTCAGGTTGTTTCCTTATTATAAAGCAGCAGGGCTATTTCATTTTTTAAAAATTCAACAATAATATATGCATCATGAGCCAAAGTAGCTAAGAAATAACTTGTCCATTTTTAGAAATAAGCCTTCATTTTATTTTGGTTCAGACTTTTGGATACTTTGTCTTTTCTGTTCTTATACTTTAAGGACTTTAAATCTGAGGCCTAGGATTTATTAAATATTATAATACAGATTTGTCAGTGGAGAGAGATGTTTATTTCTGGCTTAGGCTCACATGTCATCACGGGCTGCTGAGAGAAATTACATTGTTGTATTTTATTAGAATGTTGTGAATTTTTGTCACAGCTAAAGATCAATTCATTATCAAGAACAGCAAATTAGTAGGTTATGTATTTTATGCCTCCCATCTATCTAATGTTTTATTTATTTTATTGATAGCTGTTTGCCAGACAATTGGAATATCAGCATGTTTTTAAAATATCTTTCAGTTATATTTTACTTCACCCCATTTTCTTTTTCATTAAAAAATTCCAGAGAATTTTTTATTGTTATTTCTGGTTTATTTTCAGCAAATTGTTAATTTTTTAAATGTTTCTATTGAGACATACAACTTAGAATACAGAATGCTGCATAAATGTGCTCACACAACCATGGGGGAAATATGGAGACTCTACAAAATCAGTTCTTTGGGTCCCAAAGAGAATAGAAGTTGCAAGGAACCTGAAGGATAGATAATGACTCTCATGAATGATGGTACCATAAAGGGTCTTATGTTTATCAAAAACAAAAACAAAACAGAAGAATGATGTGGCCACCATACCCATGGCTAACCAGGTATCAACTAAAATTTTCATCGATTCCCAAAAGCTAAGGACAGATTGGGATGGTTTAGAACAGCAGAAGGGAAGGAGGTCATAATCACTCTCATAATCTTTACTCAGACATCTGTATAAGGATAGGTATTTTACATTGGAGAATAATCATAGGAAGCTCTCCTCCTTGAACCAGGCATGATCATTATGGAGAGGACTGCAAATGGGTCTAGCTACATCCATACCTTTTCTGTAACCATGTAGATAAAAGCTATGGACCACTGTGGGGAAGAATTGCACGTAGTCCAACCTATAAGACTTTGGCAAAGGTCCCTTACTTTTGGAGGAGGAAGAAAGAAACTTCATCTGAGTGGGCCAGCTTACAGTGGATAGTACCACACTTTCACAGGTGGTCCTAGGTTGTATAAGAAAGCAAGCTGAACAAATCACGGAGAGCAAGCAAATAAGCAGTACTCCCTTATGGCCTCTCAGAATCAGCATCTCTCTCCAGGTTTCTGCCTTCAGTTCCTGACCTGACTTCCTTGTTGATTCACTTCAAGCTGTAAGATGACATCACCATTTTTCCTTACCAAGTTGTGTTCATGGTGCTTTATCACAGCAGTGGAAACTATAATTATTACAGTGCTCAAGTTCACAGCTGACATTCTCTTTATAGATGCTATTGTAGGGTATTCAGGAAACTCCCATCAAAATATCAAAGAATTGAAAAGACATCAAGTTTGTTTTCTGAAGATAAAACAATGAAGCCAGAAGTCAGAAAGATACTTGAAAATCCCCTTAATGAGTTTACTAAGCAAATGCTTACTTTATGTGTCATCAAACTGTAAGCAATAAGGCAAAAGGAGAAATAAAACTTTAGTAGAAAGGTAAGTCTTTCTGTTCATTGAAGAATAAGTCTACAGTATGAATGAACAAGCCACTGACATTGGCAAACACAGATGGCTATTACCAGAATGTATAAAGAGGTGTCAGAAATTCACAGTTAAAGAAATGGGTCACTAATAACACTTTATTGAAGATGCAAATATACATTTTCCTAAAACAGGTCAAAGTAGCATAAGGGAACTTGGAAAAGAGTTAACATTAGTATCCATTGGGGGAAAGGACACTTATGTCACAAAATAATACTAGTGCACAACTATCAAGATGGAAAGCATGGATAAGGAGAAGAGACTTTTCCAGGATGTTAAACAGCTTGGACTCACAGTATGTTCATTGGTTTCATGTATCAGCTGGTAAGACCCTTCAGAAGGTAGTTTGAGTGTCTAATGTACACATGATGATATGCCATCCCATACCTAGGTATTTAGTGCCAAGCAAAGAAAACATGCAAAGATCAGTTTGAATAATCAATTCAAACAACTGCACATAACTACTACTACTACTACTACTACTACTACTACTACTACTACTATAAAAACAAAAACAAATTAACTGGTGAACAAAAAAAATTATGCAGTGACCATACTGTGGTTGAACAATTTAAAAATTTAGCCACTGATATCATGCAATAACCTAAGCAATCTAAAACATGAATCCATGTTTTACCAGACTGGTAGAAAAGCCTATAATATGCTCTGTGTCTATGAGAAGCTTAAAATGCAACAGATACAGAAATACAAATATTGTCAGGTACTGAAATTTAATTTAGGAGATTAACAAGGAGGCACATGATTCTCTCCCTCCTCTCCCTCTCTCTCATGAACTGTGGTGAGATTTTGAGTGTAACCATGTCCATGTTTCAAAATACTGAAGACTGCATGTAAAAAGACTGAAATGTAGGGAACCATCACAATCATTTTTTTCTAGTGGCTGAGGCTCTGTGTAATGGTTCCTTTGTGCCCACATTCTTACCAGCATTCACTGTTTATGTTCTTTACTATAATAATCATTCTGAGAGATATAAGACAGAATTCTGATGTAGTTTTAATTTACATCTCCCTAATGGCTATCAATATTGAATATGTTCCATCTACTGATTGACCATTTTTACTTCTGAATTAAGAGTCTTGGGGAGAATACAGAAAGGAAGAAGAGTAGGAGGAGAGGGTCAAGTGTGAGAGGACTAAGGAGAGGCCTAAGAATGGGTTGAAAAGGGTCGTCACTATGTAGCATGAATACAGGCCAATAAAAATGGGGAAAATGAGTCTGTTAGATATAAATTATACTTTATTAAAATTGATATTTGCAAAAGAGAAATACTGTAGAGAAAAATGGGATAAAGACAGTTTGGTGAAGTCTGGCATACAAAATAAAGGAAAAGCTTAACAAAAATAATATTGTAATAATAAAATTGTCTGTTTAGGCCCGAGGAGACAGTTTAGTGGAAAAACACTTACTGTGCAAAAGTAAGGACTTAACATTTTGATCTTTAGACCTATGTAAAGATGGATGAAATAGTCTATAACCAGATGAAAGATAGAGATAGATTTCTCTGATACTCAATGGCGTGCTAGCCTGGCATTTGAAGTGGCAAGTGATAGGAGACCCTATATTCAACAAGGTGGAAGGAAAGGACAGACACCAGAGGTTGCCTCTGACTTCCATGTGTAAATCAGAGCATGTTTGCGCCCACATTCATATATAAATACACATACACATACACACACACACACACACACACACACACACACACACACACACACACACACAGGAGCACATCATTGTTACCATCACCTATACATTAACCTAAATTGGAAATTAATTAAAAAATAAGTAAATATATTGAATACATAATTTTCCCTAAATCTTTTTTTGGGCACTAGAACACAGTTAAGACACATATAAATTAGAGTCCTTGCTTTGGATAAATCTATTGAAAGATACATTCATTCATGAACACAAATAACCACAACACATGCTAAATTTGAATTATTCTGTGCTTGCTATGACAGCTACCAGCATAAATGACTTCCTTTATATTGAAGATACCAGGGAGAACTTTAATTTAACTTTAATGAGAACTTTAATGAGAGATTTAAATTCTATAGTATCAAGTCATTTATTAACTTTTAATACTTGTAAATGTATATATTCATGATGCAATATCCAAGGACTTCTCCACATTATTTTGTACATATGTAAGGTGTTTGGAGACATTATGCACATTTGCAATGTTCAGCACAATTGTGGGTACCATTAAACCTTTTCCTTTCCAAAGACTGTATTGTTTCCATAGTAACAAATGCATTTCAAAGTGAACACTGACATGGGAATCACTCAACTAGTGCTCATAGGATTGTAGGTCGGCACCTTAGCAGCAATAGATTTTGCTAAGAAAAGCATGTTAACATAGGCTTCCTGTCTAAAGTTCCATCCATCTCTTTTCTTTCCTGTGAGAGTGTATTTACTATAAATTAAACTATTTATTTAGTTGTATAGATTAATGAGAAAGAAAAATGAATTTGTCATTTTTATTCATTACACTCCCACTCTCATGTCACTTGTGTACCATGACTTTACTCATTTATTAATCCACTATATAATTGTTGAGCGACTACTATGAATGGGGCGTATATTTGCATATTTATAGTTTTTTGATATAAGTATCTTAAGCTTTCAATAGTGCTATAGAATATATGATTTTTGTTGCTGGAGTTTTCTCTCCGAGTCCCGCCAAGCCCCAGCAGTCCTGTAGCCCACTTATAAAATAAACACACAGACACTTATATTATTTAAACTGCTCAGCCGTTAGCTCAGGCCTACCATTGTCTAGCTCTTACTCTTATACTCAGCCCATTTCTGTTAATCTATATGTTGCCACATGTTCCGTGGCTTTACCTGCTGCCTTTACGTGATGCTCCCTGCATGGCAGGCTGGCGTCTCCTCCTCTCTGCCTTCCTGTTCTCTCAATTCTCCTCTCTGCTAGTCCCGCCTATACTTCCTGCCTGGCTACTGGCCGGTCAGTGTTTTATTTATCAATCAATCATCCACAGCAGATTTTGGATCATTTTATAGACAACATAAATGTATCTTACAGTTCTGGAGACTATGAGTCCAAGACAAAGCCGCTGTTAGATTTAACTCTCTGGTAAGGACTCTACTCTCCAGAGATGAAGAATGTACTATAAGGCAGAAGGTTGAGAACAGAAGAGCCTAACACTATGTTAAGTGAGTTTTATGAGGGCCTTAATCAATTGACAAGGGAGAAATCCTCATGTAACATTATCATACTGAGTACTGGGTTTGGTACCTGAATTTTGGAAATGATATATGCCAATCACAGCAGAAAGTATTATGCAATGTATTTTAAAGTTAGAGAAGCAGAATAATGTAACTTGTGCTTACCATTATTCTATAGAGATGTTCTTCTGATCAAGTATATGATATGTCTTTTTCTTACATTGGCAGTGTTTCTAAAGTATGGCTTCTGATATCTGAGTACTTACTTGTTTTAGATGTCAATCTGTTTTAGTTAGAGTTTCAGTGGTCAGTGTAGATGGCTGGAATTAACGCAAAGGTTGTGAATTCAGGAGAAAAAAATTGGCCATTTAGCTTCAACTAGCTTTAAGAGATTAAAAAAAAGTTTAGGAAAAATTTTTGCCTTTTCTAACTTGATGAGTTATTAAGAACAGCATTCTCCAGAGACCCGTGTTAGGGCTCTGTAGACTTATTTAACAATATTTTATTACAAAAGCTCTGCAAGAAGGGACACTTAATGAGATGATCAAGTTTACAGATGAAAGCATGGCCTCCTGGGTTGAGAAGTGGCAAGCTAATGGGGAGAACCTTCAGCTCTTGCTCAGGAGGCCATGTGTATGCTGAGAGCAAGGCTAGGAGACTGACGAGCAGGCGTGCACAAAGTTTTACTTTTAGTCAAATTAATTCAGAACAAACAGAAGAAATTAAGACCTCTAAGTGGTGGTATGACCCAGCAAAAAATCTTTGAATAATGATTAGCCCAGGATATTATTTCTAGATAAAAGAAAAATTCTCTCTTGAATATCCTCAGCAAGAAAGTAAGTTGAAAACAAAATGAGGCTTCTCCTTTGCTCTTGAATTCTTCATGCCGTTTTGACCTTTATACCCCCAAGAAAGAAAGGGGAAAAAAACCTTCCTAAAGGTATCTGAAAAAAAAGACCAAGAATTTGAAATGATTTTGACTTCAGGTGTAAATGAATGAAAATATGGGTTGAAGAGGTGCAGGCTGATTCTAAAGAAAGAATCAAATGTGCAGAAGGACCATCCCCTTTGTCAAATTCAGCCCATTGTTTTCTAATTAGGCCCATGTATTTTTTTTTTTTTTTTTTTTTTTGGTTTTTCGAGACAGGGTTTCTCTGTGTAGCTTTGCGCCTTTCCTGGAACTCACTTGGTAGCCCAGGCTGGCCTCGAACTCACAAAGATCCGCCTGCCTCTGCCTCCCGAGTGCTGGGATTAAAGGCGTGCGCCACCACTGCCCGGCAGGCCCATGTATTTTTAACATGTAAATTTTATACTTAATACTTGATAAGAACATAAAATTTCATTCAAAATGTCTTCTAAGAATAAAAGAATGCAGGCAGTGGAGAATTCCTTCTTTCACTTTAGACTTCACCCTCTCAAAACTCTGGGCTGCCAGACTGGCTTTTCCCTTCAGGGAGCTTAGGGAATGAACTCCCAGACAGCTTAGCTGAGTGCATTCTGATAACCTAGGTAGTCAAAGATACAACAAAGGTTTAGGCCTCTAGCTTGCACCCAAATTGAATGCCCATTATTTAAATGCAGCATAGACTTGGTCTTCAGTAGATGGAAAATGGAGAGTTTCTGTTGTGGGATGGTCTTTCTGTAGGCTGTGAATATATGTTACTCTGACTGGTTAATAAGGAAGCTGCTTTTGGCCTATGATAAGTCAAGTTATAGCTAGGTGGGAAATCCAAGAGAGAGAGACAAGAAGAAGAAAGGCAGAGATGGGAGAGATGCCAGCCTGCCGCCTAAGGAGCAACATGCCAGCAGACTGGTAACGCCACAGCCATGTGCCAAAACATAGATGGACAGAAAAATGGGTTAATTTAAGATGAAAGAGCTAGCTAGCAAGAAACTTACACCATTGGCCACACAGTTTGTAATTGAAATAAGCCTCTGAGTAATTATTTTATAAGCGTCTGTGGGACTGTGGGGCTGGGTGGGACCAGAGAAACTTCTGGCTACAAGTTTCCAATGCAAAGCTATGTACCCAGTAGTTAAACCTGACTCGAGAGGAAAATTGTGGATTGGCTAAATAATACAAAAGGGAATGTCCTAGTTAAGGTAACTATTGCTGTGATAAGATAGCAAGATCAAAGGCAATTTGGGGAGGAAATTTATTAAATTTACTGAATCCTACAACTCACAGGCCAACTTCATCACTGAAGAAAGTCAGGCCAGAAACCTGGAGGCAGGAACTGAAGGAGATTCCACAGTGGAGTACTGCTCGCTGGCATGTTCTCTATGGTTTGCTCAGCTGGCTCTCACACCATACCATCTAGAGTCCCCCCCAACACTGGGGTGGCACCACCCAAAATGGACTGGATCCTGACATATCAATAATTAATCAAAAAATAAAAAGTCCACAGGCCAATCTGGTTGGAGGCATTTTCTCCATTGATGTTTTCTCTTCCCCAGTGACACTAGCTTCCGTCAAATTAACAAAAGCTAGCCAGGGCTGAGATAGATTTTCATATAGGCTTTCACTGGAATGTCTAATAGTGCACCAAGGAGACCAGCTTTTTATTAACACTTGTTATCATTATTAGTTATTATTAATACTTACTATAGTTCATATTGTTTGTCGCTTCAGGATTCAAATGTAAGAAATTTGGTTTCTGGTGTGGCACTGTGAGTGAGGACTTTTAGTTCTTCTGTGGCAGGCCCATGGAAAGAACTAAGTTGGTTTTCCTCTAAAACAAAGCTAATTCTTACAAAGTTTGTCATAAAAGAATATTCTCCTGTCTCCCATGTACCTTTTGGTGGTTGGAAGGTTCCTCCTCCACCACATTCTTTCCACTGTGGTACCATTAAGACTGTGTAGAGTTCCAAGGAGGATGCATCTCAGCTGGCCTATGCTATTTGAACTCTTAGTCTCCAAAATTGTGAATGACATAACTGTACTTTTATGAGTTGCAATCAGTTCCAGTAATGAGAATGGACTAACAAAATATGGTCTAACTAAACAAAATCATGCCTATTTCTATTAAATAATGAAAGGATCTAATTAAATAATACTAATAGTGATATTTATTTACCATCAAAACATTTCAAATACATCAAGAAAATTATTTTCTTTAATATTTACAGTGATTGATCCTACTGCCTCTGTGTGTATGTGTGTAAAACTATGAGTTTTTGACAATTTTTTCTTTCTATATTCTCTTTTCTTTATTCTTTCTGCATTCTGTTCAGTGGCAGCACACTCTACTAGGCTTACTTCTGAATAGCTTCCATGTATTTCTGACATGGGTGTTGGCTGCATTTATGGCCCATCAAACTTCTACTATGTTCTGTCTTGGTCGTTTTCCTGAGACACAACTCTGTACTAAAACAACCATTCCTTTGAAATAAGTGCATATTCTTCATTGAAACTCTCATCTACTTTCTTTAATTATATCTAGAGAAAGAGAGTAATTAAGCTTTGAGCAAAGAGGTTTAAACCAAGAGGTGGTTTCACAAATGATTCTTTTTATATTTCTTATTGAAGAATACCTCAACCCTGCCATTGTATTATGAATTTATGAATAGACTCATCTATTTTTATGCTGTAGCCCTCAGGATCCAAATCCCAGCAGATCTCCCAATCCATGGCTTTAGGATATGTTACATTCAAAACATAATGATAATAGGGTTAGAAATACGGTATTAATGGAAACAACTAAAGCACACACAGACACAGACACACCTCTCTCTCTTTCTCTCTCTCTCTCTCTCTCTCTCTCTCTCTCTGTGTGTGTGTGTGTGTGTGTGTGTGTGTGTATGTGTGGAGAGACAGAGAGACAGAGAGACTAGAAAAATGTTGGTGCTTACTCTGGAGGAAATAAGAAGCTAATAGTGAGGTCTGAGCAGAAGAGACACAAGTTCTAGATCATATTTTCTAGAGTAGAATATATGGATTACGTATGCTGGGAAAAGACTGAAAGGAAAAAATCAAAGGCTTCAAGAACATCAAGGGTAGATGATAAGACTTGATGACATATGAGGACGATCACCTGACACCACATAAAAGCAGAAAAAGTGTTGAAGAATCTAATGCCTGATACTTTAGAAGGTAAAATGAATTGGATGTATTGATAGGTTGAATGCATGCTCAATCTGCAAAATAAGATGTGTCAAAGCTGACTCATAGTTGCAGATCTGAGTAAGCAGAGGGATAAATGTAACACCAATTTCTAAATGGTCTTATTAATAAAAAACTTGGTGGCAGATATTAGGATGCAAACTGAAAGATCAGAGAAGCAGAATAAGCCATAGCCAACCTCACCTGGCCAACTCCTCAGTCAATTCTGTTTCCTCAGACTGAATGCCTCTGAGTCCTCACCCAGAAGGGATCTCAGCTGAACTGCTTAAAAACCTAAAAGCTTAAAAGCCCTAGTTCCTGGTCCTCATGCCCTATATACCTTTCTGCTTTCTGCCATCATTTCCTGGGGTGAAAGGCATGTGTCCTTCTCAAGCAAAGATATGAGATTTTAAGTGCTGGGATTAAAGGCATGTGCCACCACACCTGGCTCTATTCCCAGTATGGCCTTGAACTCCTATCTTTGCTTCTCAATGATAGGATTAAAGGTGTGTGCCACCACTGCCTGGCCTCTATGTCTAATTTAGTGGCTGGCTCTGTTCTCTGATCCCCAGATAAGTTTATTAGGGTGCATAATATATTGGAGGACACAATATATCACCACATTTCCCCTTTTTTGTCTAAAATAAAAAAGTTATAACTAATACAAGAAAGACTATATACAAAAAGTACAATAAGCACATACAATATATGCAGTCAAGAATTAACAATTTCTAGTCCATTAACATTTGACAACTTCAGACAAAAAATTCATTATTTATCCTACTTTGGTGAGTCCAATACAAAATTTGTAAACAATATATAAAAACCCAATCTATTGTAAAATATTTAAAACAAGTAGTTCCTTTTTAAAAGTAGATTCAACAATCTACCTTTTTATCCTATCATATCCATATTCTCTCTTTTTTCCTTTCATAGTAGATTTAATAATCTATCTTTCATCTTATCATTTCCATATATTTCCTTTTTCTGTTGCTGGAGGGCTTCTCTCCAGGTTCCACCAAGCCCCGCAGCCCCACAATCCACATATAAGATAATCACTCAGATGCTTATATTACTTATAAACTGTATGGCCGTGGCAGGCGTCTTGCTAACTGTCCTTTATCTTAAATTAACCCATTTCTATAAATCTATACCTTGCCACGTGGCTGGTGGCTTTCTGGCATCTTTACATGCTGCTTGTCCTGGTGGTGGCTGCAGTGTCTCTCCGTCCTTCTTCCTGTTTCCCCAATTCTCTTCTCTCTTTGTCCCGCCTATACTTCCTGTCTGATCACTGGCCATCAGTGTTTTATTTATATAGAGCGATATCCACAGCATTTTTCTTTTAAGAGTAGATTCAAAAATCTACCTTTTTATCCTATTATTTCTATATCTTTTTTAGTGTAGATTCAATAATTTACCTTTTATCTGTATCCTCATTTTTTCTTTTCTTTTTTTAAAATAACAACCTTGAATCTAATCTCCTTTGTTTAATTTTTTTTACCATTAACAATTAACAACTTGTACAAACCATCATAAACAATGACAATCTCCATAATTCATTAAATGACCAAAACCCACCCACCCCACCTCTTGGGAATATGGGCATCATGTTCTTAAAATTACTTCCTGCTGTCTGTGGGCAAAGGCATCTTTAGAGAATCCTGTAAAGAAAATGTTTGGGTTAATTGTCAAGTTCTGGGAGAGGTAGTTGATTCATTTGTCCAGTCTCTGCATAATGGGAAAATGCAGGGCTTGTCTCAAGTTCTTGTCTGTGAAACTGGGTCATCTCAGCTAGCTATCTCGAAATTGTCCTGAGCAGTTTGTAGTCCAGAGCTGATCTTTGAGTGGTGTTTGTAAGCATAATGATGTTATCAGTCTCCTAATCAAACCATTGTTGTGGGGGTCCATCCTCTTTTTGGAGACTTCAAAGTAACTGTTAGGTGTGGTCATGGTTCCCTGCAGATTTTTTTTGTGTGTGTGTCTATTATGTGATTCAGAGAAATATTAATTGTATCTGTGGCAGAATCCTGTCTCATAGCCGGTCCCAAGTTTGCAACAGAAGAATATCTTCTTCACCAAGATATTCTTTGATTTCAAATCTCTGTGAGCAATAGCTGGCTTTCCTTGGGTACCAACAATCTCCATGACAAAATGGGCAAGGCAGCTTGTCATGGACAGAGTGAGTTTGATCATCCCTTCCTTTTAACAGTGCATCTATTCAAGTAATCAAAAAGGGATCCATGCTCATGGTAATGGCACCAGCCACAGGTGATTCATGTGCCATTGTCTTTGTTGTCTGCTGCTATAAATCCTAGGATGTTTTCATGGCATAACATCACAGTCTGATAAATCTCTGCCTCTCAGAACCACGAATGTTATTATTCCCTAGTAGAGAATATCTTCACTGCAACTTCTTCTCCCCGCCATTTGCCTTGTCAAACTTCTCCAAACTGACCTTTGCTGATATTTTCTTATAACACGATGGTCCTGGCAATTGTTCTCTGAACAAGCAGCAGTAAACTCTTTGTCCCCTGGTAGCAGAGCTGCTGTCACTACCAACATGCTGAGAAACAGCCGGCAATGTGGAGCAGCAGCCACCACCTCCATGATCCCATTGCCACCATTTATGGCCCAGACATGCCCTGGCTGCAGCGTCTCCTCAGCATGCCTTTTAGGGCTGGCCTTGAACTTAGGATCCTCTAGCCTCTGCCTCCATCTGCAAATCCTACCAGTGTGTACTACAACAAGTGGCCAAGTGCAGCTTGGTCCTGAGCTGGGGAGTGCAAGGCCACAGGCAAGCGGCTTTTTTTTGTGTGTGTGTGAATCTGTGCCCCACAAGTTGGATGCCAAATGTAACATGAATCTTAAATGGTCTTACTAAGTAAAAAACCCAGAGCCAAATATTGGGGTAAATTCTGAAAGATCAGAGAGAACGAACAATATATCACCACAGATGAAATTGTCAGCAATTAAAGAGGGAGTGGTGGAATGTGAGTGAGATTCATGGAGGGAGGGAAAATCATATGTCTAAATTGAGAGGTCATATAAACATCTGTGAAAAATGCACTTGGGTTATCTTTATTTTCCAATAGTATGTGATTCTTCCATTGTGTACATTTCTGAGTCATTTATGTTATTGTTCCTTATTTGTAGGTTTAATTCACTCTTCTACCTTCACATGGACTCTGGGGAAAGAACTCAGGCTGGTTTCCAAACATGCATGGCGAGTCCAATCACACATTAAACCATTTTACCACTTTCATTTCTTGCTTGATATGTAGGTATGGCTGTATATGCTGAAGACCGAAAATTTCTTATTTATACTTATAAATCTGTCCTAGGTTGTGGCTCATATTTTTACTTGGTGATACATGTTCATGAAGAACTCATAATTTTAATGTATCTGAATATAATAATATTGTCTTTATACCAGAACTTCACACATATGATGATGCCTCAGTGAATATGTCATGCATTTATTTTACTGTGGTAATATTTTAGCTTTTCCTTGTATGTCACCATTTAGCTTTACTGTTGAATGTTTGGAGTAAAATTCATATCCAGTTTTACATTTTCTGTGATGTTAATGTAATTTCATTGATTTTCCCCAGATGACAATGTGTTTGCTTCCCTCTCTGCATTGTTTTCTATAATTTCTCACACTTTTTCATACATCTAAATAAATTTGCTAGACTCTTCTACATGCTTGTATTCTTTGAATTGATACCAACCTATAGTTACATGCTTTACTTCTCTCTTTCGTGATCATCTTAACCTCATATGGCCTATAGATTTCCAAACGAATTTTGTGAACAGTGTTTTCTGCTAAACAAGGAAGCAATATAATTGTTATTATCATGTTGAGTTAGATAAAAGGAAATACCCTTTCCTATGAGATACATATGGCTATTTTGAAAGAATCCTCGTTTTAAAATTAAAAATTCCTTCTAACTGTCAAGTGCAGACTTTGAATTTAAAGATGTATGTAAATAAAAGCTGAGTAAAGAATTAATATTTTTGCTGGGCATGGTGTTGCACACCTTTAATCCCAGCACTCAGGAGGCAGGGGAGGCCAATCTCTGTGAGTTCAAGTCCAGTCTGGTCTACAAAGCAAGTTCCAGGACAGATAGGTCTGTTAGACTGGGAAATCATGTCTCAAAACAAAACAAAACAAAATTAAGTAAAAAGAATTGATATTTCTAAGATACACTCTTGCTATCTATGAATGTAATTAATTTCTCCATGCAGTATTTTATTTTCTTCTTTCTGTTAAACATTGAACTATTATTCTTGGATTTCTTATGTATTTGCCAATGCTTTGCTATATTTATAATAATATTTCCAAAAATTCATTACTGCTGTTTATGCAACTGTATTGATTTTTTTTACATTTATATTGGCAAGCTGTATATGGTTTGTTTTAATTTCCCTTCCCAAACATTTATAACTTTAATTCATTTGATATTTTCTGTCTTTTCTTGAAATTAATATTAAAAAGTTGAAGGGAAATAATGTTAGTATGTCATAGACTGATTAGATTTATTGGAAATATGTCCATTTGATACAAAATTTTAATTTATTAGTGTGATATTTTTCACAGTGCATTAGTACAGTTGAAGTCTCAAATACATCAATGCTAGTCATAATTTTACATTTCTATTGCAAGCTATTTGATGAATGTTTTAATTATTTTCAGAGGTATGTGTATGATGTACATGCTATCTTCCATCTTTCCCGTTGAAACAGTGTTCTTCATTGTATTCTTTCTACTGAACGTTGCTCATTTTGATTCTTCAGATTACAAACCCTTGAGACAACACAGGAATATATAAACCCAGAGATTTTGCATTTCTTTGGAATACATTGGATATTTTATTCATGTTTTTCAACATACTTTCCTCATACTTGCTCAATATGTCCGTGGAAAGCATTAGAGATAGTAATGTTTGCTGGGGTCATTTTTGGTGGATGAGCACGCTCATGCAGAAAATTGCCATCCTTAAATGTGACTCTGAAGCACACAGGCTTTCTATCATCCTTTGCAGAGATGCCCACACTGCTGTCTCTGCTATCGCTTGTGTTTTTACTAAGGATGCAGCTGACTTTCTCAGGAACTTAGTTGGACTTACTTTTCCTCCTTTGCTTCAGCGTTCTTTCTCTGGCCTTCCTGTTCCCCCGGATCCCACTTCCTTATTTGGGTAAAGCTTGGAATGCAGGAGTTGCCCTGGGTTTTCTCTTCCATGGCATCCCAGAAGCTTCTCTGTATGTCTAGCTCCTCATTATAGTTTACAAGCTTTTCATGTTTTCTTGCTGTAAATTCAGTCTTCTCACTGAGGTTTCAATGCTATAAAATATTTTTTTATATTCAAACTTTCATTGTTGTTATTGTCAAACATGTATGCTTTGTGGTGCTGAGGATGTCTTTCTGTATGCTGTGAATGTGTTGCTCTGATTGAGTGATAAAATGCTGATTGGCCAGTAGCCAGGCAGGAAGTATAGGCAGGGTAAGCAGACAAAGAGAATTCTGGGAAGAGAAAGGCTGAGTCAGGAGATGCTGCCAGTTGCCACCACCATGAGAAGCAAGATGTAAAGTACCAATAAGTCACAAGCCATGTGCCAACTTATAGATTAATAGAAATGGGTTAATTTAAGATATAAGAACTAGATAGCAAGAAGCCAGCCTCAGCCATACAGTTTGTAAATAATATAAAAGAGTCTTGTGTGCTTATTTGGGTCCAAGTGGCTACAGGACTGGCGGGTGAGAGAGATTTGTCCTGACCAGGGGCCAGATGTGACACAGAAAAACTTCAGCTACAAATGGCACCCAATAGCAAGACTTTTCACCTAATGAACCTACTTTTAAAGAGCAACAACTTGTTTAAATATATTTTACATTGTTGTGGATTTTAGTTTACTGATGCAAGTTTAAACTTAATTTTGTTATATTGTATATATATTTCTACTCTTATTTGAGGTATTATGTTTATATAACTCATTTAGATTGTAATGGATAATTAAAAAATACAGATTAATAATCAGTCTTCTATGATAGTCAAACTTATAGTCATGTTAAGTTTTTTAGGTATACATAGATATAATTCAATTAGGTAGGTAATCTTCAAACACTTCAAAGACCTACAGAATATGGCATTTAACATGTTTTTAAAAATTTAGACTTTCTGGACAATGAGACATGTCTGCTCCTGGCAGCCCTGACTTACTTCAAAGAAAAGGATGGGCATAGAAGACACTCCATAAAGGATTTTTCTTCTTCTTGACAAAAATAGCCATCTGGAAAAAAAAAAAAACTGTTCTTGCCTAAACTGCTTAAAAACATGTATTGACTAGACATGCAGGACCCATAGGAAGGTGACCACTGAACTTTGCTTGGCAAAATGGTCCTTCAGGTTCCTGCTTCACAGAGGAAACTGCCAGACATTCTACAGGACATAGAGAGAAATGACTGAGAGACTCTAGGCCTGTGGGCTGAAGACAGATACCCTAACTTTACAGAGGAACTTTAGATAACTGTCCAGGCTGCCAGCTGTCTCTGTCTACTCTTGCAAGACTGCCAAAAGTTGCTTGCATCCTTCTCCTGTTTCTCAGGTAATATTATATCCTTCTGAGGTCTTTGATGTGGTTGAAGACTAGATAGTTATAATTTTCTTAGTTATGATAAAAAAGTAAGTTAAATATGAAACCTTAGACTCACAAATATAAGATAGATAAGATATTTTCTTTAATTTTGCCAAATACAAATACAGTAGATATTATAAATAGACTAGATATTTTAACTGTAATTCTTGCTTGATAATTCTTTTGTTTTATGTAATTTTACTATGTGAAAGTTAAAACCTTCCTTTTTGAAAAAAAAAGAAAAGGGGAAGTGCTGGCTATGTCTTTCTGTATGCTGTGAAAGTGTTGCTCTGATTGATTTATAAATCAAACACTGATTGGCCAGTAGCCAGGCAGGAAGTATAGTATAGGCAGGATAAGCAGAGAGGAGAATGCTGGGAAGTGGAAGTCTGAGTCAGGAGAGGCTGCTAGCCACTGCCGCCATGAGAAGCAAGATGTAAATTCTAGTAAGTCACAATCCATGTGCCAACTTATAGATTAATAGAAATGGGTTAATTTAAGATATAAGAACTAGATAGCAAGAAGCCTGCAATGGCCATACAGTTTATAAGTAATATAAGCATCTGTGCACTTATTTGGGTCCAAGCAGCTACAGGACTGGCAGGTGAGAGAGATTTGTCCTGATCAACAGCCAGGTGGGACACAGGAAAACTCCAGCTACATTGTAGTGATGATTTTAAATATATTCAAAGTTTAAGATTATGTAAGTTGATTCTACTATATAAACGGTTTTGATATCAAGATCATATTCATGACTTTCATGTCTGTCCTATTTGGTTCTTTGTTTTGCCATGCTTTCTACGTTTTTAGACCAGTTGGAATGGATTACACAAAAGAGTACCCTTTGGCCTCCTGGTTTGTGGTTAAGTCTCACTACAGTTTTTCACCAAACAAGTGGAGCGAGGTCAAGGAATAAGACTCGGGTACTTATTTCCTTGATGCATTTTTGCATTTTTCTTTTCTCTTTTTTTTTTTTTTCTTTTTTTTTTTTTTGGTTTCTTTGAGACAGGGTTTTCCTGTATAGCTTTGTGCTTTCCCTGGAACTCACTTTGTAGATCAGGCTGGCCTCGAACTCACAGAGATCCGCCTGGCTCTGCCTCCTGAGTGCTGGGATTAAAGGCATGTGCCATCGCCGCCCAGCTTCCTTGATGCATTTTTGAGAAATGGTTTAAAATTCTTATATTGTTTAAAAATTATTAATTTCCTGAACACTTGTTTAAATTATTTTATTCTTACTTCCTTTTCAATAATCTCCCTTTCCTAGGATGCCTGCCATCTCACTTGCATACAGTATATGCCTTAGCAAACCCATTTCTTGGTAAACAAAGTCAGCTATTCAAATGTCACTGTGACATATGAGTTCCTCCACATCCCTGAGGAACATGTGATTTATTTTATGATTGCTTCAATTACTTTTAGTTGTGGCATGCTGTGATTTCGTGTTTTAAACATTTGAAAAGTCCTTTTACTTTTCACGTCAATGTCAATTTTCTTATGGTACAATGTCCAGCTTACTTTGAAGACATGGCAGGGTTCAGAGTTGTTTACAATCACCTGTTACAAACTAAATGGCTCTTATTTCCTGCTTAAGGCATTTACAATTCTAACCCTCTTTTATTCAGACCCTTGGAAAAGTCAAGTAGTGTAAATTCAAGCTCTTGATCTCTGGAAAATGCATAGATCTAGCTATAAACTCAGAGGGCAATTGTTACATGTGAGCTTATGCCAAATAGATGTACTTTGTCCTTAATCTTTACAGCCCACTCCATATTCACTTTCCTGTGCCAGTAGGTGGGTTTCTCTTCATTCCTCCAGTATTTCATAAAGGTTGTAGCGCTTTGATGTAACCATGTCTACGGACAGTTCTATCGTGTCTCCTCATTTCAAACAGAGGTAACAGCTCATCTTTCTTAATGAACCTTAAATATTTACCTGTTTGAAGACAAGGCCAACATGTGTTGGAGCAGGGTGACACTAGCAATAGCCAAAATTGTATCTGGGCTTGCATTGCTTTTGGTTTCAGAACTTAAAAAATTCTCCTTTTTTTTCTAGTTAGAACATAAAAAGATATTTGTTCATTATCATTCTATATTTTCTGTGTATTTTGTCAGGAGTATCAGATTGTTCAATACATTAAATTGATAGAGCTCAATACTATTCCAGTTTTCTTCACTTTAGCAAATAACATATTTTATACAAGATTATTTTTTCAACTGGAAAACAAGTGTCTTACACTATTTGGTTTTATACCATTTAAACATGCAACATATGCTAGGCATTTAATAAATATTTATGGAAATAATTGAAATAATCAGTGAAATGAAGCGTTTTTCTCTGGAATATATTTGCATCAAAGCAAAACAGACTTAGAACCAAAAATGTGCAGAATGGGAATTTAAGAAGTTCAGTAACTTCTTAACATGATAAAGTCAGAATTATATTCATACCTAACTATGCAAAAAGGTAAAATAATACCAACACTGGTGATTTTAACTGTACATTCGGGGTATTGTTTCTAGTGAATGTATTTCTATTTAGCAGATAGATATTTCATTGGTGAACATAATCATTTTATTCTGGCTACAACATTTCTTCTTCTAGATTTACTTTCTTTTAAAATACATATATGTTTATGTTTCCATATGCTGTATATGCACATGAGTATAGGTGTCAGTGGAGGCAAGAGGCATTGGATCATTTGGAACTTGAGTTATAGATGATTGTCAACTGCTTAACATGGGAAATATGGTTCCTCTGAAAGGGCAGTATGAGCTCTTAAAAACTGAACCATTTCTCCAGCCCCTTGGATATAGCTTTACTAGCATTTGATGAATCTAGATTAAATGAAACATTCAGATTCACAAGAGCTCTTTTTTGACTTCAGTAAAATCAAGGAGGTTCCATCTTTTCTTAGGAAGCCTGAAATGTATAGATGACATCAAAGCATGCTTAGTTTAAGTATGAAAACCCTAGTTTAAGATAAGGAAGCAGGGGTTTGGGGATTTAGCTAAGTGGTAGAGTGCTTGCCTAGCAAGCGCAAGGCCCTGGGTTCAGTCCTCAGTTCTGGAAAAAAAAAAAAAAAAAAAAAAAAAAAAGATAAGGAAACAATTTGGAGAAGCATCTTTTTTTTTACATTTGCATGTACTTTTTTGTAACATTAAAATTCAAGTCAAGCAGATACAAATTTTAAAATATGTTCTACCTTTAGGAAAAATGCAAATCCAAAAGTATCTAAGTGGTCTATTATAGACCAACTCCAAGTAGATATCATGAGAGTAAGCTGGTAACTTTAGCTAATCACATTTTATCAACACACTGAGCAATCTTACTATCTTGATTATTATATATATGTATATATATGTAGTGGATATTCAGATATAATTCTACAAACTATAAACATGAATAGTTTAATAATGTTCCCCATCCTAGGTGTATGGGCAGAAGTTAGTATTCTCTGACAGAAGGCACTTTATCTTCAGTATATGAAACAGAAAAACATCCATTATGATAAATGAGGAAAAGATTCTTGTTTGCTTCAAAATAAGAAAACTATTACATCCAAGGAAAAGTTAAAGGCAACATACAAGTTACAGGTTTGAAATTCTTTACTTCTTAGGAAAATACATTGATCATACAGTAGAATTAATGTTTCCATTTATGCTTTACATATTAAAATAATAAGTTGTAAATTTTAATTTTGGAACAATTTCAGTTAGTTTAAGTAACTTTGAACACAGTGTTTTGAACATATAGTTCTTTAAGCTAAATATTTATAACCAAAGGTTCAAGCATATTTTTTCAGCACTGAGGCTAGAATCATAAAACTCATCTTAGTTATATTTTAAAATTTGTTGACTAAGTGAACATAGTTTGAAACAGGTGGAAGAAACTTACTTTTTTATAATATTCTTTGATTATGATAACATGTAGGTTAGCATGAATCTATTTTTTTTGCTGATGTCTTCCTGAGGGGCTTTGCCTAGATGAAGTCTAAAGTCAATATGCATAGATCTATGTTCTTCTATTAATTAATTTTTTTCATTTATTTTACATGGAAATTTTCTTTTTATTTATGTTTAAATTTGGGAAATCAGTATGTACTCAGAAATCTTAGTACACATAGACAAAACAAATACACAGTATTCATGTGCATAATAAAATAATGAAACAAACATGTCTCTGTGTGCTTAATACATACCTCAGATACAGGTATACTGATACTATCTAACAATTCTAACAATTTGAATACCTAAACATTAGATATCTGTTTCTATATTCTGCTTCTCAATTAAAAATAATTGGACAAATAATTATTTTAATATTGAAGCAAAGAAATAAGATGGACTGTAAATGTTCATAGTACAAACAATGTATGGGAAGAAAACCCAGACTTATAAAAATAATAATGACCAAATTTAAGTAAAAGGGAATGTCAGTTGGATCTGGGAGAAGCTGAGGGAGGGAGAAGAACCCATAACTAGAATATAGTGTATGAAAAAAATTCTATTTTCAATAAAAAATAAAAGAAACAGAACAACAGCCATTGATTAAAAGAAAATTCAGCACTCCATATATTAATGTGTGCATGAATGGTCAATGATGATATAAATGGAGGAGAGAAATCTCTTGATTTGTAACAATTCAAATTTTAAAAGGTAAAAAATAAGTGAGATTATGATTGTGCATTTGACCACTGAAAAAACATAAATGACCAAGGGAAGAATCATCAATGGGGGATTTTAAAACTAGGTAGTGAAAATTTAAAGAAGGCTTACTAAGTTCATTAAACTTAGGAAAATAAATATGTCATGTTTTTGCTCAGCTGTATGACATATATATATGCATATATACATATATATGTATATATGTGGTGATATTGTGTCCCTCAATATATTGTGCACCCTAATAAATTTATCTGGGGTCAGAGAGCAGAACAGCCACTAGATATAGAGGCCAGAAAATGTTGGCACATACACCTTTAATCCTATCACTTGAGAGGCAGAGATCCATTTTGATCTCTGTGAGTTCAAGGCCACATTGGAAACAGCCAGGTATGGTGACATGCACTTTTAATCCTAGGAAGTGATGGCAGGAAGCAGAAAGGTATATAAGGCGTGAGGGCCAGGAACTAGAGGTTTTTAAGCTTTGGGGCTTTTAGCAGCAGTTCAGCTGAGATCCATTAGGATGAGGACTCAGAGGCTTCTAGGTTGAGGAGACGAGATCGGCTGAGAAGTTTGCAAGATGAGGTTATCTGTGGCTTGTTCTGTTTCTCTGATCATTCAGAATTTACCCCAATAGCTGGCACTGAGTTTTTTATTAATAAGACGACTGAAGTTTCATTTTACATATATATGTATGTAAAATATATCTTCATATAGTTGTGAAAATGTATGTGTACTATCATATATGTATCTCCTAAAAATAGAGAACTGTGTTTGGGGAGAAGGGGAAAATGGGAGGGACGACAAGAGAGGGTGATGAGGCGTCCACATGGCAGAGGTCCATGACATACTTGAACAAAAGTGTCATAAAGCCTTTACATTGCACAATGAACTTACACTAATAGCTTTTTTAAAAAAAAGCATGATAAGACCCAGGATACTGAAATTGGATCTTAATTAATCATCTCAGAATATACCTATTAATTATAAAGCAAAAATAGTTTTACAGTGGAGAAACCCGGGAAATAACCCATTATCCCAGTGATTAAAACTGAATAGCAACAGGAAAAGAACAAATTCTCCTCAAGTTTCTTTTGTTAGAACATCCTAAGAAAGACAACACCAGCATTTCTGTGCTGTTCTGCTTTATTCAAACTCTAGTTTAACCATAGGAACTATTATGCAAGCATAATCCAAGAGATATTATGTAAAATAATGAATTCACACTCTCTCAGACTTCAAGAAAGAGGAGGCAAGACTGAAAAATTTCTCCAGACTAGTGGAGATGAAAGACAAAGGACAAATGAATACCCAATCATGAACTAAGCTACGAAATAGAAGTTATTTTTATGCATATACTGAATTTGGGAAACTGATGAAATTTTGACTCACGCATTAGGTAGTAAAAATCTACCAATAGTAAATTCCAAGTATTTTTACTGTTTTATGTGAATGAAAGTTTTCCTTCAGTAAATATATACAATTACACCTTTGATCTGAGTGTCTCCTAGTGTGTAAGGCATGGCCCTCAGCTGGTAGCACTATTGAGAGGTGATTGGGTCATGAGAATGCTAACTTCATTAATGAATTAACCCATCAATGATTTCATAGCTGAATGAGCTATTAGGATTTAGGCCTTAGAGGAATTAGATCACTAGGGAATTTTGAGACTTTCACCTCTTCCTTTCTCATTTTGTCTACTTCCTAACCAAAGTGAGGTGAACGGCATCTTTTACTACGTTCGCTTGCCACCAGTGTCTCATGCCTTGCTTCAGTCTCAAAGTATATCCTACATATTCAGTATATCCAGTGTCTCCTGCCTTGCTTTATGCTTATGGTAGTCAATCGGGCTTACCACGGACTGAAATGTCAAAAACTATCCGAAGCACCTAACTTTATCTTAATTTGTCCCCCGACTATGTTGTCACAATGAAGGAAAGCTGACTATCACACACACACATAATTACAGACAATGGAGTCTCATATCAGTGTGTAATGTGCTTTCTCATTGGAAAATATTACTCACATAAAGGAAATACAGGAACTTTCATGAAATTAAACAGATAATAATCAAATGTGGAAAAATACTTGCTTTTGCAGAATCTATATTAATGGAATAAAATGAGTTTTTTTGTGACTGAAAATAACTCTAAGGTTATTTCACTATAAAATATAGCAACAGACAATATGATTTGTATTTATAAATAATATCAGCTTAAAATGTAAAGAGAAAGTATTTTATTAGAAAAATTTAGAGAGAGAAAAATAATAACCCCTGTTTACCAAAAATATGATGCATTGTTTTCATCAAAACATCTAAAACAATAAAAAGACAAGTAGTTATAATTGAACATCTAGACATTTCTTGTTTTAGATAACAAAATACCATGAATATACATATTCCTGATAATTTATAAGTTTAGTGTAATAATGCTTTTTGTGCACATGGATATGTCTGTGTGATCCTGTATGTACAAATAAACATTTATTTGATGGATATACATATAGAAGACAGAGGTTCATATTTGGTTTCTTCCTTAATTGCTTGCCACTTTGTTGTCTTAGATATGGTCTTAGATATGAATTTGGAGCTCACTGATTCAAGCAGATAGGCCAGCCTCCAAGCCCTTCTGATGTTCTTGTCCATGAAGCCCCAGGTTTTGTGTCATAGGCAACTGTATCTAATTTTTCTTTATTTACTTACTTTGGTAGGTGTTGTGGATCAAATTTATGTCTTAATGCTTGTGAGGAATCACTTTAATGGATAGAGTTATTTCCATGACTAAAATGGTGCTCTTATCAACCTTTTTATCCCTAATAATAGATGAATAATTTTAAAGTTAATACAGAAAAATAACCATGGAAGCATACATAATAAAATTCTGTAAAAGAGGAAAAATTAAGATCAATTACCCTGCCACACATAAAACAGACATATTCTTAGCTTCATTCATAATATCAGAAGTACAGATTGGACTGAAATTGGAGTAGCATTTTTAACTAGTAAAACAGCAATAATTCAAATCCTTGATATTTAGCAAATTAGTGCTCCAGCAGACACTCATATGTTCCTCATTGAAGTTGAAAATAAAATGTCTTAAAGAGTTAAGAGGAGACTAATGGTATTTGACAAAACTACATGTGCATTTGAACTATAAAGAAATTAATCAATTTGAAAAGAAATAGGCACTCTGTAAGTCTTCAGTAAGCAAGCTACAATCCATACAACTGTAGGGGTCATGCAAAGAGTACGGGGTTAGGGGAAAGGGGTGGATTACCATGGGAAGTGAAAATAGAATAGAAAGCTATGAATGGAGGCAGAATGGGGGTGAGCAGATAGAAGAGGAAGATCATTGGGGAGTGGGAGGGAAGAGGGTAGTGAAGGACGGAATACATATATGAGGGAGAACAGAAAAAACAAAGGG
The DNA here is from genome assembly GCF_049852395.1 of Peromyscus maniculatus bairdii. Lineage (NCBI taxonomy): Eukaryota > Metazoa > Chordata > Mammalia > Rodentia > Cricetidae > Peromyscus > Peromyscus maniculatus. Next base: position 50,959,112 of record NC_134861.1, read on the forward strand.
CCATTTGAAAGTTCATATGGAAATCCCTGACAGTAGAAGTTTCCTAAAATAGCAAAGTGATCTAAATGAAATCTCCAAATATCAGAGCAGATAGATCCCCAACTGTATATCTCTCATCATGAAATTAAGCTTCCAGTCTAGGAATGGTTTAAATCTAATCAAATTGTTGGCCAAGAAAGTCTCTTCAGAACCCCAAACCACCTAGGCTATTGCTAAGGCTATTGGTTGCTCTCTACAAACTGATGAAAGGTCCTTTTGCTGAAGACAATTCATTGAACATGGAGAAGTTGAGCTGGTGCCTACATAGAGCCTTCACCCTCACTGACTAGTGTTCATGATTTTAGAAGGTACTTTGCATGCTACCAAAGGAAAACGGTAAACACCAACCCAGCTATAAGCCATTCAGTCTACAAAGATAATCTGCCCTCAGGATGCACTAGTACGTGTGACACAAAGCTTGTAGGAGTAATCAACCAATATCTGATTGAATTTAAGGCCCACTCCATGAGATAGAATCCATCCCTGACATTGCTTGGATGACCAAGAACCTGAGACTAAACTAGTCCAGACACCTAGAGGAAAACCAAATACCACTGTTCTTCTAAAGTAACAAGACAATAAAATGACTCCTAAGGACATTTTGCTATACTCATAGACCAGTGCCTTGCTTAGCCATCATTAGAGAAAGTTTCCTTCTGTAGTAGATGGGAACACATAGAGACTTACAGAGAGATAATGTGCAGATTGTGAGAGACCTGGGAACACAGAGTCTTAAATGAGATGTCTCCATCAAATCCTTCCTCTTTGGGCTCAGCGAACCCTGTGTAAGAGGAGGCTGAAAGATAGTAAGAGCCAGAAAAGGATGGAAAACACCAAAGAAACAAGATACAAGCATAGCAACACACACACACACACACACACACACACACACACACACACACACACACACACGAACTCACAGGGACTGTGGTGGCATGCATTGAGCCTACACTGAGCATACAGAGGGAGGTCAGGGCCAGATGGATTCCTAGCACTGAGAAGAGAAGAGGACACAAGCCCCCATCCCTAACCCAGATGCTATCTTCAATAGATAATCACTTTCAAATGGAAAATCAGATTTTTCCAATAAAATCTTACTGGGGACATGGACCACTTTTACGGGCAGGCCCCATGCTGAGCAGTAGATGGCTAACACAAACTGAATGAACTCAATGGCATCTTTGGAAGTTCTTTGTCTCACAATGCTTTGTTAGGGCATTTTCTTTGGTTCTTTTTCTTATGTTTTTAATTTATTTATCTTATTTTATTATTTTTCTTTAGATGCCTGTTTTTTTTTTCCAATGAGAGAACAGGTGTGGATGTGTATGGCAGGGGACATGGGGAGACTCTCAGAACAGTTAGGGAGGAAAAACGGTAAACAGAATATATTGTATGAAACTATCTATTTTTTAATAAAAGAAAAATAAAAAAGAACTGGGCAACATGAATATAAGATTATTTCTTCAAGAACATGAACACAAATATGCACACAACATAAAAAAATGTTTCTGCAGCGTTGTTTGTAATGACAAAATATTGTAAATAGCACACATGCCCAAGGAATGGGTAGGAGGGGATATTCTGCACAACATGTCTGTTATTCACAGGGCTTTACAGTTGCTGACTCACATATATTAAAATTCTGAAATTTAAATAAATAGTTTTCTGCTGTCCTATGGTGAAATAAAGATCCCAATTCCATCTGGTATTATGTGTCTGTAGATAATAGTTTTGCCAAATGGTCATCCTTGCTCAAGGGAGCAAGCACAGTTCTTGCTTATTAGTAAGTAGCATATGTCATTATTTGAAAATCCATGCACTCTTCCATGAAAATCAGATGATACCTTGTTCTCTATACTATAAAATCTGCTTCTTACTGTTGCTGATGTCATGCCCACAATTCCTGAGTAGAACCTCTATGTGACTCTGAGTGTTGTATGGGGCATTCTTCCAGAGGGCTGTGAATTTATATATTAAAGTCTTCTGTCAATATCATTTGTCAAATGATAGGTGCTTCCATCGTTACTGGGATTTCCCTGTGGGTCTGTAAAGGGTATAGAGATGAACCACTCCAGAGACTGTTTCAGGGAACATCATCTGCTTTATTGCACAGGAACAACCACTTACATAGTGGAAGCCTTTCGACTGGGGTTGGTTAGCATATTACCTTGGATTGGACAGTGAGAGCTCATACGGCCAGAGTCTATGTGCACAGGAAGTGTGTTAAAGGAGACATGGAGAGTACAGACTCAGAAGCAGGCCTGCTGAGGACTACTCATCCTACTTAAGAATTCAGTGTTCTGACTTCTTGGAACACACAGGAGCATGGTGTGCCATGCTTCTATTTAGAAATGCAGTATGCCAGGTAGGCTGGCTGCCAGGTCTTGCCTGCCTTTTCTACACTTCCCCATTCTATGCCACTTTTTTTTACTGAGAGCAGAGATCCTTGATCAATGAGCAGAATATGCCAACCAATATATTACAACTAAAAATATAGTAGCATAGGTAAACAGATTATAAGGAACATAAAAGAAAAGAGGGTATATAGGCATAGGAATGATGTCATTCCAAATTTTAGAATCTTCCTTTATTGTATTCATATCAGGAAATAGGCTGGAGTCATCATCAAACAGCTGCAGACAAGGTCCTCTGACCTAACCCCTGATAACACAGGAAGTTAGGTACCAAAGCCCAACAATTTTCAGCACTGGCGTAATTTAGAGTCAGTGCAGTAAGCAAACACATGAGCAGGATGGGTACTTGAGTCTCTTGAAGCTGCTCAGTTTCATCTTCTTCTTGTAGATATCAGCTCTCTAGAGTCTGATGAGCCAGGCAGGAATCCAGGTAGGCTTTGGTTCATTTTCTGGAAAGTCACAAGACAAACCTCTCCCAATGGTAAGTAATGGGGCAGTGATTGCCATTTACTTGTTATTACATCTTTCCAGGGCACCAGAGGTAACCTCGTGGGCCTTGGCACAGGTGCCCAATGTTTATGAGCTGCAGTATTTCCCTTGTCATCTGTTTTCAAGATAAATTTAAATTAAATAATGCCATATTACTAAGATGTTGAGGATGAGCCTTATTCAGACCCACGTTCCCCACTCTGTGTTCATCAGTTTGTTCTTTGAGTTGTTTGTGTGCTTCCTTCACGACAGCTTCACCTTGGGGCCTATAAGGGATGCCTGTAACATGCTGAATTTTCCACTGGAGACAACATTGTTTAAAGGCAGTTCAAAATCTTCTGTAGGGATATGTTTTTGAGTTCTTGAACAAATGTCACCTTGAGGCAAATTTTAAAAATTATGAGTAAATAAGGAAAGTACAAGAATACCCCTCAGTTCTCCCCTCTTTTCTTTTAAAAATAATTGTTGTTTTAGTGTTCTATCCATGGGGCATTAGATATTAGGGCTGCTGCAAGAGCCGCAAAGTCATTGGTGGCACATGTCTGAGTCACTATTTCTAGCCTGCCAGGATCCAGTCATCCCCAGAATTTAATTTCACTGGGAAAGCAGATACACTGGGTTGTTCATTTGGCCAGTCCATCATCACAACAAGGACAAAGCCATGAAAAGGGTCGAAATGTGGCGGTGGTTGAGATTCTTCACTTTCTAAGCTACAGTGTTCAAACAATGCATTCAAAGAAAGGTATAAAACTGATGGCACCAAGAGGCCTTCACTCGGGCCACCCTTCAGATCCCTTACTGGGACTTCCTCCTTTTGTAGAACTATCCTCTTTGGCGCAGCAAGAATTTCTATCTGTACCATCTCGATTTTCCCCTAGTTCTTTTTCTTTTTTTTCACTGTCCTCATCTCTATCTGTCTCTAGAAAAGCTTGTGGTTGCTGTAACTCACTGCCCTACCCTGCACCAGTAGGCAGACACCAGATTATAGCCATAATAATTGGATAGAATGATTCAGACAAGGAACACCCAGTCCTAACTTCCTTTCTCCATGCAATGTGCAAGGCCACCTCCCATAGTTCTATTTCTAACATCCCCTCTGTAGAAAACCAAGGATTAATCTATAGACATCCAGACCAAAACTTTTCTAACTCAAATTGTCCAAACACTTTACAACTTAAGTCTGAGCCATTCTCTGACCTGGCTGCAAATTTCTTATTCTGCCCCAGGTTTCTTTTACCAGGGGCTCCCTTTATCCAATGTACTCATGTTCCCCATGTTTGTGTGCTAAATTGCCGTCTACGTTCTGCCTGCATTTTCTCCTCCAGGGAGCTATGTGGGACTGAATTTATTGCGCTTGGGCAGGAATTCATTCTTTACTAGCAGAGTGATGAGGAAGCAATCACAACATCTATACTGTGATATGGATTTACCCTTAGAACAAGCGATTAATTAAAAGTAATAATAGTGCTAAATTATATGTAGTGGCTACTATTTCTTTAAAATAATATATGTGCTGAATATACACATTTCCTTTATAATGTATAAGAAAGCCTGCACAGATTTGGTTATTACTGTAGATCAATGTTAATTCAAGAAGGGAGACCATACAGGAGGAAAATAAGCAAATCCTCAGCAAGAAAAAGTTTGCATTGCCGTACCCTATGACATAATTTAAGAACTAATAGAGAAAAGAAAAATCACTGTATTTATCTGTGCAGGCCCATTTTATCATTTGTTGTGTAATTAATATTAATTAATATGCTTTGATTTTGTTTGCTGGACTAATAGAGTTTTTGTAAAAGAAATGCCCAGTTCAGTAATTAAACAGATAAACAATAACATGAAAGTAAATATTATTGCACTTAGGGTTTTTCCATATATGTGTAGCAAACATATGATTAATCTATAAATTAATGGCAAAATTTTTATGTACTGTTATAATATTGAATATAAATATGTGTAGAAAAACTATACTGTGTACAGATATCCCTATTATAACCATTTAGTAACCAATGTCTTCTCTTGGTCTCATTATGTTCTTGTGTCTGTTTGTCTGTCCATCAGCTTCTCTCCAATATACTTATTTAATAATAGTATTTGATATATATTTAAAAGCCGAGGGACCAATAGGTGGATTAAAATGATATTCAGCAGGCAGATACAAGGAATTAAAAAGAAACTAGAAATGTATATCAGAATTGAGAGTAACTAAGATCTGTCCAAGAGAAAGACATGTTTAACACATATAAATGTTCATAGGTAGACAATAAATGCTGACTAAAAAAAAACATCATGCAAATAGTAAGAATGGGCTGGCTATGTAAATTAGACAAAGCATACTTTCTATAGAGGCTATTATTTAATGCTAGACGGCAATTCAATGAAGAAAAAATGTAGTGGGTAGCCATTCCAGCTTGGTTCTGGAAGTTCCAATGCCCATTGAGACTCTGGCAACTGTCACGCCTACGAGGCGGGGCGAGGGGAGGCGCCTGGGGACCCGAGAGCTGGATGGACCAGCGCTCGCTCTGGGTGCTCTCTCGGTGCCGGGATGCTGACCGGTGCAGATTGACTGTGCAGAGCTCCGGAGAACACCGCTGGACTGCATTACACCTTCCCCAGACCCTGCGACCTACCCATTACTTAATTTGTGAGTTACGCCATTAAATAAATATCCTTTTAACTACGCGGAGTGGCCAAAATAATTTCTCCAATATCTGGCGCCCAACGTGGGGCACGAACCCACGACCCTGAGATTAAGAGTCTCATTCTCTACCGACTGAGCTACGTGGAGTGGCCAAAATAATTTCTCCAATAAAAAAAAACTATTACAAAAGATTTTTCACCTTTCACAAAGCTTCAAAGACCAGTAAGGAAAATTTTATAGACGTGGTTGGAAAATGCCATGATTGTGGTAGGATCAGCTCATCACTTTTGGGTTATTTAATAGTGTATGGGACAGAAAAAGCACAAGTGGATCTTGACATTAATATCATATATGCAGTCATTTCAAAACACATATTCCTTTTGTTCCTTCAGATATATTCACTGGGATAGACAATATATTAGACTATCTCACACATCTCAATAGATTTTAAACAATCGAGATTTTACATGATCTGTTTCTCACTAAAATAGAACAAAAATAGGTAACAATCATAATGTGCTGTCTAAAAGAATTCTCATTTTCTAGAAATAATATCGAAATCTTCTAAATAACTAAGGATCCAAAGGGAATCAGGAAATATGCTAAGTTGAACAACAATACAAATAAAGCACATGAAAACAGCTGAACATAGTGAAAGCAGTTCTTAAAGAGAAACGTGCGGCTTTAGTTTACAATGTAGAAGAGAGTTCTAACATCAGAGTACTAGTCTTTGATTTGAAGGCATATAGGAAAAGCAAATCAACATCAGTAGAAGAATTAAATAATGCATATGAATAAGAATAATAATCATATTTTAAATTTTAAAAAACCAAAATCTATATATTAAAAGGTCATAGGACTGTCTTTTAAAAAATTTAATATCCCATACCTATTGAACAGGTTTGTGTATGGGTGCTTTGCCTTCATGTAAGTCTGTACCACATGTGTGTCCCTTGCCCATGGATCCCCTGGAACTGGATTTGGAGATGGTCATGAATCTGGTTGTGAATGTTGGGAGTAGAATCTGGGTCCTCTGCAAAATAGTCAGTGTTCTTAACCACTGTTCAGTCTCTTCATTGCTCAGTAGGATTGTTTTATTCCTACCTTGACTAATTAAAAAGATTGAGCAGAATCAGAACTATGAACATTGATAATAGATTTGTATATTTTTTATTGTAGACCCTATGAACTTTAAGGAATAAAAAAATATTATCAACTAGAATCACCCAATATGGAATTAACCAAATTATTACGAATCTTTGTAGAACACAACTTTTCAAATTTGATTAACCAGAAGAAACGATTGAATACCCTCATATTTATTAAACATATTTGTGTTGTTACAATAGTATTTTCCTCAAATAAACCCTCAGGATTTGATATTTTCACTGTTGCTTATCCAAAACTACTTCATGCTAAGTTCATATGAACATTTTCAGTAAACAGAGAATCACTGTTGAAAGAACTTCACCTTTCCAGCCTAACCTAACACTAAACTCTGAAAAGTAAGTATTCTATTATAAACCACTCTTCCTTATGAACATCAGTGTAAAATACTTACCAGATACCGTCCAAAAATTTAAATCATCCACTGAAGATATGACTCAGTGGTGAAGACAATGGCTTTTCTTCCAAAGGGCCTAGGTTTAGTTTCCAACAACCACATAGCAGCTTACAAGTACCTGAAACTCCGGTCCTAGAAGATGTGATGCCCTCTTACAGCCTCCAAAGGCACTAGCACACATATGGTGCACAGATGTAAGTGCTGGCAGAATAGCTATAAATATTAAATAAATAAAGTAAAAATGAATTCAACCATCTACAAGTGAACACACATGTTAAAATAGGGGTTGTTTCAGCACTTCTAGGTCAAAATGTACCAGTATAACATACCTTCCTGCAATCATTGATAGTGAAAGTTTTCAGATGTTGCTGACAAATGCAGGAGTAAGTATCCTGACAAAAGTCACAGTTCAATATAACCAAAATGTCCCTCCAAACTAAGTAGAAAACAATTCTAATGATGGTGAATATTCTTTTGAAAACCTACAGCTATCATGACATTTAACACTGACAAACTCATATTGAACGAAGCAAGGATACTTAGTATAGTCCTAATAGAACATTTTATAATATAATAAGGCACAGAAATAAAGACCATGGTAATAATTAGGGAAGTAATGAAAATCTCCATTGTCATATGACATATCAGTTTTCATAGAAAACTGTAACAAATTTACTAACAGATAATTGGAGTTAATTAAGTATATATATATATATATATATATATATATATATATATATATATATATATTAGTGTAACATGGGGTGGAAGCTTCACAGATAAATACATTGTATTTGTAGATGTTTAGAACACATTTGGGAGGTAAAATATTAAAAGAATAAAGCCCTAAATTAAACAGACAACTAAGATACCATTTCTGTCATTTCTCATAGGGGAAAGTGCAGTTTGTAAGATGTCATAGGATATCTCAGTCAAATGTCTAATACAAATATGTCCCTAAAGGTTGAATATTGACCATTTAACAAAATAAAATGAGGACCTCAAAAGAAGAAGCAAAGCACAAAGAAGGAAACTGAGAGTGAGCTTGGTATATATGACTTACTGCTGAGACACTATTACAGTTTATTTCCTTGAGATAACTGTGCCTCACAGAAGGAAGGTGCATGGAAGTATTCATAACCACAGTGCATAAAATAGCAAATAGCAAGAGTGAGTTTGTGAGGGAATGAGAATGATTATAGAGATCATGACACACACATGGCACTGGATTTTACACAATTATAACAAAGAAATAATTAGATCTGTATGACATCGGTGGGGATGATTTCATATGAAGGAGAACATGAAAGCAAGAAGTAGTTAGAGCTGCTTAATATAATATTGTATTTTAAAAGCAATAGTAAAAAATGCAATGGTTTCATATGTGGTTCCATTGGCAATGGGAATTGCGTGCAATGGTGGGCATTACTTAGTTCATATGATAGAATCTGAGGAAGTATGGGTGGTTCAGTGTGTACGTCAAAGGCCATTTATGTATCATTTTAGTTTGTGAGATTACAATCTGTACAGGCATGCCCAGCTGGACAGTTCTTTCTTATCTGATTTCAGTCATGTACTTAAGTCATCAGAAAGTTTATAGCCCATTTGATTACTAGAATCAACTGGAGTGTCTTGTCTCAGCACTACTTTTTTTTCCTGGGACAGTTTCCTCATCTAGCATTCAAGATTCAAAGAGGGTGAGAATTGGAAGCTGTAGGTTCTTAGAAAGTCTACTTCTGGAGATACACAGCATAATTTCTGGTCAAAGCAAATCTAAATGCTGTGTGTGTTATGGGTAGTTTTTGCTCTTTACTCTTTGCACTTTTGGGGCCCTACCACCCAGCTCCCAAATAAATCACACACAGAGGCTTACTCTTAGTTATAAATGCCCAGCCTTAGCTTGGCTAATTTCTTGCCAGGTTTTCTTAACTTTAAATTATCATATTTACCTTTTACCTCTGGGCTTTTTCCTTTTCTTACTTCTATATACTTTACTTTCACTCTTATTCTATAGCTGGCTGTGTGGCTGAGTGGCTGGCTCCTAGCATCCTCTTCTGCTTACTTTCTTGCTCTTTCTTCTTCTTCCCCCAGATTTCTCCTTCGGTTTATTTTCTTTGCCTGCCAGCCCTGTGTATCCCTTCTCCTGCCTTGCTATTGGATGTTCAGCTCTTTATTAGATCATCCGGTGTTTTGGACAGGCAGAGTAACACACCTTCACAGAATTAAACAAATGAAACATAAAAGAATGCAATACATCTTTGCATCATTAAACCAACGTTTCACAGCATAAACAAGTGTAACACATCTTAAAATAATATTCTACAACAAGTGCCTATTCCTGGGTTGGAGAAATAGGTTTTTCTCTAATTAAAATAAGGAACAGCAAAATCACATTTCAAGAACTCCTGTACAATGTAGGCTGGAATGCCCTTACTTGTCTTGGGGAACAAATCAATCACAATGGATAAGTGGTAGAGAAATACAGCAAGGAGGAGTGGGGAAATGGATTCAGTATTTGATGCTGATGTGAATAGATACATTAGTAAGATATGAACTCACTTTTGAAATGTGAAGGTGACTTACAGCACAGACTACATGAGAAAGAACTCTTAAATGATATATACAAGTAAACTGATGTTAGAGTTCATCATTTTTTTTTTTTTGGTTTTTTCGAGACAGGGTTTCTCTGTGTAGCTATGCGCCTCTCTTGGAACTCACTTGGTAGACCAGGCTGGCCTCGAACTCACAGAGATCCACCTGCCTCTGCCTCCCGAGTGCTGGGATTAAAGGCGTGCGCCACCACCGCCCGGCGAGTTCATTATTTTTTTGAGACAGAAATTGAAGACTTACTTAAGAATTCACAATATTTTAAAAATGTTGTATATTTAATGTGGTATATATTTTATGAGAAATGATCTTTAAAGTTCTCTATCCAAATTACCCTACATAGCTAATGTGATTATATTAATTAGAATAAAATTTCAAATGAGAGTGGACTAGTTAATCTTCAAAAAGTGCTAAAGAATAGATTTTCAGACATATCTACATGGGTATAATGAAGAATAATGTAGATAAAACAGACAGACAATAAATTCAATTTATTATAAGTTAAATAGTTCAAGTAGTTTAATAAATTAGTTGATGGATAAAGATTAATGAAGAAGAATGAGACATAATTGTCAAACTTGTACATGTATTAACCCAGGATAAAAATGGTAATACCACTAAGTAACAAAAAAAAGAATCAAGTATATATGGGAATAGGATATAAAACACAATTAACATTAAGGAAAACTATGATCTATTAATATATAGAAGTTCAGACACAGGATATCAAATGAGAACAAACTAATATAGCTTTCATTTTTACCCATTTGAATTGCAAAATAGAAAATGCTTGAAGGCAATTCTAGATAGATAATGTGAAGTTGACTATGTGTTCCATGTAGATGTATCAGTTGTTATGATATGTTTACATTATCCCAACATGAAAATATGTAGATCAAATGAAGGAGCAACCTGATCTATTATATATCCTTAATTTATTACCAGGTTTTATGTTGAAACATGATTGAATAAATTCACTATTAAAACTTATTTTCTTAAAGTGAAAAATATTGCAATATCCTTATTTATATTTATGTTTTTCTTTAATCATTATTGATACACTGATATATATATATATATATATATATATATATATATATATATATATATATAGAGAGAGAGAGAGAGAGAGAGAGAGAGAGAGAGAGAGAGAGAGAGAAGAGAGAAAGAGAGAAATATTTCACTGAAAGTAAAGGGCAGGATATATGAAGTATTTAGGTTTTGCTGTATTTCAAATCCTATTGTTGAATTAAAAGATCAAGGTCAGGCTGGACATGGTAGTACACACCTTTAATCCTAGCATTTAGGATTAAAGAGAGAGAGGAAGGTGGGTCTCTGTGAGTTTGAGCCTGGCTGGTCTACATAGTGAGTTCCAGGATAGCCAGGTTGATGTAGAGAGACCCTGTCTCAAAGAAACAAACAACAAAATAACAATTTAACAATGCAAGTTTGACTGTGATATTTAACTTATGGCCATATTTATATAAATGTTAAAACCTTATAAACACTACTGTTTTTGCTTGGAGCATGTACTTGTAACAGTAAAATACCATAGATATGAAGATACATACTGGCTAAAAGCAATTGCCTCTGGGATACAAGGGAAATGAGATGAAGAAGAAAAAGATGAAGTTTTCAAATAAACATGGAATGGCTTATTTCCTTTAAAAACATTTCAAGTAAATGTGATACAATCACTTAAATGTATTCTGCGATATGGTCAAAATAATTTTTGCTCTATTATCCTCTGTTTGTCTGAAAATAGGTTAAACGAAATGTTGAATTCAAATCATTACGTGTCTATAGTTCTGGAAATAAAAATTGACCCAAGCCCACAAAAATACTGTTATTAAGAATAAACATTTCCTGGTTACACATCATGTGCCAAGACATATTAGATACACAATTTCAGTTGGTCCTCAGCAGAATTCTATGTGGTGGGAGATTTTGCTTCTTTTCTTACTATAAGTAGAAAAGCTAAACCATAAAAATACCCTAGACCAGCAATTGTAGAAATGGAACTAGAAGGAAGATACTGTGGTCCATGATTTGGGCCCTTAAATATCATGTGAAAGTCATTCCTGACCTTCAAACCCATTGAAAACTCAATTATAACGTGTAAAAGTTGAAAGGCAAGAATGGACAGACTAGCTTATATGGGACTTGTTAGGAAAACTCTATTCTCCTGTGGTCATTAAAAGTCTGATGATATTTAACTAGTGTGCTGATTTTGAAATGATTAAATAAATACTATGGTATCATTGATGTTCTCCAGGATGTCCAGTCATGGGGAGCAAATGGTGTGATTCTTGGGGACAAAATGTGAGTCTGCTTTTAATATGAACTCTCAGTCATGAGCAGATGGTAGTTTGTGACTTACAACAGTCACTGGGTAGGATTGAAAGCACAGTTAGGGAGACATCTGGTCATCAGAAACTTTGAAGAGTAAGTAATAAAGTAAACACCATTAAGTCAGCATAGAAAGTTCATTGGCTGCACCACTCAATGCCATTATAAGTATTCTAACACCTGAGCCCCCAGAGTTTCTTCATGAGAACTTGGGGTACATAGATAACGAAGAAACTAGGCAGTTCTTCTTGGGAGAAAATACTATCACCCCACATCTCTTTTTAATATTCCAATACTGGACATCTCTTTATAAGATTCCAAAATTAGATCATTTGTTATTTATTGTGTGTGTGTGTGTGTGTGTGTGTGTGTGTGTGTGTGTGTGTGTGTGTGAGAGAGAGAGAGAGAGAGAGAGAGAGAGAGAGAGAGAGAGAGAGAGAGAGAGAGAGAGAGAGAATGTTAATGTGTGAGTGTGTAATGTGTGTGGTCAGAACACAGCTTTTCTGAAATCATTTTTCCCCCACTGTGGATTCTTGGGATTGGAATCTGGTGTGTGGGCTTGTGGTTCAAGGATTTTATCCTTTGAGCCATCTCTCCAGCTCCAGGATTGAATTCTTGACTGAATCAAGTATATAAACTTTGATTCAATAGTTGTCTAGATCTAGCTAGAGGCTATAAAGTTTCATCTCTCAGCTGTATTTTTTATTTCAGAAATAATTAAGTATCCATTTTGTGAAACTTAAAATATCAGCTTTATGATTCCCCAGGCTAACAGGGGAAAGTAGAGCTGGATTGCTAGAATAACTGAGTTGAGCATCATGGAGCCTTCCTCAAAGAGAGTCCTTTTCAGCCCTCCAGAGAGAGATAAATAAGGGATGAAACATTCCACTCTTGTAAGAAAGGGAAGTCTTGGCCTGTCATTTCTTACAATTTAGTCCTCCCCTGGCAGTTGAGATGAGGAAGTAGGAAGTTCTCTGTCCTCAATCCCCTGGGAAATGGTTATTCCATTCCTTAGTGACTGGGATGAGTGAAAGCCTTTCTTCCTTTCTTCCTTCCTTCCTTCCTTCCTTCCTTCCTTCCTTCCTTCCTTCCTTCCTTCCTTCCTTCCTTTCTTTCTTTCTTTCTCTCTCTCTCTCTTTCTTTCTTTCTTTTTTATTTTTTTTATTTTTGAGATTGCTGTAGAATAATCCTCTTGTACAATGTGAAGACATATCACTCTCATTGGTCAAATAGGGTCAACTGGCCAATAGATAGGTAGGAATAGGTTAGGCTGGAGAGCCAGAGTGAGAGAACACTGGGAAGAAGGAGTACAGAGTCACCACACAGATGCAGTAGAAGGAAGGCATGTAGATAGGCAACAAGCCATGAGCCACGTGGTAGCATGCAAATTAATAAATATGGGTTAGTTTAGGTTGTAAGAGCTAGTTAGTGACAAGCCTAAGCTATTGTCCAATAATTTATAATTAATAATATGTCTCTGTGTGGTTATTTGGGAGCTGGCTGGTGGGACATAAACTTTTGCCAACATGAGAAAAGGTTTCTGTGTTCATTGTGCTTCTTTGGTTTGACTTTGGTATCCAGTGGCAGAGAATATAAGTCACCTGCCAACAAGGCAACCACCTGAACATAAGTAATCATTTAAAGAAAGTCAGGTTTATTTAATTACTTTGCATATCATTTCTTCATAAGCATCACTCTTGAAATGTCATCTTCTTCCAATGGCTGACAACGTAGTATGAATTATTGTTAGGTAATATTATGCTTTCTCTGTTGAAAATATCTTTCCCTGGCTTAAATTTCAGAGAGCACAACATGATTCTTAAGGTAGTATGAATAGTGAAAAGAAAAATACAGAGGTTGGTCAGTATGTCTCATCTGAGGCCTGTCCAAATCTACTTTATGGTCTGCTCAGTTTTTTCTCTAAATGATGGACTAGCGAGACCCTGCTCATTGATCTAGGTTTGCAGAGGCAGACCAACAATAGAAAAGAGGAAAATAATGAGCCAGTGGATACATACGACTGCTTTAAAGTTTAAAGACCAAGTTAGGAAAATTCTGCAGTTTTTCTCCTCATATGAACTTTTCATGTCATCATTCTCATCTCATTAAAAAGTCTAATATTCTAATTTTCATAGTATTCCATTGTGTTCTTTTTATAACTCATGTAGACTAAGTCATTTGAGTTCAGAAAATGTTTAACACTTTTGCTGATTCCTCTCCTTACAACTAAGTAGAAGCCCCCCTTTTTTTTGCCTTGAAATGAGTTCAGCATTTGTTGAAATAATTAGCCAAAGTATCATCCTAAGTGATTTTTTTAAAGATAAATATAACAGATTTGGAAAAGAACAATTCCTGTGCTACACAGATAAATACAATGTGAAAACTGTTACCAGATACAGAGCCCCTATATCCAGTATCCCCAGCTCATTTTGAAAAATCATTATCTTTTTTTCCCCTCTGAGCTCATGACTGAATCCAGGGCCTTGTGCTTGCTAAGGATAGCACTCTACCACTCTCCAGCCCCCAATCATCTTTCTTCCACACTGAAATCACAAATAGAAAACCAAACCTTGCTAATTGTATCATATGTGAGCTGTAGTAAAATAGAAGACTGAATGTAAAAAAAAAAAGGGGGGGGGCTTCCATTATAACTCTTCTCTTTTAATATAGGGCTTCATTGTTTGTAGGCAAGCACTCTGTTGTTTAGTTGGATTTTCAGCCATCTCTGTGTGTGCTTTTGTACTTAAAGTGGCTGAAACTCTTCATGCTTTTGTGAAAAGCACTTTGCTGCTTAAGTATCTCCAGTCCTTAAGACCCCATTTTTAAGTCTTTGTTTGGAGATGGAGTCTCACTAAGTTCCCTAAATTGGCCTTGAATGTTCTCTGTGACTCGGCTAAGATTTAAGTTAGCAATATTCCTGACTCAGTCTAACTAGTAGTTTGGATTACAGATGACTGGAATGTTCCGTTTCTGAAAGATGTGTATATCTTAAATTTAAGGACCTTGAGTTAAAATTTGAAATGCAATTGACAAAAGTGAAAGGGGGTTTACCACTGTAGTTGAACTGTGGAGAGCAGACTTAAAAATGCCAACTATAGTTAGAGCCTCAGACAATTTGTACTTTGAAGGTCAAGAAGAGTCGGAGTCATCTGGGTAGATTGTATAATAACAAGGACAAGCTCCATGTGTTTTTTTTTTTCCTCATGGAGGCCTATGGATAACAACAGCTGAAATAAACTCACTCCTATTCACTACACCTGGGAGTAGCATGAAAATACATTCCAAAAATAATTCCATGTTTTTGAAGAAACTGGGGTCACAAGAATCTTGTCTCCTTTACTGACAAGCACTCAGAATTCCCCTCGCAGGACTCCAGGCTTGCACCGCGTTCCAACAAAAGGGATATGGAGAAGAAAGCAGGGAGGAGGAATGAGAGACAGAACTCTTCAGATATTTTTATCCACGATGAGAGTCTGAAGTCCAGACCTGGTGTTTCATTGCTTGAACTGTAAGGTCTGTGCTTCTCACTGTTATTCCTCATGTCACAGATCATATGGAAGGGGAACTCTTTCCTTTCCCTCCCTGACATTTGAAATCTCTATTTCCTGGCATTTTGTAAGTTTGAAGCTGTGCAATAATTCTTACAACATTGAAGAAGATAAGAAGACTGAGGTCACTTTATGCTTTGCTCCTTTATTATACTTTTTATGTCATAGTGCAAGGGAAAACAGCTTAAGCCTTACAGTATTACGTTCTAACAGCAACTGAGGAAGTGAGGTCTTTCATGTGAATGCACACATCACAGGAATCTTCTGTCCACCTATCATCTGGCTCAGGTAGAGGTGGTGATATACTGTGTATCAAATAAAGCTTGCCTAGGAATCAGAGAGACAAAGGAACAAGCCACTAGAGAAACTTCTCACCACTACCAAATCCTCAGGCCCAATGGATGGCAAGATCCTATCTCCATGAATCCTCTGGCTGAAAGCCTCTGAGTCCTCAGCTGAAAGGGCTTAGTTCCTATCTCCTCATGCCTTTTATGCCTTTCTCCACCCAGCCGTTCCACTTCCTTCCTAGTGCTGAGATTAATAGCATGTGTGCTTCCCAAATACTAGTAGCAAAGGCATGAGATCTCACGTGCTGGGATTAAAGGTGTGTGATTACCAAGTACTGGAATTAAAGGTGTGTGCCACCACTGCCTGGCTCTGTTTCTCTCCTAGACTGAATCAATCTCATGTAGTACAGGGTGGCTTTGAACTCACAGAAATCTACATGGATCTCTGCCTCCTGAGTGCTAGGATTAAAGGATATGTGCCACCACTGCCTGGTCTCTATGTTTAATCTAGAGGCTGTCTCTGTCCTCTGATCCTCAGGCAAGCTTTATTTGATACACAATATATCACCACAGGTAGATGGCTACATACTACTTATTTGTTTCACTGTCATAATAATTTATTATTTCAAACTACTTTTCATTTATTTGCTTACCAGTAATGTACACATTTGATTCTTATTTAATCCCTCTATGCCCTAATTTCTTCATTTGGAAAACTCAGAGTATGTTATTATATCTTGAAAGTATTTTTCTTGTAAAAACAAGTAGATCTCACAATAGCATTTGACAACTAATGGCTATAATTATTTTCACATTGCTGCTTTTGCAGATAACTTTGATGGTTTAGTGGGTAGCAAACACCATAAAAAAGCTACTTCCTTTCAATCATCTCAGTGGAAATATATCCATCAGTTAAAAGGGTCTGGTGATGGAAGAGATGCAATTATTGTTCTCTGTCAGCCAGTGGTCTTGCTGTATTAAGAAATGAACACATCTTTGTCTATGGATTGGAAAAGAAACATTTCCCTTCATTTGTTATAATGATGATGTTACTTGTCACTATTTTCAACAAAAGTACCAACTCCAGAGGGAGCCTTTAAATTTCACTTGTCACTGTTGTCAGGGGACTTTAAACAGATTATTTTTCAGATTAATATGCAGAAAGATAAGGCAAACATAACCTTCACTGTTTGGGGAGGAATTTGATTTGTTGGTACTTAATGCATGACTTCTTCACAAATGGCTACTTTATGCAATGTTACCATGCCACAGTTCCCTTTGGCTAAGGATGCTACAGACTGGTTTTGTAAGTTTCAAATATAAATTAATTGAAAGTATATGAAGTTATAATCAAGTATCCAGGATTAACAATCTAGGATTGTTAATAAAGAAAATTCAGAAGAAGTTATATTTGTTTTGTTTGATATTTTATTTTTCAATGACATTACTGATCACATGATTATTTTGCTTATGCATAAAACTTGCATTGTTTTTGCTTAAGATCACCCAAGTTTTGAAGAATATATAAGCATTCTTTGTATAGATACTTTTTTTTTCTTTTTGTTTTTTCAAGACATGGTTTCTCTGTGTAGCTTTGCACCTTTCCTGGAACTTACTCTGTAGCCCAGGCTGGCCTAGAACTCACAGAGATCTGCCTGCCTCTGCCTCCTGAGTGCTGGGATTAAAGGCGTGTGCCACCACCGCTCAGCGACACTTTTTTTCTTTACAAATGAAAATCTACACTTTGTGAAATGCAAATAAATGGATTTGTATAGGCTCAAACCAGAATAAAATGGTAAGATTGATTCATAAGACCTTATTCATTGAGAAATCTCTCTGAGCAAAATTGAGACAATGATAGGCCCTGCTTAGTCTTTCAGGTATACATTTCCTCATGAAATAGTTTATTTAGTTGAGACTTGGTTTTTATCTTACCATACAGATGTCATTTGCAAAGCTGGGAAGAATGTAGCAGAAGAGGAAGCCAAGTGTCTTAATAGGTTGTTGAACACTTTTTAACAATCAGAGGCTCAATGTGACTGGAGTGCCATTCAGAACAGTATGTGCTATGGGCAGTTATGTTCAAACTCTAAGGCAATTCTAGTCCTTATTTCTTCCTCTTTTGCAATCCTGGAAGCCTTTGGTAAGCATTTATTATTTTGCTTATGTTAGTTTTATACTAATTTAAATTTATATTTGACTTTGTTTTACCAGAATTATACACCAGACTTCACTGGTTGCCAGTAGTTGGTGTGTTGGGAAGACACTGGTTCTATCTTTCAACACATTTCCTGGCTGTATCTCCTTATCCTTTGCTATGACCTCTGAGTATTATCCTGAACTGAATCTTTAAGTACATGGTCTGATATTTATTACTAATGGATTTGATTCTCCTCTGGATTTTACAGGTAATATAATTGTTTCCTGGTCCACAGGCATACTTTCTAGTATTTCAAATCTAGTTTTAACAAGAGTAAGTTTATGGTGCTTGCTGAATACTTTAGAAAGATCTTTGGAAACTGAAAAAAATAAGCCAGAGTTAAATAATGCTTATGATTCCTTGTTTTTATTTTCTATGTACTCTGCCTATATATTATGTCTACATACCTTACTCATCTGCATAAGATTTTTCTTTGTAAATTCTTGGAAGATATTTTGAGGTGGGGAGTCAAGAAATGAGATCAGTCTTCTTGCAATAATCAGCCATGTTGACCTTTGAGCTAATACTTAGTAACTTATAGCTTCAAGATTTTTCTTTTGAGTATAAGATAGTTGGATATATAATTATTTCTCTACAGGCTATAAAATTCTGAATTTTTAGAACTCTCTTAGACTGCCCCTGTGCCCTAGGAAGAGCCCAAAGCACTTGGTCTGTATCTGGCCTGCTGAACCAAGCAAATCATTGCCTAAGGCTTTAGGGCTTAGTCTGTCTGCTTTTCTGACAGCATTTCTCATGAATCATGTGGCAGTCTCAAAGCACAAGTGACAACATTGACTTGTGTGATAGGCAGGAAGTCTGTCCCACTCAGCTTTCTTGGTGACAACTGGTATTCTTGTGTTAAAATAATAGCTTGAAGCAAAATTCACACAACAGAAATCAACACAAATGACTTGATGTCAGATTTTTTTTTTTAATCCAAGGTGCTGGGGATGAAGTTGAGGGCCTTGTCTAGGCTAGAAAACTGCTGTTTCACTGAAGTACTCCTTCAAAACTTGGACATAAGATTTAAAGACCTAAGACCAACCAGCAAGTAATAACCTCATCAATATTAGGAATATTCTTTTTAATAACCTTGTATTTGTACTAATTATTTTATAATTCACACAGTATTTTGATCACACATCTCCAGTGTTCCAAGACCCACTCTGTCTCCATACCGCTCAGCTTTGTGCCCCTCCTTATTTTTGTAATAACCCACAGAGTTCTATTAGTGCTGTCTATATACTTATGACAGGCTAGTCACTGGAACATAATCCACCTTCCAGGGGCCAAACCTTAGGGAAAGGTGATTTTTCTTCCTCAGAAGTCATCAATTATAAACATAGCTCTTTAGTTAGGGTGAAGCCTCACACACCCCCTCCCTGGCCAATGCTAGGATGTTGAGTGGTTTATCTTGTGTTGACAACCAGAATTTTTATGAGATCATGAGTATGGTGTTTCTGTTTTATCCAGAAGACAGTATTTTTCTCTTGCCTAATTTGCAATTGAGTTAGAAATCAGATTTGTGAAGATGCCTATCAAAGATAAAAATTGAAGAAGCATAATTATTTTTCAGTAGACCCCAAATTAACAAGGACATTCTGATGATACTAAAGAGTATCACATTTACTAGCTTCTGTAAATTGTTTATTTTCATATATTTTATGATGATTATTGTTATAGTAGAGATATTTTAGAAGGTAGCCATCAAAGGTGGGAAATTTTTATTTATTGAGTCCTTAACATTTTAGACAATATAGCAGTAAGGAAACTTTCTGGCACCTCTGACTAACTTCAGTTACTTCTCTTTAGAACTCTGATTGTCAAAGGTTTGTGTTTAATCATTCTTAACATTTGCTATTAGTCAGAACTTACAATGCAGGTAAAAGCTTCAAAAGATATATCTGCATCACTGTATATTACA
The DNA here is from genome assembly GCF_049852395.1 of Peromyscus maniculatus bairdii. Lineage (NCBI taxonomy): Eukaryota > Metazoa > Chordata > Mammalia > Rodentia > Cricetidae > Peromyscus > Peromyscus maniculatus. The sequence continues at coordinate 50,979,177 of NC_134861.1, forward strand.
GATACATCATAGCTAATGAAGAAAAACATTGACAACCAACATTGAATATCCTAAATGTCAATGGAAAATGCATCAAAACATTTAACAAAGGCTTTAAACATTCTTTAATCATAAATAAGAGTTATGTGTATCCATAAAACACAGGAAACATGCTATTAGACTAATTGTTCTGATAGTTGAAGGCATGGAATTCTTTTCCAATTTCTTTGCAATATTCTCATAAAAATGACACTCTCACCCCTGACATCAGCCTATGCTTCCAAACATTACTGTTGGTAGAATCAATGTGCTATTACTTTGTATTTAGTCTAGTCAAGTTCTTTGTTGTTATTTGATTATTTGTTTACTTGTTTCAGTGACAGGGTCTGTGGTGGTTTGATGTGAGTGGACCCATAGGCTTATATGCTTGAATACTTGGTTACCATTTGGTGGAACTGTCTAAGGAGGAATAGGAGATATGTTGTTAGAGAGTTGTGTCACTGTGGCCTTTAAGGTTTCAAAGGACCATGCCATTCCCATTGGTCTCTTGCTCTCTCATGGTTGTCTGTCATGCTGTTAGCTCTCAGCTACTGTTTCAGCTCCATGCCTTTCACTGGCTGCCATGCTTCCTCTCATGATGATCATGGAGTCTAAACCTTTGCAACCGCAAACCTCTATTTTTTCTACAATTTGCCTTAGTCATGGTGTCTTATCACAGTATTGGAAAAGTAAGACAACCTCCAAATATGTAACCCAGGATTAACTAGAACTAGCTATGTAGACCAACCTAGACTTGAACGTGTGGAAATGGCAGTGACTCTGACTTCTGAATATTAGGATTATAGACCCAATTTATCACATTCATTCTCAGACCCAATTTGCCTTCACCTGTTGAATCACTTAGGTTAATTCCTGTTATAATTTCTTCAAGTAGAAGGGGTAATTTGTAGAATTTTCCAGCCATATCAAAAGATTAGGGGTGTGTTCATTCCTCCAGCCATTCACTCAGCAAATACGAATTTTGTAGCCACCAAGGGATTCTATAGAACTGTTAAATGGTTTGAGAAATACCTGGCTACTTCTCTCAGAACAGGCAAATCTCAGAATTTCTAATTACTTTATTTTTCTTCGGCTTATATTTCCATCTTTGAGCATAACACATGCATAGTTATACTCAAATGCCTGCTGAAGCATCAGATCTTGCTGACTATTTTGGCATGTGCATCTTTGCCATACCGCAAAATGCTGGAGTTAGAAAAGATATCATTATTCATCAATCCATATTACTTTTATAGTAGAGAGATTATTTTTGGAAATAATAAGCAAAGAGAAGATGATATAGGCAAGGTTGCACTGAAAATTAAAAGTAGGTTTGAGACTAATGTTCCATCTCTTGTAAAACATGTATTGCAATTGCTCACTTACCATATTCTGTATTTTAAACTAATGGTTAAATATTAGGTGTAATAAGTAATTATAAATATTTACAACCCAAAGTGTATTACAAACCATATTTTGAAGCCTATGTAATCTAAGGTTAGGCTTTCATAAAATGTATTTTTATTTGATGCTGATTACAATTAGAACACTAAGTGAAGCTAGGTTATAATTTTGTAGTCTCACATCCCACAACATCTCACAAAAATTACTAATAGTAAATATGTAAAGAAAATATGAGTTTATATCAAGAGTAGAAGTAATGACTCATTCTGATGCTCATTTTGGAAAATGTAGCTTAAAGAAATATCCATGTCCTGGCTCAAAATGTAGCTTTTAGGGAAATGAGGTGTATAATTTTCTTGAGGCAAGAACAGAACAATAGTATTTGGAGATAAACATTTAGACAGAAAGTTGGATAGAGACTAAAAATAGTGACAACCATTCTTAAAATTTACTAGGATAGCTACCTACAAGTTTTGTTTTGTTTGTTATATTTTTGTTTGCTTATTTAAGTGACTTGGCTTATCTTTAAAAAACCTTTCCATGCTGTGTAGCTTATGGTGGTTTGTAGTTTTGAAAAAATTCACAGTGACATTTCTGTGTCAGAACCTGACTCTAGGCATAATTTGTTTTCACATACCAAAAACCGTCTTTGACTCATTTCTGAGTTTAAATTGTTGTAGAAAGGTCTTTTCAATTTATATGGCAATGGAAAGCACACTATATCAGATTTCTATAATAGTAATAAGAAAACAGGATCATGTATCTACTAAGGATTTTCTTTGATCCAAAATCTAAATGTTCACATATTTTACATATTTAAGACTTTCATTGCACAAATAAAATTGTGCTAAAAATAAGAACTTATAAACATTTACTGTACAGTATATCTTTCAATCACAGATAACTGTTATTATATGAACTGTTTGATATATTCAACCCAAACAATCCTAATAATCTCTCAACCATTTCTCAGATTAAGAGACTAACAACTAGTGTATCTTACATAGCCTTACTGCTAGGAAGTAGTGCAGCTGGGGTGTTGGGATTTTGATGTGTAAGTTTCTTTATTTCATTGTTTTACATGATGAGGTTATTGCCCATATTTGATAGCATTATGATTTCTGGGCATAGAACCACATACCTAGTCAATGAAATGGAAAGAAATACATTGAATATTGAAGTTTTATCATAACATATCTTTTTATATGGGGTTTGTGTTGAAAATAAAAGCTTCTTAACAAGTTTACTCAAGCTGTAAATTAAATTTCTATATCTACTTGCATAAGCTTCAAAAGTAGCAGGCAGTCTATTGCTTTTTCAGTATCATACAAGAGAATATAAAGCATGCAATGGTGTTGAATTTTACTTGAATTTACTTTTAATTAAATACCAAAATTTTAAAAAATTGAAGTTACAGTGTAAATAATATACAAGCAATTTTATATAACCAATAAATATTTTAAGTTCTCTTTTCTTCTTGCTCTCTTCACCTCCTTTTGCATTATTTTCCTCAACTCCTTAAGGTCATAAAAGCAGTAGCTAAAACCAAAGCACAACACTTGTCTAGCCCAACACAAAGCTGAAATGGATCATTGCCATTCTCACACTCAGGATGTTCACAACGGCTGAGAATTGTTCATACTGATTATGAAACCACGAGACTTAGTACTCACCGATATTCAGGCAGCATATATCTTTTTTTGGTACTCAGTGACCTTTTCAAAATCTCTAGATGTCACTGTGTCTTATGACATAGTAGCATTTTGATTATAACTTGAGGGTTCACCACAATTATATTGCCATAAATATTGGATGCAATTTTAGACACTAGTATAGTGTTCGAATATAAACATTAATTTCTCAGCATTTTTTGTAAGACGTAGGGATGTACAGAGAGAGTGACTATCAAATACCAAAAGAACGTCTACAAGGTTACTTGTAGTTACTTGTACCATACTTACTTGTAGAAATTTCCCAGGAGTTGCTTTCATCTCATTTATAAAATTAGTTGACAAGAATTATCATATTTATTCAGTGACTGAATATATGTCTGACATATCTTTACCATGCTGTTCATTTGTAAGATATACTGGAGAATATAGTGACCTTGCATATTTTAGTGTGTGTTGTCTCTATAGATAATATTGTGTCATCACACACTAAATCCTTGACTTACTTTTGAAGGAAAATTTTTCTTTCTGTTTTACTGTGGTTAGCAAAATTCTTTGGTCTTGTGTAAATTCAGATGCTGATGATAACCTAAGGTGGGTCACAAAATGCATGCGCATCATTTATGTTTGAGTGTAAAATATAATAATGTCAAATTCTCTTGTGGTCAGTAAGGCCACAGGCTGCACAATGTGAATGTTTTGGATATTTAGAACCGTGTAACCATGTTCAGTAAAAAGTGTAATAAAGTAGATTTTCATGGTGACTTACATTTGTTTATGTAATCTTTACACTATGCAATTTCACATCGAGGAGCTCATGTGCCTTTTAATGTCAGCAAAGAAACAGAAGTCTTGTAGTAGAAGTAGACAATAATAATAACTGATCTTGCTTTCAAGGCATCCGTGAGGTATGCAATGGCACAGGTGTCAGATATTATCATAATTATCCAAATTTTACTTTAAACATTTTTCTAAAGTCCAAATCTAAGAGTATTAGCAATGTCCAGGGATTTAATAAACTATGAATAGAGTTATATCCATCTTTCTCTTCTACTATAGGTCCAGGGTATATAATGTCAGAAGTAACATTTCTTTGAGATCAGTTATACCTGCTAGTTGGCATGTAAAAGCATCATTTGTTTCTAAACATCAACAGCTAATGAAAGTGAGACAGGATTAAGACAGCACAGTGACGTGCTCTCTCTCTATTTTTGATGTCTGCAACACTGAACTATTTTTAAATGTGCAGATTGATTAGGTACACATGTAAACACATACAATGTACATGCCATTTTATTTGCCCCTAACTTTTTACATTCTTAGTCAATTTTATGTAAGGTAACTTTGTTATTTTTGAACAATCTATCAGTTACTGATATTTGCATTTAGACAGTGGTAACTTAAACACAGAATGAGAATTTAGAAATTCCTGAGATTTAGATTCACTATTTATATAGAAAACCAATTGTTAACTTTGAATGTAGAGTCATTACCAGGTATACTTTATTTCTATTTTTATGTGCATTGGTGTTCTGCATATATATCTGTGTGAGGGTATTGGATCACCTGGAACTGGAGTTACAGATAGTTGTGAGCTGTCATGTGGGTGCTGGGAATTGAACTTAGGTCCTCAGAAAGAACAGCCAGTGTTCTTAATCACTGAGCCATCTCTCCAGCCCCCAAAATATTTTTCCTTTAATCCAGGGATAATGTGTTACTGGATATTTACTTTTAATACTTTGTTTTTAAAGAATTTTTTTTTAGTTTTATATGCATGAGCATTGAAATATAAACAGATATACTCCTATTTTCCCTGTCCACCTGCCTCTATCTTCTCCAGTGCACTCCCTATTGATTTAATGTCTTTCTTTTGTATGGCAACACCTTAAGTACGTCCACCGAAGCATCAGAAACCTATAGTGATATTTTATTTGCACTAAAATGTGATTTGTATGTTAATAAATAAAGTTGCCCGAGGGTCAGAGCTATTAGAGCCATAGCAAAAGCTGGGTGGTGGTAGTGCACGCCTTTAATCCCAGCACTTGGTAGGCAGAGCTAGGTAGATCTCTGTGTGTTCAAGGATACAGCTAGCATTGGAGACACATGCCTTTAATCTCAATACCAACCATAGAAGACCTGGAGGTCTATACAGACTGGCAGTGACGAGGCAGTCATGTGGTTTGGTTTACAACCAATGAGAAGGCAGAATAGAAAGTATATACAAAGCCAGAACCACGGGAAGTAGGTCTCTTGGCTGAAGAGGCTACCTGCAGCAGACAGGTAAGGCTCTTAGCTCTGATCTCTTGGCTTTCTTCTTTGCATTGGTTCTGTGTTTCTTATTTAATAAGACAGTTGGTTACATCTACAGGACCCTGCCAGAGGACACATTCTCAAAGTAAAGAATGAGTCTCTCTCCTCAGGAATTTATTACTTTCCAATAGAGCCTTAGTAAGAGGTGATGTTTTAAATTTTCATATTTATTAAAGTTACTCTGCTTGTATCCTAATAAAAAAACCAACATTTCAAATGTCATTAACAAATTTTATGGAAGAAAACAAGCTATTATTTATATATTTATTCATAACCCATTTTCTAAAGATAATAGCTTAAAACCACCTTACTACATAAGATCTAAAGATAAATAATAGATTAAGGCATTTTTTAAAATCATTAAATGACCTATTTTGTGAAATTCAGTTGAAATAGACACTTGAGATTGTAGGGTTTAGAAACAGTTTTTGGCAAACCAAAATGAACTTTATTTTTTGGTTACAATGTGTTTATCCATTTTATAAAAGTCACTTCTTCAGGCACCCAACTTTCAGTTAGTTCATTATTTTATAAACATACATAATTCATTCATAGATCAATGCGTATTGATCACACAATACCTAATATTTGCATGGAATACACTATAACCTTAAATTTGGATTGAATAGCTGACTGGAGGATCCTTAAATGCCAGTCATTTCCTCTTTCCTGATTCCTTATTCCTGTAATGAAGAAGTTAACTAAATGATCCTTTTTCTGGCTAGAAGATTCTCCATTCTCTGGGCGACTGTATCAAGTGCTGCTTCATGTGAACCTTCATTCACATATACTTTGCTTTGTTACAAGAAAAGCAAAAGAAGCAGCAAACAGCTTTGGGTTTGTAGGTTTCACTGAAATAGCTCTTGCATACCATGGACCAGCAGTACATATATCTTAAAATAAATGTATTCCAAAGCAGTCTTCCTTAGATACCACCATAAGCAACAAAGTTAGGAAATGTGTAGCCACATTCCTCTACCACTGTTTACAAATGAACATCTTCAAATGTGCAAATAAATAAAGGGGCACACATTTGACCAATGACCTGGAAATGTAATTCATACAAAACTCTATTCCCAAGTATGCTATTTGGTGACATTTATGCCAGGTGACTGAATATTAACCCTAATAGGAGCTTACACATACCCATGCATTCATACTTGCATGAATAATTTTTATAAAATGCTAGAAAATTTGTGTTTATATTTACAAAGTAGATTCTATGCTTTTGCTAGACATCCATGTCTCTTGTTTTTCAGGTTTCTTCACATAGGAACTTGTTTGAAATTAGATAATTTCTATCCACTACTCTAATTGTTTCAGAGGGCCATGTATTGATTCAGCTAGCTTCATCCATGGCACCTTATCTTGGAGAAAGATACTGAAAATGGCTAAGATTATATCTAATTTTACTGATATAATATCATCAATTACTATTCTGTAGAATATACTACATGATGAAATATATACTTGCTGGACATTTTTTTCTTAGAATGGTGACAGACTGTGTTGGAGAAATGACTAAAGCTTTTAAGGATTTGTGCATCTTTGTTAGCAATTACTTAGAAATTATTTTAACAGCTTATGATAATTTGTGTTTTTATGTTTCAGAGAAAATGAGCAGTAGCAAATTTTACTACTGACTATTGTATTTCAAGTTTCATCATTTTTCAACATTTGAGATTTATGACCTTTTATAATAGTCTCCATCAGATACATGGTCTTGTTTTATGCTGTATAAAAATCAATAGATAATTTGGAAATGCCCTTTAATTTATTCATGAGGCTCTCATGCATACTGAAAGTATATTACTAGATACCAAAGAGAGGCGAAAATCACTTTTGTCTGCATTGATTCATACTTTTTCATTTCATAATCACATTTAGCCTTTCAAGAAACTAATTCAGATATGGTAGGATAAGGCTCATGAAAGCCACCATGATATGAGAAAAAAAACACCAATGAAGTCAGAATCTGAAGATGTCTGAGGGCGAACTCTCACAAAGATTTAGAGTTTAAAGACAGAAACTGCAATTGGTGCTACAATTTTCAAACATGCTAGGTTTTACAGATTTTTCACAATTTGAGCAGTTTGAGCAAATGACCAATTCAGACTTAAAGTATTGAATTCCTATTATGGGCAATGGAGCTAAACTATGTGTATAGTGTCTCTGTACTTTTCCAGGGGCTATTTACTGGGTCATCTAGACTCCTACTTCTCAAAAGCCAGCCTTCAAGCTAAATGCCCTAAAATCTTCTGGTTTATTTATTAAAGATACAAAGCCTTGGACCACACACACAAAATTGACTGACCCAAAATAACCCAAAGTGATTTCTGGGAATTAATATTTCTATAAAACTCCCTGTGTGATGATGTCCTAGATGCACTGGAGCACACATCCCAAAATTCACATGATGCATGTCAGTCTTATTTTACTATTTAAGAAGAGCCAAGGGAGAGAGAGAGAAGAACAAAATTGCTTTCTCCTAATGGGAACATAATGCACGGACAAAGTGCACAGAACTTCCTGCCAGCCACACTTTCCTGAGTTCTGTACCATTTGTCATGGGACCATTACTCTTCTCAGCCATCATCTGTTACCTTCTGATGAACTCATTCTGTGATTTGAGAAGACATCGATGTCCCAACCCTGAAAAACAGCTTTAGAAAGTTTTTAGCTGTTTTTCTATTTGTTTGGAGCAGGGAAATTTCTCAGACCCCCTTGACTCCGTTTTGCCTGACAAAATGACACCATAAAAAAGGATTGATATCAAGGTCCTTGAGATAATTGTGCAGGAAGAAGCTTCCGGGGGCCATACATCAGGCCTACTATATTTGTCAACATTTGAGTTAAGTGATCCACAAGAAGTCATTTAAAACAAATGACTCTAAATTTATTTTCACACCAGTGTTGATAATAGCATTAAGCATGGACTTAGCTTTGTACAATGAATAGGCTTTAAATCTTTCATAATCTATGATTGTTAATCACAGTGAGGAAATCTGGAAAAAGAATAAGACTACATAATTCATGTGATTCTGACACCAATATTCGAATACACAGAGAACACAATAATAAAAGGAAAATATTACCGAAGGCTACTATTTCTAGTCTATTAACTCCCCTCAAATTATAAATATATTTCCTAATTGGAGAGTTTACATAAAATATTTGACACTGTTCTTGTACGGCAAATTTGTGGACCAAATCTTACATGAGAACAATTGAATCTATGCTAAGCTCTTGTACTAGTGATTAGTGTTTCATTTCTTTTTAGATTTATTTTTAAATTATGCTTGTGTGCGTGTTTGTCTGGGTATGTGCCCATGAGTGAAGGTGCATGAGAGGCCAGAGGTGTTGATCTACCTGGGAGCTGGAGCTGTAGGTGGCTGTTGAGTCCACTGACATGGGTACTAGAGGAAAAGCACTTGAGTCCTCTGTAAGAGCAGTTACTCGAAGCCAACCCTCTAGCCCACTGTTTCAGATTTTAAAGCATACTGAAATAAAATTATTTAGAAACTTGTAAAATGCCTTTAATATATATTGATTCGATTGTTGGAAATTTTGTCGGTTATAATCTTGGAGTAGAATTAGTTTTCAAGAGGTATTTACAGTCTTGGTGTTACAATCGTAGCTCAATATGCACATATCACAAGAACTGAATGAAAAAGTCCAAAGAAATGGCTTAATTACTATGTTGCCTTCCAAATGGATTGCTATTTTGACATACCCATGTAAACCTGTAACTCTTTTATTTTTTGTTTTACTTTTATTTTTGAGAATTTCATACTTGAGTCCCTTATTTACATAATTTTCATTCCAAGCTCTTTGCCTTCAAATTCTTCCCATGCCCCCTCTCAAATTCATGACTTCTTTAATTATTATTGTCTTATATGCATTTGGCATTGCTCTTGTGTATGTATTTTGGGCTGAGTACTTGGGAAAGAATAACTTATTAGGGTGTTCATCCCTGGAGAAAAACTATTTCCCCTCTTAGGAACTATTAATTGCCTGGAGTTCATTATCTAAGGCTAGAGCCCATGAGATTTCACCCATCCGTGTTGGGTGGTGTCTTTGTGCATATCTTAGTGCAGCAAGCATGTTATTGAAAAGACAATTTTCCAGTTATAAATAGAAGATATTATCTCCTAGCCGACACCCTGGTCCTCTAGCCCTTGCGTTCTTTCTTCGCTCTTTTCTGTGATGTTCCCCAAATCTCAGGTGTAGAAGGTGTATTGTGTTTGTATGGATCAATTTGGGTGCAGCCACCGTCAACTATTTTCTGTATTTTGACCCATTGTAGCTTTTTGTAAAGTTCTCTCTCTCTCTCTCTGTCTGCTGCAAAATCAGCTTTCATGGAGGGTGAACAATACACTGATCTGTGGGTATAAGGATAAGTGCTTAGAATGCCATTGGAGAGTTATACTGGTTTAGAAAAGCAGCAGTAGCAGGTTTTCTTCTTGGGTTCCTGACTCTACCAGCCACATATAGTTAGCTCTTCATGTACTAGGCATGATTTCCCCCCTATTGTGTAGGCTGAAGTCCAATTACATAGCTGTTGAAGTCTCACAGTAGATGAGTGCCACTATTGCACTCTTGGTTAGATCTTGTCATGCTGGCCATTGTTATGCTTCATAGGGTTTGCAACTGAGTGGGACTATTAATTACTTTTGTCTCTTGACAGCTTACAAATCTCCTTTGAGTACTGTGAGAGGTAGTCCTCAGGAAGGAGGCTTCCTGGTCAGCTACAGATTGATTTCTCCAAGTCCTTTGAGGTGGTTTACGTCTTCAAGAGTTCTACCTTCAACTTCTAGGAGGAAACCAAGAACAATTCACCTATCTTGTTTGGGGGAATATCTTAGACTCCTTGGAACAACAACTCAAAGGGAGATTTCCCATTCCTGACACTATGGTTTATGGTTCTTTGGAAGACCACTATTATTCTAAGTGGTGTAACCTTATTGAAATTATTCATATATGAATAAACACATATTTATTTATAGTATATATGTATTTTAAAGTAAACATAAAATGATGCATTTTCCAATGGAGTTTTCAAACCCTCCATCTCCCTTTGAATTTTCCTACCTCTCTCTGCCCATATTAAGTCCTCTCCTCCATCACTCTTTTAGAAGGCAAGCATAAATTTGACTGTTTTCAAAAAACATAGCCTAGTAAACATAATGAAATAATAAAAAGACTAGTAGTTTATATTGCTATCATGAAATAATGACCTGCTAATAATTTATGTCAATGGTAATACCATTATTTGAATAATTCAAAGCATATTTTTGATCTTCTGTGAGTCAGACACTCTGCTAATTCCTGAACTTATAAAATACTAATAAGAGTGAATACAAGCTTTTAATGGCCGTACATTATAATTCTTCTTTATATGCCAACAATATGTATAGTCTCCAAAAGATTTCATATTTAGGCTTAATATATGATATTTGATGGGTGGAAACAAGGCAAGAATAAAAATATTCTAAATATTTAAGAGTGCTTGTGATGTAACTAGGTTGTTTGCATGCTTGCTTAGTATTCATAAATCTCTGGATTTGATCTCCAGCACTCTATAAACCAAATATGGTGCACATACCTGTAATCCCAGCACTTGGGTGGTAGAGGCAGGAGAATCAGAAGTTCAAGTTCATCCTGGGCTATAGAGTGAATGTGAGGGCAAATATCCATGTCCCAAATTTTAAACATTGAGTTGTAATTCATGTTTGAAAAGTATGCAGATAGAAAATATTCTTTCTTCTTCCATTAGAAAACATATATAGAATCATCTTGTATATTTCTGACATTTATTTGGGTTTCTTAGATTCTTTTAGGTTTATTTGGAAATAATAGCCTACAGAGAGTTGCCCCTTGGATTCTGGCACAACTAGTATCTCTCAGACCTAGTATAATACTTTATTACAAGGAGGCACTCAAACATGTGTTGTGTAAGAATACTCAAAGTTAACACTTACTCAGGACCTGGGAGTGTGTGCATTGATAGCATAAGTAGTAGGTGCTAGGGAAGATGTGTGTGTGTGTGTGTGTGTGTGTGTGTGTGTGTGTGTGTGTGTGTGTAGTGAGAGAGAGAGAGAGACAGAGAGAGAGACAGAGAGACAGAGAGACAGAGAGAGAGGCAGCATTATATCATCATAAGAAAGGAAAAGACAGTTTCTTAATTTGAGTTTACTATAAAGGAAGTAAGGTGAGGTAATGAAAACTACCCAAAAGACAAATTACTAATTAATTGTGAAATATTAACAGAGAATTGGGTATTATTTACTTATTTAAAATCTTTTCATATTTTTAAATGCATAAGGGGAAGCATGAAAGAAGCTATAAAATATTTGAGGGCTATTCTATTGTTTCAGAGTTGTGGAATTTTAGGGGATTTCTTTTATCATCTTTCATATAGAAATATTCTGTTTCAGACTTAAAAGTTTGAAACATATATAATAAAAACCAGATATTTTTTTGTTGTTTAAGATAAAATAATTCTTTAGCAAGAAAAATACGTGTGTTTTGGGCTAACTAACATTGCCAATTTTGAGCCAGTCCTTAAATCACTGTCTCTCTTACCTCATTTACATGAAGGGTTAATATCTCTGTATCAGAGAATGGTGTCTGCAGTATATTAACAAGGAGCCTGGCCTGTGATGGTTGGCATAAAAGCATCTTGCCATCATCGCCTTATTTAAATGAACAATTTTGTTTTGCCTCTGATTCAACATATCTCAGTAACTTTCAAAGAGCCAAAATGAATCTTGTTTAATTGTGTTCATCTGAAATTAGGATTGAACTGGAACATGAAGTAACCAAACCATATCTGTGTTATGAATTATAGCTATTATTAATTATATTGCTAATTTAAATTATTCCACATAAGTTCTAAATATGACTGTCGGTAACCCTAGCTTAAGCCACAACACGCAGGTCAACACCATTTCTTCTCTGGATGGTTCTAGTAACCTCCTGCCTGCTTTTCTTGCTTAGACCTTGACCCCTCATTAACACTCACTCTCACAGAAGCTTGGGTGATCATTTAAAATGTAAATTGTATTATGCTATTTTTGGCTTACACTTATCCATGAACTTGGAATAAAATTCAGATGATTTTCATGGCCTTCATTGTTCTGTTGAGCCTTGCACAAAACATTCAGCCATCATGGCTGGAATAGTGTTTCCTTACCCCAGTATCCCTACTATATTATCTCTCTCCCTTACCTAAACAGTCCAGGGTTTTTTTTAATCCACTTAAGAACATTGGAAAATCTACTCCTTGGAAATAAAATGGTCTTAATCCTGAAGAAACACTTAGCTAACTTTTTAAAAGAATATGTCAGCCCTTACTTTAATACCATTTCCTAAGAAGTATTCTTCACACATTTAATCACTCCCCTCTGCTGATGTTGATTGAAAGCAAAACTTATTTTGCATTCAGTCTTTTGTTAAGTTCGTAAATAATACATTTTTTAAAAATTTATTTATTTCTATTTTATGTTTATGAATGTTTGTCTGCCTGTAAGTATGTGCATCATGTGTGTGCAATGGCCAAAGAGACCAGAAGATGGTGTCAGATTCTTGGAATTGGAGTTACATATGGTTATGAGACACCAGATGGTACTAGGAATCTGGGTCCTCTGCAAGAGTAGCAAGTACTTAATTACTAAGCCATCTCTCTAGCCTCTCTGCACAGTATTTTAGCTGGAGTACTATGCTTGATTTTCTTTTGTTTACTTGTTCTTGTTTTTGACCATCTAGATATTATTATTATTATTATTATTATTATTATTATTATATTTTAAGAAAAAAGATCACTCTATGTAACACAAATCTTAAAAGGTCTTATTAAAAAACAAACAAACAAATAAAACAGAGCCAGATATTGGGTGAAAGCTGACAGATCAGGAAAACAGAAAAAAACCAGCCACGTTCTTACCTCTACAAAATCCTCAGCCTCAAGAGAGTGAGTTTTTGTCTCCTCACACTTTATATCTTTCTGTGTCCTGACATATTACTCCCCTGGATTAAGGGAATGCGTGTTTCCCAAACAAAGGCAAGATATCTCAAGTGTTGGGATTAAAGGTCTATGCCACCATGCCTCACTCTGTTCCCAGTGTGGCCTTGAACTCACAGAGATCCAGACTGATATCTTCCTCCTGAGTGATAGGATAAAAGGTGTGTGCCACCACTGCCTGACTTCTATGTCTAATTTAGTGGTTGACTTTGTCTTCTGATCCTCAGGCAAGCTTTATTGGGATAAAAAAGATATCACCACAACTTTGGTCCATACCACATTTGTCTTCAAGATATACAGATTCTGAACTGGTTTCAGAATTTGTTGGGTAATTTTTAATAAATTAAATAAGTAAAACTGAAAGAATAAGCAAATGAATGAGAAAATGGCTAAAAATGAAAAAGATAGATACAAACATATGTTTACAATAATTCCCAGAGCTATTGTTTTATTTCACTTAGTTCTGGCAGAATATTTCCTTCAAAAAGGCAAGAATATCTTGGCTATAATGTGACTGGGAACTGGAAGGAGTTTACAGTATCAACACTTTGTCTAGATGGCAGATGTCAACCGCATCATAGTCAAAGGGAATTTTCAAGTAAATATCAACATCATAGGAGAAGAAGTGACTGGTGACCCACCAGTGCTTTTGCTTCATCAAACATATCAAATGGCTTCAAACTTTTGGGGCTTAATGTAGCACTAAGTATGTTTTCCTTGCTATTGTCAAGTTTCATTTAAAAATCTATTCCAGGTCACAAAACTTATTGTGTCCTTTCCTCTCTGGTCAAATAGACATAGGTTGGAGTCTTAGGTGTATAATTCCGGCTGGCCTTCTCTGGTTGACCTATTGCTTATCACCACCCTCTGTTGTTCAGGGTTATGGGCAGAGTTAAATTGACTCCTGATTGTGTTAGTGATTGTCCTTATGAAACTCCTGAAAACATTATTTGTATTCTCCAAAAAGAAATAACCTGTCAGATAGCAGAGACCATTGGCTATATCAAGACTTTTGGAATACTCCATTCTAAAATACTCTTTAATGATCAATGGATGAACAATAAAAGATGATATCTATCTGTGTAAACATTTTCCTTCTGCCCTTGGTTTGGTTAATGTAGGGTCCTCATTGAGGTCCATGGCCCATTTCCACTCATCCCTTCTGACGTGTTCTTTGAGAGTAAAGAAGACTGGGTTCTGACATTTGCGTCCTTTACATAACATGTTTTTTCTTTCAGACATTGCACTAAACCTTTTTGACACTATGTGGAAACTTTCAGAAAGATGACATGTGAAAAAGAAACTCAAATTCATGTCTAGGCTTTGATTATTCAGAAACATGTCTAGTAAAGTAAGAAAGGGACTCTAATTTATTAAGGATAAACTCTGTGACACATATCAATGCTACTTACTCTAATTATATAATTATTACAAAATGTTGCAAATGTGTCATTGGTATCATTTCTGTTCAGAAATCCAGAGAAGCTGCTTGGCTTCTTAAGAAGTACAGAGCTAATTGCTGTCAGCAATACAAATCAAATTCAAGAAAGCAATAAACAATGTTAAAAAATAAAAAACAAAACCTCCAACCCCCTTTTTTTCTTTTTTTTTTTTTTTTTTTTTTTTTTTTTTTTTTTTTTGGTTTTTCGAGACAGGGTTTCTCTGTGTAGCTTTGCGCCTTTCCTGGAGCTCACTTGGTAGCCCAGGCTGGCCTCGAACTCACAGAGATCCGCCTGGCTCTGCCTTCCGAGTGCTGGGATTAAAGGCGTGCGCCACCAACGCCCGGCTCCCCCTTTTTTTCTTATTGGTAGATTTTTATTGTGCCAACCCCTAGAAAATTTTGTTAATGTCATACCTCAGTAAAAATTCCATTCCTGGATAACCAGTTAGAAACCCCATGCCTTGAGAAGAACATTACTCACTCTCTCAGCATTCACTAGCTGTCTGTGGTTCTTTATCTATCAGGGAGGCCAGATGAAATTTCTCCCTACCTGGTAGTATGTCTTGCTCATGACTGGTTCAGGAGGCCATATTATTGTGGTGCCATGGGTGAAGCTTCTCTATCATTCCTAAGAGTTAGAATCTCACACCAAATCTCCTGTCCCTCTGTGTCTTATAGCCATTCTGCATGCTCTTCTACAATGTTCCCTGTACCTTAAGTCGAGAAGCTGAATTGGAGATGAATTCATCGGGACTGGGAAACCCATGATCACTTGTTACCTGCATTTGGACACATTGTGTTTTTTGGTAATGGTCTCCATCTGTTGTAAGGAGAAAATTCTTTGATGAGGGGTAAGATACAAATACCTGTGGGTATAAGGGTAGATAGGCTGGATTAGTGAGGTGTCTGTAGGTTATCCTCTGAGATCTATGCTCTGAAGTCATTTATACAAGTAAGAGTAAATGGACTGAGCATGTGGTGGGTTGTATTTATATATTTAGATGTGTGTCTGTGTGTGTATGTGTATGTGTGTGTGTGTGTGTGTGTGTGTGTGTGTGTGTGTGTGTGTGTGCATGTAGCCATGATATTGAAAGAGAGTTAGAGGGGTTGCATGAGGGGGATTAGAGGGAGAAGGAAATGAAGGGAGGAAATTATGTGGAATTATATTATTAGAAATTTAAAAATATTAAAGCTTTAACAAGAAGGCAATATATCTTATTCTTTTTCTCTCTGCTTACTATGGAATCGATGAAGTCCATGTGAGATAGCTCATACTATGGTAGCAGAAAGTCTGGGGCCATAAAAACTGACAATCAGGGACAGTCCTTCTTTTTACCCCATCACTAACTTTATTTTCTTTGTAGAAAAAAACCCATGTGAATTTTTTCTGTCTTGATTTTCTAGTAACAGCAAGCCCAATTTCTCCTCTGCTCTAGCTATTTAGGGCTATTCATGCCTTTTTTTTTTTTCAGAGCAGTTGGGATACATTGTTCCCTTCCAATTCAATTCTTCCTAAATTCTTTTTTATTTTTTCTTCTTCTTCATAACAACCTTCTGACTAAGGCAGTTTGCTAATTCCATTTTAGAGGGAGGTAAAGCCCTGGAGAGGTGAAGTAACTTGTACTAGGCCATAAATTAAGTGGTTAATCTGGAAGTAGAGTTTGGATATGAAGATTTGATCTCTTCTGAATTCCAAAGATCTATACCCATTAAGCCAATCTTCTGCATACATTCCCCACTAAGAATACCCTCAGGCCATCTGCATTGGAGGAAACTGGTTGAGGCATAAGCAGGGTCCAGAGATAGGCTTGGGCCATTACTGTTTTTCTTTTGTAATTCTATGTGACCAAAAATTTTGTCATGCAAAATTATCCCTTCAGCCCAATTCCTAGTGAGAGAGAAAGGGACATGGAATAAACTTGAATCAACTCATAGGGAGAATCAAAATCTGTTTTAAATTCTTTTCTCCTGAAGGATAAATCAGAGTAGCTAGTTCTTAGGTGATTCATAATCAGTATCACACACACACACACACACACACACACACACACACACACACACTCCTGTTACTGTACTGGCAAGGTCAATGATGAATAAGCTTTGACTCTTAGGGAGAAAAGTTGTGATGCTTTCGTGCCAGGAATACTAGAATCAATAATTTCAATAAGATCTAAAAGACAATAGTTTCAGAGAGCCTCTATATTAGGATATTTCACATTTAAGCTTGAAAAATCCTAAAACAATGCAGTGCAGCAAATAATGGAATAGAAGACACCACACCTTAAAGAATCTGTAGTTCCAAAGATGCCTTGATCAAAGGGTCATCCATGCTGGCAGGATCATTTTTTAGCTATTTTCTCTGACTATGCCTCTGTTTAAAAAGAGTAACAATCCTTTGAGTTTACAAGTCCTGGATCCTGAGCTGCAGCAGTTTTATTTCTTACAAGTTGAATCACCAACACCAGTGAAGAAGTGAGGCTTGTTCACAGAGTTTCCAGGAAAAAAGTTTGCTATCTATCTGATTAGATAGAAGTAAACTGCATGATCTTCACTCTGAACTTCAAAGTATGCATAAGGACTGGCTTAATCCCAGAGCAACATCCTGAGTTCTCCCTCACATGGGATGAATCCTATAAAACTCTTTTGAGCAGACACCTGAAGGTAAGCACAGGGGACATCTATTTTCCTTCTCATTTATATGCTTCTTGGTGAAAGAAAGAAACAGACTGTCAAGTGTATGACTCTTCAGCAAGGGCCTGGCTCTAGCAGGACAGAATTGATATATATTCTATTCATTAACGACAGTCAAGCATTTTTTTCAGGTCTAGCAATATATAGAGCACTTTGCAAACACTTCATTATTTTTGAGGACCACAGTATAGACTTTTTTGGGAGACAACTCAGGATGTTGCTCTGGGATTAAGCCAGTCCTTATGCATACTTTGAAGTCCATTATTTGCCTTTAATTTTCCCAGGGCATTCTGTAGCCATGTAAGCAAAAGCTCAATCATTTTTCTTTAGAAGGCTTACCTGCAGATGGTACTCACTCAACAACATGATACTCACGGAAGCTATCCCTATGGGTGCTGGTGAAGCTACCGAAGTACAAAAACCAAGAGTGGGGTGTATAGAATCAGGACCCTAAAAAAGGAAAAAGGCCTAATTTGATATCTTGCTTGTCAAATATTATACATGTGAAAAATTTTGCAATGCCGATACTGATACTAAATATAACTTAGTGACCTGTGGTGTTTGATGGACTCGGTAACAGGTTGCAAGAGTATTACTGTCTTCATTTTCCGTAATCAGTTATGGAGACTGTGGAATCAAGAAACAGTCTCAGGCCAGTCTTAGTGTCTATAAGATGCATTGTTTTTCAAAAAGGTGGAGAATATCAACAGCGCTGTACAATGGAGTATGTTCTGTAAAGTGAGCTTTATTTTTTTAAATCTTCCAATGTTGCATTGTGGTCTAAGTCCCAAAACAGGAAATGGATATGGGTTTAGGTGATGGGGATGTCTATCATAGTATATTTTATATTAATTACCTGAAAAACCAAATTCTACAAATTCTCTATATTTTTGTTGGGGAGTCATTACCTTGGGTTCACACATAGTGGAAACTTGTGTATTCATACAAGATGTTTATTTGTTCAATAAAAATAGTATTCTAAACAAGCTAAGCCGCATGACGAAGTACCCCATTTCTGGCTGTTATCTGGTTGGTATATGAGTAAGCCAGTCTCTTAGACAGGATTTAAAGGAATTTCCTAAAACTTTTGGTAAGGGCAAAATTTTGATTAATGACTCAGTGGTTAAGAGCATGGGCTGTGCAACTTGATATGCCATGCTTTATTGATTCCCAAGGGAGACCTTACCCCATCTGAATGGAGACAGAGGAGGAGTAGATGGGGTGGTGGTGGTGGAAAGGAGGTGCGGGGAGGAAACAAGAGGAGAGAACAGAGGGGGAACTGTGGTTGGCACGTAAAATAAAATAAAGAAAAAATAAATAAAATAATAATTGAAGATTCATGACCATTGGTCAAACCAGAAATAAAAATACCTAGAGTCCAATACTGTATGAATGAGCATACATGTATATGTGTACCACACAATCTTCTTTTCTTCACATGCTCATAAAAAGAATTGAGTATTTTCAAATATCTTCTATTTTATTACAGTTTAATGGACCCCTTAAAGTGTCTCAGATGCAATTTGATCAAGACTGATAACCGTATGTTCAGTTTTTCCCAAACAAGTTAGATGCCAGCAGACTGTGGTTTTGTTACTGAGTTGTGTTCATTTTCCTACATGGTCTCCCTGTATACTCATGTCATTGTGGTTGACATTCATATGTTGGAATTCTGCAGTCTGACATTTTCAGCACAGGTCAATGCCTAGCTCTACCCCAGAACATCCTCTGTGGATGATTGCAAAGTGTTTTTTGTTTGTTTAGGATGTTTTTGTGTGCATTGTTTTGTTTTCTGTTTTGTTTCAAGACAGGGTTTTCCTGAGTAGCCCTGCCTATCCTGGAACTCACTCTGAAGACCAGGCTGGCCTTGAACTCAGAAATCCTCTTGCCTTTCTGTCTCGAGTGCTGGGATTAAAAGCATGTGCCACCACTACCCATTTTACTTGCAAAGTTTAATTTCTCCTGATTCATGTTCATAGATACACATTCTTTCTGAACTCTTTGGGAGTCAATCATACCCCCAAGGTATATCCTATGATTATATTAATAGCTAATTTTCTAAAACTTGACAAGAAGCCAGATGCTTTCACATATTTTATTTATTTGTACACACACGTGTCTAAATTTGTTTGTGTTTGTGTAACAAAACACCACAGAGTAGATACACAGTTCTATAGTCCAAGAAGTCCTTGATCACGATGTCAGAAGATGTGGTATCCAGTAAGAGCTCATTCTCTGTTTCTATGATGCAAGTACTGCATGCTATGTGGCATGAGTGTGGCAGAAGAGACAGCAACCTGGACAACTGTCTATAGTCTCTAAAATCTCATTCAGGAGGATAGAGGCTTCATAACTAATTCTTGTTCAAAAGAGACCTCATCTCTTAATATCATCACAGCAAGTGATTGGATTCCAAAATAAGTTCTGGGGAGACACCAGAATTCAAACCACACACAAGCATACACTTGCGCACGTGTACACACACACACACACACACACACACACACACACACACAGTGATATTGTAACCCCCAATATATTGTGCACCCTAATAAACTTATCTGGGGTCAGAGAACAGAACAGACACTACATAGACATAGAGGCCAGAAAATGTTGGCACACACATTTTTAATCCTATCACTTGGGAGGCAGAGATCCATCCAGATCGCTGTGAGTTCAAGGCCACACTGGAAACTACCAGGCATGGTGACTCACACCTTTAATTCCAGGAAGTGATGGTAGGAAGCAGAAAGGTATATAAGGTGTGAGGAACAGAAACTAGAGACTTTAAGCTTTTAGGCTTTTAGCAGCAGTTCATCTGAGATCCATTTGGATGAGGACTCAGAGGCTTCCAGTTGGAGGAAACAGGATTGGCTGAGGAGTTGGCGATGTGAGGTTGGCTGTAGCTTGTTCTGCTTCTCTGATCTTTCAGAATTCACCCCAATTCCAAGCTCTGTTATTATTAATAAGACAATTTAAGATTCATGTTACACACACACACACACACACATACATACACACACAATCATGAACTAGGTTGAACAACAACAAATTTGTTGTTTTCAAATTTTATAAATATAAAAGTAAGGCATGTGGAAACTAAATGATTTCCATGGATGTTGCTATTGTATCTATGCACAGTATCAGAACCAAAATGACAGAAGATATGTTAGACTTTGTATTACTTTTCCTCCAAATAGAAACTTATCTAGACACTTCTTTTGTCTACCCTACTCTCACTTCTCCAAAGAACACCCCTGCGGATCAACACCATGTAGAAAGATAGAAGAAGAAAACAATTTGTGGACATCCTTCATGGTCCAGCCCCATTTCTCATATAAGCCTCCTGACTTAGCACAGCTCTCATCCTTCAGGCTTCTAGTTCTGTCTATCAGAAGGGGCTTTCCTTGGGGATGTTTATTACTGCTCATCCTACTAGTATCTCCAAGAGTTAAGAAGTTAGGTGTTCAACTGTATACTCTTCTTGCTAACAGACGCCTTCCTAGAATTTAGTTTGGTCAACTTCTGTGATTGCCTCCTTAGCTTTTTAATCCTTCAGATTGCCTTCAATTAGCTTGAGAAGAAATGAGAGACCATCAGTTGTAATTTACAGATATACAATTTGTTTTCAGGGAGAATAAGATGCAATCAAATCAAACTGTATTAGTGCCTTGCAACTTCAAATTGCTTAGGAACTGCTCCTTTGAAGGACTGTGACAATGGCATTTTTTTTTTTTTTTTTAGGTTAGAGAATGGTGCATGGAGAACATGTGGTTTGAATGTGAAATGCACCCATGAACACTGTTCAGGAAGGTTGTGGGACTGTCAGGAAGTGGAGACTCTCTGCAGAAACTTGGTTACTCATGGCTGGCCTTGAGGTTTTTATAGCCCAGACCTACTTCCTGGCTGTGGATGCCATGTGACCAACTGACCTCCCACTTCTACATCTGTGCCTTCTCCATCATGATGAAATGTATACCCTCCATCACAAAACACAATACCCGCCCCCCCAAAAAGAGCACAGGCTACCCTTCTAGAAAACCTTCATTCAATTCCCAGCACCCACATGGTATCTAGCAACAGCAAGTAATTCTAGTCCCAGGAGATCTGATGCCCTCCTTTGGCCTCTGTGGGTACATGGTGCATAAGGTACATAGACATACATGAAGGCAAAACACCCATATGCTTAAACCTTTTTGTTGTAGTTGTTGTTTTTTTAAATAGAAACTGAAGGGGAAAAAAGCTTTTATTTAAGGCATTTATGTTTAGACATAACCCAGAACCCATATATTTCTATTTTCAGGGAACCACTTCTTTATTTGCTATAGAATGAAATCCTGAAAAAATATAAATGTACTTGAACAGAAAATAATCTTATTTAAAAATATTTATTGAAGTATATTTTGTTTATCCTTCATACTCATTCATTCAAAACATATAAAAGGGGTATTTTTAACATCAACTCAATTTTTGAACATTCCAGCATAAAGAAATGAAGCCTCATAACTATAGTACATAGTCATTCTTAATTTCTCTCTGTATCATGTTACCCCAAAATCCTTTGACCACAGTAGCTTATCTACTTTCTGTCTCTCTGTATTGTCTGTGGAAATCATTGACACTAACTATAATTACATATCCTTTCACAAATATTTTCCTCTGTTCCATTTTTCTAATGACCCAACTTGTGACAATCATCATTCTACCATCTACTTTGGGGAAATGAAAACATAGGTTCCATTTATGAGGATGACCATGCAGTAGAAAAATAACTTTTAAATAATCATGTTCTACACTTGTACATTTCAGTTCAGCAGAATTTGTGATCATATGTTCACATGCTTCTTTCTTCTTCTGTTGACAAGGTCCAAAATACATTGAGACTCTGGTGCAAAACCATGAGTAGGTTATTGTTACCAGTCATTTTTATTATTGTATATTTTTTTTCAGTTTGATTTATATAGCACTGATTAATAGACATGTAGTTTGCTTGCGGCCTTCAGCTTTAACGTCTTCCCATTTCCTCTTTAAGTTTCTTCCTTCTATCAGAATAATTTAGGATCTCAATTTCCCACCTAGCTCCAGTCATTCAGCTGTTGAAAATTCCTACATTTTAAGAAATGGTTCTTAAGGACGTGCTATGCTACTGGTGCCCACAGCCTCCTTACACTAATTCTGACAGACAGGTGCGGTGCTATTTTTTCCCCCAAGCTCAGTCTTTGTCTTACCCATGAAATTGCTTTGCTCTGCATTCTACTAGGCAAGAAGTCTTAATTCCTCTTCTCCTGCTGAGAAATGAAGAGGATATAGGTCCCAGGATAACCTTATCTGCTTGAAAAGAACGTATAAGTATAATCTCTTAACTCGTTTCACATTATTTGGCCGTGCCCTGCACAAATGCACTGGAAGACATTTATCTGACTCTGAAGCTGAAATTTTCACAAAAGCAGGTTAGCTGTCCTGTGTTCAAACGACTGGGGTTTTATCCTCTCACACAGAGTGACTTTTGAGTATTAAACCAGGCCTGGGGGTTAAGAGAAAAGGGAGTCTCAAAATTATTTAAAATAACTGTAAATGGCAAGGGGGTGAACACACTTAGAGAAAACAAGGTTAAATACCAGTTCCTTCTCAGAATGAGCCTTCTGTAGTTTTTACTGAGAGGAAGTAACACACGAAGTGTCTTGAAAATGATGCTCCTCTTGGATGGAGCTCTCTGCACTGGCTTTCCGCTGCGATGTCAGCATCTTAGCGCTAAACATGAACTCTACTACCACGAACTGTTAAAATGTTAGTTCTGGTTAATAATGAAGGCTTCTCTAACACGTTATCAGTGAAAATAATAGGTTCCAAATGTGTGACCATATGGTAGAAAAATTCCATTTTCTTCCTTTGCAAGAATTGGATTTTCTTCACATTAGGTCTGAATTCTGTCCACACTGTGCTAATTTAGAACACTCAACATCTAAACTAGAGGCAGAAAGTAGTACTGAAAGATACAACAAACCCAGCTGAGGAGTGACTTAAACCCTATTAAGAGCTTTCTCAATACACACCTTGGATTGTCTCCTTGCTCTCCAAAACAGACATGTGCATTTTCATTCCCTTTTTAATAAAGAGGCTAAGTGCTAAGGCATAATTGTCTAGATGTTACTGTCTGCTTGGAGTACTAAGAAGGAGGAGCATAAAGGCCCAATATCTTTCCAGCAGTCATACAAATCAGCAGAGGGAGCATTTTATGCTTTGATTTTGAATTAGGACCTTCAATGGAGATGAGAGAGTGTAGTCAGAAATTGTTTTTTGTTTTTTTTAATAGCAGATTGAATTATCATTTAATTTTCAAATTAGAGTTTGTTTTATTACTTGATAAAGTAAGTTTTCTTGAATTTTATTTTTATCATTATGTATAAATTGTGTAAAATAATTGGGTTTAGTGTTAGACTTCAAGTTACACTGATAATTTGCTAATGAAGAATAGACCCTCTTTCTCCTCCTTTTCACCTTATTCCTTGCAGATTCTACTAGCCATTATTCTTTGGTAGTTTTCATATGTGAGAGACAACAAGAACTTGTCACTGTGTATATGGTTTATTTCATTTGACACGGTATCCTCTTGTTCCATCTGTGGTACTAGAAATAATAGGAGTTACTGCCTCTCTAGGTTAATAACACTAATTGTGTAAACAGAGTAAGTTTTCATTTCCCATGCATATATTTTCTATTTTTTTCTTTATTAAAATTGTTTTATTGATTTCGCACAAAAACCACAGATCCCCTCTCTTCCCTCCTCCCGCTCCTCCCCCAGCATCCCCCCCCCATCCCCCTTCCTCTCTTCTAAAAAGTTAAGGCCTCCCATAGGGAGTCAGCAAAGCCTGGTACACTCAGTTGAGGCAAATCCAAGCCCCACCCCCACATCAAGACTGTGCAAGATGTCCCATCATAGGCAATGGGCTACAAATGGCCTTCTCATTCACTAGGGATGGATCCTGATCCTACTGCCAGGGTGCCCCTTAAGCAGACTAAGCTGCACAACTGTCTTGCTTATGCAGAGGGCCTAGTCTAGTCCCATGGAGGCTCCACAGCTGCTGGTCCAAAGTTCACAAGTTCCCACTAGCTTGGTCGACAATCTCTGTAGGTTTCTCCACCATGGTCCTGATGGCCCTCACTCATAGAACCCCTGTCCTATGCATATTAATGCAATTTCTCCAACAGTGTTGGAGTATTTCCTTTTTATTGGTAGTTTCTCCTTCACCCACTATTTTGCTAATTTGATAGTAACCATTCTAATTCCACTACCATGATAAATTGCTATGTTTCTGACTTGCATTCTTATAACGGCCAGTGACTTGGATCATTTTAAGCATGATTCATTGAAAAACATGCTTCATGTTATGCATGAAAGAATTAAATAAGTTTGAAAAACTTCTTTCTCATATTTTGGCATTTATTTTTATTATTAAATATATTATATAATTATTGAAATGAAACATGCTTATTCTTTCAGGTATATACTGAAGAATCATTGCTTTCTCCACGCAGACACTTATAAAGAACTGCATATTTTCTTCCATCACCCTCTCCCGTTTCCTCCTTCTTTCTTCCCATAATAATTTACTGATATCTATTATTAATCCATATTCACTGTTTTGACTTTTAATTGACTATTTGCTATTTTTCTATATCAGATAGTGAGTTATACATCCATAGGATATTGAAAATAACATTTTTTCTGAATGTTGTTATACTGTCTGTCATCTAACAATAAACAATATTAATAAATGTCATTCTTATATACATCAGACTTTATTCCTCTTATGGTATCTGAATACTGGATTTCAGTTAGACTTTGACAATCAAAGTAACACTGAAAGGTAGATAAAGTATATGGTAGTAAAAATATTTACCATAATAATACAATTTAACAAATTACCACAGCACATTAGTGCCTAAAAACTAAATTTCCACATTTTATTTTAACTCCAAAGTGTAGATTTACATGTTGCTCTTCTGAGTTTGTGTGCCTTCAGCTAGGCTTTGCCTTTAGTTAGAGATTTAGTCGAGTAAATATTCATAACAAACTCCTGAGATTTTCTTTCTGTGGGCTGTTAGGAGTGTCATTTCATTTCTTTATCTTTGGCTTTCCTACTCCATTTTAAACTAACCCACAGATACATACCTCATGACCTTGTTGCCAAAGACAATCTGTCCCTTTTAGGTACACATCAGAGTCACATTCTTGGTAGGCTTTTCCAGCACTGGTGAGTGTACAGAACCAGTATAGTTATTTCTAAAAACAGATTCAACAATAAATGTTAATTTTTCAGATGGGGTTTATTATATTCTGATGTCCTCCAAGTGCTGAGATTATAGATGGGTGTCACTGTACTCATGTTGTGAGTTTTTAAAGATCAAGTCCAGGGTTTGGTGTGTGCTATAGCAATTGAGCTGAATCCTTGGTGTATGAACACTATTTTAAGGGCAGAACAGTGACTAGATAGGAGCTAGCTTTTAAGATATTCCATAAACCATTGATCAATATTTGGTGCCAGTGCTAGGAACGAAGATTTCAATATTTCTGTAGTAATATTTACAAAGAGATAAATTTTGTGTTTTCTTTATTCTCCCAACATCAATAAAACATATTGGTTTAGATTTGGAGACTATCCACTCTCTCAGAAGGGAAATAAGAGCAAGTTTTCAACCTACTTACTCTTGGATACTGACCTAGGCTAACATTTATTTCACTTTCTAGGAAAGGGCATTATGTTCTGAGTGAAATATATGGACTGTCAACTGTTTCTCTGTAATGATACTATCTGACTGACAATTTGAGGAACACTTTACTTCCTTCCTGATAGCAGCTGTGTGAAGCTTATTCTGGAGCTCTGGACTTTGTCTGGCAGCATATTGTTGAATAGGGGTTGAGCATGTACATTTCATAGAAGCCAAAGCTGATGTTTTATACTGCTCTTTCTGTTCTCAGTGTAGGACCATTTTTCAGGGGAATGAAGATTCCAGGCTCCATCCACACCAGGTACCTATGTGAACTGTGGGAGACAGGCTCACAATGAGACCTGGATTTCTTTCATATCTTACTTGTCTAAATGCAATAAATGTTCTTCACTTAATGTATTGTAGATGAGCATGTCTGTCCCTGGCTCAGACTATTTAATAATCAGTGTAAGGAGCCTTTTAAAAACAGTTCTAAACAGCCTTAATACAAGAGGAGGTGCTTAGTCTTACAGTAATTTGATCTGCCATGCTTTGTAGATACCCATGGAAGGCCTGTCTCTTTCTGAACAGAAACAGAGGAGAAATGGAGTGTGTGTGTGTGTGTGTGTGTGTGTGTGTGTGTGTGTGTGTGTGTGTGTGTGGTGTGGAGGAGAGGTGGGGGGAGGGAATGAGAAGAGAGGATGGAGGGGAAACTGCAGTCCCATGTAAAATAAAAAAATAAATTTAAAAAGGAAATAAAAAGAAAAAAACTGTTCTAAAATCACTAAAATTTAGAAAGATTTATAAAAAGTATTATTTGTTATCAATCCCTTTAAACATGTTAAGTAGCTAGTGAAATTCATTTTATCTATTTTTTATTGCAATGCATAGATTCAGTAAAAGGTTTAGTGGCTTATGAAGGATGTAGGCAAGGCAGATGACTTGGAAATGTCTTGGGCTCTAAGGCCATGTCCTTCTACAGCCAGTGTGATTTGTCTATTAACACCCTAAGGAAAAATTCAAAGGGTAGATCACATGTATTTTTCATGTCCAGTCTGTTTACAGGCTTTGGAAGTGTCCATACCTTTCTAGTAAGCTGTTCATCACACATGTAATGAATGGATAGCATGACAATTTATCATGTAACAAAGTGATGGGGTTTAGAATCTGGATATTGTGTGATTGTTTCTGTCAGGTAGAAAGGATTCCCTTCGGAGGAGAAAAGGTGCTCATGGAGGCCCATGAAACTTACAAGAAACTTGCAAAAGTCTCGCAGGCCTTCAGTAGGATGTATACCTGGTAAATATCTGCCATGAAGGGTTAGACTCTTTGATGGAGCTGTCTGTCTGCAGGTTGTGCACGGTACTCCAGTGACAAATGCTTCCCCAGATCAGCACCCATGCAGAGATGAGCTTTTTGGTGATGCAGCTTCCCAAGTCACCTATGCTCCTGCAACTCCAAAACACTCACTGGTTTGCTGAGGTAGTCTTGGCTGGAATGGTTTCTGTTTTCCACCATCCACGCCATCTAATGAAAGTAAACATCTGCTCATACATCCACAGAAATGCATCACACAGCAATGCATGACAGTACTGAGTGAAAGTTAATAAGCAAGATCTTAGAGATAAAAGCTACTAGAATGTGTACTTATTTATGTATGAATTCCATTTTTACTGAGCTTCAAAGGCCAGCTTTAGGGGTAGATGATGGACAAATGTATCTTTTCTTCATCTTGGTTCCTGAGAAGTAGATGACTGGCAAGATTTGTCTATTAAAGCACAATTGCAGAATTCCCTTTTAGTAACAGATTAAAGTCAACCAGAACAACAGATGCTTTTACTGTATGATTAAAAACAATAGGGAATGAGAGGGACCATGATTTTAGCTACCTTGTTCAGTTTTGTTACCTTTCACTGGGTCTTGAATAATAGTATCATATATGAATTATATCAAAATATTTACGTGTCTCAAAATCTCTTTAATTATTAATTTGGGTTCTTTATTCAAATCTAAATGAAATTTATTTGTTGAATTAATGGGAACAGTAAAGACAGGATTTTTTCAACAAGATATCCAATCTTTTCTTATTTCAATTATTTAACATTTGTTACAGAAGATGGAGACCACTATTCCAAATTCTTATTATCAGTCATTACTATTTTTCAAATGTTATTCTGTCAACTTTGATTATAAAATAGAGTTAATCAAAGTAAAAATACAGTAAGAATCCCTAACATAGGATTTAGTTATAAATTCTGTTTTAGGTTGGATCATAATAATTATTCCACTCCGATTCCTTACTGAGGAGACCAAAGTTTTCCTAAACATTATCTCTTCTACTCACATGTGGTAGAGTTGACATTTGGATGTCATTATTAACATGCAAGTTACAGTGATGCTGAAAATCCTCTGAGGACAAGGGCCTTCCATAAAGCAGGTGGGAAATCTTCCTGAGACTATTTTTTTGAGGCAGATTTCATGGCCCTCATATTAAGGTACTTTAGCAAACTCTTTAATCCATGCCAAGAGAGGCAGGCAGATTCTTAAGTACAGTCTGGAAGCAGTTCTAATTTAACCTAGTAAAGAATACAAATGCAAGGCAAATTTTTTCTTTGTAGAGTTATAGATATGTATGTTACCATGTGGATATGTGCATGTGTGAACTTGTACAAAAAATCACATATGAAGAAAACTTCAATAACTTTACTGTGTGACTTAAAAAATAGCAGCATAAACATTGAGCTAGTTTAGCAAATGAATGATACTTATACTGCTCCCAGTGTCTTTTCATTGCTTCTGTCTATAGTTCAAGGACACTGTGTTAGTGGCACGCGAAGCTGTACTTGAAGGACTGAGGATTGAAACTCTCCTTAGATGACTCTTGAAGTTTCTACTTAGAAAATAAAAAGAAAAACAGACTCACAAAGTTGTACAGAAAAAAATAAAGCACATTCACATATTGGGACAAGAAAGTGGTCAGGAAAGGGTATAAGAGTGGAATGAGAGGAAGATAATGAATGTTGTCAGCGCTCTCCCTCCCTCCCTCCCTCCCTCCCTCCCTCCCTCCCTCCCTCCTCCTCCCTCTCCCCCTCCCCCCCCCTCTCTGTGCATGCACATGCCTGTATACTTTTTGTGAGGGCATATATGAATCATTTCCTTGTCTTTTTGTTTTTATGGTCTCACATGGGAAGTTGTTTATGAACAAATCTATACTTGCTGCTTTTTAAAATAGTTTCTGACTAGACTTGACTGTTAATAGTTTGACTCTTTCACCCACCCCCCAAGTAGAAAAGATGCCCTAGGCAGACAGCTTAGTTGATAAAGTACTTGTTATATAAGCATGAGAGCCCGAGTTTGATCCTCCAAAATGCATATTACAAACCCAAGCATTATACATTCAAACACTACAGAGGTGGAGACAGGTAGATCCCTGGAATATACTGACCAGCCATCCAAGCCTAATTGGAGAGCTACAATCCAAAAAAATCTCTGAAATAATCAAACAACAACAACAACAACAAAAAAAAACCACCCAAACAAATGAAACAAGGCAACTGAGGGATAACACTTGTGCCTGACTTTTCTAGTGACAACGCTTTTCTGTACCTCACATACATGCATACACATGCATAGACCCCCAATATTACACACACACACACACACACACACACACACACACACACACACACACACACACACACACACACACACACAAGATGCTTTGATGGAAGTTTGAAAAAATGTGTCAAGGGACAAAAAGTTTAAGAGCACTATCCTCAAACATGATGTGTCCACCTTGGTGGTGTGGACATTTGTCTATTCTAGAATATAGCATTCTTTTTTGCTAGGACCTTCAGGAAAGCTTATAGTTAAAAACAGAACTCACTTAGAATTTTCTCAAAATACAAGTTTTTGCATGGGCTTACAATATGAAGAGACGAACAAAAGAAAGGAGAAAGAAAAGCAAACAAACAAACTAGGAGAACATGGACTTACCTGAAGCTCAAGATCAAATCTGGGTCTTGTGAATAAGAGGGTGATCAAATCCTTTTACCAAATTAGAGTTCAGAAAAAGAATACATAAGTGAAGAATGTCATCGGTACCTGTTGAACAGATCTATGGGAAGAGGAGTAAAAATGGCTTTCATCATCCATAGCAGATGAGCAAGAGATTTGACTAAAAAGATGAGAGAGCTGGGATACATGGTAGGCGGCAGGTAGACAAATGTGTGGAGAGGGTAGATGGCTATCTCATCAGCTGGCTGCATGTAAACAAATGGAAAAATGTTAAAAACTTGCTTTGCCAGAATTTAGTGGTTATATTATGTCGTCTAGTAGTAATATCAATATAAATATACATTACATTTTTAATTTAAATTTTAATTACAAATAATCACACACTTTCCCCTTCTTTGTCCTCCCTATAAACTCACCGATGTCCTTCTTCATTTCCTCTAGAATTGATGGTCTCTTTATTATTATTATTATTATTATTATTATTATTAATACCTGGTGGTCTCTATAGGTGCACAATTGTATATGAATGCAATTGGCAAAATCTGTTTAGTGTGACTTGTGTGTAAAAGTATATTGTGTCAACTTTCATATGTGTATAAAAGGTGGCAAAAATGAGACATAATTCTATATTAAATAGTATTGTTTTCTCTGAGTATCTAATTCTAAATCCTAGCTCTCCTGTTTTATTTATTTATGTTTGTCAACTCGACACAGCTAGAGTCATCTGGGAAAGAAGAATCTGAAATGAGAAAATGCCCCCATTGGACTGCTAGTAGGCAAGTCTCTAGGGTATTTTGTAATTAATGATTTACATGGGAGGGCCCAGCCCTCTGTGGTTGGACACCCTGGGCAGGTAGGTCTGCATTGTTTAAGAAAGCAGGCTGAGCAAGCCTTGGAAGCAAGCCATTAAGGAGCATTTCTCCAGAGTCTCTGCTTCATTCTTGCCCTGAGTTCTTATCCTGACTTTTAATATTGCTTGATTGTAAGCTGTAAGGAAACATTATCCCTTTCATGCCTGAATTACTTTTGGTCACATTGTTTTTTTTTTTTTTTTCATTTCCATAACTCTAGAAACCTAAATTTGTTCATTTCCTCAAGTTATGTAGTTATGCATTTTTCCCTTTCCAAAGATGCTAATTAGAGAAAAGTGATGGTATTTTCCCATGGCATATGGTTAACCTTCTGCACCATCCCTTTATTTATTATGTCTTAGCACCTTACTTATAAATTATCGGGTACTAATGCTCCTTGGCAATAAAAAAAAAGCCAAGAAATAAATGCAAATATACTGAACTTCTGGTCAAAGGTGAAAAATGTATGCTATAGCAATTTTTTTTGCCTACCTGCCATTGTGATGGTCAGTATTGCATTAATTGGACCTTACTCTCACACATCAAATGCTTGTGTACCACAAAAGAAGAGCATAAAACAGTTACTATTTATATCATCTTTGTGTGATTGCTTAACAGGATATTTTCACTTTATACTGCAACCTAATTCCTAATGCAATCTGCAGGATGAGAGGTTCACATATTTCATGGGAGGCTTCCAGCAATGTCTCATCAATTTAAACTATGTCCCTCCATTTGGATATTTTGAAGGATATTTTCTTTCTATACTATGTGGATTTTTCCTGTGAACACTTTATCAACATGTTTTCAAGGGGAACTTTGGCACTTGCTCCAAACTCCGCAGGAGCCCACACAGAGCATGCTTCTTGTGTACAAGATATGATAAAGGTAAAATCCCAAATGCCATTTTGGACTTTTTCATCTTGGCATACTGAAGACAATGCATAATTATATGTTGGGTGGTAAATGTCAGATTTTAGAAGCCAGTTTAGCAAGGGCATATTCATGTCAATTAGAGATCACGACAGCTATTCTAGACTTGCCTTGCATGTTTAACTGACTAAATAATGAAAATGTAAAGGTTTACATTCTAAGACAAAAAGCCTTTGATTTTCAGAAAATGCTAACATTAAGTCAATGTCTGACATTTTGCTGCTGGATTAGTTAAATGTAAGCTTGGGTGCTGGGGCTGGGTTCTGTTTCTCAGTAGACGATTTTCATTAAGCCTTTTACCTTTCATACATACCATTCTTCCCCAGGAAATTGTGCTACAAGTCCTTTGTTTGGTAACTTTCACATTTACATGAATTAGGAACAGCTTTTATCTGACAATTAAGTTGCATATGCAGTTTTAAATTTATCATACCCTTTTCATTTTATATTAAATATACTGATATTATGCGTTATAATTTTGGTCTATTTTAAAATAAAAATATTAATTTAATTAATGTAGTTCTCACTGTAAATATAGTAAATTAACTTTCATTCATTGTTTTCCAAGCATTTATATTTATCTATGTGTCTATAACTGCTTAAAAATGTAGATATTATCTGATACAAATTAAAAAAACATTTCAAGTGAACAGCTTTAGAATCTCTTTAAAAACATGCACCCCTTTTTAAATATGTAACTTATGTACATTTTAAATATCTATTTGAAAATGGAAAGACCTATATGATTTGTTGTTAAAAATTCCAGTTGGTCACAATTTGTTTGTTTTAGTGGTTGAATGTATAGTGCTAGACTTTTCATCCTGCTTAATTATACAACAAACATCACAAAATATTTTAATGTCTTTAATATGTATTATTTAAGGATTAGCCTAGAGTTTATGCAAGAATGTGTAAGATAGAAATAAAACAAGTAATAAATCCTGTTTATATTATGGCACAGTGTAACCCAGTGAAGTATGTTTATGGGATATATTAATATACATTTAATGTCTTACTTGAGAATTTTTACTTATGAAATGAATTTAGATTTCCAAGGGGAGTAGAGAAGTAATTACAGGTTCTATCAGGTTGAAGTGATGATAGAGACCTAGAATATTCTATCAACGACCATGATGGTCTCTTCATTTGAAGTTCAACTGTGACTTCACTATGCCAGCTTATTCTTGTTTGCTATGAGATCACTATTTAGGTGTTTGAAAACCTAACCTGTAGTTTGTATATGCCACTTTCATTTCACTACTAAAATATAAGCTTGAGTCACTTACCGTCACCAGCATCATGTCTTAATGCATGTCTAATTGTAGGAGCTGAAGTTTAAGTGAATGTAGAACAAGAGGCACCGTGTGTGTGCCTAAAGTATATTTCCCAGGGCCCAGCTTCCCCAGCTGTCTGTACTATGAATAATTTACAGCCACTCTGCAGGTCTTCATGTTCTTCTTAATATTTGCCAATCATTGTCAATGTATCAGGGGCACAAGACAAATGTGGCATATGCGCTCTTTTCTGTATTTCAGCAAATTTCAATGACTTCCAAAACTAATAAAGAAGCAATTAGCTAAATTTTAGAATTCTGTAATTAAGAATTTTCCTCTAGTTTTTTTTCTCTGTCCCATCAAGCTAAGAGAGAGATTGGTAAAAAAAAAAATCATTTATATTCTAGTATTTTTTTTTTTACAATAAGAGCAATTAGACAATAGTAATGATTCGCAAAAAAAGAATAAAATAAACTATGTGTATAACCAAATAAAACATTACAAATATTGTAAGGTAGTTTTGTATTTCAAATTCTAGTTCTATGGGACAGCACCATAGTTCATACAATACTTTGGAACTGCAAGCAATATTCTCCCAGATCATTGCATTGGAGATCTCAAAAAGATGGCTTTTGAGTTAATATTTCATTGTCTAAAGTCAAATGGTTGGCATATCTAAAACTTAAATACATACTAAACAAAGAAACTTAGTAATCCCAGATTTTCCCTATTGGTTTCCTGTATGTTTGTTCTCAGAATCCTGTTGCTTCTGGTGTGGAACTGATTAAATATAAACATAAAAAGTCACGTAACTTAGATGTAGAAGGCATTTTTAAAATTTCTCTAGGGAAAACTGATTTTTCAAGTACATAATTATATAATGCTAATAACCCTAAAGTACTTTCAGCAAGTTCCAAAGTTTATTCATTGGGGTTTTGACAACTCCAAAATGCAATGGCTTAATAATGTGAGCTAATATCACATTCTTCTGATTGCAATATTTTTCTGGATGTGCATTCTTTCAAAAACTCACATTGCACTTACTATTTGTCCAAGCCACCTCTGTATATTGGATTCTAGAATTTATCTGATGCTCTGGTGTGCCTTGATCTTTGTGGAGAAGAAATATATTTATCCAGTAACAAAGTCTGAAGCAGAGCCAGCTCTGACACTTCTCATGCTAACCATTATTTCAGTGTTGTAGATGATAAAAGCAAGAACCAAACAGTGTTCATCCACTGGCCAGATATACACATGAAGGTGTCATTCACAAGGGAGCACAACCTTCACAACAACTTCATGAGTTGGACGTTATTGTTATCATCACATTGTGTGGATGACACAGGCTCAGAAGGGCTACAGCATCATCACTCTGCTGAGAATCATCTAAATTTTTAGATGATTAAAAATTAAATTACATTAAATACATACATTTTGCTGTGCTTGTGATTGTCATCTCTGTTAGAAACATATGCACATATAACTGAAATTAGCCTATCAGCAATTACATGATTGTCTTCACTTGAATCCTTCAGCACAGTCCAAACTCTGTCCATCAATGACTGTCTGGTACATCAATCACTGTTCTTACTTTTACCTTTTTTGTGAAACTGCATGTCGCTAGCCTCTGGGTCAAGTGATCAGAAGACTGTATAATCATTAATAATAAAATTATTTTATGCTTGCTTTGGTGTTAAGTCTGGGATAGTTCCTGCGTTTAATTAAAGATGATAAAGAATATATTGGTAATTTTCTAAGAATAACCGTTGGAATCATGAGAATACTCCATATTGGGTGATTTCCCCTTTTATTTCTGTTTCCCCTTGCTTATGATAATAAAAGACTGAGGTTACCAAGATAAAAGCAGAAGCTGCTTAGCAACTGCAGAAGGCTGAAGTGACCTGTCAGCTTGCACGAGCATTGTCTCTGAGTTGTTACTACGCCTACCAGGTATCCCATCTTTTAGACCCCCAAAACTGCTGAGGTTGGTCCCTGGCAAGTGGCGCCCAATGTGGGGCTCAAAGGAATCAAAGGGTAAGTATTTTGCTGGCATCCTGGTAAGGAAAACCTCATCTAATATTCAGAGCTTCCATGAAAGGAAACTCACCTTTCTTGGCAGCTCTTTTCAACCTAGGAACACAATAAAACTTGCAGCAATCACTCCAACCACTGCCACATTGTCTCCTTACTCCTTCAGAAGGAATCAAAATATCAGGAATAAAGTTACCATCTCTCTTTCTTAGTGGAGGCCACCATATTCCTTCTATTCTAGGTTCCCACACTTCTAGTTTGTCATCTCATTTATGTTACTCCATCACAGTCTTCAGCCAATACCCCTTAGGGTCTCAAGTTTTATACAATGCCCTTGGAATATCCTCAGAAACTGATTTATTCATTATGGCCAACTTGAATCCAGTGTGCTGATACACATCATACCATGTACTATAGTTGACCACACATATGGTACAGCTTATCCAAGCCTGAAAAGCTGCAGGTTCTTTCCCATGACCTGCATAACTGCCTTGAGCCCAGCCTGAGTGGTCATCTCTGTATAATTTTCTGTGAAATTTGTTTCATTCCCTTCCCATTTCACAGAAAGTACCGTTGGTCTAGTAACACAGAACATGGCGATCAGAAAGAAGAAAAAGATTAGCATTAAAAGAAGTATTTATATGGAGGAGACCATGGCATGTGCACACCATAAAGCATGACCTCATGACCTTGGGACACAAAGGCATTTCTGCCTTGGCCATCTAGTGGCATGCAAAGCAGGAGATCTGGAGGGGAACACACGGAGGGTTGATGGTCCACAATCTCCAGTCCCTCATCTCTAATCTCTGGTGGCAGCATGTCAGGCATCTTATATGCCGTCCCCGGCATCATGGAAAATTTATCTACTCTATTCAGATTTGTTGATTATTCAGTTACATTTTATTCACAGGTCATCCTTCTGGTAGAATTGTTTCAATTGTTTCTAAATAAATTATATAGGAAACTCAAAGCCATTATAAAGTTTGGCATATCTTTTTATATTGATTAAATAAATCTGATTTTCCTTGGTTTACTTATCCTAAAAGATTTTTTTCTGTAAAAATAATTTGACTGGTAAAGATCTGCTTGTAAACATGATGGGAACATGTCCCATTGGTGAGAATGGGGACCATGAATGAAATTTAATTGGATTAAGTTGAGCAGACTGACATTTATAATTAATTTAGTCTCGTGATTGGTCCAAGGGGGAATATCCCAGAGATAAGGATGGCTGTGGTGAAACAGTGATTTAAGATCTAAACCAAACTACACAGGTTCCAGATGTTTTGTAACACTATTCCTGGGGAGATACAAATAGAATTCTACTTACTCCAGACAGGGAATTGATGACAGAAAAAAGACAGATATCACTAAAGTCCAGCTTTCATAACTCAACCATATTGGGGTTAATTATATGGATATGGGTGAGAATTTACTGCAGGAGCAGAAGTGTCTTAAAGTACCACATCACCAAAGCCCACATGAACATAAGGAACAGCGCATAAAGACTGAAAACCTGGCTACAGCTTTTATGACACAATTTTCCCTTTTTATTCTTTCTTTTTTTCCTCAAATTTTATTTTATTTTGGTGGGGGGGGGGTGTTTCAAGGACAGAGGGCAGATATGAAGGGCTGGGAAATGAATGGGATCCAAATGCAAAATATGGAAGATACAAAAATAAATAAAAATTAAACAACAACAAAAATAAAACTGAAAACCTACACTGCACAGACTGTAGGAAGCTGATCCTATTGGAGTGTCCTTTCTAGGGAGTTTAAATCGTTTAGCTACTTCTGGGCAGCTTAGATAGTCTGAAAGAGTATTTGTCAGTAGTCCTTACTACTTATATATGCTTGTGAGGGGGGAAGCCTAGTAAATCTGGTCAGTTTCAGAGACTTCCTGAAATAGTTCTATTTACTTTATGGCTGCATGTAGAACCATGAAATTATGGGTCAGAGAAAATGTGGTATTTTCTTGTTAACATGGAACACTTGTAAAAATTGAATAAAACCTAATGTTTTACAGATGTCATCATTTTGCATTGTCACCATATTATGTAACAACTTAAAAAAACACAATAACACGTACCTAAAACAAAGAAAAAAATCAATATAATTCTGAAAAGTTCAAAACTTAGGGAAATTATCAATGTGAAAAAAATCACACAAAATGAAACTTAACAAAAGGAAGCCATGAAAGTGTGTATAGACGAAAATAAACCTCCATTGTAATCTTTAGCGACATAGTAACAAACATTTTGGAATTAAAAAAATGAAAATGTTGTAGATAAAGATATATCTATTTTCAATAAATTAAACTTATACAACAAACAACAACACAATAGAAATATGTCATCAAGAGTATATTTACATGCTTTTCTGAAAATTTAAGAGAGTAATTTTAAATGAACTAAAATAAGATTTAGCATAACTGTACCACCTTTTAGCAAAAATAATGAATAATTATTAAATTATACAAAGACCCAAAATGTAAAGGAAAAATGTATTTATGAATGACAGGCTCCATATAATAAAGACAGAAATTATCCCTTGTTTCCTACACATAAAAGGCAACTTAAAAATATTTCTAAGAAAATTGATGATTTAACTAAGCTCTCCTAGATAGAAGATAAAACATAAAATTTATGATTACTTACTATGATAGAAATAGAAGTACAATGCCAAAAATATTTTTAAATGACATAATGAGGCTGGATAGATGATTCAGTGGTAGAGTGTAGTAGTTGCTCTTGCAAAAGACTCCAGGTTTGATTCCTAACCTCTACATGGTACCATATGTAACTCCTTAAATTGGTATGTATGCAGAGTTTATTTGGCAAAATGGCCACACCATAGGATTTCTTTCTATTTTTATCTATTAAATACTGTTCCTCAAAAATAAGATGGGATTGGTCATAAGCAGCAATCTGACTGTGTGCCTGTACAGAGTGAATATCTTCTTATGGAGTCAACCCATCCCTAAACACCTTCAGAATCTGTTTGAATCTTCAGCCAAATAAGCCATGCCCCAAAATGCAGGTTTTTATTTTGAACCATGAACAATCCAAATCCAGGTAATTTTTGCAGAGAAGTACTCTCGTGAGCTGTTTCCATGAAGCTTCTTGAGGTTTCTGAAGATTTTCTTAGATGATTGCACTGTCAAGCCAAAGAAACACTGCCAACTCATTCCCAGTCTAGAACAAGAATCCTGTAGAATTGGAAATATTATGGCTCTTTCTTAAATTCAACTCAACACGTATATTTCATGATCTCATGGGTTGTGCAGTGTTCTCAGTTCTGTGGGCTGTCAGAATTCTGGATGGAAACTGTAAAATTTATTAAAATATGAAGAAACAATGTGAAACATAGGCAATGTGAAAACTGTTTTAGGAGATTTTTACTAGAGAGTTCACTCTCCTAAGATCTTACAAAAATGGGTTTTTCTGTAAACTTATCTGATTCCTTGGAATATAGATTTCCACTGATTAAACAAACCTTAACTTTCAGGGATTTATACCTCATTTTTATTTGGATTGTTTGTTTTGTTGGTGTCTAGATTCTTGAGTTCTTTATGTATTTTGGAATTTAGCCTTCTGTCTGATGTGGAGTTGGAGGAGGAGTGGATCTGGGGGAGAGAGGAGGTGGAGGGAGAGGGAGCTGAAGTCACGATGTAATGTATCATAAAAAATAAAAGATATCATAAAAAATAACTCAACTCATTTTATCATCTCAAGTCTACTAGAAAATCATTTAACACAAACTCTTGGGATGAGTTGAATTTTCCATCCATGGGACTCTAGGGCTATATATCTTCTCAGTATCATTCTGGGATGTGTTTCCTTTTACCAAGTTACTTAAATGGAAGCTCTTACTAGGAAAACAATGTTGTAGAAAACCCCATTTATTCCTATGTTGGCTCTTCTATCTCCATAATTAGCTTTTCTTTGTTTTGGTTATGGCTCAAAATAATCTCAGATTAAAAAAATATTCTGCATATTCTTTATAACCTCCCTTTTAGAGTACATTGGAGGTCTATGATATTATGACAAAAATGTTTAAAAACTTGAATTTACCTGTTGGGTATTAAGGGACTACCAAAAGATAAATGTCATATGGCAGACTAAATATAGAAAAAAAATATACATTTCACCTGTAACTAGAAGAGATGATAGGTTTTCATACATATAGAATACACAGAACATGGGAAGTTATTCATTAATTCATCAATTCAGTTATTTAGCAAATTTTTGTAAAGCCAGATAAAATATGAAAGTAGTAACACTAAGTGTACAAAGGGAGAAGTTCTTCTCAGTTTGGGGAACTCAGACTAGTCAGAGAAGCTAAATTATCTCCTGGGAGTTGGAGTGTCATGTGATAAGTGTTTGTAGGAACAGTGCACTGGTATCATTAGAAGATATAGATGAGATCTGGGCCTGACACAACAGGTTCTATAAGAAGGAACCAAGCCCTGGGTTCACTATTGAAAGAAAAGTACAGTTTATCTGCACTCAAGATGGGGGTTGTTAGGGCCCCGCGGAACAAAAGTTGAATGATGTTAGACAGCCTGATGGAGAAAAATGAGCAAATGGTATGGGATAAAACTTGGACATTTTCACAATAAATTCTAATCATGACCGTACTGTGTGGACCTGCCTGTTTTATTTGTTTGGAACTGATTTTAGGAATGACCTGATAGAGGTTCTTGGGGTGCCTCATCCTGTCCTCCAGAGGCTCTTCCACTGTTTGGATTGGTAAGTGAATATACTTCCTCCTTGTGCCCCCATCTCTGTTTAGGTAAGAGCTTGCCCTTTCAGGTTCTTTATAAACTTCTTTTTTTAATTGAGCAAATGAGCAGTCTGACTACTTCACAAGAGTATAAAATGTCCCAGTATTTCAACCACAGGGTGGGGTAGATTCCCATTCCATACTTCAAAGACCGCAGGGGAGTCGGTGTAAAGCTGGACATTCCCCAACCGTTTGTTGTTTCTTAGGTCCTTGCCTTCACCAGCTTAGGCCCCACATCTCCTGCCATTTTCTCCTGCAAGTATTGCTTAATAAATCACTTTCATAAATCCTCGTCTCAGGCTCTGCTTCTAGGACCATAGCCAAGACAAGTGGAGTCTGTGTTTCATTCATCTTTGTGTCAAAATTCCAAATAGTGGAGACACACCACAAGCACTGAAAAATGAATTGTTAAGTGAAAGAGCCTGAAAGATGCTTGTATTTGATGGGATTCAAGTGTGCAGGATATTTGACATCAGATAATAGTTACTATTTATTGAATGTTTGCCACATCTCTAGAATTTTTTAAAATTTATTACATATATAATATCATTAAAGCCCTTAAAGGCCTCAT
Source organism: Peromyscus maniculatus bairdii (assembly GCF_049852395.1). NCBI lineage: Eukaryota > Metazoa > Chordata > Mammalia > Rodentia > Cricetidae > Peromyscus > Peromyscus maniculatus. The sequence continues at coordinate 51,019,905 of NC_134861.1, forward strand.
GTGGTAGACGGAATGCCATCTACTTGCTTTAGATAAAGAAACTGGATAGAGTGTTCAATTCTTTTGTTTGCAAATTACCCATAGATAATAAATAAAGGCTTACAAAGTCCCATTTAAGTTTTTATTTTTAGTTGTTGGTGGAAAGCTGATCAGCAGACTTTCATTAATTATAATTCGTTAGAATTTGTAAGATTCTTTTAAAAGTCTGAAATTCAGAGTGAAGTGTATATGAGTTTTGAAAGTACTCACGAGCTAGTTGAATTATGTGATTTATTAGAAAGACAATTAGAAATGAATTTGCATAAAAATGTATAAGGCTATTTAAGTCATATTTAAACAATTTCCTAGTTTGACATCAATCTGGTGTACACAGTAAGTTCTGGGCTAGCCATGACTGCACAGTTAGACTCTACTCAAAAAAATAAAAACAAAGAAATAAAGAAAAGAAATTTTTCTCTCCCAAACACAGAGTGGTACTACACTGTTAATAAGTAGAACAATGAATGCTAATTGAGTATTTAGGTTATATAAAACACAATTGGATTTACTATGTGAAATCAGACTTGAGAGTTTTTGTTTTCTGCCAGAATACAACAGTACAGCACACTCACACCCCTGCCAGCCAAATGAGTTTTGAGCATTTTATTTAATACTTCTGTCCTGACAGTGTATCATAATAGAACCAACTATCAAGAATGCTGTTGTAGACAGCCTTCCAGACCCCAATTTGAATAGAAAGTAGTGATGATTTTTTTTTTGTGTGAAATAATCTTCACAACACTTAAGATCCCTTGTACGTGAAGAAGTACATGCTTATCAAAGCAACACCAAAGGAGTAAGTGTGCTTTGAATGTAGAAACCTGTTTTGAGTTCACAGCAATTGAGATGCCATTTAAAGAGAATGACAGTTATTAGCACCCACTTCCAAAGCCAAATCCTGCAGAGTTCTTCTCATAGCCACTAGCATAGTTGTGTTTAGTGAATTGGTTCTCTAAAAGAGAAAAATAATCTTACTGACAAAACACCATTATAATTTTATGAAATTTAAAACAAAATGTATTGTTACCTACAGGGATTTAAGTGAACATCTGAAAAACAAGTTATCCATTCATAGGAGAAACTAATGGACATCCCCTACATGAATTAAACAAATGGAAACTCAGTGTTGAAATAGGTCAGCATACCAGTGTCACATGCAAACAACATTCCCCTAGAAATCTCAGGGTAACTTTTAAATATGATTATTTATGTCTTGGCAGGCAATGCAACATGGGTAAAAAAAATGGATATATGAGTTAGCTGTTTAAGCCTGGTACATTCATTTGAGGCAGTACCAAGCCCCTCTCCACTTTATCAGGGGTGAGAGAGGGGAAGAGAGGGGGAGTCGGGGAGGGGGGATCAGGAAGAGGGATGGGAGGGGGATCTGTGTTTGGTATGTAAAATGAATAAAAAAAGAATTACCTGTTTAATTCGGTGAACTTCTATGTAGTTAGAATATAAGCATTTTGGTTGGAAGCTGTGGAGTTTCACATTAAATTTTACACTCATTGTATTGTAGAGACTTTGGGATTAGTTAATTTTTGTGTGTGAATTTTTGTTTATTTGCAACTTCTTATAATAAAGTTTATGGCATTATTAAAATTTTTTAAATTACCTGGCTTGATCTGAAATTATTTTGGTCAGTATGTTTGAAGTGATAGCACAAAATATATATTTCTGTTTAGTTTTAAACCTTCTGTGATTGATTCGTAAAACTATACTTGGAAACCAGCTGCCAGGTGTTTAACACATCTATAAATATTTCCAGTTGTGTTGACGTTCACGTTGTACCATCTAACTACTAAGATAAATGATTATCAACATATCTGATAGTAATTATGAATAGAAGCATGCAGTATCTGGTTAACTCCAAACTTCAGGAAAGTTCTTGGTTTGTGTTGGATATTGAATTGGCTTTGATCTTAGGGGCCTTGTAAGACAGCAGTTTAATATCTGAAAAAAAAAAAAAAAGGATCTTTAAACCTAAACATGCCTATTCCATTGCCCTGAGGCAAAATATGTTCAGGTTTCAGGTGGATTAAACATTGATTGAAAGGAGTACCATGCTTACTGTAGAATTCTCATTATTTTAGCTAGCTAAATCTTGGTAGCTAAGGAAAGCTGAAGAAAATACATTTTATCTTAGTACAGTGCACATAAAACTAGATCTTACTGGTAGGTAGCTGACCATAACACCACTATAAGAAATTCAGAAATAAGTTGTGAGAGGTTTTTATGCTCAAACATTCATTTTTAATGTACATGTTTGTCTAGTACAGATCTGTTGTGATGGTATGCATTGCAATGTAGATTCCCCCCACCATTTTCCCTTTTAAAAATCACCCCTGTCACACTTCAAAAAACAATGGGAAAGCTCTAATCTACTTGTGATTTATTGTAGTAGATTGTTCTGGGATGTAAAAATCTCAGAGGTTCCAAAGGAACAATTCAAAATATTGATGTAGGTGCTGAAAAATAATGATCCAGCTCTCTGTGTGAAAAATCCTCCTGCAAATCAGTTGTTTCCTAATTTTTGTTTTCAACAACATTGATGGACGATCACCTGGATATGTCACTGGGGACTTTATTAATAATGATTTTTTATTTGCAGTCACCTGCAATTTTGGGATATAGTAGGTAAGTAGTTTAAAGGACTGAGTTATGCATTTTCTTATCTCTTTGTTAATATGAAGAGAATGTGACATACACACTTGCAGAAATGGCTGTATGGATCTAAGTATAAGGAATATTTCTTTATAAATTTCAGTACACATTTCAAAATAAAGAGTCCATTCATATAATATGCAAGGATAAGTTGCTTTCATAGTCTGTAGCTGTTCTAAAATATAGGGCAAAATTAGAGTTTACGATGTCCACCTGTGAGTGTTTTGAAGACGAGGTTCTTACAACACAGTCTAGATTCCACTACAGTGTTGTTGTGTTCCTTGATCTGTTTAGGACAAATTCAGTGTCTTTCACTAGTGTCTTTTGTTTTAAAAATGTGCACTAGGTTTTATTAAGTCTGGGCATTAGTATAAACATTTTCATAAAAAGTCACTCTATGCAGATTTTTTTTAAATTTTATTTTACAATACTATTCAGTTCTACATAACAACCACAGATTCCCTTGTTCTCCCCCTTCCTGCCCCCTCCCCTTCCCCCCAGCCCACCCCCCATTTCCACCACCTCCAGATCAAGGCCACTCCTGAGGACTGAGATCGACCTGATAGACTCAGTCCAGGCATCTATGCAGATGTTTTACATTGATCTCATAGCAGTAATGTTTTTATATGCACTGATTAGTAGTTAGTTGTTTTGGGGTGGGGGAGAGTGTTCTATCTCCATAGCTAATCTTGTTATTTATAATTAATGAAAGCCTTATTTCAGTTTTAAGAAAACTTTAAATTTATTTTTCCTACTGACTTGCACTTTGTGGGCATTCCAGGTAAATGTGGAAAGGCTTAGATATATTTCGTAAAGTCCAGAATTTGTTTGGCTGTTGGTTTTTGGTAGAAAGTTTGATTCAGATTTAAAACATTCTTTTACAGTCCCATTGTGCATGGTGGGACTTGTAAACATGTAAAAAATTTGACAATTATTCACTGGTTTAGTACCTATCAAAAATTTCATATGATGAGTATTTTTTATAATGTGTTTACTTAGTGTTGATTGATACTTTGATTTTAATCTGTGAATAAACATTTTTAGTCAAGACACATGCTTATTTTAACACTTGTTATAGTCTATAAAATACTTATACTTTCATATAATGTATAGTATTGGTATAATATTTTTTATAAATACGGAACAATTTAACATCAAAGGATCTGAATTCAGAGACTGTTTGTTTCAATTACATATTATTCTGGAAAAGGCAAAGTCATAAAAAAATGAATTATATACTTAGTGATCAAGACGGTTCTGTATTCGTGAGTGTATTTCCCCAAATTATACCTTAATAAATCCCAGTTAACCATTAAACCTAACAGCATTCTGCACCATACTGCTAAAATGATGAATGTCACTCAACAAATTATCTATCAATACAAGGAATTTTCAAAAAAAATGTATCACACAGTTAAATATCATCAACATTATGCTTTAGTTAACTTTAAAAAATGTTTTTAACCTGAGTGGGAGTTACTTCAAAAGAAAAGTTTTGAAAATGTGCTGGATTTGACATGAAAAATGAATATTAATTTCTCTTCTGCCCATCTGTTCTGTGGTCTTAGATGAGTCACTTACCTCTTCCCAGAACAAGCTCATTTCTAGCAGGGACCATCATCTCCACCATCTAGCTCTCTTAAAATTTCCATTAAATGCTATTTGAAAATATTGGGGCCAGGGAAGCAATTACAGAAATATCCATCAGACTTGAATGTAACATGCTGTTAAGTATCATCTTCATCTCTTTCTTAAATAAGGCCACTAGGAACCCTTCACTGAGATGGCAGCTTCAAGTCTACAAAGGGCTGTCATGTAAAAGAAGGCATTCCTTTTATTTGCTAAAAGGAATTTACCAGATTTGAATTATAAAATGAACTGTGCTTAATAATGGAAAGATAATGTCCAGAGTAATGAAAAGAGCATAATGCTACTTAATTGTGTTTCCATTCACTGACTATAAGCTGCTTACCATATACCTGACTTGATTTGAATATGTAAGCTACTCGATCATTGTGATCAAGAAGACATTATTAACATCTGTGACATTGCTTATTTCCCCCCAATGCCAACTATCTTCTTTATGATAATGTAAAAACTAAATAAAAATAGGGATAAATTTAGTTAATGAAATTAATTTATTCAATTTATGACTGAAAAATGGAAAAATGTTAATGAAAGAAATTAAATAGTGACTTTGTGTAGGGCGGTTGGTAGAACAACTATATTATGAAAGTAGAGTACTGACTGTGGGAAATTCTAAGCAGGTGTGTGAAGATGGGCGAGCCGAGGAGGTAGATGAACTAAGGATGTATAAAGACAGAAACCCAGTCTATAAGCTAATTCAAAAACAGAATAGATCTCATCCATTTCTCCGTCATTGGGTGATTCCCGTGTCTTTCTTGGGGTCCTGTTTTCCAGGTAGCATGGTTGCTTGGCTCGGCCTGGGAGGAGTGGTCTGGACTTGCCTGGACTGAGTCTACCAGCAGACCTGCCTGAACTGAGTCTACCAGCTTGATCTCAGTCCTTGGGGGAGGCTTTGCCCTGGAGGAGGTGGGAATGGGGGATAGGCGTGGGGGGGAGGGGGGCGGGAGCGGGGAGAACAAGGGAATCCATGGCTGATACGTAGAACTGAATTGTATTGTAAAATTAAATTAAATTAAATTAAAAAAAAAAAAAACAGAATAGGACCAGGCATGGTGGCACACATCTTTAATCCTCACACTCAAAGACAATGGCAGTCGGATCTCTGTGAGTTTCAGGACAGCCTGGTCTACCAACAACCAACCAACCAACCAACTAACCAACTAGCCAAATAAACAACCAACCAACCAACCAACAAAACAAACAAAAGAAAACACCATTTGAATGAGGTACTATGTATAAGGGAATAACTTCCAGAATTTCTTTTTTTACTTGTCAATCTTTTTTTTTTTAATTTAATTTAATTTTATTTTACAATACAATTCAGTTCTACATATCACCTCCTCCAGGGCAAAGCCTTCCCGAGGATTGATATCAACCTGGTAGACTTAGTCCAGGAAGGTCCAGTATCCTCCTCCCAGGCCCAGCCCAGCAACCCTGCATAAACCCCAGGTTTCAAATAGCCAACTCATGCAATGAGCACAGGACCCGGTCCCACTGCCTGGATGCCTCCCAAACAGATCAAGCCAATCAACTGTCTCACCTATTCAGAGGGCCTGATCCAGTTGGGGGCCCCTCAGCCTTTGGTTCATAGTTCATGTGTTTCCATTTGTTTGGCTATTTGTCCCTGTGCTTTATCCAACCTTAGTCTCAACAATTCTTACTCATATAAACCCTCCTCTTTCTCACTAATTGGACTCCCTGAGCTCCACCCCGGGCCTAGCCGTAGATCTCTGCATCAGATCCCCCAGTCATTGGATGGGGTTTCTAGCATGACAATTAGGGTGTTTGGCCATCCCATCACCAGAGTAGGTCAGTTTGGGCTGATTCTTGAGCATTGCCAGCAGTCTATTGTGGGGGTATCTTTGTGGATTTCTGTGGGCCTCTCTAGCACTTTGCTTCTTCTTATTCTCATGTGGTCTTCATTTACCATGGTCTCCTAATCCTTGTTTTCCCTCTCTGTTCTTGATCCAGCTGGGATCTCCTGCTCCCCCAAGCTTTCTTTCCCTCGACCCTCGCCCTTCATTACCCCCAACTCATGTCCAGGCTGTTCATGTAGATCTCATCCATTTCTCCGTCATTGGGAGATCCCCGTGTCTTTCTTGGGGTCCTGTTTTCCAGGTAGCCTCCCTGGTGATGTGAGTAGCAGTCAAGTCATCCTTGTTCCACATCTAGTATCGTCCTATGAGTGAGTACACACCATGTTTGTCTTTCTGAATCTGGGTTACCTCATTCAGGATCCATCCATTTGCCTGCAAACTTCATGATGTCATTGTTTTTCTCTGCTGAGTAGTATTCCATTGTGTATATGTACCACATTTTATTTATCCATTCTTCAGTTGAAGGGCATCTAGGTTGTTTCCAGGTTCTGGCTATTACAAACAATGCTGATATGAACATAGCTGAGCAAGTGCCCTTGTGGTATGATTGAGTATTCCTTGGGTATATGGTTGGATAGAGCACAGGGACAAAGAGCCAAACAAATGGAAACACACGAACTATGAACCAATAGCTTCCAGAATTTTATCTAATCCTTCCATAGGCTATTAGACCAAAAAAAAATTGTTTTTTGCCAGGTTTGCCATTGCTCCTGGTGCTTACCAGGATTGGATGGTAAGACCCTATTGCTGAAGATGCCTACAAAATTCAGTTGCAGAACACAGGGAAAAATCAAGCTGGAATTGACCCGGAATCTTCCTCCTCACTGAAAAGCTTTCACAGGGAGTTTTGGGTGGGTGGTGCTGTGTCCATTTTTTTTCTAATTTTCTAATACTTAATTTTAGTTATAGTTTCTTTTAGTTATAGGCAGACCTTGAGGAACTTTTCAAATTCTATACTATCAATTTATTTAGAGAAGCCTGATTTCACCTCTAAACTACAGATCAATATTTCATGAGGTCAATATTGTACAAATTGCATCTTGATCCATGCTTGTTGCAGGATCATTAAAAGTATTTCACCTTCCATTTAGATCAAAACATTTTTTGAGGACATGAAACACTATAAAAATGAACTCCTGAGCAATGTTTAACGTGCCCAAGCAGTCACTGTGCAGTGAGATAGTGACTTGGGTCTCCATCTGCCCAAACACTCTAGGCTTGCTCTGCAAAGATCTATATAGCTATCATTCATGCATTATAGAAAAATGGCATTACAAAAGTCTCAGAGTTTCCTTAATTATATAATTTATTCTCCCAATCGACAAATAAACCCAGTTAAAAAAGGATTTTGAACATTTGTAAGAAAATAGTGGATTTAAAGCCTTAATTGGTTCTTTATTGGAAAATTTTATTCAGCAATTTGGTATGATATTTCTTCATTGTCTAATCCAACATGGAGAAAATTGACAATCCTCAAACACCAAACAATTTTCCAGAGTCAGATAAATGGCAATGACATTTTAATTATTATTTGTATATAAATCACTTGCTGTGTTACAATATTTCATTTTAATTGAATCTTCTGGAATCAAATAGATCAATAGCTGTACACTCACATTTCCAACTCTAAGGTGCAGAGGGCTGTGGTGACTGATTCGTTAAGCTGACTATTGCTTTTGAATACTCCCTCTACTTTTATTAACTGCCTGGTTGGTGTGTTTTGTCTTCCAATGAAGAAAACATAAATCTTGTGGTTGCTAGGAGCCATTGAAACTGAGATTCACATACAAACTTAGGCTTCCCTATCAAACACAGAGAACTGTCCCAACAATGAGCAACATGAAACAATATATCTTCCAACAAATGTATTGTAACATTGCTCCAGTTTTGGAACGATATAATAAATAAGGGTTTAGGTTTCCAGTTTTAATTGTTCCAGGTGATGAGAAGCCATGATGTGTGTTATCATTTCACAGGCTCCCCAGTGCACAGCAGCACCTGCCATGTAAAATACAGAGTGTCAGGCTAAATTAAAATTTCAGATAAATACTTGATAATTTCTTTTTAAAATTAATATTTATTTAATAGAATTACATCATTTCTTCCCTTCATTTCCTTCCTCCTGAGGCTACCAGGTACCCTCCATCCCATCTGTCTTATTCTCTCTATGAATTCAAGCTTTTAATAACTTTTTCTTTGATTATTATTGTGACACATCTATTCTCTTGTGTGTAAACACGTGTGTTTCTGTGTGTGTATATAAAACATCCCGAGTCCTTTTTTTTTTTTGCTTGTATATGTTTTCTGAGCTGACCAGTAGAACTCCCTCTATAAATTTCTATATGATTTGTGGAGACAGGGTCTGTCACTGAACCTGGAACTTGATTTGGAGTTTCTATATAATTATGCAAGTCCCTGGCATCTACCTGTCCTCCCCTTCCTCTTCCATTTCAGTGCTGTGATAGAGGAGTAGCATCTATTGTTTTAAACATGTGCTGAGGATTTGAACCCGGTCTCATACTTACTCAGAAAGCATTTATCGATTAGGCTCTCTTTCCAGTCTCTGATTTTGTGAAATACACAATACATCAGCATTATCATCCTACTATGCTAGGGAGCACAGGAACTTGTGGGAGAACCTGGAACACATGAGGCCAGAGGAAATAAGCCAGGCCTTACTTGTCTGAACAATGTGCGGTGAACTCACAGAAATGGAGCAAAGAGTGAATACCATGGACTGTAACAATGGGCAAGGAAGAAAGAAGAATGGCTGGGTGGCAAGTTCTGTGTTACTTAGTAATCTTTTATTTTTAAACCTTTTTTTTTTTGAGAATTTTATCCATGAGTACACTGCATATATATCAATAACTATTAGGGGGTTCCTTCTTAAGCAAATCAATTCTCTCTTGCCCAGCAGTGATTGATTGCCTATAGCTCTTCATCTAAAGGTAGAAACTTGCAAAGGTTTCCCTCACTCACATTTGCTTGGTGACTGGTGTGATGTTTGTGCTCTGTTTCTGCTGGCAACCATACTGTTGTGGTTTCGTGGGCACAGTGTCCATGTCGTGTCTAGAGGATACTATCACATAGCCAATATTCCAAACCTTCGACTCTTTTAATATTTCTGGCTATCCTTTGCAATATGTCTGAGTCTCAGGTATGTGTTGTGTTGTATTGTAGATGCAGCAGATAGAAATAAACACAGTATGGCCACTTATTCTCTTCTTTCTGATCAGTTGTGGCTTTCCTCCTTTTGAGAGGGACCTTAAAGGTCATTACACAGCTGTTGGTAGTTAGTGTAACATTACGGATGTCTTGATGGGTCAGTCATTATTCTCACAGATTTAGAGTTGGTGTATCACTCCTTCAGTATATACCCAATGTACTCTATATTCTAATATCCTATCTAGAAATATGTTCAAGGCCATATTCATTATCAGTAGGTAGTTCACAATAGCTAGGAAATGGAAGTAGCCTAGATGTTCCTCATTATCCATTATGAAAGAATGATGAAAATGTGGTATATATACACAATATGAGTATCTTAGTTAATGCTTCTACTGCTATGAGAAAACACCAATCCAAAACTATCTGTGGAGGAAAGGGTTTGTTTTTGTTTCCCAGATTATAGCCCATTATCAAGAAAAGTCAGGGCAGCAACTCAAGGAAGGAATCTGGAAACAGGCACTGAAGAGAAGCCATGGAGGAACACTGTTTACTAGCTTGCATCCAGGACTTGCTCAGTGTGCTTTCTTATACAATCTATGCCCTCCTTTCCAGGGGTGGCACCACATACAGTGAGCTAGCCCCTCCTCCATCAATTGTTAATCAAGAAAAGTCCCTACAGACTTGCCTACAGACCATCTGATAGAGGCATTTTCTCAACTGAGGCTCTTCTTTACAGATAATTCCAGCTTGTGTCAAGCTTACCAAAAAAAAAAATAAATAAATAAATAACACCTAATCAATGCACTGAATAAGGAAACCTAGACACAGAAAGACACATTAAGTGTTTTCTATTACTTGTGGATTCCGGCTCTTTATGCTTTAGTATGCAGCTGTAGTAACTACAGAGTTAGGACAGTAGAAAGCCACCGTGTGGTGAGGTGTAGAGAAGGAGCTCTAGAGAGGGGTTAATTGGACACGAGTAAGGTGGGGGCAAGAGGGAGACTTAACTGGGGTGGCAAGATGAGGGGTAATACAAATCCAGGAGTGAGGAGAGATAAATAAGTGCTTGAAAAATCCACAGGGAAACATTTATAAGATTACTTAAAAAGACATTATGTCTATCTATCTGTCTGTCTGTTTTCTAGATATTGATATATATAAATATTTATAGAAAATATATATTATATTTATATTATATATAAAAATGTTTATATATTTATATAAAAATATATATATAAATATATATTATAATATATATATTTTAAATTAGCACACGCACACACAGTTATCCTACATGAGGAAATAATCTACATTATTACCCCACATGAAGAAATAATGTCCCCCTTCAGATATACAGATTACATGACAAGAACTCCAGTGAATTGTCTGTTATGGAGTTCAAGAGAACCCCCATGTGCGCGCGCGCGTGCGCGTGCACACTCACACACATACACACAAAATATATAAACTATCGGCATTGCCATCAGTTGCCTCACAAAACCTTAGGGTAGGTCCCTATTGCTGAAGATGCCACACTTGGAAGAATCAAGGTGGTTCTGAGCTTGAAGCCTCTTCCATGGGGCTTGGCTATCACAGTATAGGAAGGTGCTATGAAAGCCACCAAGGGAGAAAACTAATCACTTAAGGGCCTTCTGGATGAAGACAGATGTTTTAAAACTAGGAAAATGCTTTGCAAATCAATCAGAAATGAACAACAACAACAAAATCTGTTAATTGCAGGGCATTAACGCCAAATAAACATGACTTTTAAAGGCTATTTGACTTACACCAGTTAAAAGGTAGCTGTGAACTTCTCTATTATCCATGGCAGCGTGCTAACAGAATAGCAGATTGTAAACAGACAGATCCTAGGTCTTCAGGAAGGTGACTGCCATCACATGGAGTCACAGTGCTTATGCAGTAAGATGTAACACACAATCAGTGGAAGGACTGAGGGCACCGTGCTGCATTGAGCACTGTGAATTTTAACTTTTTGTGAAAATTTTAAGTTATATCTGAGTGGTATTAGTTTCACAACTTCACTGGATTTATAATGCCTGGTCACTCTACACTTACTTACTCATCTAATCTGAAATGTTAAACTTCAAAATGTGCTCCTAGTTTTCAAGAGAACAGTAGTACAGATTCTTGTATTTTCTATATTACTATATTTACTCCTGGTGAATTCCAAAGGTCCCTGGAACTTTGTAGAATCCTGTTCCCCAGGCCAAATTGCAGAGTAAACCCATAAATTGGAAGTACATAAGAGAAATAACATTGTGCCGCTCATGTTTCATGGGAAAGAATTGGTTGACCAGGAGTCCAAACATGAGTGTAATAATTTTATGGGATAGTATATGTACTGCCTCCATCAACTCATATTGAGCACTGTTGGAGAAAAAGAAGGTAATAGAAACTATAGGATAGATGCCAGAAGGTGAACATTAAGAACACCTCTAAAGAGCTGAATTGATTTTAAAAGTATTTTGAAGGACTTAAATGGGGCCTTCCTTAGGTAGTATTTCAGAATATTTTAATTAAATCACAGTGGCTCAGAGTTGAAATCTCCCCTAAAGATCTAAATTGGGCAAAAATCGCTCATCAAATTGACACTCTCTGATTCCTTCTCATTAATGAAAACCTGTATGTGTGCTTTAACTGTGGCCCGGCATTCCTCCCAGAGATGTGCAATTAGGAGTGTGTAAAGGTTTGCTCTGTAAAACAGTGGACTTAATATTTCCTGCATGACTCTGGAGAACAGATCTAGGACCAATGAACTGCATGGAGAGGGCAATCTTGTTCTGCTTAATATAGAAGATAGTCCCTGGAATCGCTCATTAGTTGGAATAATGTGCTTTTCAAGGTCATAAGCTCTGTGTCAAAGAGATGCTTAATATGTGCAAAATTTTTGTACTTTCTAATTATATAGGGATATTTTTAAAATTATTGTAAGCCAAAATTTCAAAGTTCTTCACTCTTTTACTTTATATTTTATAGGATTGAGCTGAGTTTGTGTGATTTTAATGGATGCTGAACTGTTAAGCAATCTGTTTTAATTCAATGTCTTTGCAATTATACTGAACATGGAATAAAATAGTGAATGGGCTTAGATTATTTCAGTGTATTAGCTTCTATTTAAAATCAGGACAAGATGGAAACCACTATGTTGAAGATATTTTTTTTTAGGTGTTAAATAGGATGTGGTAGTGTGTTTCCAAATGCCTTATTATACACACACACACACACACACACACACACACACACACACACACACACGTATACATTATGGATCTTCTACATCAGTGAGAGCAATTTGTCATGAAGACTTTTTTTTTTTTTTTTTTTTTTTTTTTTTGGTTTTTCGAGACAGGGTTTCTCTGTGTAGCTTTGCGCCTTTCCTGGAACTCACTTGGTAGCCCATGCTGGCCTCGAACTCACAGAGATCCGCCTGGCTCTGCCTCCCGAGTGCTGGGATTAAAGGCGTGCGCCACCACCGCCCGGCTTTGTCATGAAGACTTTTAACAAGAGAGGCTACAGTAGGCTGAAAAGAATAAATTGATATATAACAAGGCAATTTCTAAAGGCTATTTTTCCTTGGGACTTCGGGAATCCTGTTGTTCCTTCAATGAGGAGTTATTCCCTTATAATTCAGTTTTCCCTTAGGTTGGTAATTCTTTGATACACCAGAACTGGATTATTTTTATGGACCCTCCAAGTTTTACAAAGGATAAAAGAAGGATACATTTTATTTGTCTATCAACTTGTTTTCACCAAAGGAGAAGAGCCAATGTGTGTATCAGAAGAGTCACAGCAAACTGATTAGAAAGTCAAAGGAACAGAGGAGTGTAGATAGATATACCTCTGGAGATAAAATTTCGATTGAGTCAGAGGAATTCTCACACTGTTGTAATTACCTCATTCTGATTGACATATTCATTTTTATGTGTTGAAATTGGCAAGGCAATAAAATTGGAAGACTTCATGTGATTAGTTCTTTTTTCAAATCTTAATGAATTCAAAGCAGAGACACATGTCTGTTCAATATGAAGAAAATTTACAGACTGAATTTCTACTTTTGTGGCTCTTCTACACTGTTATCTTTTTTCAGTTACTAATTTGAAACAAAGCTTTAAAATAAGTTTAATAGCCTTATAAAATGTATCAGTGACTTTAAAAGTAATTTCAAAATTTGTACTTTAATTTCATATTGATATGTTTTCCCCAGACAAATGTGACAGGAAAATGTTTGCATGTTACAAAACTTAATGAGGAGTGGAAAGAAAATTTTTATTAATAAAATTAATTATAACAAAGCATACTTATCTACTCAACCAGTATAATTGATTATACTCTGAACCACATACTTAGACTGTCTTTACAAAGAAACACTACACCTTACACTCCTAGTGTTCTCATAGGGTGGCCATTTTGAATTGAATTTAAAAATGATAAAATTGAGCCACAATGTGGTTAAGTAACTCATCAAATTCCCATGCATGTAAGTTATGAAACTGAGATCAAATATGGTTAGTTGTCTTAGTTACTATAGTGTGTATTTATAAAATGATATTTTATAGATTCTGTTATTTCCTCGCAGTTGAGACAAATATTTGTGAGAAATATTTACAAAGAAGGAAAGATTTTTTTTGCGGGGGGGCTAAAGACTTCAGAGATGTTGACTCGTAGTAGGCTGATTCTGTCACTTTGAAACTGAAGACAGAAAGACTATCAGCAGTGCATGGTGGGGTCGTTTATACCATGGTAGCCAAGAAGCTGAGCAAATGACAAGGTGCTAGATCAATGTATAATCTTTCAAAGCTACACCATACCTGATACACTTCCTCTACAAAGGCACCAACTCCCACAGTTCTATCACCTCCCAATAATCTACCCAAAGCTTAGATTTATCATTGGATTAAATCATTAGCTGCTAAGATATAGCCCACATGATCTATTCATCTCTAGAAAATCCTGAGGTATGTTTTCCCAACTTCTAAGCATCTTTCTGCCTAATCAAGTTGGTGGTCTTGATTAACTATCATGGTAACTAATGAGCTATTGGAGTTCCTTCTGATCCAATCAATTCTCCATATGCAATTAAGGTAACTAATGTGTTTAAGAAACTCCAGAATCTCATTATTTTCTTGCTGTAGCTGAATTTAAGTCCAGAATTTAATTGTCCATACATGTTTTTCTATTATTTTTCATTCATACACAAAAGTCTAGTGCCAGATACTAACTATCCAGCCAGTTACTTCACGGTACTTCAAGAAAATCATACTTAATTTGTTCTTTTCCTTGTGTGTTTATATGTGTTTCATATTTATTCCACATGTTATCCTGTTTTCTATTGGATATAATAACTCATATATTACCATACAATGCAAACTCCATCTTTTTAAAGGCCTTTCCTCTTATTGTAGTTATCTGTGGAAAGTATGTCCTTCACTCTCATTTTATATTTTCATATTGTGGTAAAAATTAATACTTAGTACATAATATTGTATGTTATGTATTTTAAGACTTTACATATATTTAGTAATATCAAATAACTTTGTATAGAGAAGAATAAATTAATACTGTAAATATTATTTAAGGGATTTAAAATTTTACTTCAGATTTTCAAAAAATATTTTCTAAAGATTATTAATTTTATTTTATACCACAATTGTTTTGTTTGCATGTGTTTTGAAAGTTTAATGCATGCACACCTGGTGTTTGCAGAGGCCAGAAGAGGGCTGCAGATTCCCTGAAACTGGAGTTAGAGATGGTTATAATCTGTTTTGTGGGTGCTGGGAACTGAACCTGCATCCTCTCTGCATGAGCAGCAAGTATTCAACTCCTAAGCCATCTCTCTAACCCTTGATTTTAGGTTTTTAAGATCACAACAAATAATGTGCAGAGGAGGCTTTAAATATTTATAAAGTTTACAGATTATCTCATTCACCACATATCCATAACAGAATAGAATGAAATTATAAAACTTCTGTACTGTCTCATTTTTATGCAGTTTTATTTTTATCCAAATAGTTTGGATTCTTTTAAGAGCATTATTTCGGGCTGGAAAGATGGTTTAGTGATAAGGCGTGCTTGTAGGGAATCAGAATTCAATTTCTAGCACTCATAGCAGGTACCTGAGAACTACCCTGTAACTCCAGCTCCAACGGATCCAATACCCTCTTTAACTTCAGGGTCATCAGGCACACACACACACACACACACACACACACACACACACACACACACACACAATTAAAAATAAAATGAAATTTAAAAGTAGACTGTAATGTCACACTGACACAAATACAATTTCTTTCAATGTCCTGCAATTTGGGGATGTTCACTTAATATCTCTGAACTCATGTCCTTCTGGAAATGATTGAGAGCATGCTGTCTTCTTGCTGTGGTTAATTAAAAACATAACCTCACCTATATCTCACTGCAGAAACATCTTCTTCTGTCTTGCTCCTCTATTTCTTGTTAATCTTTTACATTCCCCATAATTTAATTCCTTCTAAGGAGTTACTTTTTTCTTAACCTCAGATGGAGCAGGCATTTCAATCTTCTTTTCTTTGATATTGTGTCTATATCAGCCAAGTGCCTTCTAAAAAACCTCTAGATATTTTGATCAGAATGAAATTTGATACTGGAAGAACATTATGGGAATGTTAGAAATTAAAAATGCCTGGAGAACAAAAGTAATTAGAGAGAAAGGGAAGTGTCCCACGGAGTGTAATAACTGCAAGAAGCTGTTAACTGTGCCCTAGACACACGGGAATAAATAGGGAAAGCACTAGTGTCTGGGGGTCTCTCACTACAGGAAACTGCCTTTGCCTGCGGGCTGTAATATGGATGAGAGACAGTTGTATTCTAGGAAAAGAGAACCATGTTTCTTCGACCTCAGGACTATAGCCACTACTGTGGATGCTGGTTACATAAGACAAAATCTGAAAAGTGATCAGGTAAAACATAATTTTCAGAACTTTTCTCTTTAGGTGTAGTACTTGCCTGGTCACTTGTGAGGGTAATAGTACATCATCAAGCAGCCTCAGGGCATGAGAAATTGTACAGAAATGGTCTGTTTCTGCTTCTACTGCATGTTGATCATTCTGATGTCGAAAGTTATGTTCCCCAAATTCTTTTTCAAACTTCCAAAATAACATGTATTTGGGATTCATAAGTCTTAGTACAGAAGGGAAAAGCAAGATGTTGAAACATATGAGTTTTGATTTCTGCCTTTACTGACTTCTGACATTTCAGTTCATAAACTATATCCTGCTATAAGAGGACTAGTACCAGTCTCCCTTTTTGGCTGGTTTAGTATAAATTTTCCAATAAAATGCAAAAGGTTTTGATACCATCACAGCTAAACAGAGGAGAAGATGAAGGAATGTGATATTCACTGTCCTAACTCTCCCCATTTTGTTTGTGTATAGTTTTAGTTGTTGTTGACGCTTTCATTTTTTCCCTTATCAGTCAATTTCTGCTTCCTAGACTTATGAGGCTGACTAATGGAAATATACCTTCATGACAGAGGACTGAAACTACCCCCAAACAACAGAGGGCCTCATAGGTCAGATCACCTTTTAAGTCAAGACCAGCACCCAAGATGATGTGGCTTCATTCCAAAGGAGCACTAAGAAACTTGTGGCAATCCAGTTGTTTCCCCCAAGAGACAAAAGGGATGACCATGACTCCAGACACCCCAGCAGAGTTAGTACTGAAGTAGCGATTAGAACATAGGTCTGACCAGAATTATCTGGTTTGCCATCATGTGCATCTCAGCTTCACTCTTTGTTGCCATTTTCCAGAAAATTCCAAAGCTCCTGCTAATTGACTTGAGATCATGAAACTTTGTATATTTCCATTCCAATGTGCCCAAGGCAGTGAAGTCTCTTTTATTTTCCCTTCATCACGGTTTGTCCCATTGACTGACATATTGGGATGGGTGACAAGCCTAGTCTTTTGAGAATGCAGGAGCTGGGCTTTTGGCCAAAAATATATTTGGAAATAATCATGTCGCATACCATAGGCTAATTCCTTGTTAACAAACATTCAGTCAATTCTCCCTCTTCATAAAAAATGAATGCAAAACATTTTTCTATGGGGAGGAGAAGAAAACTTCCATTCAATCTCATCATAGATAAAGGATTCAAAAATCTTTTCATATCTCTATCTCAGAAATATTTGGTTACAAACTAAAATTTTCTTTAAGAGAAATGAGATTCTATCTTCCAAATACCTAAGTTACATAATTGAAATTGATAAAGTGGTAATGATACATTCCGTTTCAGAAGTATGAAAAATTAAATATTGTCCATAGATATTATAGAACTTTGCTATGGATATTATTACTAAACCACGGAGAAGTGAGGGTTTTTCCACTTGGTCATAGTTCTATGTTGTGAGAATGTCTTTGTCCTGGGTTTCTATCTCTTGAACCTGCCCTCTGGCAATGTCTTTCTTTCTCATTATTTTCCTTCCTCATATACTAGAGGGACATTTGGTGATATGATTGATGTTCCACCTTTACTCTACCTTAAAATCTGGGTAGTTCTTTAGTTACTTTACACCAAGGTGGGTAGCAATTTGAGACTGTACAACACACTCAAGAACTTTGTAAGCATACTCTTCACTAGACTCCAGTAAGTGTAATTACACTAATAGCTTGGCCAGTGAGTTTTTAAAAATAGTATTAATTCCTTATGAATTAATATATTTCACACAATATATTTTGATTATACTCACTTCCAACTCCTTCTTTATCAATTTTCTGCACCCTAACCTCCATACCTACCCAACTAAGTTTTCTTGCCCCATCCAGCTCTGCTTCTCCACAATTCTAAGTATACTTAAATATCTAAAATAGTATGTGAGTCACGGAATTTTATGAGTGCACGACACCAATAGCCTTTTCCCTGATATATTTTATCCATCTATAAGGATTTTGAAGATAAATTAAGGATGCTCATTTTTTTATTTTTTATTTTTATTTTTTTTTTTAGGATGCTCATTTTTTTAAACAAAATCAGTGATGACTACACCCTGAATTTGGTCTTTACCTATCCATTATATCTTCTTGTAAGCCTCAAAATTTCTAGAGGCTCTTTTCCTTTTCTTGTAAGCCAGCCATTTGTTTTCTTAGCTAATTAATTTCCTATAATATCTTGTGAAATGTTGCTAATTTCAAACAAAAGAACAAAAATCACCAGATGGAGTTAAATAAACAGAGAGATGCTTCTCTATGGGTCAAAGCTACGGCTGTGGGGAAAGATTGAATTTCACTCCTCTATGGAGAAAAAGGAAAAGAAATTAGAGATTTTAAATGCTGGAGTGTAAGAATGGAAATTACTGAAAGACATGGGGGAGAGCTGAGTCAATAGGATCAGAACATCTATTTTTGCTAAAGCGTGCTTCATCAAAAAGTTAGGCACCAACCCTCCTCTAGAGATTGAGACATGGGAGCTCAGCCTTTGCTGATGATAGCATTTCAAAGGTATGTTTTCGCTCTTCTCAAAAGACATCCCTGGACTATAAAGGATTTACAATGTAAAGAAGTAGAGAACAAATGTACAATTGCAAGTTTTCTGAAATAAGTGCTTTGAAGGACAAGGAAGGGCAAGTGGTCAGCAAGAAAGCTCTTTAAAGTGCATCTGAACTGAGGGGGGCAAGGAGTTGTATCAGTTACTAAACCCCACTAGGCGTCTTTCCTAGTCTTACTTGTTCCAGCATCTTTTACAAAAACCGAAACTCACTGCACATATTACCTGCCTTACAAATCACCATAAGGAAGTGCTTTACAAACTGCTTTGCATCTTTTACACATAATGTGGATGTATTTCAAACATTCACTGACAGTGTGAGCTTTTTCTCCCCCCACCTCAGTCCCAGAAGCAAGTGCCACATATTTTACGTTGATCTTACAAAAGAATCTCATTTCGAGTGACAATTTTATTATATTTTGCTTCATAGCCTGAAAATATAAATGGCTTGTATATACATTTGTTTATTTCTCATTCATACAAGATGTCATTAGCTATGAATTTCATGTGTCTTCACTATATGTGTCCTCTGTTCAGGAACTCGGTTTGAAAGACTGCCTGTGTTTAAACCAGGCTATTCTCTTAGCAACAGGTGGGGGCCAGAGTTGGCAGAATTACAGAAAAGCAAATTACACTTTTACATATAATGTACTTGCCCCAACACCTGCCCCACATTTTGTTGACCAAAGAAAGCCAATGGCTACACCTGACAATGGATTCATGAAACTGCTACCACAGGACATCTCCAGAAATCATGTGGCCAATAGGATGATTTTGGTTAAAAGGGAGGCATAAACATTTCAAAACAAATGTACTGTCTGTTATAAAATCACATTGTGAGAAGGGACTTGAGAGTCTGGGGACAAGCAGACAAAAACATTGGATCTAAAAATGTTGAGTTGAATCTTAATTTTACCAATACTGATGGCTTTGCAGAATGGCTTGTGTGAAATGCCACGTGATCTTGTAATTGGAAAACATTTGGGAAATCAATTTTTCAGTGAGTAGTTTAATGTTTAAGTTCATTTGAGTGAGGTCTTGGTCAAGTGGCAGTCAGTTGAATGAACTGGAAAAGATCGCAGCATAGTGTTTGGCTCAAGCCAATTCATTTTACTTTACTGCTTCTATCCATGGGCTCATAAATATTCATGACATTTGAGCATGGAAGGGAAATAGGTTCTGCAGAGCAAGTGTTATAAAGAAAGCACTTCCTGTCATAGATATTCAAATCAAAACAGACAAAAGATGTGACTATGTTTTGATTCATGCCAGTTATTTTAGCAGATAAAAATAAACAAACTGTAAAATTATACTGCACTTAGGGTTAAGAACAAGAGAAAAATACATCATTATAGAGACAGGTCTAAGTGACTTTCTCCTAAATTTGAACACATAAACTAGGTAAGTTTCTCTGCTGAGGCACTGGAATTGTAGATGAGTTGATATCCAAGAAACAAAAGCAGTGAGAAAGGGACAAGATTTGAGGAACCTAGCTCTTATTCTATCCTTGGGGGCTAAGCCAGTTTCTCAGGAACCAAGGACAGATCAACTAGAGCATCAAAGACCTAGTTTCTGATCAGCAGGTATGATATTAATGTGTTAATTGTAATGATTTGGTATGGATTCACCGAAATATTTGCAACTCACCTGATTAGAATTGGAAACAACTATAAACCTAGTCTTTTGGCCTCATGTGATTTCTCCAGTTGCTAAAGTGCATTTCCTACTTTGAGGCTCGTCTCAGCACGGTGGGGCATATATTGAAAGTATTTACACACACACAGGCTATGGGTGATTTTTTTTTAAGGTATTTTGTACAATTGGCTAAAAAGTTATCATTCTGGACTCCATGACTTCTCTTTTCATTTGGACATCTATATTCCTTTTTCTTAGGTTTCTTGGTCATCCAAAATGTAGACTGAAAATATTGTAAGTTTGTGGTGGAACAAAGGTCATGTAAGCATTTGTTTGGGGGATGTAGTCAACTGTTATTATTCTGTCAGTGTCTGCTACAGAATTATGCAATGCTGGGACTACATATTTAAGGGAAGAGGAACCATGACTTGTTTTCCTTTCAGCTTTTGCAATCATTTGCATGCTGACTAACTCTTTTTTGAGGTGAATCCCTAGTGGCAATAATGTATGGCTCTCATGCGTTGGCTTAAAGATTGTTATATAGTGAATATTAGTAACAGGGTACAAATCTCCTGAAGACCAAAGTAGAGGATAATCACAGATGGAAATACATCATCCCAGAACACACTTTCTTCTATCATTTCCCAAAAGAGTTATAAAAGATTATGTAGGGTTAAGTCAGGAAAACTGAGTGACAACCAGTTGCCAAAAAAAAAAAAAAAAATGAGATTTGTGCTTAGGGAGATTCCTAAGTCTAATACTCTATTGCTGATGAAGCATGAGGTCTTAAAATTTTAAAGTACCTGGAAAGAAATCTTTGTACCTTTTTTGATGTATACTTATCAGCTATTACTTTAAATACAGTTTAAAATTCTAACCACTTTATTAGTAGCTATTTTATGTTATTGTTACTTCTCATAATTATAACGGGACTATTCCTATATAATGTGTTTGAAGCTATATAGATGATAGGGATATAAAAAATAAATATATTTGCACAGAACTGATGCATTACTTCTTGTAATTAAGATCCATCATGTCGTACCTGCTTCTGTTATATTAAAACAGCAAAATCTGCAGTTCTTACAATAGCATTTGTAAAGTGCTATTTTGAGTGCAATTGCCAGGTCTGTGCAGTGTGTGTGTGTGTGTGTGTGTGTGTGTGTGTGTGTGTGTGTGTGTGTGTGTATACATGCTGTATTTGCTACCAGTAGTTCTTAGGAAATCACAGTGTGTGCCAGTGAAGGTAGAGAGAGATTCAAGGTTCTGTGTCTATCGTAGTAAGTCACATCTGTTATTAATCTCTCATTTTTTTCTCTAGTCTGTCTCTATTTCTGTTTCTTTCTCTCTCTTTCTTCCTATAACTTCCTCTCTCTCACTCTCTTCTCCTTTTCCTTTGTTCTTCTTTCCCTCCCTTCATTACTCTGTCTTCTTAACACACACACACACACACACACACACACACACACACACACACACACACACACACCAAAAAATAATAATAACATGCCATATCCAAAAACAAAAACTAAAGAATTGTTTGTATACACTTGAAATAATATTGATGACACAAGTACATGAGCATAGTTGAAAATTTTCAACCATGAAATAAAGTATGCATCACCCTAAGTAGTTTGGACTAAAATATCTAGAAAGATGCATTATGATTCTCCAATTTTTAAATGTTTATTTTATTTTTTTACTTCTTCTAGCTTCAGTTACAATGGGAAACTATCTGAAAGCTTACAGTTTCCCCACAAAGTAACTGATACACTTAGGGTTAATAACAATAAGAACTCTGCTATTAATAAATACAGACATTTATTTAGCGCCTCCTGTGCCCCAGACACTTTCAGAGGCTTCTTACTACCTGTGCATTTTGTTACCAAGAACCCCACTAAGTCCTGAGCTGGCCAGTAAAGAAAAGGAGCTTGGGAAAGCCGGAGGGTACTGCAGCTCATCAGCAGAGCTGTTATTTCAGCCCAGGCCTCTGAGGCCCAGCACCCATGCTCTTAACAGCTCTAACCCAGTTCCATGAATGTGCTGATTCTATTCCAGAGCCACTCAACTCCACTTGGCGAAGCTCTCTGAGATCTTTGGAATCTGAGCAGTATCTAAATTTAAGCTCAAGACCCCTCTCTCTTCTTCAATCTACTTTGTCCTACTTTGGCTTCCCTCCTGCTAACACTAAACTCTGGAATAGTGGAGGTCACACCTAACAGTTCAAAAAAATATACTGTAGTTGTATTGTACTTGGTGAGAATCAGTCCTTTCTTTCATCCACTTGTTTCATTATTCACCTTGGCCTCTATCAAAATGCTTACAGTACAGATAAAAACTCCCTTTCCCCCCTCTGTGTGTGTGTTCCTGAATGTGTGTATGTCCACATGTGAGCACATGCATATATATATATATATATATATATATATATATATATATATATATATATATATATATATATATACAAGATTGAGGATTCCTTAGTTTGCACATATCATTAGAATGCCCAGGCATGCAGAGCATATACAGAGCGTTCCTGTCTACTCCTTACTGAAAGCCTGCACGTTTCTCTGGTAAATGTAGGAAGAATCTTTGATTAGAGGAAGTTTCTCATATATTCTACTAACACATTCTTTCTCTCTTCGTTCCACACTACAGCTAGATTTTTGTTTTTCTATTGCCTTGTCTCTGTCTGTGCTTTATCCTAAATTGCCATTAGCTTAAAAAAAAACCCAAAAACCAAACAAACAAAAAACAAAACAAAACAACAACAACAAAATAAACAGTCCTCTCTGTTAAAACAAGTCCAAGGAATGTGGAAGAGGACATCCTCCTGTATCCAAAGCCCTCAAGAGCTTCACACTCAGGAAACATATGTCAAGGTCCTCAGTGGACTTTCCTGAAAAAGCAGAGTTTCAGGTTCTGCTCTTGGTCTTTAAGGAGAGATCTATAAATACTAACATGTATGATACCAAAACATACAATTACATAACACAATAATAAACCCAGAGCATGAAGAAGAGATATAAAGCTATTGTTACACTAAATTTCAGTAAAAATAGGCCTGTCAAGTGAATCCTTTGGAAATTTCAACAAGCCTGAATAAACCTATATTGTCTGAATATAAAAAAGTGTTGAGTTTTGACATGTATCTGAATGATAATTTATATTAATTGAAGATTCCACTTTAATCAAACATTTTCCCCAAACACAACTACAGATGATGAAATCCAAATATTGGGATTTAGACACAGTTTCTATTGCATTGAAAATTTCGTTCTGATTTTAGACACTGTCTCATGCGATGCAGGCTGATCTCAAACTTTGTGTAGCTAGGGCTGGCTTTGAACTCCTGATTATGCTGCTTCTGTTTACTAAATATTGGAATTACGTACATATGTTAACATTCCTAATTTAAGAAAATATATTTTAATCTGGAAAAAATGTCTCTAGAAAAGGAAATAATGTGAAGTGTATAGCCACAAATACTGAGTGTGGGCTAGACAGAAAACAAATACAGAGGGGGCTACATTTAATTATATGACAACCTTTGACTTAGATAATTTATGGCTTAAACAAGTCTCTTTACATTTTAAAAATTGGGCCAGTGTTCATTATAAATATTAATGAGGTCAGAGTGATGCTTCATTTTGCTCATGCTATGTGAACTGATGAAATCCAGAAACTTTCATACTGTCACCCCAGCCTGTAGTGATAGGTGTTCTGTATTCAGTCAGCCACCTTGTTTCTTGGCTTGCATGTATGAGTGAGAGTACTTGTTTGTGTCTGGCTTGATTCACTTAACGTGATGTCCTGCAGTTCTAATGATTTTTACTATTTGCTAGAAGTCTATTTTTTGTCATGTCTGATGAATATTCCATTGTGTATATACAACTTATTTTCTTAATCTCCTAGGTTGATTCCATTTCCTAGCCATTATGAGTAGTGCTAAAACAGGCATGAAAATACAGGAATCTCTCAGTATGCTCTTTTTATTGTCTTATGAACTACATGCAGAAGCAGGATTACTGGAACCTTCATTTACTTTAACATGAATTATTATTGTATTAAAGCAGTTAGATAAAAATAGTTATCCAGATTATAAATATTCTTAGAAATGTATGTTGCTGAAAGTTTACCTTTCAAGACATAAAACAATAAAGATGTAAAATGCTTTAATTAGAGCAATATGGCTTTCTTGATATTTGGTTTGGTTTAACTTTAAAATCCTTATCACTCTAAACTTGGTCAGCTTTTGTATACTCCAGTCTCCTTAACTTGTAACTAATTTAGACATTGTGTTGCCTGTTTGTGTTCTTCATGGGAAACCTAGATGGTGCTCTACATTCTTGAGATGTGATTGGCTTTCCAATGTAAACTTTTATGTTTCTGATTCCTTAACACTTGGCTTATTTCATTTACAGTTCTGTGACTACCTGTGAACCAACTTGGGAAATAAAAAGTCTGTACAGGCACACCCGATCCGATGTTAACCTTAATATCCAAATGCTAGTAAAAACAGAAAGTATTACATATTCATATTCACACATTTCTAGCCTTTTATCAGTCTTATAAAAATATTTATATCATAAAGTTATGAACAGCTTACCATAAACTGGTGCTACATGAACGTGTTGTTCCAGAAAAATTGCTTCCCCCCTGAACCTAATTTGCATATTTTTTTTTTTACTACAGTGTTAGGTGTTTTATGCTTGTTCATGGACTTTATACTTTCATCTTCCTTGAGACTGATAATGACTTGTTGAATAATTTCTCTGCTATTGATTAGTTCAATCTGTTAAATATAATAGTATTTTTATAGGAATGTGTTTTACCTAAGTACTCACATAATTTTATAATCTTTTTTCTGACCTGGAGGCAAAACAAGGAAGCATTTCAAAGATTTGAATGTTGCCCAGATAATGAAAAGATTTAAAGACTTATCTCTAGGTGGGCTTTTATTATATCACAGAAGTTACAGAAACAGTTTTTCAGAGTTCTACCTATGCCCTGTAGACTAAGAATCCTACACTGGAAAATGGAAGATGATACCATGAAGGTGAGCTAGCTTTGCTTCATTGCCAGGAATGTCACCACCCATGGCTTTTTTTTTTTTTTTTGGTTTTTCGAGACAGAGTTTCTCTGTGTAGCTTTGCGCCTTTCCTGGAGCTAACTTGGTAGCCCAGGCTGGCCTCGAACTCACAGAGATCCGCCTGGCTCTGCCTCCCAAGTGCTGGGATTAAAGGCGTGCGCCGCCGCCGCCGCCGCCGCCGCCGCCGCCGCCGCCGCCGCCGCCGCCGCCGCCGCCACCACCACCCGGCCATCCACCCATGGCTTTATGAGTGTGCTGGTTATGGGAAGAAGCTCTACTGAAGAACTGCTTAGATCAGAATGGCTTATGGGATGTTTTCTTGATTAAAGACTAATATAAGAGGACCCAGCCCACTACATGCAGTGTTACCCCTGTATTGTAAGAAGGGATGTTGAAGAGGTGTTGTAAGTGTGAGGAGTGAAGGGAGAGGAAACTGTAGTCAAGATGCAAATGCATGAGAGAAGAATAAAAATTAAAAAATTAAAAAAAAATAGTCAAAACTCGGGAGGAGTGACTTGCCAGGAGAGATAGGCAAATTAACTGTTCTGTGAAAAATTTAAAAAGAGAGAAAGAGACAAAGAAAGAGACAGAAAGAAGAGAAAGAGAGAAAGAAGGAAGGGAAAAGAAAGAAAGAAGGAAAGTAAAAGAAAGAAAGAAAGAAAGAAAGAAAGAAAGAAAGAAAGAAAGGAAGGAAGGAAGGAAGGAAGGAAGGAAGGAAGGAAGGAAGGAAGGAAGGAAGGAAAGAAGGAAGGAAGGAAAGACGATAAGAAGAAGCATGGGGAAGAAGACAGTAGCAAAGCTTCTTCATGGTTTTGCCACAGTTCCTGCCCTCAGGTGTTTCTACCTTGAGTTCCTGCCTTGGCTTCAGTGGATGATGGACTATATAACCTATAACTACAAACAACTTACTCTTCCAGTAGGTTTTGGCCATGGGATCTACCACAGCACTAGAAAGTGGGCTTGGACAGGAAGTGAGAGCTGATTCTACTTTGAAGTTTGAGGTGGCTTCTTGAAGATTGACCTGTCAATTTATAGTCAGACCCAAACAAATTTGTGTCATATCTTCATATATCTCACATGGCATGCTCATGGAAACAAGATTTATTTAGTGTCTTCAGGCTAACCTGGAATTCTGTTTTACAGGGTGACTTTAGATTTTTAACTGGAATTGATATAAATTGAAAACACTCTCAGCGAACAAAACAAATTCATTAACATGAAATTGTAGAACTGTCATTTTGAAAGATTAAAAACACCAAAAAGGAAAAGGAGATAAAAGAAGAGAAAAAAGATCAAAACATTAAAAATTTATTAAATATCTCTCTATTAGCCAAGAAGCTGAGTAATTCTTAACACACTGTGTGTGTGTGTGTGTGTGTGTGTGTGTGTGTGTGTGTGTGTGTGTGTGTGTTTGTATGTCTTTCCTAGAAAGTCTTCTCTATGGCCCCCTCTTCTGATAATGGTGTGCACTATACCCCAGCCTTCCTTCTCACTAATGTTATGCACTGTAGTCGCTGTAAATCTATTACCACTGTAAGATTTTGAGCTCTTCAGGACAATATTGGGTCACATCTCCTGGTCAACTGCCTCTGTCCAGGGTAGCTGAACTGCAACTAGACATGGTATAATTTGCTGATGGAATTTGATCAAATGATTAGGTGAAAACAATTATACTTTAGTAATAATGGAGAGAAAACAATAAGTTAACACAAGCTGAGGAAATCTCATTGTAAGGCACAGAAAATTCTAACTCCTTGGTTGAAACAACACAACAGAGCAAACATACCGTGCACATTGTTTATTGATCTCTACAGCTCCACTATTGGAAGACTGGAACCAAAGAGAACCAAATGTTAAAAATAAATCAGTATTAAAAGTATTTTTGAACCCACGTGCTATTATAATTTCATGGGAATGTGTGCAGTGAGTACAAAATCGTAAAGTCCTAAATGAGATTAATTTGTAGCAGAAGCTTCGTTAGAGAAACTGCCCTTTGGGAGGAGTGCTGAGTTTTTTTTTTTTAGACAAGGCAAAACAAAAGCCCTTTGAGTAGTTAGAGAAGGAATGGATGGTGTCCCAGCAAGGGATTAGGGACAAGCTTTATAATGGAATGGTTGTTATTTAACATCTCTGGGCCTTGGTGCCTTGTCTGCAAAATGAGGATGCTAATGGCATCATTCTCAATGTCCTGGCTGTTAAATGAGCTGATAAGCATAAAGCTTTTAAAAGAGCCCTTGACACATAGTATGTGCTCAACCAAAGTTAAATGACATCATTATTACTACTGCTAATAGTATTATTCAAGAGGGACCATGGTAAGGACAGTAGGACTTTTCAAGTTTAGAGAGACCTGTGGAAAGTAAAATTTGCATGAAACCAAGAACATTTCAAGAACAAGGAAGAATGTAGTATAAGCATTAACTGGGGAAATAGATTTAAAAGTGGTTGACAAAGGTATTTTATTAAAATAAAAGATATATAGCAATTTTGATCAAAACCCTAAATTTCCTGTTTTCCTGTCTTTCTCTAGTTTCACTGTGTATACCCGTCTTTGGGATATTTGGCCAGATTCTGAATCAAGAAATCCTTGGTGGGGCTAGAGATTATGCACTTAGAGCCTAATGGCTTATAATGCTGAAGTAGGAAATTTTAGTGTGAATCTAATCCTTTCAGCAAATTCCAAGAGATAGACACATGTAATCCAATTTTAAATCTGTTTCAAAAAATTTGTCTTCCTTTACAAAACTAGCCAGAAGGACAGAATGTCAAGTCAATTATATTACACATTACAACTTTTTATTTCATTGTCTATATTGTCCCTTATTCTTTTATGAAATACTTTAAGTAAGTCACTATTCAAATACTATTCCAGGATTTCTCTCTTTTTCTTTATTAAGAATTTTTTTTTATTCATTTTACATACAAACCACAGATACCCTTCTCTTCCCTCCTCCTGCTCCCCAGCCTCCTCCTAACCCGCCCTCCATTCCCTCCTCCAAAATGGTAAGGCCTCCCATGGGGAGTCAGCAAAACCTGGTACATTAAGTTGAGGCTGATCCAAGCCCATCCCCCTCCATCAAGGCTGTGAAAGGTGTCCAACCATAGGTAATGGGCTCCAAAAAGCCAGCTCATGTACAAGGGATAGATTCTGATCCCACTGCCAGGGTCCCCTTGAGCAGACCAAGCTACACAACCATTTCGCTTATGCAGAAAGCCTAGTCCAGTTCCATGCAGGCTCCACAGCTGTTGGTCTAAGGTTCATGAGTTCCCGCTAGCTTGGCTTGGTTGTCTCTGTAGGTTTCCCCATCATGATCTTGATGCCCTTGCTCATAGAATCCCTTCTCCTTCTCTTTGACCAGACTCCTAGAGCTCAGCCTGGTGCTTGGCTGTGGATCTCTGCATCTGCTTCGCTCAGTTACTGGATGAAGGCTCTATGATGACAGTTAAGGTATTCACTCATCTGGTTACTGTGGTAAGCCAGCTCAGGCACCCTCTCCACTATTGCTAGTAGTCTAAGCTGGGGTCATCTTTGTAGATTCCTGGGAATTTCCCTAGCATCGGATTTCTCTCTATCACCATGATGTCAAACATGGTATGTACTCACTCATAAGTGGATACTAGATGTAAAGCAAAGGATAACCAAACTACAACCCATAGCTTCAGAGAAGATAGCTAAAAAAGGAGGACCCTAAGAGGGATGCATGGATTGCCCTAGGGAGGAGAAATAGATGAGATCTCATGAGTAAACTGGGGGTGAGGGGGAACAATAGAGTGTAGTGGATGGGGGATGAGAACATAAGGGTGTGGGAGACCAGTATTTCTTAAGAAAAGAAGCTGTAGGCTGGAAAGTTCACTCTGTGGTTAAGAGCACTTGCTGTTTTTCCAGAGACCCCAGGATCACTTCTCAGCACCCATTCTAGACAGCCCATATCTTCCTGTAATTCCATTTCAAAGACATCAGCAACCTCTTCTTTCTTTAGCAACTAAATTTATTTGCACATGCTCACATGCACTCATGCATGTACACACACACACACACACACACGCATGCATGCACACTTAAAATAATTTTAATAAATCTAAAAAAGAGTAGAAATTTATTTATTCATCTAAGCCAACAGGAAATATGCTAATCTTTCAAGGGATTATCCTAATTTTCCCTATTTACTCCTGTGATCCTTTTAAGTAAACCAATACCATGAAATAGCATCAAATAAAGACCACCAAATATCTCAGAAATAGCAGGATAGCAATAAATATTAAGTCTTCCTCAGCCATCTAAAATATTTTACATTATGTTATTTTCTCCAAATAAAGACAATTTTAAACTCAGATATCTAACTAGTTTTACTTAATGAGAATAATGTCTATTTAGACACATTATTTTTGGGGGCTCAGTACTATTTTCAATATCCCTTACATTGCACGTTAATGACACATTTTTAGTATGTGAACCATGAGTAAAATCAAAATTCACATATGACTAAATGCAAACTGAGGGCTTCTCTTGCAGAATAATGTTGAGAAAATGTGTTTCTAGTTCCTCTTAACTCCTCACTAGTTTTGGATTCTTCCTGGGTTAATCTTACCATGTCTCAATATTCACTTTTTATAATAGTATCAGTACTGAGTAGCCTCTCTGGGGACCTATCTCCAAAGAAAAGTGACTCTCCCCCAACTAGCAGATCAATTGCCAATAGCTCTCCAGCTAAGGATAGGACCCCATCGATCCCTCAGTCATCCATTCTGGGGTTTCGGCTGGCTTGATCTTGTGCAGGTTTTGTATGTGCAATCATGGCCCCTGGGAGTTCATGTGTGCAATGATACTTTCCCGTCCTGAAGGGATTGTTCATTCTAGGCATCCACTAACTACCTCCAATGCTTACAATCTTTCTGCTCCCTCTTTTGAGATTACCCTTGAGCCTTGTGGGTAGGAGGTGTGATATAAATGTCCCATTTAGAGCTGAGTACTCCACATCTCTAATTCTCTGCCTGTTGACCAGTTGTGGGTATTAATGTTATTCTCCATCTACAGCAAAAACAACCCTTTCTGATGAGAGCTGACATAAGCACTAATCATGAGTCAGTAAATAGCTCTAGGCACACTCAGACACAGGCAGGCAGCACCAAGAGGGCACAATGGGCTTATAAGAAATAACACATGAAGATGGTGGGGCTATGGCGAGAATCAAACCAAATATATGTTGTTTGTGTGTGTGTGTGCAAAATTTATAAACAATAAAATATACTTATGTACAGATACAAAAAAATTGGAATAACCTTCTGTATCTTATCAGACCACCATGCCTTAAAGTTAGACCTCAACAACAACAAAAATTATAGAAAACCCATAAACTCATGGAAACTGAATAATGCCCACCTGAAACATCAATGGGTCAAGAAGAAATAAAGATTTCCTAGAATTCAATGAAAATGAAAGTACAACATACCCAAACTTATGGGACACTATGAAAGCAGTGCTAAGAGGAAAATTCATAGCTCTAAATGCACACATAAAGAAGATGGAGCAATCCCATACCAATGAATTAACAGCACAACTGAGAGCTCTAGAACAAAAAGAAACAAACTCACCCAAGAGAAATAGACGCCAGGAAACAATCAAATTGAGGGCTGAAATCAACGAAATAGAAAACAAGAGAACAATACAAAAATCAATGAAACAAAGAGTTGGTTCTTTGAAAAAATCAACAAGATAGACAAACCCCTAGCCAAATTAACCAAAAGGCAAAGAGAGAGCATCCAAATTAACAAAATCAGAAATGAAAAGGGAAACATAACAACAGACAACGAGGAAATCCAGAGAATCATCAGACTATACTTAAAAAACCTGTACTCCACAAAAATGGGAAACCAGGAAGAAATGGACAATTTTCTGGATAAATACCACATACCAAAATTAAATCAAGACCAGATAAACCATTTAAATAGACCAATAACCCCTAAAGAAATAGAAACAGTCATCAAAAGTCTCCCAACCAAAAAAAGCCCAGGACCAGATGGTTTCAGTGCAGAATTCTACCAGACTTTCAAAGAAGAACTAATACCAATACTCTTCAAAGTGTTCCACACAATAGAAACAGAAGGAACACTACCAAACTCTTTTTATGAGGCTACAATTACCCTGATACCCAAACCACACAAAGATGCAACAAAGAAAGAGAACTACAGACCAATCTCCCTCATGAACATTGATGTAAAAATACTCAACAAAATATTGGCAAACCGAATCCAAGAATACATCAACACAATTATCCATCACGACCAAGTAGGATTCATCCCAGGGATGCAAGGATGGTTCAACATATGAAAATCAGTCAAAGGCAATTTATAGCAAGCCAACAGCAAACATCAAATTAAACGGAGAGAAACTCAAAGCGATACCACTAAATTCAGGAACAAGACAAGGCTGTCCACTCTCCCCATATTTATTCAATATAGTACTAGAAGTTCTAGCTAGAGCAATAAGACAACAAAAGGAGATCAAAGGGATACAAATTGGAAAGGAAGAAGTCAAACTTTAACTATTTGCAGATGATATGATAGTATACATAAGTGACCCCAAAAACTCTACCAGGGAACTCCTACAGCTGATAAACTCCTTCAGTAAAGTGGCAGGATACAAGATCAACTCAAAAAAATCAGTAGCCCTCCTATACACAAATGATAAAAGGGCTGAGAAAGAAGCCAGAGAAACATCACTCTTTACAATAGCCACAAATAATATAAAATACCTTTCTGACTCTCTAGGGAAAACGTTAGACTATACAGAGTACTATTTCTTTGTTTGGTTTGGCTTTTGGTTTTAGGAATGAAGCATTAGTTTGTATATATTCTACTACCAAGTTACCACCCAGCCCCAGTATTTCCTTTTTTTAAAATATGTATTCATATTTATTCTTTTATTTCATGCATACAAACAATAAAATATGATCATATCCAGTTATCTCCATCACCCCCTATAACACTTCCAGATCCCTAACACACCTTGCTCCCAAAATGTTTATTTTTAGTAACCCATCAAATTTACTTAGTGATACCCATATGTGCAAAGGTGTGAGGCCATCCACTGAAACACTGGAAACTAGCAATTCTAGCCTAAGATTTATTTTTCTGATGTTATACCGATTGAATTATTGCACATTTTATATTGAGAATAATAAAACTCTATCTTAACTTATTTCCAAAATGACTTTTATTCAGTGAAAGCACTTTCTCAAATTTAACTTTAAAGAGTGGAAAATAAGTAAGTATCTATAGATCTTAAACTCCACTGTATTTAAACAATATTTTGAAAGAATTAGTAGATTAAATGGTTAGAAGATCAAGTGATCCTGTCAATAAATTATTATCAATGTTTGCCTTGCTTGCTATCATCTGGTCTTTTACAAAATCTTCCAATTTTTGTCTATTACACTGTTGGATTACTTCAGGCAATTTTTTTCTTGCCAAAAAAAAAGCCTGTTAACATGATGTGTGTTTCTCTTGAATTTTTTGAGTACTCTTTCTGGTTTAATATTTTACCATATGAATTACTTGACTCATTACTGAAGTGATCCATGTTGACAATGCACCTTCAAATATATTTACTGTGTTAAATGATATTTAACATTTAATTAATAGTGCATATTTGTTTCTCATTATATCCTCTTGGTAGCTAGTGGCTGTGACTAATGATGCATCAAGAATATTTTTTAAGCTACTGTTGCTGCTTTCCTAATACCAGCAGGCTAATAACCCAAGTAACATTATTTTCTTGTTCATTTCTTAAAAATATTTCTGCGATTGTACTGATTCCATAGGGATGCTGTGGTTACCTATCACAGGTTGGGCCACTTACACATTTTAATTTTATTTTCTGATAGTTTTAAAGTTACAGAAATTCAAAATAAATGTGTTGTTGGGTTTGCTTTCTTCCAAGTTCTACTCTGCAGCTGACTGGTGGTCATAATAATGCTGGGTCCTACAATGGACCTAGAGATGTATGTGTTTATGTTCTAAGCCTCAATACAAGGACATAAATTGTATTGAGTTAGAACTCACCAATCTAATCTGTTTAGACAGCACTACTGTGTGCTGTCACACTTTGATCAGAACACTGTTTTTGTTTTTTTGTATGTCATCTATTATTCTTTTTCTTCTCTTTTTTTAGTTCTTTATGAAAGACTTTAAAGTATAATATACTCAGGACTCCCTTCTCTTTAAGGTGAGATGTTATTTTAACCAATGTATCAATGTATGCCTCGGTGTAATAAGGTATGTGTTTATTGCTATTATAATTTTCACTATTGCTTCTGTAATAAGACCAGATGATAGCAAGCAAGGCAAACATTGATAATAATTTATTGACAGGATCACTTGATCTTCTAACCATTTAATCTACTAATAACCTTAAAGGTTGTCATTCTTGAACACATGGACCAATGAATAGGAAGACATATTTTTTTAGTTCATATTCTTCTTATAAAATATATTGGTTAACGATGGATATTTTACATTTGCCAAAGAGAGAAGTGACCACCTCAATCTAGGGTCCTTGAGTTATCCACATATCCACATCCCTTCACTGAGCCATCCTGCTAAATCCAGAGCCTAGAAGTGTGTGATTCATTGTTTTTATTTCTGTTGTTTAAAGTAGCATTAACTAAGTGAACCAGACTAAAGTAACATTTTTACCCAATATTTTCTTTTGCTCAACTAAATAAGTTAACATAAACTCATTAATAGATGATTATCACTTGTGAGTTTTTGATCTGCTAGTCAAGCAATTTTTAGTAATGCCCATAACTTTTATTAAAATTACTAGAAATTTCAACTTAATGAATACATTGAGCAAAGTGGTTATTTGAACAGAAATAAGTATCTTCCTGTTTTTCTGAAGTTTGTTCTAATTCCAACTTTAAAACAATGTATTAATAAAGACAAAGAAAAGATGTTTCAGATAGTTTTCACATGGTCAAAGTTAAGTGAGTTATAATTCACTATTCATTGTATATCATTAATTAATGTCTCTCCTAGGCATCAGTATACCATGATTAATGAAATAACTTTGGGGAATCAAAAGAATTGTTAACCCCACATTCTCTGTTTTATTCATAGTTCAGAAGAAGGACCTTGAAAATATTTCTATCACAATTTTCCTCTTTTTTTTCCGTTAGGATATTTGTCTGTTAGTAACTCAGGCTTAACAAGAAGGCTCTGAAGCTGGAATCTAGGACGATATGTTTGCTTGATAGTACTATGTTTCTTAATTAAATGTAACAATTTCACTAGGGGAAGGAAAATAGTTTCTTGCTAGTAACTACTATAAAGTAAATCTTTAAAGTAAAAAAAGAAACAGAAGCCAACGATTAAAGTTTATTTATCTATGCATCCATGTATGTATCTATCTATCATCTATCTAAACTATCATGTATCTATTTATATGGGAAAGTTTATAGACACAACATTAGAGTAGTTATCAGAAGTCATTGAAAGCATCAAGAATAATAAATCAAAATTGGAAAAAAATATAGAAATGGAATAAAGCAAAGTTAAAATAGCAAGGCATAGAAATAGTAGAGAGTAAAGATAGTTTTCAAAGAATATTTAAGATTTCATATTAACATCTAAGGTAATTATGTATGTGCATAAAAGCAGTATGGCCTGGGAGGACAATTTGTGTAATGGCAAGTTGAGATCCATTCTTCTGGGCACTCCAAAAGTATGACACTGTTATAAGCTATTTCATGTTTAACAGAAACCTAATCAATAGCCTCTTTCTGATTGAGAGCTACACTTTAATTTTAGTACAAGGCAAATTAGGCAGTTCTAATCTTGAATCTGTCCAATGGGATCCTTGATCCATGTAGTCATGAATCCCTCCAATTAGAATATAAGGCTTATATTTTAATATGCTCCCTAAGAAGAAAAGTAGTAGTAGTCCAAGAACATTAAAGAGACACAGATGACTTTAGAATTAATTTATAGGACAACAAGCTGTTAGGAGCACAGCACAAAGGTGCTTGATCCCACAGATCTCCAGAGAAACCAGCAATATTAAGCAAGCATGATTTTTTTCCAATGGAAAAGATGAGAAACCTGCTTTTCCAGAAAGCTAAGAACGAGAAGTGGTTAATATCTTGGTGATTTGTGTTATTTGTTGGGCCAGGCTATATCAAGCTCCCAAAACCAGGACCAGAGGTGGTTAGTAATCCAAATGACTCTTACAGTCTGGGGCTCCTCAAGCCCCCACAACTAGAACCAGAGGTACCTAACAGTCTAAATGACTCTCACATTATCTATACAGTTAGAAGCTCCCCGAGGCTCCCACAACCAGGGACAGAGGTGGCTTATAGCCCAAATGACCTCTATGCTTTCTGTATGACTAAGACCAGGCCAGATCTTTCCTTAAGCCCTTAAATTAATACAGGTAGCCTATCTCTAGAACCTATGTCCTTGGAAGAATGACATATACCCTGAGTTGAGTTTCAATGTAATTATTCCTTGTACACTAGAGATTATATTACACCAGGAAACTTTTTTCCCCCAAACTGCACTGTTTTAAATATGCTGACAATGAAGTGCTTGTGCTTGGCATCATATTCTTTAGAAGTATTGATCCAGATTGATGAAGTCAATCTGAACTGAGGTTTCATTCTCACCTCTTCATGGTTTGTTTCCCTCCTTGAAACCTGCGGAACGCGCCCCCCCCCCCCATTAGTTCAACAAGGAATAGATAATAATTTTTGTAAAAATTTGGAATTAATAAATTCTACATATATTAAATAATTGAAATTTGTATATGTTAGGTTACAGAATATAGTATTTGAATTGATATAAAGATAAAATATTAATAATTTATTGACATATACATTCATCAAAGAATATTTATTTGATTCCTCCTGCATTGCAAGTCCTAGAGTGGGAATTTGAGTGGATGTCAAATGCTTGAAGTGACCTAGAGGAACGTAATTTAATATTCTCTTGATCTAGAAGCCCACATAAAATCATACAAATTAAGATGTGGAAATCTTTATGTTGACTTTAAGAATGCTTGTGAAACTAAACACCTGCGAGGCATTCTATACTGGAAAACCCCTGCATATCTGAACTATGTCAGTGACACAGCCATGCATGTTATTCCAAAAGGATAATGGTGTGGTTAGTAGGTTTTCCTCGGACAAACAGTGGGGCTAGACACAGAATACTCAGCCTGAAAGAAATGCTGAACTTATGTTGCACACGTTTAAAAATTCAGAGAGAAACATAGGACTTAGATACTCTAGTCTTTGAACGTATTGAAGTGTATAATACCCAAAGTGTACTACTATATTGATAGAATTCTGGTTAGATTAACCCATACTGGAATACTTCCTGCCAGGTGGGGTGTAACTTCTCTAAAAAGGAGTAAATGATTCTTTAGCAAGATAGACTGCAAAAAAGAGAAAGATATCCCAAAGAACCAAAGAATCAAAATACCTCTGCACTGGAGATAAATTCAGCACAATATACACACAATTACAGGTAAAAGACAGAGACAGACAAATAACTTGTCCCCACCTTCAAGCAACCTATTAGAGAGTGGGCTTCAATAATGAACCAATAAAATATTACAAATCACTTTGGGATAGTAAAAATACCCCAAAAATAAGAACACACTGAATGGGGATAGAACATGCAGCCTTCCTCGATTATGTAGTTAAGACTTAAAGAAAACAATGATTAACTTGACAAATGATTTGAATTTAAAATATCTAAAAAAGTATCGATGAAATATCTGAAGAATAAATAAAACAAATGAAGACCTGGAAAGGAAAATATAGACACGATGGCTTTGATTAGGAAACAAAACTGTAGTATTTAATGGATAGCTAAAAAGTCCAGTGTTGTTGTGCCTTGCTGGTAAGTGATACCTGGCAGTGGATGAATTCACTATGAAGCAGAAGCCATATATGGAAGAACCTTACAGACGATGCAGGGG
The DNA here is from genome assembly GCF_049852395.1 of Peromyscus maniculatus bairdii. Lineage (NCBI taxonomy): Eukaryota > Metazoa > Chordata > Mammalia > Rodentia > Cricetidae > Peromyscus > Peromyscus maniculatus. The sequence goes on from NC_134861.1 coordinate 51,057,549, forward strand.
ACTATTCTAAATTTGAAGGAAAATCCGCTGACAGTTGTGCATGTGAATTTAGTGTGATACGTGTTGTGAAATATCTTCCAAGGCTCACTTTTTGGACACATTGTCCTCAGCTGGTAGCACTGGTTGAGAAAAGTTGTGGAAACAGGAGGTAGAGTCTAAATACAGAGAGTGGACAAGTCGGAGCAAGCCTTGGGTTTTTAGAGCCCAGCCCTCCTTCATGAGCGTGGGTAGAATGTGACCAGCCAGCTTCCTGATTAGGCCTCAGCAGCCTCTCTCCCAGCTGTCATGTCTTTTCTGCTATGACGGGCTGTACCCCTCTGAAGCTGTGAGCCAAATAAGCGTATTCTGCCTTAAGAGGCTTTATCAGGATAGTGTACCACAATAATTAGAAAGGAATTATGTAGCAGGAATCTTAACAGTTCTTATTAATAAAATCAAACCTGAGGCCAGTTATTGGGGTGAATGCTGGCAGATCAGATGCAGAACAAGCCACAGCTAACCTCACCTGGCCAACTTCTCAGCTGGTCTTGTTTCCTCAGACTGGAAACTTCTGTGTCCTTAGCTGAACTGCTGCTCGAAAGCCTGAAGCTTAACCAGCTAAAAGCTTAACCAGCCAAAAGCTTCTAGTTCCTGGTCTTCACGCCTTATATATCTTTCTGCTCTCTACCACCACTCCCTGGGATTAAAGGCTTGCTTTCTGGGATTAAAGGCATGATGAGTCACCACGCCTGGCTGTATCCTTGAACACATGGATCTCTGCCTCTGGAATGCTAGGATTAAAGGCGTGTGCTACCACTGCCAATCCTTTATGTTTAATATTGTGGCTGTTCTGTCTCTGACCCCAGATAAGTTTATTAGCATGCACAATATTTGGGGGAATACAATATCACAGAATTAATAAGACCTTTCTTATTAATTAAGGATACATAGAAGCAGATAGCAAGGAGAGAGAATAGTTAAGAAGCCGTGTCAATCTAATTGATGCTGGTCATTTGGTTAAGGCTGATTTAGGTGGAGGAAGTGAGAAGCAGTTGAGGCTGATATGATCTATTCACTGGCTGGGTAAAAGATAAAGCAAGGAATTAAGGGTGACTTACAAAGTTCTTGATTTGCCACAGAACTATATGAATGCCATTTATATTACAGAGGTGAGAGATCCCTGGGCATAATGTCACATGTTTGAATTTTATAGTTTAATCACAGCCAGAAGCTTAGAAAGTTATGTCTCCATAAAAATGGATACTGCCTGGCTGGGGTGGGACATCCCTTTAATCCTAGTACTTTGGAAGCAGAGGCAGGAGGATCTATGTATTAAAAACTAGCCTGGTTTACAAAATGAGTTCCAGGACAGCCAGGACTGTAACACAGATAAATCTTATCTCAAAACAAAACAAAACAACCAAGAAAAGGGGGGTGGTCACAAAAATTGAGGGTGTTTTTGTTTTTGTTTTTTCTAAATGCAAACCTGGAATACTCGGTCACTGGGTACCTACCTGTGGCCACCACAGAGGGATGTGGTAAGATTTTTTCATAGAGACGTTTCATTTCACTCATTTTTAGTGAGCTAGCATTCACAAATCTGAATGTGCTTATGAGCTGGCAGAAGATAAACACAGTGGTAAATAAATTACAGAGCACACATCATAATGAAAGATAACAATTACATGGCCTTGATTAGTTGTTAAGGTGAGATGTGGGTGTGATATGCTTAGCTTTTTGCTTTTGTACTAGAACTCCAAATCCAAGTCTCATGTTAGCCCTCCAAGTTTTCTGTAGATATATAAACCAGATCCTTTATAATGTGAGGTGGACAAAAAAGATCTATAGTCTGAATTATATACAAATCAACTGTGCTCTATAGACATTTCTATATCTTGAGTTATGATATAGACTTCAACAATGATGATTCCAAAGTGCTATGGGAACTTCTGAGACAAAAGAATCATAGCAAAGCATTCTGTTTTCTTTTAATGTTGTACAAGTATATATGGTACCACAGAAGAAAAAAATATTGATGGAAAGGAGAGAGTGTATGAATGCCTTGTCCAGTCTTACTGCCTTAGACACTCTGTCAAGACAGCAGAGCAAAGCTTGAGAATCTGGCTCTCTTGCTTCCTGGAACAGAATTCACCCCCAGCTCAGCCTGCCTCTTTATAAAGTCAGGCAGTAGAGGTCTGAAGCTGACAAGGAAATTGCCCCAGTCCACTGGGCTTGTGATGCACAAATAATAGATAATGTTTTAAACACTCCTGTCAATTTCCACAGTGATAATGCCAGGGAAGAAGAAGCGTTTCTGGAGACTGTGAAAATAACTCTGTTGAAGGTGATTTCACAGCCTTCAAGTCAATAATTAATTCTGCCAACAGGTAGTCTTGTTATCCTTCTCTGAAGGTCATGCTATTGCTCATCTTTTATTAAGATTTTATGAAAAAGAAACAAATGACCCCGGAATCAGCTCACATCAAGGATTTTCTGGTTATAGCATTTGCAACATGCTGTTTCCCACTACTTCTGTGTCTGCAGAAACATCTAAATATTGGAAATTCTCAATCATTATTTTTATTATCAATTTTACAGTTACCTATTTTGATAAGTCATATGTATTTTTACGGAGTGTACTCAAGCTGCGTAGGCTGCAATAGACAATAGAAATATTTTCCAGCTGGATGGTTTTAAGTTAAAAAAAAAGCTGACTTATAGGATCCAATTATTTTTCGATGATATCCATTCAGAATTATATTTTTAAGAATAATATAGTTACACTTATTAGTGACTTTTCTATTTGATTAACCTGTTTGTGTTCTTATTGATGGGTCACTTAGCTTCATGTCTTTTTTGAACACAGCAAGTTTTGCCTTAAAAAATATTCATGGCAGGATCCAATGAGAGAGTTCAGAAATGATCTGTAACACTCAGTTCCATGTAAAGGTAAGAGGAGAAAACTAGCTCCACAAAGTTGTCCTCTGACTGTCACATTGCTCTGTGATGCAAATGTGTCCATGAACACACATTGTGCCAACACACATGATAATAAATTATTTAAAAATATCCTGTTGTTTCACAGATACAAATGGTAAATACTTAGTATTTTAGTAGATAGTGTGTAGACTGAACTGTGCCTCTTCCTGAACCCCAACTCATGGCAGATTTTTTTTCTGTTTTCCAGTTTGATTGGTGATTTTGTTAATGTCTTTTGGTTAATATACTTTCAGTCTTCATCTGTGTAATAATCTGAGCTTCATTCTCTTATATTTTTCCTTCAGGGATCTCCCTTTTGCATTCCACCTGAGCCTTTCTAGGCAGATAGACGCTGTCTCATCATTCTGTGTCTTTTAAGTTCTCCGGGGAAGAGGAGTCCACTAGCGCTCTTGATAACCAGCCCCAGTGTTTAATGAAACATACACATCAGTGTCGATGATATTTGTAATTATACAGCACATTTCTTCTGAGAAGCTTTGGGCACTTTCAAATAGTGTTTCAATCCCCAAGCTCTTTCTAGAAGTAGGTGGTAAGCTTCATTATGCTCCTGGAGGGTACACACAATGTCTTTATACATACAACATTCAGTGACCAGGATGAGGAGAAGGCTTTAGAAATGTTTAATAATCAGAACAGTAATTTTACAGACGGGTGGATTTAACTCCTCTCCCAGTACCCAATAAAAGGAAAAATTGAGAGTCTCTGACTTACATAGACTGTGGGTAATGTTCTTCCATAATCCTCTGCTACACTTTCATAGTTTGCTCAAAAACCAGACTTCCCCCACGTGAATCATACTATCCAGTCACCCTCCACCTATCTATGTCTGTCAGGATGCAGTCAGTTCTGACTTGTAGAGGCAAATAAGCTGCAAGGAAAGGAAAATGTTGTCCCTCTTCTCAGGGACCTTTAGGCTGTGTCCTTCCTGATGGCTTTGGAAAGACCCATTTTATATTGTGTTAAATATTGGGCAGGCCTTCTCTAACCAGACTTGTGAGTGAAGCTTGAAAACTTTTGTTAGTTAAAATATACCTGATGTGTATTCTCATGTTATTTGGGTCCTACTCTGTTTGTATAGCACTCTCAAACATACACACTTGGATCCTTTGTGGTCTTGGATCATAGAATTTTATCTGAATTTTAGCAAAGATGTTTTGAGAGCATATCAATTTGACCAGTGTCAATAGAAAAAATATTGGGAACAGCTGGTATAGGTAATCTGCTTGATTATTTATATTGATGCTTTGACCCAGTTCTTGAATAGGGATCAAAGTGGGCACCTGCATTCATTAATATGGTAGAATTTAACATCTCCTTAAAGACTGAATTTTGTGACACTATCAATGTCAGTAGCCTGGAATACTTGTTTTGCTTAAAATAATCTACTCATCTAACATAGCCATTTGTGGTGCTCCAATGACTCAAATCATGTTATTTTTCAAACAAGCTACTGGCTGATTTTCTTACCTATAAATGATGTATTTTCAAAAGAAAATGTTCTTATCAGCTTCTGAATAGGTTTGAATTTGAGATGTTCACATTTGCTTGATTTTCCTCTGATGTTTGGAAATTGAGGATTAAATCTCACTAGATTGTAGGAGATGTGAATATATTTACATAGAGTAAAATATGGTAGGAAAGAAAAAGGAGAGAGAATGTGTGTTGTGTATGCAAAAAATGATGCACAAACATGACTGTCCAGTCTAATAGGTTGAGTCATGAGATCCTTAGGTACAAATGGTCCTACTTTTATTATCTATGAAGCAGATATCCTACAGGTCTCTTGTATCCTTCTATTACTAAAGGAAAATATTATTTCATCCAGACCTGAAGTCCCATAATTACTAAAAAGCACAAGCAATTCTTACAGAGAAGCAAGAGAGAGTCTCTGAGAGAGGGAAAATGTTCATGACTTTCATCCAACTAGCAGCAATGTGGATGGATTGTTCTTGAGAGAGTTTCCTTAGTGCCTGGTGTACTGGGAGACTGTTGGTGATGACTCTAAAATGTCAGGAATAATGCAGAAGAAAGAGCAGTGGAAATAGCAACATTAGGTTGACATTCTTAGAATGAGAATTATGTTAAAGCATACAGTTGCAGTTAGCAGTAAGATCTACACTTAAGACTGACACTAATCTGAGTGTCAATCCTAGGAGGGATCCTAAATACTAATTTCATAAAATGTGTGTGTATTTAGGAAAATATAATTTAGAATATAAACTATGGCCTGGAAAGATGGATCAGCAGTTAAGAGCACTGGCTGCTTTTCTAGGGGACTTGGGTTTGATTCCCAGCACCCATACAGTGGCTTAGAGATGTCTATAACTCCAATTCTAAGAGATATGACGCTCTCTTTTTTGCCTTTGCATACATATAGTAAGTACACAGACATACATGCAGGCAAAACATCCCTACACATAAAATAAAAACAAATACATCTTTAAAAATGAAAACAATATAAACTATACTTCAAGACTAAGATACACTCTATTTTTGTTAATTATACTTCTCTCTTGAGATATTTGAGCCAACTACACATGTCAGTGATATGGTACTAGGCCCTATCAATTAAAATAGAAGGATGGATATTATTTCAAGAATGGGATGCAGGTGTAAATGAAGGCAGTCTATCTGATAGACTACTGTCTTAGAACTGTGAAGGAATGGTGAATTGTCAGCTTGTGACACTAATGAACTATTTGTATGAATAAATAGATTCTCTGTGTGCAAAGGCAGCATGCTTCTTTTAAGTGTATAGTCATAAGTATATGCTGTTAATAATATCAGACAAGTTTATATATACTGCCTCAGGCACATCACATAAACAACGAATTTAGGGAAACAAGTTTCAAGGGCCAGGCAATGAATCTCCTCATAGGTTCTATATTCACCCCTGCCCTGCATCTGATTCTGACTAGCTAATTTAACTGAGAGAAGCCTCAGCCTCCTATCTTACAATAGAGGAACCAAAGTCCCTCACTGGTGGGATTACGTCATGATTCAGACCTTGAGAACAGGTTATACAGCGTTGTGCTTAGAGTACCGATTTGTTAATTAAACTTGTAAAAATAAAATCTAAACTTTAGTACTGTCCTTTTTTTTTGCTAAGCTGCAAAACTGTAGATGAATAGTAAGTGTGGTGAAATGACACTTCATTGGTGAGTACTGCACACTCGCATATTTGTAATAGATGCTGTATAGTAGTACAAGATCAGTATGAGCATGGGAATCTACAGTCCTGAAATTCCAACTGAATAAAGAGCAATACTTGAGATCTGGTACTTGGGATGTATATGGCACACATCTGAGGAATGTCCTATTATATATGGTGTTAGTGAGGATAAAATGAACTATGACTTTTCTGTGTATATTATTTTTATATTTTGAACATAAAACCCTAAACATATGCTTCTTGAATATATACAAATTTGGAGTCTTCTCAAAGCAAAATTTTGAAGAAAGGTGTTTGATCATAAGACTTTTCATGTACTTCTGTTTCTAAAGAACTTGGTAAGATTATTTAACTGGATTTTTAATTTAATAGCTAATTTTCAAACCTATGTGGTAATTCAACAAAGGCTGCATCTTTGTTCAGTATATTGTTTAGTTAGTGGGAGGGTGATGGGTATATATAAAATTACGGAGACTCATTGGTTACTTTAAAAGAATATTGGGAAATGATTATGTCCTGGGAAAGGTGTTTTTCAGGTTGACTGTGAGTATTAATTTACAGCTACTATACCATGTTCCTAAATTCAGGTTTTATCCCTTTAATCCCTTCCTGTTGCCTCACAGGGCTGAAAGTACTTTTCTTGAGCTTTACTTTTGTTGATTTTTAAATTTCCATCTTTTCCCTCATCGCTCCGTGGGGATCCTCAGAAAGGCACAGATCCTTAATCAGCCTAGTCTCTGAGACTCCACACTCCAAGCCCTGGCTTGTGTCTGTTCGACTCAACTTTACAAGCTCTTCTGGAATCTGTACTTTCCCTGATTTTGTTTAACTGTCTGTTCATTTTCTGCAACCCCTCGGCAGGATCACAGGGAGCATCACACATGTCAGTTTGAACACAATACAAAGAATTGTCAAATGTTTTCATTGTCAACTGAGTTTCTTACTTAGAACTTATTTATTGAGACTAAGCTATGATAATCATTGTACATCATGGAGATGAAGATAATTTGCATTGATAGAAGCCACTTAGATTATTTGTGAGCTACCTACTCCTTTTTTTTCTCCACGATGACTAACATTCCAAACTCTGTGTTCTATTTCTTACTTATAATATTCTTCATTGACCACCCAAGTTCTTGGAGAACCTAGAAGGCATAGAGTTCACATAACGAAAGCCCATTAAAGTTCTCAAATTGGCACTATTTCACATATCAATTACTTTCATAATTTTGGATTGCCACTGACTATTTTCAGTGGAATCAAAAAGCTGATATAGAAGACTGAGAGCCAGCCAACTGCAGGGGAAAGTGTGCCTTTTAGTCTACTGAGTTTGGTGTGGCTATCAAAAAGCGTTGATTTTTATTTTACCAATGAGACACAATCTACTTCTTCAAGAAGATGAATTGACATGTCTTTTAGCTACAAAGTCCATTCTATATTAGTTCAGTGGTGGAAATCCAAGCCACCTATATGTTAGTTGGAAGTTGTTTCACTGGTGGTTGTCTGTCACTTTTTATATGTTGTCTTGGGAGGCTAGTGACTGGCTTTCTCTTTAACCTGACTACAGGCACAAGGAAATTCACATTCAGCTCAGACTCTTCAGTTCACTTCTAATGGCCGAGTACCAATGAAGGTGACAAAATACTCGGTGTTGCTATTTGTCAGTTCCTCTTGTCTTGTTTAGAATCTTCCCTTTCTTCATCATCTGTGTCTCATGAACCAGCTTTATGTGTTCTTAAAATTACAAAATGATAGTGTTGCGCCACTGTATATCTGCTGAGACTGTGCTGTTTAGCAAGGTTCCAGTTCACAATGTATCTAATATCTGCCTCTGGGAAGCATTCCCAATAGTCCACATCCAGTAAAAATGTGTGTGTGTGTGTGTGTGTGTGTGTGTGTGTGTGTGTGTGTGTGTGTTTGTGTGTGTGTGTGTGTGTGTGTGTGTGTGTATTCCCTAAAACATTTTCTAGTGTCTCCAACTAGGTAGGAATAATTACTTTAAAAAATATGGGAATTTCCACGGTATGAATAATTTTTTTTTTTTGCAATTAGGTATTTCCTCAGGTAGACATTGCTGAGGGCTTTACATAGTTTGGTTTTTATACATGAGAAAACTACGTTTTTAAGAGATGGCATAATTTGTGAAGAGGTCTACAATGACCAGATTTTATTTTTAAACCTAGATCCACTATAATTAAATTGATCATTTGTTTCTTCTCAAATATATAGAAAGATATCAAAGTATATTCACAATAACTTATAATAATATTATGTGAAGCAGGTTTGAATTAATCATTATTTAATCCTGGTTTAATATTTTGATTAAATTTATTTTTTTAGACCAAAAAATCAGCTCAATTTGTTTATAGTGTGTGTAGCACTTCTTATAGTGGTTTATAGTAAAATTTGTACCACAAGAAGTCATTTGACATCTTAGAATGCCATCAGTGCCTTTCTCTAGCATATTCAGGATCTGCCTGCTCTGTTTTGAAATGAAGCCCCTTCTGATAACACTCCTGTGAACAAAAATCTGGAGGAGGAATACCTTTGTCCAGAACTAGACACTGTAGTCATTAACCCAAAACACAGACTAAAAGTTAAATATTTCACTTAAACAAGGTAGAGTTCATTTTGCACTTATCTAAAGGTTGGGGACAGTGTCGTTATTTTGTTCTAGGGAATCATCAGAGGTCCAGGATTCTTCTTTCTTTTCTCCAGGGCACTTCTAAGGAGTTATTAATACCTGCTGAGCTCAAATGGCTCACTGTGATTCATTTACAGCAAACAGTTCCAGAGTGTGAAGGCAGGGGTGTTTGTCCTTTAGGGTGCTTGTCCATCTGAGAAGTTCACATGTTATTTGTGTTACATTCCATTTCCTAGGACTTAATGATATGGACACACCTTGCTATAAAGGAAGCTAGTTAATATATGTTTTATTTTAAATAAATTATATACTTGGAAAATGGAATATTATAAAAAGATGTGGTGAGATATCTATCTACTTGTTTATCATCTATCTATCTATCTATCTATCTATCTATCTATCTATCTATCTATCTTTCTTTCTTTCTATCTATCTACTTTCCATCCTTTCTCTCTTTCTATCTCTCTACTGTCTATCATCTGTCTACCATTGATCCATCCCTCTCACTATGTGAATGAGAGTGAATACAATAATACTTGTTGCATAGAGTTAATCATATATGTGCTATTGTATATTGAATATAGAATCCTCCACAATTTGTGTCACAGATACATACAGATAGTGACAAGTTTGAGATTAAATACAACACAGAATGTTATCAAATAGAAATCATATATTATTCAACCTTAAATATGGCTTAGACATTTTTAAATTGAATTAGTTACTGGTAATATACTGTATCATAAATAAGGGATGCCATGGCCCAGAAGAACTCTTCCCTTGCAAATACTCACCTCAAATGTTCCATTTTTGAATGATTGATTAAGTACATATGAGTTGGAGGCACTCACAGATAAGCAATAAGAGAATATGAATATTATGAATAATAGGAAACACATAAGTTTGTCTCTTCCAACCTGATTTCTGCTCAGAAGGTTAGGAGCAGAGGTGTTTAACAGCCTGGTAACCCCTGCTCTATCTGTTTGGCCAGGTCACAAGGGATCCTCCTCCAGACCTTTATCTTGAGCCTGTTTTCTCAGTTAATCTATAGAACTTATCTTTATGGAAGATGTCACTTTCACTTGACAAGAATTTCAATGTAGTCATAATATCTTGAGCATTATTTTGCACATGGGGTTGAGTCAATTATCATCAGGAAATCTTCTTTCAAACTGTTCATTGTTTAAATATGTATAAAATAAGCCACTATAGGTCAGACTCCCAAGGCTTGATTGAACCAACACTGGCTTCTGACACTTGTTGAACTCAACTGCCTTCTTGCCTGACATGGATGGACACTTTCCTAGCTGTTGTATTTACAGAGCCCTCTGCACATATGCACAAACTTTAACTATATTCATTGAGAAAAAAAAGGCCTAAAAACAGGCTCATGAGATGGCTTTTTAGGTAAAGGTGTTTGCTTACGGTGACCTGAGTATGTTTACTCAGATCCACATAAATGTATAGAAGAGCATCAACTCCACAAAATTCTCCTTCGACCTCCACACGTGCGCCGTGGAAAATAGGGACACTCACAAACATGCATACACGCACACACACCACACACACACACACGCACAATACATTTACAATAAATTCAAATATTAGAAAAATGCTAAGAGTCAAACTGAAGCACATAAAGTATCTTGTGCATAGGATGCAATTTTCTCAGTACTGTAGAATGTAATGCATGAACTGAATAACTTTGACATATATAAAAGTTTTTCTTAAAGTTATGAGGCTCTTTTTTCTCCATTTCCATGAAAAGGATCTGCTGAACAGTCTCCTTTGTCTAGGAGAAGAGAAAAACATGAAAATTGCAGTGTGATCTGAAGACCTAGGGATCAGACAGGTGCAGGAAGACTTAGAAACAAGAATGAACTATGGTGATATTTTATTTGTACTGAAATGTGATTTTATTTGTATGTTAAAAATAAAGTTGCTTGGGGGTCAGAGCTAATAGTAAGCCATAGCGGAGCTGGGCGTTCGTGGTGCACACCTTTAACCCCAGCACTTGGTAGGCAGAGCTAGGTAGATCTCTGTGTGGTCAAGGATACAGCCAGCATTGGAGACACATGCCTTTAATCTCAATACCAACCATAGAAGACCTGGAGGTCTGTACAGACAGGCAGTGATGAGGCAGTTACGTGGTTGTGTTTACAACCAATGAGAAGGCAGAACAGAAAGTCTATATAAAGACAAACACACAGGAAGTAGGTCTTTCTTGGCTGAAGAGGATCGCTGAAGCAAGAAGGGTAAGGCTCTTAGCTCTGACCTCTTGGGCTTTTACCTTTACATTGGCTCTGTGTTTCTTATTTAATAAGACGGTTACTTCTACAATGAACAATGGCTGTGTGAAATGGCTGGGGAGGAGGTGAGGCTGTGAAGGCCATGGAGAAAGTACTAGATGTGTATGTAACATAGCCAACCCCATTGATAGATGATATACTGGAATTAAAAACATTTTCTAACTCATAATGAATTATCCTTGAAAACTTTTGCACATGATAGCAGCTTACTGTTTTTATTTGTAAATGCTTCTGATCAGTCCAACCACGATACTTCTTGTAATGCATCCGTTCTATAAAAATTTGGTAAGAGAGGAGATGAAAAGTATCATCAGGCTTCTTTGGATACACATCTGTGGATGTATTTGATTAATATGTGGTGACCCAAAGTGACATGGTGACATTTATCCACTCCTCTCCATTTCCATCTCACTATCAGGTTTAAAATTGCAAACAGAGATGTGTCTGATCAGAAGGAATCAAGCTTGGACACGCACAACCTGTGCTTGATGTTGATTTTGAAGAGTTTCTTTCAAGAATTTTCCTTTTCCTTTTCTGCTAGATACTGCCTAACTCATTTCTTTGGATGAAGGTGGTTACTTGGCAACAACACTCCTTCTCCCTAAATCTTAGTAAATCCTTTTAAAGATGACATGATTGTGCAAAGCGTAATCAGAAAAGAAATGAAGCAAGTTTTTATAACGTGGTTGGTTATAAAGAAGTACATGGTCCACTGTAGTTATAGCCTACCACGCAATAAGAGGGTTAAACCGTGGTGCTTGACTGAGAGAGGTACAATGAAATATAAAGCCAGTTGTACATACCACTGAATTTGGGAGTTAAGAGTAAGTGGGAAGGGCTTAGAGAGGTGGTGGTCAGAGGTCCATACTGTACAGGGAGAAGAAAAGAAAACTACAGTCATCTTCCTTTTACTTGGGCACTTTAATCTTAATCAGAACATGTGGAGTATGAACAGAATCCAGAAACAGCAGAGGAATTTGTTTATGTTTGCTTTCAGATGAACCCAAATGCTGAGGGAACAGTCTTAGGGTTTTTCTGAACTTCCTTCACAAGAGTAGAGGTGCTTCCTTCTTTTGGCTAGCCTTTTATTTGGGCTTTTCTTTAGCTTGGTCTCAGATAAACATTTGTTTATAGATCTAATCCTATGGGCAATGAAGGCAAAACAGCACAGTGTATAGTCTCTTTGGACATTGCACTACATGAAAGCAAATCAGTGTGTTCACAAGACCCTCACCACTAGACAGTTCTATTTGATTATCAAGTAGAAATCTTGACTTCTCCTGACATTCCCTCTAAGTCAACTGTTCAGGATGAAATCCAAATGTCATGTCTGTGTCTTCTCTTTTTCTCTTGCCTCTCTTGCTTTTCCTCAGAAATGCTTCTTAGCCCTTCTCACAGTTTCCCAAAGCCCCACTCCTCACCCTCTTCCCCACTCCCGGGACAGGTGAAGGTACAGCTATGTCTGATCTGTATTTCCACACACCTTCCTTCCTGCCCTCCTGCCTAATTCATTCTTCCTGTATTTTATTTTTTCTCCACCGAGATCTCAAAAAAAAAATATTTCTGTCCTCTCTTAGCATTCTCTAGCTCCAAACCGTGCAATGCAGGCACAAAGAAGTAAAGACTGGATGCTGGGAGCTAAGGCAAGGCAGTGCATAGCAAACAGCAAACATCCACCACAGACTGGATCGAATAAAGCTAACGGAACTTAGAATTCTAGGGTTGTGTCTGTGGAGTTTAGAAATGTTGAATTCAGAGTGGGGGGAAACTATAGAAAGCTTGAGAATGTTTGATAAACTGGTAGACTTCAACAACAACAGCAACAACAAAACCCCTTACAGTTAAAAGTGGTAGGAGAGAAGCAAATGTATTGGTATTATATATTTTAAATGGGAGACCAGCTTTGAATTGAAGGTGGGGTTATACAGTGCTGTGATTGTTAAGTGTGAGACAATAGTCTGTCGGGTATATTTTGCCCTGGAGGAGTTTTAGTTATTTTCAACAAAATTAACTGAGAGAAGGAGGATTCTCACTATAGAGCAGAAAAAGACTTCTAAATCACAAACAAATACAGGCATATATATTTGGTGATACAATAAGAAAGAACAGACACAAGCCAATCAAGCAGGAGATGCAGACTTTGAGAAAGGCTGTCATCCTAATGAAGGACAGTAGATGGCGGTGGTGTGCCAGGAGACAACTGGGAGCTTTTCGATCTGCCTAGAGGAGGTAGTTTGTGCAGGTGCATGCTAAAACAACACTAATTTGTCGGAGGAACTGTAAATTGTATTCCTGATTCACATATCATTATTAATTCATTTTGTATTCATTATCATATGGCAAATTCATTTGGCAGTTACACAGATGTCAGAGTGTGGGCAACTCCCTGAGTGAGCTATGCGGGTTCTGACCAGGCTGCCCATGCACTGGCTTTGTGGAAGCGTGAGTGAAAGGATAAAATGCGTTTTTAATTTCAGAAGGTTTGGGCTGTGGATTGGAGCAGACACTGTCCAGCAAACACCTTTCAGTGTGTGTGTGTGTGTGTGCCTGCTGTCTGCCCATTACTTCCTCTTGCATAGCTATCCCAGACTAAGTCTGACAGATAAAAATCCAGTTTAGAGACACTCTGGCTGAGATAAAAAATTAATAATCTTATTGCTGACCCAGCCAGTAAGGGTAGGGCAGATGATTTTTTAATAGCACACTTCAGACGTCTGGTTTGCATATTCTGGTTGAGCAGAAGGAAAGTCTTACAGACAGGATGAGGAGGGGTTTGGTATTGGTGCTTCCACTAACTAGCTGTGGGACTTAGGGAAAATCAATTAACCTTCCCAGGTCTCAGACACTAGTCTGTAAAATTAAGGGACTTCATGACATCATCCCCAAAGTTTAATCCAGTGCTAAAAATAACAAGATTTCCTGGTAGGGGAGAAAAACACAGAGCTTTGAAACTCTAAGAGTTCTTTGTGACCTACTTCAAATCAGAAAAGCTGTAAAGCTTGCCATGAATCATAAAATGTGTATCATCAGTGAGTAAATGCACCTCAAGCAGTTGGTTACAAGTGCGATTTATCGCTGGTGCCTGGTGCAGCGTCACAGGTAAGTGACAGCCCTTGGTTCTGAGACTGTCTTGAAGTCTCAGAAATGACAGAAGAGGAACTTCAGGAGGGAGTTTTAACTTCAGGACTGCTTTCTCACAAATGAACACAATTTGACAAACTCTGCTTCGTGCCGTGTCCTGCACTTCACAAATGTGTGAAAAGATGATCTACCTTGCAGCACCCTCAAGACTAAACCAGGTTTTCCATGCCAGAAACACAGCAGGCGCTCAGGAAACCACATTGACTCTTTCAAAACAGCAAGCTTTTCTCTCCACTGCATGATGGAGGCTGAGCTCTTTGTGCTCAGACTTGTTCTCAGATGAATACAGGGAATAGCAAACTAATTAGTCAATCCCAAATGGAGTGTTAACCTCGAAGTTAAAGAGAATAAGCAGATAAAAATGACCTTGCTCCTAAAGAAAAACCACATTTGACTCTGTGCTAAGATAGATGACCTTTTACATAAAGTTCTTGAACATTTGAATTTTTTTCTTTGGATATGTGTCTATTGTTATAATTTGGCTCTGTTTTAATTGGAATCATGTTTGTTGTCATTATGGTGAATTTTTGTTTCTTATTTTGGATAGTTAATTATTATATGGTCAAGCATGCATTGAATACCCATACATTACCCTAGGAAGATATGCAATGAAATAGTATTATAAAAGTAAACCCAAAACACATAGGTTACTTTAAGTTACCAATAAATATGACACTACTTATTTGAAACTTAAGAAGCTGCTCTTTAAATAAGGATGATGCTTTTAAAGGTAGTTGTTAGAAAGTGAGAGTTGTCTGTCACAGGTCTTGGACTTCCATCTCTGTAGAAATGAATTAATAAGTGAAACCTGAAAAGAATAATAAATCCCCCAGGCATCAGTGTTGACACTATTGGTTCAGTCAGATTAGTCAGGAGACAAAGGAAGTTTCAGTGTTCACACATGTCCACAGTTAATTCCAGGTTCCTGACCGATTTCAAGTACTGGATCCATAGAGAGAAACATTTGAGTATTTCATTAGAGTGTTGAAAACTCTTAAGCAACAACACCTAGAACTCGAAGTACAGGGAGTTTTAAACTGCCCTGAGCACATGCTAGATGAGTACAGACTCTGAAAGTTACAGTGTGCCACTATGAAAGTGTTGCCAAAGAAATATTGAGAGCAATGTTGCAGGTAGGGCATCTGGGAGGATTTTAAAGGGCTTCTATAATAAAACAAGACCAGGGCATGTAAGTAGCTGGGAGTAGGCTGAAATAATTTCAAGATAAAAGACAGAAGTATATAAAATGGCTTAAGAAGCTAAAAACCCATGGTGCTTTGTTATATGAATCTTAAATAGTGTTATTAAAAAGAAAAAACTAGGGCCAGGTATTGGGGTGAACACTGAAAGATCAGGGAAATAGGAAAAGCCACAGCCAACTTCACCTTGCCAACTTCTCAGCTGATCCTGTTTCCTCAGATTGGAAGCTTCTGAATCTTCATCCGAATGGATCTCAGCTGAACTGCTGCTAAAAGCCTAAAAGCTTAAAAACCTCTATTTCCTGGTCTTCACACCTTATATCCCTTTCTGGGATTAAAGACCTATGTTATGCCCAAGCAAGACCTGAGATCTCAAGTGCTGGGATTAAAGATGTGTGTCACCATGCCTGGATGTTTCCAGTGTGGCCTTGAACTCACAGAAATCCAGATGGATCCCTGCCTCCCAAGTGATAGGATTAAAGGCGTTTGTGTCACCATTTTCTGGCCTCTGTGTAATCTAGTTCCTGTTCTGCTCTCTGACCTTCAGATAAGGTTTATTAGGGTGCATAATTTATTGGGGACACAATATATCACCACAATGCTTATTGAACATTCGTTGGCATGGTATGTCTAGAAAAATGATGACAAAGGTTACATTGTTGGGCATCTGGTGAAAAAGTAGAGGAGAATTTCGAGGGATACCCTGTGGGAATAACACATGTTTATATATGAGACAAACTGAGTCTTGAACTATTTCTTACAGTTACTGGGAAGTTTTAATTTTGAATAGTGTTTTCTGTAGCTTTGAAAGTAGGGAAAGACAGCAAATGCATGGTTTCACTATGAACTTTTGGAATGTTACAAAGAAGTGTGGAAGAGATATGGCAATGCTTACCAATTGTAGTAAAAATTATTCCCAGTAATAAAAATCTGAAATCGTGATAATTTAAATTCTAACATGGCCTAGCCATTTTAAATTTATAAGAAAAATTTCAAGTCCAATTTTTAAATTCCTGCAGTATTTTAATTTAAAATTAAATAAAAATCTTGGAGTTAACTCCTGAAGGAACTATAATTTGGATTTTTAAATGTATTAATTTTCCCCTTCTGTCCAGTGCTAGTCACAATCCAAGGGGAGCTGTGCCACCTTTTGTAGCTGAAAACATTTCAAATACTCTGACCCAAACTCTTTCATGTGCCTTGAATTTAAAATAAAATAGGTACATGAATAGTCCAGAGATTTTCATAGCATTGACATCATAGCCTCAACACAGGTTACTCCAGTTCCCAACGTTATAACAAAAGAGAATAAATAATGTTTGCAACACAGTAAATGGTTCAACTGTATGCTCATTACCAGTAATGATGAAGGGGAGAGAGAGAAAAAGAGGAGAGGAGAGGAGAGGAGAGGAGAGGAGAGGAGAGGAGAGGAGAGGAGAGGAGAGGAGAGGAGAGACAGAGAGAGAGAGAGAGAGAGAGAGAGAGAGAGAGAGAGAGAGAGAGAGAGAGAGAGAGAGAGAGAGTATACTGCCAGCCTCACTTCTTGTTGTAATCTTGATCCATCTTTCCCAATTGTCCCAAGTCTGAGACCTAGCAATTTAAGGTCTGTTACCTAATATATTAGTTAATTCTAGTACCAGACACATTAGTTGGAGAGTGGAGGATCCTCCTGTATATCTCAGGCTCTGTCCCTCAATGTGACCTTGTGACATTTGAGTCCTTTGAAGTCTTTGAAAAAATTGCTTGACTGGTGCCAGCACTATTTTCTTTTTTTTGTGTCCATATTTTGAAACCTTTAAAATTTCACTTTGTAGTATAGAGAGGCTCCTTATCCTCAAATCTTTTTTATTCATAGAAGTAACCACCTCAAGCTTCTGGTCTCAGCTGCTGTTGAAACCGTGGAAGGAGCTGCAGTGAACACTCAGACTTCCTGTCAGTTGATTCCCAAATTAGCCTTTGCTTTGCTTTGTTTTTGCATTTCTCAGAATTGGAACAATTTCTTTTGGTTTGATGGCAACTACACCCTTTTCTGTTGTTTTATATTGGTCTGCTGCTTGGACGCTTTGATCTGTTCCTATTGTCTTCTATGTATACATGACAAGCTCTGGATATTCCATTTGCCCCTAAACAGACTGCTTTTCTTCCCCACATGATAGAGATGAACATTGTTTCTATTGTTTGATTCTCTCTCTTAACTTTACTTACTGTCTCACTTTCAGATTCATCCTTCCCTTGCATTGTCCTCTAGAGTCTGTATGGTGAGAATTCTGAGCAATAGATGCAGTGCCTCATCCTGGCTCAAATCCATCATCAGGCCCATTATCACCATTTGATTTTTTTAGTTCTTCTTTTGGTTTCATATACTTGTTGCCTTCCCTCTGAGTCTTTACATTGGCCAAGGTTCTCTAGAACTATAGAACCAAGATTGACAATGGCTAGATAGGTAGGCTAAACAGATGAAAATGGATTTACCAGGGAAATTTCCTCATGTGACTCTGGGGACTTAATAATCCCCTGAAAGGCCAACTGGATTCTTTTGGGTAGCTGATATCATGGTTTTGTACCAAATCCAAAGGCTTAAGGATCAGGGAAGTCAAATGTTTAACTTCTAGTCTGAGACTGAAAGTTTGAAATACCAAGAGCTCACTGCTGAGTGTCCTGGAGTGCAATGTCAACAGAACCCAGAGTGTTGATGCCCAAGCGCAGGGGACAAATAGTGTCTCAGTTCTATAAAGGACACAGCAAATGAGCTTTCCCTCTGTCTTGTTGTTTTACCCCTGTTCCTAACATATTGAATCATGACTGCCTGAATTGAGAGTGGACCTTCATGGTGAGTCCAGGGATTCATGTGCCAATCTCCCCTGGAAGCCATGTCTCCACAACTATTTAGGCAATCCTGCCTTCCATCAACTTAATACCTAAAATTAGGTGCCCCTTTCTACTCTCATCCATAAGGAATGGGCTTGGTCACTAATCCTTGATCTATGTCTATCCTTCCCTATGAAGAAACGTATTGTCCCATTTTCACTTTTCTCATTCTCTTTCATGCCATGTATTCATCTGCTGTTCTTGTTTCTTTTCCATCTCTCCCTCTTAGAAGTAAGGTTCATATGAATTTGCGGTTGATGCTCTTTTTGCATCTTAAGGTCTTGAGCAGCGTCTGACAAATAATAAATGCTCAAGGACTCAGCTGAATGAAATAGGCAGGGAACAGCATGACCACAGTGAAGTGAACCTGGTAATGCAAGAGAGTGCTTTGTAACCTGTCTGGTTTTCCATCTGAAATGTGGAAATAATCTGTAATGGCTTCATGTGGTTCCCAGTGTTCATGAGGTGCTTCCCTAACTGCTATGGCTAAAGGCTTCCCATCTGCAGTTACAGGATGATGTCTTTAAATTCTTTCCTGAATGTGAGTTCTTCTAGGGAAGTCACTCAAGCTACTGCTGAGAAATTTCACTATTGCCGGAGGAAGAACATTTGCTGTAGATGAAGCTCATGTTCCCTTTCATCTAGTTCCAACTTGATGGCAATTTTAAGGTACCTCATAGTTAAGTCTCCATGTTTCTTGACTCTTTGCTGCTTTCAAATGGAGACCCACATGATTAGCCATAGTCTTTTACAATGTTCTAAATATATTAACCTGTTTTTTTCTTTTTCAAATTATCTGCAAATCTTCTTTATAAAAGGAATGAAAGTGACATATCTTTGTTAAACTTGGGTTTTTAGCTTTATATTAATTTCATTTAAGGTAGTTATTGAAACACAGTTGAAGTAACAGCCATTTCCAATATATGGTGTCTCTTATTCCTGCATTTGATCATTTATTGATTATTCTAATCAAGCATCCTTCCTCTTATGAATCAATCCAGGATCATTCTGGATGTTAGTCCTCAGCTGGATCCCATTCAATGACTAAATCAGATTGTAATGTAGGGGATGTTGCAAGGTGAGATTGTGTTAGAGAAGTCTCAGCTATTAGCTCTTGGCAGGTCTTACGTGGTATTCTCTTTGAAGTTGGATGCCCTTTCAAATGTGGAAAGAGGAAGGAATTTCAAGCAGGTAAACTAATGGCCTCTGCTAATGTCAAACTCTAGCACCACAAAGCTAAAGCTGCTCCCACTCACTTTATAGCCCACCTAGATATTAACTCCTTTTGCAGATGAAATCCTCAGCTGGTTGATGACAAGAAACACTACGAGGAACAGAAGTCATTTCACTCCTCACTGCCTGGAAAGCCTGTAGGAAGTGAGCCTTAACTGAAATGAAAAGACTCCCTTCCCTTGATAAACTAATCTCTATCTCACTCATGCATGTGTAGGTCAAAACTACACCTGCATCAGTCAAGGTCAGCCACAAAAGTCAGTGTAAGATGTGCTTACAAAGCTGTCTGCTGCTTATAAAAGAGATGCTAAACATCATAGATGCCTACTGCAATAAGTTTTGATGGTGCACTCCTGTGGTCCTAAGTGATCAAGAGCAGAAGCCATACCTGAAACGATGTATCCAAATAACAATTTGTTTTATAGGTTACCTGATCACTGCTCATTCTTTCAGCAGTCTTGGCTAGTATAGTAGCATATCATAGTTATAGCAGAGCAATAAATGATTAGTATGTCTTCCTTTTTTATTTTTACAAAATGTTTTTTTTTGTTTTATCTATGTATCATCTATCTATTTATCTATCTATCATCTATCTATCTATCTATCTATCTATCTATCTATCTATCTATCTATCTATCTATCTACCATCTATCATGTCTGTGTGAGCATGGGTGTATGCATGCTGTGACTTCTCTGTGAAGACCAGAGACCAACACTCCTTCCAACATATTGTCCTGAGGATTAAACTCAAGTGAACAGGCTTTATAGGAAATGCTCCCACCCACCAATTCATCTTCCTGGAGATAGCATGCCTTCCTTTACTTTAGTCTTAGGTATACAACTGAGCAAGTAGATGCACAATTTCTCAGGTGACTGTAAAATTGACAGTTTTATTACTGAAAGGAGGAGGCAGATGGCAGGAGAGAATTTAGATGTTTGCTTCTTGTATCAGTTCTAAATTTTATCTTTGTTAATTGAACTTCCCCATACAAAATGACAAGGAAAGGAGAAACGTTGCCTCAGCAAATACAGCACAGACAGAGTTGATAATCTACGAATTACAACGATAAAGGCAGCTTTAAGTGGGATGCCCAAATACAATCCTAACCAAACCTGCTAAGAGAAATTGTGAAACTCTCTCAATGTAATTTCAGACCCTCCCCTTTTAGTTTGGACATAAGTCTCTATTAATGAACAAAATAAACATAGAACATATTCACTATGGAGTTAAAAATCTATTGTGGTGAATAGATATTAAAAACTTAAGAATGCCTGAGACACTTGGGATGCAAGAAACGTTTTTGCCTGAGATGATAAAATGTTATTGAAAGATGATTAAGAAGACAGATTTTTATTAAATAGGGATTACAACAGAGGGTGCACTTCTATTGTGTCATTAATGGAAATAATACAGCATAGGGGAGACATTAAACTATGAGAGAAGGGTTAGAGAGGAGTGAGTGGAGAGGTGGCATACACATACAAACACACACAGAAATAGAAATGAAAGTGAAAGAAGAGAAACAGCAGTGCGGAAGGACAAAAGTGGGTTGCAGGGCTAATTGGATGACATCAGAAAACCTTCCCAAGGTTGTCCAGAAGGATCAGCACTGCCAATAACAACTGTGCTTTCATTGTTTGTTCACAGGCAAAGGAAAGTTGTAACCACTAGAGCTTGAGAGAATGACAGTTAACAGAGTGGTTGTACCACATTTACATACGTTACATCCAGAAAGAATGACTGGCCCTTCCCCTGTCTAAATCTTATGGTGTTGGTGTTGCTTCTTAATTGGGTGACAAATGCACCATTTCTCCAGGTTCCCCTGGATGGCAGAGGTGGAATTGTGTGGATAACACCATCTAAAGGAATAAGAATCCTCAAAGCTCAGATTCTGGATTCACTCTTTCCTAAATGTATAACAATGATAAGACGATTCGAGCATTCTGGTTTCTTATTTTTAAGGGGACAGTTCTGATGCTCACTTTAATTTTGCTTAGTAACTCATTCACTTGGTTCTCAAAAGTTATATTTGTTCTCCAGATTTTCATCTAGTGAGTAATATGAAATATAATTGATTGACAACAAACCACTAGGTAAAACTAAAACAAGTCTCTGTATTTTTTCTTTTATTGAAAATAGATTGTTTTCATACAATATGCACTGATTACCGTTTCCCTTCCCTCTACTCCTTCCAACTTCTTTCCACCTCCCCACCCCCATCTGGATCTACCCTTTCTGTCTTTCATTAGAAAAGAAACAGGATTTTAAGGGAATATAATATAATATAATGTGATAATATAATGTAATATAATATAATATAATATAATATAATATAATATAATATAATATAATATAATATGCCCCCCCAAAAGCAACCAAATCAAAACAGGACAAAACAATCAGTTGAAAATGAGCACAAGAAAAGGCACAAGAAACAGATATAGACAGAGAAATCCACTTGCACACTCAGGAATCCCATAGAAATACAAAACTAGAAGCCATGATATGTATGCAGAGCATCTATTGGGTATAAAACAAATAAAAATTAAAAATTAAAAAGAATAAAACATAAAATACAAAAAAGAAAGAAAAATAAAATGTCCTCATACAATGGCCTCCAAAAATACTGAGTTCTTTGTCTGTTGGCCATCTGCTGCTGGATATATGGCCTAAGCTTTAAGGGTAGTTTGTTTCCCAGTTTATGTATTCATAAAGATAAAATTACATTTGTATTATATTAAACCATTTTTTGGTGACATTAACTGATCATTACTTAGTATCTGCATGCTTGTTGATGTTTTATAAACTTTCAAATATGGTATAAAAGAGTGCGACAGCTTTGGAGACAGACTTCCAATGCTGAAATCACAGCTCAGTCGCCAGGGGTATGTTATATAAATGTCTGTGCCCCAATCCTCTCATCCATGAAATGAAGATAATAGCATACTTATCTCATAGGATTTTGTGAACTTAAAATACTTCAGAATATGAAGTACTCTGAACACTATGGAGCACACTGTACTCCAGTGTTTACTTTATTATTGTACTTGTTAGGTAGCCTGAACTTCTACTTAAAATCAAATTGCCACCCTACGATTTACCAAATGTGAATGATCAGTTGCAATGGAAGACCTGTCTGCATTTAGCAGCTGACTGTGGTGGAATACTGAGAGAGTATGTATAAGATCAGGGATCTAAGAGCTTCTGAATGGCCAGTTTGCATTGGTCAATGACCCTTCCATGGTCGGCTCAGGGTGTTCTTTCTTCACTAGTCACTTTCTTTATTAAGCAGAAGATTGTAAACTGGAATATAGCTTAGTGGTAGAGTGTTTGCCTGCCATGCACAAAGCCCTGGGTTTGATCCCTAATCCTGCAAATACAACAGTGGCAACAACATTGACACATCTTTGTTCTCTAGTAGACAAAATGTATCATTTGCTCAGTGAGTTATTGGTAAAAGTGGGACTAGAAGAGAGTGCCCCCAAATCTTTACATGGTCTCTACCACACTTGCATCTTTTTAAGTGCTATTGCTATGCGGTTAAAGAAATTAGTATTCTCCTCCCTTCTTCCTTGCTAAGCAGAAATGAGCGAGCCTGTTAATTTAAAGAGAGAATGCTCTTGTCAGGCTGACAAATCAAATAAACCATCCTAGTCAGAGAAGGGCGTTTTGACCTGTGCCATCTTAAGAGATGGTCAAGACAGTTCTAAACTTGGACTAATAGTCTCTCCCTTGCTAACAGGTCACCTTCACATGACTGCTGAGATGCAGGTATGATCTTGGATTGTCCAACTTAGACTTAAATGTTCTTTTAAAACAGGCAAGAAGATGGGAAAACAGGACTGGCTGACTGAATCAGAGGTTCAGACGATGTCCACTAGAGTCAGGAGTGCAAAAGGCTCTAGCAATTCAAAAACACGAACATAGATTCTCCGCCCCCCCCCCCCCCCCCCGGTCTCTGAATGGTACAAACCTAGCCAGAACCTTGATTTAACACTTCAATACTCAATTTAGACCTCCAACAATGTAAGATAATAAAACTGTATTGTTTTAAGCCCCAATTTGTGATGATTTATTACAACAGCCACAGGAACCCGATAAAGTCTGGCAATACCAATAAAAATTGATGTGATAAGTCTGCTAAGCTGTTCAGTGAATGACCATATATAATTATGAGATGCTGATATTAATATCATTGGTTTTGTTTTTAGCCATAGGACAAGCTGTCATTTACAGGTATTAAGTAATTCACAGAGTCAGGGCACTGTGTGACAAAAGTGCTCGTGGATACAAGGCTCATATTGAGCAACCCAGAACCCAACCCATTCCTTGGATTGTCAATTTTATCACAACCCCATGTCTCTGCTCCTCTGCTGCCTGTTTATGTTTATCTATCTCTAAAATTCAAGAGTACAGGCTTAGGGTACAGCTGTTGGTTCAGGCGGTGATCATTTCACATGAGGTTTCAAACTATAGTCATTTATAAGCAGATATTTAATAAGCAACCATTATAAGTCAGACAGTCTATTACCCATACAGGTGAATAAGATAAATGGAGTTCCATTAGTTGGAAAGCTGAGAGTCACAGCAAAAATAAGACCTTTTTAAAGGACTTACTACATTTTTACTTTATACTCAGTCTCAGTTCATTTTGTTTTCTACTTCTTAGCTATTTTCTGAATGCATTACCATTGCTGGGTCACCACAAATGCAGGCCATGTAACTCAGCTATCTCTGTGTTTTTAACACTGATGTCTGAAGCAGAGGAGGAGGGCTGTTTTAAAAAGATGAGCAGCAACTGTGGAATACAATATTCCCCTGTAATGCTGCCATTAAGAACTCTGAATTCTAGCATTCTTAACATGTGATAAAACCACTTTTAATTTTCATTTCCTGTATTCTCTGGAAAGAAAAATGAATTAATGAACATCTCCATGTTTTTCAACATGATGGAAAGTTTAAAGTGAGGCCTTTGGGAGCATAGAAAAATTTCTAAACAAAGCAGCAGTGAGTTCAGGGGACAGATTCATAATCAGGGAGAAAAACAAAAGAATGCTTAAAAACAAAATAAAACACAGCAACAATAACAAAAAAAAAACCAAAGCATTTTTTCTCTCCCTTTGATTTCATTCTAATTCTTTCATGAGACAAATATTTCAGAGTCTTGTGTTAAATACAAACAAAAGACTTCATTGCATACTATTAAATATAAAATTATAATAATAATTACATAAATATATATTGCATTTGAATTTTCCCAATGCTACTTTTTCCAAGTGAATTTGAGCTCATTATATTCACCTGATTCTGTTGATTCTGTTTTCACAGAACCTAAGTGAATCTTTGCAGTTTACCATTGTTTCCCTTTTAATTAAGCATGGATATTGAATACAGCAGCAGGCAGTATTTATTTATTCCATAATATTAATTCTGTAACTGCACAAACACAAAACACTTTATATTAGATAAATATAAACTATGCTGCATAGACTCCAAGGTGAGGCTCTATAGGACACCCTAGGGATTCTAAGGTCTGATTTCCTTGCCTGAGTTCTAAAAACACGGCTCTGGTTATCTGTAAGTTAGCAGGCCACCCTAACTGCATGCACCTTAATCCTTGCATCTGTAAAATCAAGCTTTGTGGAGTTCTTTTCAGTACAGCATGTACGGGTTTCTGTGAGTACTTGCTAGCTAATGTTGTGTTCCATTGCACTCTAGAGAGAGCCAGCATTAGCCACAAAGAGAAATTCACCTTACATGTCAATGGTCATCAAGACTGCCTGGAGGAAACTTCCAAAAGCCTCTTGGGTGAAAAGTAGCTTGTTCCCAAACTCAGTTCTAACATATTTCTTATATCCTGTTTGCTTTGTTGGATGGCAAGTGCCATGTCACAGGCAGACCTGCTTCAGCTAATTCTCCAAGGACTTCATAAAGAGTTTTGGGTTTTTTGAACCACTACTTTGCTTTCCCATATAAACTTTCAGCTACAGAAAGCCAAAAGGAGGAGAAAGTTTTCTTCTGAAGTTTGCTTCCAGTTTTATCCTCTAGTGTGATGCTCTCTTCTTCATTGTCATTATGTTAGGTGAAATAAACAGATTCAGAAAGACAAGTACCATGCATTTGCTCATGTGAGAATTGAGGTTTAAAATTGTGTGTATGTGGCTGAATAAAGGCACTATGAACATAGTTGAGCAAATATCTTTGTGGTAGGATAGAGTATCCTTAGGCTATATGCCCAAGAGTGGTATAGCTGGGTCTTGAGGTAGATCAAGTCCTGGTTTTCTGAGGAACCATCATATTTGTTTACATAGTGGTTGTATGAGTTTGTACTCCCACCAGCAATGGAGGAGTGTTCCTCTTGCTTCACATCCTTGCCCACATGAGATGTCAGCTGTGTGATTGATCTTAGCCTAACTTGGGTCCACATCATGAGAAGGAGTCCATGTCCAGCACTGCCTGCATGACCAGGAATTGGAGGCTAGATAGCTCAGAGACATATGATAAAAAAAAATCAATAAAAATGATTCTTAACTATATCTTTATATATTCACAGATCAGTGCCTAGCCCTATCATTCTCAAAAGGCTACCACCAGCAGCAAATGGGAACAGATGCAGAGTCCCACAGCCAAACATTAGGTAGAGAGAGAGCCCAAATTAAGATCTCCACCTGGTCCTTCCCTTTGTAGCTTGAGGAACCCTCTAGAAGATGGGGAGGAAGAAACGTAAGGGCCAGAGTGGCTGAGGACACCAGGAGAACACAGTACACAGACTTCAACTAAATAGGGCTCATAGGGGCTGGCAGAGACTGAAACAGCAACCATGGAGACTGCACGCACTAGGTCCTCTGTATATATGTTATGGTTGTTAGCGTGATATTTTTGTGGGACCCATAACAGTAGGAGTGGGAGTGTCTCTGTTTCTTTTGTTACTTCTTGAGACCCCTTACTTCCTACTGGGTTGCTTTACCCAGCCTTGATATGAGGGCTTGTGCCTAGTCTTGTTATTATGTATTTGGTGGATATTTGGGGAGACCTGCTCATTTCTGAAGGAAAATGGAGGAAGAATAGATCTGGGGGAGAGGGAAGGTTTGGGAGGGATGGGAGAGTTGGAAAGCAGGGAAACTGAGGTTGAGATGTATTGAAAGCAAAGCAAAACAAAACAAAAATTCTCTCTCTCTCTCTCTCTCTCTCTGTGTGTGTGTGTGTGTTTGTGTGTGTGTGTGTGTGTGTGTGTGTGTTTATCAGGAAGCTAAAGAGAATCAACAGAGGTGGAGAGAGCAATCTTAAGGTGATAGAGAAGGAGACTGAAGGGTATAAAATACATGTGACATGCAAGCAGAAGGGGAGCCTACTATTGGGGAAGAAGGAAGAAAACTAGCAGGAAGTAAGTCAGGGGGCCGCAAGAGAGGCCAACACACACACACACACACACACACACACACACACACACACACACACACACACACACACATACACACACACGAAAATGCCACAATGAAACCTGTTGCTTGAATGTTAACTTAAAGAAATTGAAAACTCTTGCTTCTAGGGAACATGAAAACAAAACCCCTTATGGTCTTCAAGTCAAAGATGTCTAATGGTTGTGCACTGCCTTTGAATGCCTTCCTAATAGCATGAACAGCAATGGATCACAGCGAACATTTCAATGTCTGTTCATGTTCAAATCTCCTTTAAATGATTAACACTTAGTGTTACCCAGTACTCCAACCTTTCAAACAGCCCCATCATATCTCATCAAACCTTGGCAGGCATAGGTTGAGGAGAAGGCACCTTCTGTCTTGGCAAACAGAGACATTTCTCTCATTCCAATGCAGATTACATTTACTGTTTGTAAGCACCATGAACAATGCTAAGTCATTTACAAGCCTATTTTTAAGAGAAAACAAAAATGCTAACGCTGCATTCCTTTTGGTGTTATTACACAGATCAAAT
This sequence comes from Peromyscus maniculatus bairdii, assembly GCF_049852395.1. Taxonomy (NCBI): domain Eukaryota; kingdom Metazoa; phylum Chordata; class Mammalia; order Rodentia; family Cricetidae; genus Peromyscus; species Peromyscus maniculatus. The sequence goes on from NC_134861.1 coordinate 51,085,048, forward strand.
AAGATAAAGAACATAAAGACTTCATCGCATATGCATCACACACTGGCAGGATGAAGACTTGCATTGTTTTGTAAAATTAAACTTCTATGACTACAGTTATTCCCAGAAAAGTACATGTACAGCTTTAAAAATATAATTTGTTATGTTTTTCTATGTCTCTCTCAAGATGTAATTCACAAATAAATTATATATATATAAAATGTAAAACATAATCTTTTAATGTATGTTTGCTTTGTGACATGATTACCACAAAAAGCTAATTGATAGACTGATCAACTCATATAATTATTATATTCACATAGAAAATTTCAAGTATAGAATACATTATCCATGATGAATTCTGACACCCAAAGCTCATTGTTTATGTTTCCAAAGTCTTCATACTTTGATGATCATCTCTCTCACGGTCTTTCCCAAGTATCTGGAAAGAAGCATTCTGTTTTCTGTTTGTAAGTCTGATTTTCTTTCTATTTTTAAAACATTTTATATGTACAAGATTCCATGGTTTTTGTTTTTCTGCACTTGCCATATTTTATTTAGCAAATATTCCCTAGATTCATCTATGTTGTCACAGGCAACAACATTTCTTTCTTTTAAAAACCTGCACAATATTCTTTAAGTTTCATTTACAGTGCTTTCCTTAATCTGAAAGAGAATGACAGTATGTACTACTAATTGACCCTTTCCTAATCAGTGAACAATGACATGAGGAGGAGAGTACCATGTTGCTCAACATTTAGAAAACCATCAGGACAGAGAAAGCAACATTCAGGAAATGTCATTGACACCAAGCAAACTGAATGGCACTTTTGTTTAAAGGTAGAACTAAAAGGTATATTCTTCGGTTCACTTTTTGTAGGAAGTGGAAGTAGCCCCAAGTGAATGAAGTCTTGAGTGAATGTGCATTTTGACATGGTCATGACCATGTCAAGGATCACAAGGCCAATTGACCATATGAGGCAGGCTCATTAGGAGTGGCAGTTTCCCTTACATGTCAGAGTAAGAGTGTTTATGAAAAGTTGATGAGTGAGGACAGAGATTAGTAACTGCAGCTTCCTTTGATATTTATAGCCTGAGACTGGTCATATACTGTGGCATTCTACCAACACTGGCCTGTGCTGTACCTAATAAACACTCTGAAGTTTGAGCTTGCTGTGGTAGCATTATCAGAACACAGTCTGATTCCAGCTTTACTGTCTGTCTGTCCGTCCTTTCCTTTCTCCATTCCCCTAACATGCCACCCCTAGCCCTTGTTTCAGGACTCATGGGACACAGAACTCAGCAGCTTTTAGTTTGCAAGTGGGAAGCATTTCACTATCATCAAAAACAAAAGATCAACTTTATCATATAATGAAAAGTTACTTCATTTAGTTTCCCAAGCATAACCTATTATGCAAGAGATGTCAAAACAACTCACTTTAAACAGGTACATCCGGAAAAGAGTAGCTCATCTTCTACATTTCATAAGTGACAAGCCATCAACTACCATTATAAGAATAAATAGAAGATTTGCTAGAAGAAGTATGTCTTCTACCTGAGAAGCATTTCAACATTTTTCCTAACTGAAAACCTATATTCAGCAAAACCAATTGTATTTACCAAGCATAAATGTGTGTATCTATCCATATCATTAATGCACTAAATTTACTTTTTTAATTAAATAACAATTTTCAACCTCAGCATTGTACCCACAGGGAGATTTGTCAATTCCTAACCTCATGTTTGTCATGAAGGTGAAGGAGAGTGGCTTTTGTGTCCCTGAATTAATCCACCATAAATGTGGATGCTGGTTGGATGGTGGTTTGGATTATTGTAGGTAGGGAGAAAATGCCATGCCTACATGACTATATAAATATTTCCTCTAAACTAATTTAGTACAGTAGGCAACATTATGGTAAGGTCTATTTCCTCATTCAAAATTTTTATTTTACTTTGTGTCTCAGAAATTAATCACCCCTCAAAATATAGGGTGAATTTGTGAAAATCCTAGAATTTTGCCGAAAGCAATTTAACATTGCAGATGGATGTAAGCATGAAAATTCATTCCTCTAGGCAACAGGAGACTGTGATACATTATCTGTGTAGTCACAGAGCAGTCAGGAGGGCCTTAGGTTGGGAAAGCAGAGGCAGAGTGAGCCTCAGAGTGTGATGTGAGGCTCATCTCATCTCTGTAGATTAAGCCAGGATCTCAGGAGGTCAAGTAGCCAGGGAAGCAGGGAAGGGTCAGAAATCAACCCCCCTGCTATGGCAGATGCTTTTGTGTCACTCTGCCCATTTTAACTGATGGACAACTAAAGGAGGAAAAACTGATTTCTGTTTGGGATTTCAGAGGGGTTCAGTCAATCACAGTGGAGAGGGCACAGCAGAGCAAGGGTGCCTTTCATACAGGAGGGAATGTGAAGAGAATTGGGTCTAATATCGCGACAAACCCAGAAGTAGAACCCTGAAGGAGCAGACAGGATGCAATCTTCGAAGGCAAGTCCCCAGACTCACATCTGCCACAGGTCCTACTACCTAAGATATCCAAAATAGCACCACAAACCAGGGAACAGTATTCTAAACAGGAATCTGTGGGGCCATTCAAGATTCAAATAGTAGCAGGACCATAGCCCTGAAGGCTCCTTGATTCATTTAAGCCCTGTGACCTTTATTTTGAATTTCTGACCTATGGTATAATAATGACTGTATAAATTAATATATTTATGGTAAATTATGATAGCAACAATAGCCAAGTACCATGAAGCTCAAATTAGAATTTGCAACTTCTTAAAAAGATGTTCAAACTGTAGAGGTTTATGTACCTATGAAGCTGGGTTCTATTTCTATTAAGGCCACATTTGGATTTAGATTTTATATCCATAGGCATAAGGTTCTATAACACACATTGGTTCCTCCTGGAGATATGGATCTATTTAATGGTGTCAATGGAGGTCTCTCCGTTAGCTAACCCATTCGCCAAAAGAGAGAAAAGATAATTAATCATGTAATACTCATTCATATGTTTATGTTCTTTTACTTAATCGTATTGAGAGAGGTGTGTGCTTTCTGCTCCAGCCTGCTGTTCCTAAAAGCAATCTTTAATACAGTGATTAAAATTCTAATACATTTTCTCCGTCTCTTTGCAGGTCTTTAGGGAGAATTATTGTCTTCTCTGTCAATAACAACCACTGATATAACCCAGTGTGTTGGTATGTATTTATGTTTACTCACATCTACTATGGGCCAAAATGTTATGAGCATTTATATCTTTACAGGATGTTTATGACATTAGAGAAAATAAAAGGTAGAAACAGAGCAAGTTCACATTAGTTTACATTGTTTTACACACACACACACACACACACACACACACACACACACACACACCACGCATACACACACGCATACCACACATACACACACATACATACACACACACACACACACACACACACCACATACACACACCACACATACATACACCCACCCCCACACACATATACACACTGTGGTGGTTGAAATGAAATGGTCCCCAAAGGGTGTAGGGTAATCTAAGCCTAGTTGTGGCTATTGCTCTGATCTCCAGGCAACTTTCTTTATTAACATACAAATAAAATAACACATTTCAGCACAAATAAAATATCACCACAAAAGAGAGTGGCATTATTAGAGATGTGGCCTTGTTAGAGTAGGTGTGTAGTTCATTGGAGGAAATATATCACTGTGTAGGTGGGGTTTGAGGTCTCATATATGCTCAAGATACTGCCCAATGTCTCAGACCACTTCCTGTTGCCTGTAAGATGTAGGATTCTCAGCTACTTCTCCAGCACCATGTCAACCTGCATATTTCTGTGCTCCCTGTCATGATGATAATGGACTAAATCTCTGAAATTATAAATGAGCCCCCACAACTAAATGTTTTCCTTTCTAAGAGTTGCTGTGATCATGGTGTCTCTTTGCAGCAATAGAAACCCTAAGATACACACATGGGCCAAACTTTATAAACCTTTAATTCTTTTACTATTGTACATATTATAGAAAATCAGCTAATTCTTTACTACTTTTACAAAGGATTCTATCAAAGTTTATTTTTTTGTCTGTATTTTGTTTCCAGTCACACAAAAAATAGATTACCAAGTTAGAGTCTTATTTTCAGTTTTAATTTATGGGACTCGAAAAGCTATGACATATAGAAGTCAAAGCCAGTGTTCCACATTGTCCAAACTTAAGTATGGGATTACACACCCGTGTGTATTTCTGTGGAGCCTGTTAACTTGGCTCACATGTCCCAGCTTCTGTAGCCAACATGGGATTTTTCTGGTCCCTGTACCATCTCTTTGTACTCTCCTTATTTAACCAATTATTGAGTCACTTCATCTTTCAGTACCACATCCCTTGGAATCTTGTTGTATGTCCTGCTTGTTGATGGGGGACATCTTGCATCTTTTCATCTTTCATCCTTTTCAAAAAGTGAACACTTGAAGTGGTAGTTAGCAACTGCATTTTTTCTTCCTTAGAAATATCCTCAAGAAGAAAGTTCTGTATTAAATCCATCCTTGTAAACCTTGGCACTTCAAGGAACTAGCCTATGCACAGTAAGTGCCTGATGAATTTATGAGCATATTCTCTGTCTGTAATATTTTTATAAAACAATTTTCTAGAAATAGAATACATATGTGATGAACATATGAAAATTTAGGACAATAGCAAACTTATTAAACATATATTATGAAACTCTTTATTCATATTATTGACTCACAAGAATTGTGAAATTTGGGCTAGCTGCATTCTCATAGTTGAGCAATCTGAGGCTTAAAAGTTAATCTGTATCTCTGATAAAGTGGCCCATGTAATAGTATAATGGGAAATTTTCTATTATCATTACTTTAGTTTAAAACATTGCTTGAGCTAATACATAAAGAGGTGTTTGTCTTCTCTAAGAGTAACTCCCTGCTCCATGACTTGTAACTAGAGTAAGATATTTCAAGCCTGCTTAATAAAGTGATACTTATGCTCTTTATTGAATAGACTATCATAGTGGCCAGTACAGCCAGGAAAGAGTGATGTGGAGGGAATGGAGAGAGGGTAGTTCATGTGATCAGGGTACAGTTAGGTAGGAAATATGATTTTAAATATTCTGTAGCACAGTATAATAATAATGACAACCACTGACTGAATATTTCAAAAAGTTAGTGGGAGTAATTTTGAATGTTCCCAACAATAAGAATGAATACCTCTGAAGTGACAGATATGTCTGTTACTCTACAATAATCATTGTGGTTTGTATATATCTTTTGTAATGTAATACTGTACTTCATAAATACGTACAATAATGATACATCAATTAAAAATTTTAAATAATATTTCAAAACAAATGTTTTTATTAGATCATGGCAATTGGTTTTGACCCCTAGTTATAGTTATAGAATTTCAGCCTCCAATGTGCCATTTACTAATACTTGGGGCTATTGCAGAGATCTGATTCTGGCTTCACTAGATAAGTAACATACAATTAGAAATGCATCTTTCATGCCCTATCATGTGATGATCCTTATAATACATGCACATGAGCTTGACTTAGAAATCATAGTTTACAACTGAAAGTCATCTAAGTGTTCACCAACAGAGGCATAAATAAAGATGAACACTACTCTAGAGGTCAGGAGTGCTCACAGATAAGCACTGGAGAATCCAGGAATGTTGATCACACAGGATGTCTCAATGGAGGAAATATATGCCAGTTTTCCATCCAGAAGTTTGGGGATGGATGTTATTAATAACCCTGTTAACCTTTACTATTTGCAGGGCAATGCTTCACCGAAATCCCCCACAAAATGTTTCTCCCAGACTTCCCCCCTCCAGACTTGTATCTTTAGCTTTGTTTCTCAGTCAGTAGAACCCATCCTTAGGGGAGATATCACATGTCCTTTATAGCCTAGTGACCTCTATGCTATCTCGGTAGGAGACCACACCAACTCCTAGGCCCTTAAGCAATAGAAGCCATCTTCATGATAGAGATCACACGTGTTTACGAAAGAGTTTCAATATAGTCATGCCTTAAGCTTTATTATTTGTATTGGATTGGGATAATTGCTACAAGAAAACTTTTTTTACCCAAAAGTGTGAAGTACTTAAATATGTCTAAAATAAACTGGACTGGTGTCAGACTCTAGAAATTTCATCTAGCCTGGCTAAGCCCTGCTGGAACAAGTTTCCTGCTTACCTATTTGTGGTTCATTTCTCTGTCAGCAGCAGAACTTTACAGGGAATCCCACATACTCAGTAATAAGTGGTGAAAATAGCTGTTGCTATCAGTTGTCATAAACCTCAAAAGTACTCTTAGTACGTGAGTATACTAGTTCCTTCTTGTGGCTGCAACAAATTACCACAAACATGGTGCCTGAAATAACACGTATAAGGGCTGGTGAGCGAGAAAGCAATTAAGAACACTTGCTGCTCTTGCAGAGGGCCTGGATTTGGTTCCTAGCTCCCACATGGTAACTTAAAACCATTTGTAATTCTAGTTCCAGGGGATCCATCACATTTTTCTGATTTTTACAGGTACCAAGGATACATGTCCACATATCTACAAGCAGGAAAACAATAATACATATAAAGTAAAGTAAAGTAAATCTTTAAAAAGACACATACCTTTCATAGTTGCAGATGTAAGAAGTTCAAAGTGGTCTTACTGGTAGCACATTTGTGACGTTAGCCCACCTGAGGGGGTCTAGGGATGAATCAATGTTCTTATGCTATCTAGTTTCTACAGCTACCCTGGTTTGTTTTGTTCAACCTGCAAAGCCATCAATGCTTGGTGAATTCTCTCCCAAGAAGACATCTGTCCAGAGAAACTCATCTTGTGAGTACAGTGTACAGACATAGCTAATCCATGGTAATTGGCTAGTTTACAGTCAGCTAAATGGATATCATGACTCCAACTTCTACTTAATTCTCTTTTATGTTATGTGTTCACAGGTTCTGAGATTAAGACATATGCATTTGGGGAAGTCATCACATTCTTGTGACAAAAAGATATTTAAAAAAACATATTTTATGACTTCCTTTAGTAAAGTTCTAGAACAGGCAAAATAATTTTTGTCACAAATATAAATAGAGCAATTGTTTTTTGTTGTGCAGAAGGGGAAGCACTGGCTTAGGAGAGGCATGTTGTAATATTGAGAAGTAATGTTATTTCTCTGTTTTGATAATGTTTGTTATACAAAATGTACATATAATATACCTACATAGTTCATTAAATACAAATTTTATCAAAAACATTTCAAAGACCTAGAACAAATAGCATATTCTCTAAAAAGAATATTCATCCATAAGCCTAGGGTGATCATATATACAAGTCTGCAATTTGCTAACAACTAAATTGACACATATATTAAAGGATAAACAGAGAATGCAGAGTTAGGTAGATAGTAAATCAAATGCATAAATAGTCTAGTTTTAAGTGATTGTAGATTAGTTTTTGCTGCTTCTTATAAACATGGATTATTATTTTGCATGTCTAAACAGTATCAAACTGTAGAGTAGGAGGAGATGTTGAGGCTGTGTAAGAGCTCTCCATTGTATTCCTATGAGCTCTGTTTCTTCTATTGGACAGTGAGGCTAGAGACATTATTGTAGCTTGATTTTTTTCGCCTTGCCCACAGTCAGGACAAATCTCTGTCACCCGCCAGTCCCACAGCCGCTCAGACCCAACCAAGTAAACACAGAGACTTATTTTGCTTACAAACTGCATGGCCGTGGCAGGCTTCCTGCTAACTGTTCTTATCTTGCTAACTGTGCTTTTATCTTAAATTGATCCATTTCCATACATCTATACCTTGCCATGTGGCTGGTGGCTTACTGGCGTCTTCACATGCTGCTGGTCATGGCGGCGGCTGTAGCGTCTCCTTCTGCCCTTCTGTCCTTTTATTTCTCCTCTCTGTTAGTCCCACCTATCTTTCCTGCCTAGCCACGGCCGATCAGGTTTTATTTATTAACCAATCAGAGCAACTTGACATACAGACCATCCCCCAGCACAGCCAAGTGCAGACCATCTCAAACACCTGCACTCAGGCCCATGGTCCTAATCATCCTCTATACGGACCTGCTGGGTAACGCCACAAAGAACCCAAGAAGGGCTCCCACAGGACATACAGAACATCCCACAGCACCTCCCCTTTTCTTTTTTTTTAAAAAGGAAGGTTTTAACTTTTACACATCTCCAAAGTCAGCTTGGTATATTTGGGAATTTGGGCGTAGCTTCTCTTAACTACTTCCTGCTGGAGGGGGGCGCTGTATCTTATGGGGATGCAAAGAAAATTTTAGGATCATGGAGTAGTCCGTGAGACCGTATCGTCTGAGCCAGTTGCCTTGAAACGATTCTGGATGTTGAATCATCTGGGCCATGGTGTCATCGGAGACCTTTCAGGGGGTCTTGGCTGGTCAAACCTGATGTATCTTAATCTGGAACAAATCCATAGCCTCTGGCTTTCTGTAGAGACAAAAGCAGAGTCTCCTTTCCAAAGTAACACATCCTTATATCCAAATTTTAAAGTCAAGATATCTTTAATATATACATATTGGTTTAACTCAACATCTTTTACGATCAAATGTTTTTCTGCAGTTAAAAATCCCAAAGACAATATAATCCAAACTCTCTGTGTGATATCCATCTTTACATGGCTTATTTTTTATATTACTTTTACTTTCTCTTTAACGACTTTATTTTTTTAAACTTTCTATTTCTTTATATAACTGTCTATGTTCCTTTTCCTCTCTCTTCCAAGCCCCAGTAACTCAAACCGGCGGCTGCCGCTCATTTGAGAGAGAGAATTAGGAACTGTGGGGCGTTTACCGACATCACCGTTCCTGGAGAACTTACCGACGTCACCGCTCCGTGTGTTGAGTTCTGAATCCTCTTTACCACCACGCGAGGATTCTTCTCAGATCACACTTTATTGGAGCGCCTCTTGGTTAAGGGACTTTGTCTTTAGTATTTTTTTTTTTGTTTTTAACACCGGCCTTTATCCCTGTTCATTTGTCCTTTTTCTTTAGTCCCTTTTTTTTTTCTTCCCTTTTTTTCTTTAGCCCTTTTTTTTTTTTTTTAGCCCCACGTTCGGGCGCCAAATATAGATGTAACCAAAATCATGGCTCTCTCCTTCTTTAAAATCAAGCATGTTGTTAAAAGGAAAATGCAAACTCCCTGTATCATGCCAGAATAAGAGCCATCTTCTGCTATGGTACAGGACAAAAGCAAAATTAATTAAGGGACTATTCTATTACTAATCTCAACTCTTTGATTCTATTCTGATTCTTTAAACTTTTCTTAAAGTATGAATTTTATATCAAAATTTACAAGATTAACATATAAAGATATATAGATATATATACATTTTAAACTTTGTTAAGATATGAATGGTCGCCGGGCGGTGGTGGCGCACGCCTTTAATCCCAGCACTCGGGAGGCAGAGCCAGGTGGATCTCTGTGAGTTCGAGGCCAGCCTGGGCTACCAAGTGAGTTCCAGGAAAGGCGCAAAGCTACACAGAGAAACCCTGTCTTGAAAAACCAAAAAAAAAAAAAAAAAAAAAAAAAAAAAGATATGAATGGTCATATAGAGTACTAACTAATTCTAGAAAAAAGGCTAGCTGCATATATATGTTTTTGTGTTCGAGTCTCTTATCAGTTTTCTGCAGGAAATCATGGCCAGGCCTAACATCAACTGCATCAACTGAAGTCTCCAGAAAGAAGATGGGGCCCCACAACAACAACAATTCCACGTGGACAATAATGATATCATTAAGCTGACAAACATCATCCACAGATCAGCTTTGAACTACAAGGTGCTCAGAGCATTCTTTCATGATAAAGAAAACTTCGCCCATACCCAGCAGGAAGCAATTTTAAGACTACGTCGCCCACATTCCCAAAGAGGTGGTGTGGGGTGGGTGGTTTTTTGGTCTTTTTAATGGGTTTTGGGTCTGGGATAATTTTCAGTATTTAGGGGGGCTGGTTACAAGTTATTGTCAAGGGTTAAGAAAAAGGCTAAGCAAAGGAGATTAGATTTAAGGTTCTTGTTAAAAAAAAAAAGAGAGAAAGAAAGAAAGAAAAGAAAAAGACAATCACTAATACTTTACATTGGATTGAATTGTTTTATATTGTATACAAATTTGAAACTGATATTGTTAGAAAATGCTATATGTATATTTCTAATTGTATTTATACCATTCATTTAACAATGTAATACAAATTTCTGATCCTTGAATGTTATTATTACCAACTACTAGGATATAAAGAAATGAAAGTTAGTAGTTAGACATTTCAATAGAACTTGTAGTCATATTAGATATGTTTTAAAAATTGAGCAGAGATGTTTTAGACAGGTCATCTTCAAACCCTTCAGAGATCTACAGAATATGGCATTTAAAATGTTTTAATAACTTAGAAAATTTTTCTTTTTGAGACATGTCAGCTCCTGGCAGTACTAATCTACTTCAGAGAAAATATGGGCATTGAAGAAACTGCATATGGAGTCAACTTTCATTGTGGCAAAAGTTAGCCACTGGACAACAAAGTATCCTTGAATCAACAGGACAAAATGGACAGACAGAACACGAAACAATGGACTACTGATTCTTACCAAAACAAGTGTGGTTATGGCTTTATCAAAAGGCATCTTCTGAGGCCAGGACAATATGGCCCCATCCCTGAAGTGGCCTTCGCATCCGGAAAAGGTACGGTGCCCTTTTCTTCGAAGGTAGCTTAACAGGCAAAGGGCCGATGGATTCTGTTGTACAATGGAACAGCAGCTGAAAGCTCATGCCTCTCAAAAGTAGACTGGCATTTAATAGAGGGATGTGGAGAAGAAGAGGATGCTGAGATGAAGCCATATATACACAGCCAAGAAGAATGGACAGCTGAATTAAAAAACTGTCAACAATTTCCAGAAATTAAAATCCTGAATCATGACAGGACACTAGTGGAATTCAGGTGTTTCTGGTACATGGACTGCTCTCACCCAATGTGAGATTGAACTGTTGACCTTGTGTACATCCTACTTCACAAATGAGTCTCTCAGATACACTAAGCCTATAGGCTGAAGATGATGCCCCAACACTGCAGAGAAACCTCAGGTGACTGCCCAGGCAGCTGGCTGTTTCTGTCAACTTACAAATTTTTTGGAAGTTGCTTGCATGCACTTCCTGTTTTTTATTTTTGTTAGCTAATATTATTTCCTTCTTGGGTCTCTGAGGGAGTTGAAGATTAGTTAGTTATGGTTGAAGATTAGTTACTTATAGTTGAAAAATTAATTAGGATAGAAAGTGCATTAGATACATCTTGGAATTACCAAAATAGGATAGATAATGGAATTATTTTCTCTGATTTGTCAAATACCTGTTTAGGTATTTATTATTTGTATATATTGTATATAGTTATTGTACTTTTGTATATAGTTTTTCTTTTGTTAGTCATAACCTTTTGCTTTTTTTTTCTCTTTTTATTAAAATAGAAAAGGGGAAATGTGGTGGTAATCTAATTATACTGAAATGTGATTTTGATTGTATGTTAATAAATAAAGTTGCCCGGGCGTCAGAGCTATTAGAGCCATAGCAAAAGTGTGGCGGTGGTGGCACACGCCTTTAATCCCAGAAAGCCAGCCTTTAATCCCAGGGAGTGGTGGTAGAAAGCAAAAAGATATATAAGGCGTGAGGACCAGAAACTAGAAGCATTTGGCTGGTTAAGCTTTCAGGCTTTGGAGCAACACAGTTCAGCTGAGAGCTATTGGGATGAGGACACAGAAGCTTCCAGTCTGAGGAAACAGGACCAGCTGAGGAACTGGTGAGGTGAGATAGCTGTGGCTTGTTCTGTCTCTTTAAATAGACTAACAGGAAATAGAGCCCTCATTCGGGAAGCTGGGACACCGCAGGCGGAAGGGTGAGATTTTGGCTCTGAGCTCTGACCTCTCGGCTTTCTCTTTTGCATTATTTCTGTGTTTCTTATTTAATAAAACGGTTGGTTACATCTATATATTATGGCCCTCAAACTGAGCACTGATTTATGCTGAGTTTAAGACTCAGCTTCTCCCCCAGACTCCCTTTGATGATTTCCAAATTTAAGATGTTAAAAAAGTCATAGAAAATGAGAGAATTGTAATTCCTATTTTAATTCAGTGTAATAATATCTAGCTGGACAAAACTAGTCCTGGACCCTCAGTCCTCGTAAATCTGCATGTGTGCAAAGGTGTGTGTAGACGTGTTAAGTGATGAGTTTTAGGTGGATATGAATAGTCAGGAGCTGATTTTAAAGAGTCTAACATGCATTCCTATGATAGCTGAAACTCAAAACAGATGCTGAAGTTGAATTCAGAGTAAAGGATACCACATCAAACCTGATTGCTATTAACCTCCAAGAGAGTCTGTCTGAGCAGAGAACACAGGAAGCCATTGTCTATCAGCAATAGAAACCCTGCCACTTTATTCCACCCAGCTTCCTTGATGCTTGCGTGCAGATCTACCTATCTGTCACATTAGACTCTAGTGGAGCATGTGAACAGCCCATTATCCTCTCATGAAGAATGCTGGTCCTTTCCCCTGTTGCAGCCTGTGGTACCTTTGGATGTGGCCTTGGAAAAACACTAAAATACACCATCACTTCAGAGCATCTTGAGTTACTTGTTCATATTCTGAGCATTTATTTTGTCTCGTAGAAAGAAACATGCCAGCTATTCCACACACACACTGCTCCTCATTAGGTATTTATGAGAGTGCTTCTCTGTATGTGCAGTCAATTAAATTCTAATCTGATTTTTAAAATACAGAAACATAGTTATGGCACATACACATACACATATACACATACACATACACAGACAGACAGACACACACACACACACACACACACACACACACACACACACACACACACACGCTATATGTTTGCATTTTCCAATCACATATACATTATTTACTGAAGACTCATGATATGATCTTGGGGCTTTCACAAGTGTCTGGTCTTAATGAAGCCATCTATGAGGAAACTTCAAGAGGCCACTGAAAACCAATTCTAATTCTGCACCTGTGCTTCTGTGTATTGCTCCTTTACACGCCTCCATACATGACAGAGTACAGTAGCTGAGATAACATCACCATTAAGAAGATGGGATTTTTTCCCTTGACACTGAACTTGGTAAGTCTCCAGAGTTCAGACAAATTCAATACTTTTATATGAGAACCCAGGCCTGGTACAAACACAACTCAGCTTGTCCCTGGTGATGTTCTTGTTGGCAGTTGTTCACAGATGATAAATTGCTTTGATTCAAGAGAGCAGTGAGGCTTGCTACTTAAGGTGAAACTTATGAAAATACCAAGCCTCCTTCCTTGGGTACTTCCAGCTTCTAATTAGTCTTTGTCAGATCATTTGTCATGTGTACTTCAATGTTACCAGGAATTTGCTGATTTCCCTATTGTTAAATAACTAATCCTGCAATGCTGATAATCTTTTGTCAATTTGAACTTAGGTTTCTTCAATGACTAATCATTTTGTTTACAAGAAGTCTCATAGTTCTTTGTTTATTTTTTTCTTATTTGCTATTCTGTGAGTTTAGAACAATCTAATTAATAAAGTCAAGCAAACACACCTGAACTTTCCTAGATAGAGAGATTTGTAACCAGTTTAAATCACTGGCTTTCTCATTCATTCCTTTATTAATGAATGCTCACTGTAGCTTTCAAAAATGCACTTACCAAGAACTTTATCAGTTAAAATTCCTATCAGCCATTATAGCAATAAGCCCCATATAGAACAAATATAATACTTGCTGGAATAAGTTATCTTTTAAAATAAAGTTTGTGTATTAGGAAAGAATGTGGTATTGATATAACAGCTAAGAAGAAAGAGTGTGACAGGATCTGGGATACATATTATGTGAAAGTAAGTAGTTAGTATTTATGACATGAAGGGGTGATTCTTTGTCACACAAATAATTAAAGTACAAGAATATTTTTAACTTAATCATCAACTTATTCTTAATCTTGTCTCCCCTGTGCCAATCCCCTACTTTCATACCTTTGCATATGTTAACAACTAAACAATATTTATTGATTTATTAGTCACTGGTTTCCAGTAGATCACTCCCACAACATGTAGAATCTACCTCCAATAACACTTACTACTAGAATATTATGGTTTCATTGGAGGGGACATTATTTTTCAAATTACTTAAAGTAGTTATATTTATACTTTGCCAGTCAGGCAGACTATTAGCCTTGTACTACATCATTTTATCCTTGTCTTTGATGTGATTTCATTAGTCTACATTCCCAATGTCTCCCAGTGCTTTCCTCAATATTTTGAGTTGTCACTGGTATTGTTGGTAATGTTCTGTGGTTCTGAAAATTCCATGATGTACCAATGATTTGTTTTTACTTTTGTTTAATATTATTGCAACTTTGTTACTAATACCCAGTTTCTTGATTTAGATGAAGTTATATTATTGACTACCATGGCAATTACAGTTTTTTTTAAGTTTTTGCTCACTCTTTTTTGCAAAAAATTCTTGTAGCAAAAGTTCCCATTCTTTTTCACGTTTTCCTTACAGTTCTAAGATCTCACAATTGTGTGCCTTTGGGTTTGCCATTGTTGTGCTATGTTCAGCATTGCATATATTTCTCTTGCTATTGTTTCCCCGTGCTCAGTTCTCACGGGCACCAAAATCAGATTGATCCACTTTCTTATACCTCTGTCCTTCAATTTACCTTTTAACATTGAAGCCTGTATTCTCTGGTCTGTGGATAACTAATTTTCCTCATGTTTATCATCTCTGACTAACCTGGTAATTGAGTCAGGAAAACAGTAATCTTGACTCAATTTGGTCAAATAGTTAAAACCCTGAAGCTGTTTTTCAATAATAATTAATAAACAGTCAATGATTATTTTTTAAGTTTTTTTCCAAGACATAGTATTTTTCATTGTTACAGTCTATGTTCGATGAAATGTCACTTTTATTGCTTTTAGTAAAACTAGCTTGTTTATTCTTATCTTCTGTTTTTTGTCCTCAGCCTATTATTTACTCCTTGATTCAAGAAGACTTAAAATTAAAATGGTGTCAACCATAGTTCTTTAGATATATAGAATCAGTAGTACATGTGAGTACTTTCAGTGATATATATATATATATATATATATATATATATATATATATATATAATCAGTGCCAGCTGTCATCTATCTATACATTATCCTTCTAGCCTATCTATCTGACTGCCTGTCTGTCCATCTATTTATCTCCTTATATCTATCATCTTCGTCTAATCTATTCATCTATCATTAGATTGGCTTACTATAACAAGTTGGTTTTTGCAATTATGCAGAATAAAAACTCTTAAGATCTAAGTCAGTGAATTAAAGGACCAAATAGTTTGATAATACAATTAATGGTAAGACAACTCATAAGCTCAAGAGCCAGAAAATTCTGTTATTTTTAACTCAACTCAAAAGTCAGGCAGGATCAAAGTTCTTACCTGTTTGCAAAAGGTCAGCTTTTTTGGTCTATGTGGGCCTCCATCTGACTGAACGAGCCCCATTTATGATGTAGAAGACAGGATTTTAAACTTTTACGTCAAGGCAAATTATCAGCCTTTCCAAAACAATGACTGGCCAAATATATGGGCACTCATAGACAGATCAAGTCGACACACTTAAATTAATCATTAGAATGTTCTTGACTATTTCAGAAAATCTCCTGACTCACTTCATGTTTAATAGATTAAAAACATTTATTTTATCTACTGCATTAAGCTTGATTTTTCTCTATCTTCAAAAACAGATATATTGATGTTAAGTCTTCTATTCTTCTGAAAATGATGTAGCAAAATAGTCTACATGGATAAGACTTCACACTTATTGAGATGACTATGATAAAAAAAATCAGACAAACCACGAAATGTTCATGTTGGGAGAATATGAAAAATTAGCTGACTTCTGAAGGAAACTTATGGTCTAGACACTGAGTAAACATTATGGTTGCTCTACAGGAAACTTGAAACAGAATTTGTATGTGTTCTACCAATTTTGTTCACATACCCTTTAAATGTAAATTTAGATACTCAAACAAATTTGTATATCTATGTTCATAGCAGCACATTCATTGTAACTAAGAGATTGAACTCAATTGTGGTTGAATAAATAATTAAACAAAATGTGATACATACATATATACACACGGAGAGATACATCCATGCATAAACAATGAGCAACTGTCAGTCTTAAAGAAAGAAGCAAAATGCTGATATTTCAATATGGATGTCTTGAAGACACCAATTGGAATGTAATAAGACATACACAGAGGAATGTACTACATGATTATAAGTATGTAAAGTGTTTAGAATATTCAAATTTATAATAACTGAAAACATAATGATGATTATAAAGGCTAGGAAGGAAAATGGGGAGATAGTATTTACTGAGAACTGAGTTTCAGTTTGGGAAAATATAATAGGTCTAGAGATGAGTGGCAGTGGAGGTGGCACAACTTAAATATATTTTATGTCACTCAACTGCACATTTAAAAGTGACTACATTGATACATTTTGTGGTATGGATACATGTCCACAAAAATGGTCTGTTTCTGATATATCTATCTCTCAATCACGGACCTCAGAGGAAGGTTCTAAGTACACTCTCTAATACAGTAGAGACTTCTTTCTTCTCTACATACTATCCATGAGGGAGCTTCATATGTCTGTGACAGTCCTGGGAAGAATGTGAGGTATCCCATAAGGCCCTCATGTTTTGGGTTAATCCCTAATGTTGTAGTCTCCAAATGGGGCCGGGGGGTCCTGGGATGGGATTGTGACACATCAGTTCTAACTTCATCAATTCATCTGTGCTTTTATGAACCTTAATCTTCATTATAAACTGGCAGGGATTTAGAATCACCAGGGAAACAAATTTCTGGGGGTGTTGGTAAAGATGTCTCCAGAAGGTTATTTAACTAAAGAGAGAAGAAGATCTAATCAAAATGTGGCCAGCCTCATTCCATGTTTTCACATAATACAATGTTCTTGAAAAATGATTAAAAAAATGATAGCTGACTATCAGTATTCACTTCTCTCTGTTCACTGACTGGGTTTAATGTGACCAACCATCTCACATTGCCATACCTTCTCTAGCATGACAGTATCCCTTTTTAGGCAATGAACCAAAGGAAATCCTCCCTTCATGAAGCTACTTTCATTGGTGAAAAAATGTAACAAGTAACTAAACAGGAATAAGGTAAATAAGTAACAGGTGTGTCGCTTAATAGATTAGTCCTGGGGATGTCTTTCTATATGCTGTGAATGTGTTGCTCTGATTGATTGATAAATAAAATGCTGATTCGTCAGTAGCCAGGCAGGAAGTATAGGCAGGATAAGCAGAGAGGTGAATTCTGGGAAGTGGGAGGCTGAATCAGGAGATGTTGCAAGCTGCTGCTGCCATGAGAAGTAAGATGTAAAGATATCGGTGAGCCAGGAGCCAGGAGCCACGTGGCAAGGTATAGATTTATAAAGATGGGTTAATTTAAGATATAAGAACCAAATAACAAGAAGCCTGCCATGGCCATACAGTTTAAAAGTAATATAAGTCTCTGTATGTTTACTTGGGTCTGAGCGGTTGCAGGAGCCAGGTGCACACAGGAAAACTTCAACTACAGATTAGTGGGGATGGGGACTAACGTTGGGGGGTAGGGACTAGTTGGAGGGAGTGTGTCACTCGACTTGTTCCCTAGGAATGGATATTTTGTCTCTATCCTCCTCTTCTCTATATTCATCTCTTTTTGTTTCTTGGTTGCTATACTAGTTGCTTTTCTAGGCTATAATCGAATTGAGACTACGACAATTTATAGAAGGAAGAGCTATTTGGGCTTAGGGTTCCAGAAAAATAAGAGATCCATCATGATGGTAAAGCATCCGGCATGAAGTCAGGCACAGCAGCTGGAGGAGCAAGCTGAGACCTTACATCTTCAACTGTAAGCAGAAGCAGAAACAGAGAAAGAGAGAGAGGGAGGAAGGCAGAGATTCAGGAAGGGAAGCACACACTGGGAAGGGCAGGGGATTTTGAAATCTCAAAGCCCACTGCCAAGTGATGGACTTCCACCAGAAAAACCAGAGATCAGAGGGGACATTTCACTCAAACCATTACATTCCACTCCTTGCCCCAAATCCTGATACCCACAAGACTGATGTTTTTTGTTTGTTTGTTTGTTTTGTTTTACATTCTAAGACACAGATAAACCTCAAATATACCCAAATGGGTATTTTCTCTGCTTGAAAATGTTTTTTTAAGAAATATTACCATTTTATTACAGTTGACATAATGATATTATTCTTCCCTTCTGTTAACTCCTCAACTTTAACATTATTTACAGTGGTGTCATTTTTGAAAGGGCTAAGGATTTAACTTGTAAAAAATGGAGATAATATTACTTTGACCTTTTTATTTTTGAGATTTGTTTATTTATTTACTTATTTATTAAAATAGTTCTTGTTGTGTAGCTGTGACTGCTCTGGAACTTGTTATATATACCAGATTTGTCTTAAATTCACTGAGATTGGCTTGCCTCTGCCTTCTGAGTGCTGGGATTAAAGGCATGCCTATTGTGCTTGGTCTATTTTTGAGAATGTATAAAGAGAACAATTTCTCTCAAGTGTATTATCTAATGATCACAGAGTAAGAGGCAGTTAATGAACAAATATTTAAGGTGAACAGTACCACTTAGCTGGTCTCATTGTTACATGGATTGGAAATCCTATATAACTAATGATCCACAGCAGAACGAGGCTCTTCTTAGATGGCTCTACATACTTCTTAATTATTGCCTGAAGGAATAAACTACACCATCTTGACAATGTTAGCTCCTCAGTCTAACTATGAAGGCCTTAAGCTTCTAGGTTGTAAAGAATGACTGAGTAGTTTTTATTGTCCTTGTTTTGAATAAGAAATGCTATGAAGAAATACTTAGGGGGAAAATTGTCATGTCATTTTACCACTTTCTCAACTTGCAAATCTGAAAGTATTCAACAGAGCTACAGATAGCTTCATATAAAAGAATAAAAGAGTTATCCAAAGGACAGATCTGGCAGCTTTATTATGGCCCTTCACTAAGAGGCCTGAAGGAACACTTTCTTCCATCTCCAGATTCCATTGTTAGAGCAACCACTCATGCTACCATCAACTTTGACCTATTTCTTTCTTCCTGGCAACTTTGCTTGGTCCTCATCCTCTGAAAGGGATTGACATATTGGAACAAGAACCTTTTCTCTATTCTCAACAGTGAGAAAGTGATTCTGCATTGTATATTATGGGGCCCATTAAGGAAAATGTACAGAGTACGAAAGCATTGAACTTATGTCTCAGATTGGCATTGAGGGTTACAGGTCCTTTGTGATGCTCAGGAAACAAGGAAGGATTGTTTTTCAAGACAATCTCTAGTTCAATATTGACAGTAACATTAGAAGACATTTTAAATTGCCTCTTTCTGCTGGCTAGAAAGTCCCATGGCTGTGGCAGGCAGGGAGTTGGAAACCTTTGGTGGCTAACAGTGAAAATACTTGATCTGAGCTCCCTAAGCCTTTGTAGATATTCTCATCCAGAGAAGATCATCAAGACTGCATTAGCTGAGTCCTTGAGATGCAATTGAGTAGGTGATGCTATTTTCTTCTTTCTAAGAGAAATGGCAGAGCCTCTTTGCAACAAATGATCATAAATTGCCTGAGTGTCTCTGAGGCAATGAGAGGACTTGCATACTTGTGCTAATGCAAGCTGCTCTCAAAATTTTGAGTGGTACACACTACTGGGAAGAAAGGGGCCTGAGGACAAAGCTACCAAGACATGTCTATATCTCCCAAGTAAGTGTGATCAAAAAGGAAAGCCTTTCAGCCCTTAGGCTACTTTAAAAGCAGATTTCAAAGCTCAATAATCAAATCCAGAGGGGCACAATGTCAGAAAAAGAGGAAGTAAACTTTAGACATTGGAGAATGAGAGAACAAATAAGTTTCTCAGCACAGTTAAGTGGACTGTCAACCTTTCCTGTATTAGTTTACTTTGTTGTTATTGCTGTTTATTAAATTCTGTGTAAAGTTCTCTGGTTCCTGTTACTGAAGTGTGTAGTCTAAAAGTCTGCATATATTCCAAGTTTAATGTTAGAGCACCGTTTCAGTACATTATGTGCCATTTTGAAATGTTTTCTGTTGTAAAATCTAGGTCATCTTTTAGCTTTCTACTGCAGTAGTCTGGTTCTTTATAAACCATTTCCTGCACACACACACACACACACACACACACACACACACACACACACACACACACACACACACACGTACAGTAGCTAACTTGTGAGGTGGCACTCATACTTGTGCCTATAAAGACTTCTCAGATACCAGAGAGTATCATGTTCTCTTACATTTCCAGCCATGGGAGTTGGTTCTGTGTAACATAGACACAACAATTTTGCTACTTCATATCCTGTTTTTGTTTTTAACTCGTGTTCCAGTGATAATATATAGGGTTGGTACTGATGGCAGTATGTATCATGTGGATGATATTCCCTAAGTGAAAGGTGTTTTGTTAGTTATTTGATTATGAAAGATCTTGGGAAAATGCTGTATCTAAGAAGTCTGACTGACAAATTAGAATTTCAATCATGTAAGAGGTTTGCCATTATAGCTTTAGAGCCAAATTCTCTTGAGACATCTTTAATCCTCTTTACAGTCTTTATTGCCAAATTCTGCATGACCTAACATTATTGTGACTATGAGGAAAATCTTTTGCAAGTTGTGAGGAGAGTCCCTAAATTACACCAAACCCAGAAGAGCTAACAAGGATATCAGGTCACAGTTGAAGTCTACCTCCCAGATTCTCCTGATTTCCTGTAAGCCACCTACCTACCTGATGCTTCCCCAATGTATTTAAGAGTCTTGCCGGGCGGCGGCGGCGGCGGCGGCGGCGGCGGCGGCGCACGCCTTTAATCCCAGCACTCGGGAGGCAGAGCCAGGCGGATCTCTGTGAGTTCGAGGCCAGCCTGGGCTACCAAGTGAGTTCCAGGAAAGGCACAAAGCTACACAGAGAAACCCTGTCTCAAAAAACCAAAAAAAAAAAAAAAAAGAGTCTTGATTTATGACTTACATGATCATGGATATGGAAGACCAAGGTTGTCAGACATCACCTTTGATTGCTCTTCTACTTTTTTACTTAGTTAAGATCCCCCAATCTAACCCAGAGCTAGTCTTATTAACCATCTTGCTCTGGGGACCCCCCAGTCTCTATCTTTCCTGGCTAGAATTACAACAGGATCATCACTCCTACCTGGCATGTACATGTGTTTCTGAGGCTCTGGACTCTGGTTCTCACACATGTGCAACAAGTGATTTAATATTGAGCAATCTCCCCAGCCTCAGATTTTGTGTTATTGATTCAAATCCAAGCTTAAGCTAGGACTGAACTGGCTTCTGTCTGCAGATGGACCAGATATTTGTCAGAGCTTCTGAGAAAAGAATATTTCTTTTTTTTTTTTTGTGCAGGAAACTGTTGTAGAATATTATTTTAAGGTGTGTTATTTTGTTTATATTGTATTTGTATAACTCCGTTGAGCTGTGTTACTTTGCCTGTCTCAAACATCTGATGGTCTTTTTTTTTCCGTTTTTTTTCTTTTTTTTTATTATTATTATTATTTTACAACACCATTCAGTTCAACATAATAGCCACAGATTCCCCTGTTCTCCCCCTCTCGCCCACCCCTCCCCCCAGCCCACCCCCCTTTCCCACCTCCTCCAGATCAAGGTCTCCCCCGAGGACCGGGGTTGATCTGGTAGACTCAGTCCAGGCAGGTCCATTCCCCGCTCCCAGACCGAGCCAAGTGTCCCTGCATAAGTCCCAGGATTCAAACAGCCAACTCATGCAATGAGCCCAGGACCTGGCACCAATGCACAGCTGCCTCCCAAACAGATCAAGCCAAATGACTGTCTCACCCGTTCAGGGGGCCTGATCCAGTTGGGGGCCCCTCAGCCTTTGGTTCATAGATCCTGTGCTTCCATTCATTTGGTTATTTGTCCCGGTGCTTTATCCAACCTTGGCTTCAACAATTTTCGCTCATATAAACCCTCTCCTGATGGTCTTAATAAGAGCTGAAAGACCAATAGTGAGGCAGGAGAGCCGGCAAGTACAGAAGATTAAATAGAAGAAGAAATCTGTGAGGAGAAGAGGAAATTAGCCAGAGAAGGAGGACTCCAGGGGCTAGCCACCAAGCTAAACAGCCAGCCACAGAGTAAGAGTAAGAGGAAAATTTACAGAAATTAGAGAACGTGAAAATCCCAGAGGCAAAAGGTAGATGGGATAATTTAAGTTAAGGAAACCTGGCAAGAAACAAGCCAAGCTAAGGTCTGCCACTCATAATTAAGAATGTCTCTATGTGTGATTTATTTGGGAACTGGGTGGTGGGCCCCCAAAAGAGTAAAAAACAAACAACAGGAAACTACCAAAATACACATGGTCATTTACTAGATGGTATGGAGTTGTGTGAACAATGTAAAATTTTGAAATGAAATATTGGACATTGCGGAAGTATACAAGTAAACTAAGCCCTTTGACCATGCACCTTATTGTTTCACAAAGTTATGAGAGCTCTTTCTCACATTTTGCTTCAAGACTTTTTTTTTTCTTTCACAAATAGTTGCATGCTTTCAGCAATAAAAATGAAAGAAACGACGCTATGCATCACAGAAGCTGAAGATTTGCAGCTTCTATTTTCAGGCTTTGGAATGCTGCCCTAAGACAATATGAGGAAGTCATTCTGGACAGATGGAGGATGATACGTAACAAGGAAGAAATCAGTGATGCTTCCGACAACAGTCAGCTTCAAATATCAGACTGAGGAGTCAGGCCACCTTGTCATTTCTGGCTCAGCTGACTCCAGGCTTTATGAAGCTACACAGGAAGTGAGATTAGAAGAGAAAAAATCTCAGCCAACAGGCATTGTTCTGAGAAATCACTAATCACTGCTTGTTAGGTCACTTAAGTTTTGTGGCTATTTGTTAAAGGTATGTGATTAATGGGTGCACTCATCATGGCTAGGGGATTAGTGAGGCAGGGGGCATGCTTCACAGAAAGACGAAGGAAGAAAAGTGGATTCTTGGCATTGTGGTGTGAGTTGTTCCGTCAGCCTTTACATGAACTTGGCTTCATTCCTAGATTTTGGCATTTGTGAGAGTCGGTCCCCTCCCCGTCAATATCTTTGCTCTCATTGATCTTGTTCATTTTGTTTAGGATTTCCATTTTGTTTTGTTTCTTAGGAGATGGGAGAGAATGGCCGAAACTAATTATGTTTCTTCAGGTTTTAATATATAAGTTGCCCTATTCACTACACTGTGTGAGGAGCTAACTGTTGATGTAGAAGTGGTATTATCCTATCTGGTTTATTCACCATCCAATAGACAGAAACCAAAATCATCATGCTAAACATCTCCCAAAATTTGAGTAGGGAGAAACACTAATAGCTTCAGTAATATCTTCACTTTATTCACTTATTAAATATATGTCTTTGTGTAATTTATAACTTATCTCATATTAGTAAGGAATTGGTTCATTTTAATAAAACAAGAGCATTCCCTAGATGCAAAACTGGTGTTTTTTTTTTAATTTCCTTAGCAATTGAAGTCCTTTTCAGAAAATCTTTGCCTATACTTGTATCTTAAAGAGCTTTTTCTATTTTCTTCCTCAGACAATTTCAAAGTTTCAGCACTTTCAATAAGTCTTTTGAGCCACTGGAATTGATCTTTGTTCGGAATGAGAGATAGCAATCTATTTCCCTTTTGTCAGATGTCAACCTCTAGTTTTGACAGTACCGTTTGTATGTCTTTGGTATCTCTGTGAAAAATCAGATGATTGTGGTTCTATGGGTTTGTTTGGGGTCCTTAATTTGGTTCCCTAGATTGACATGTCTGTTTTGTTCCTGTGGATGCTGGTTTTGTTATCATTCCTCTATGTAATTATTTGAAACCAGGGGTGGTGGACAACTTTGTCATTGATTTTATTTTTATTTTTTCTTGATTTTCTTTTTCTTGAATTCTTAATTCAAACTCATTCAGTAGTATGTTGCTCAGTCTATATAATTTTGTATATATTATGTCATTTTCCTTGTTATTATTATATTTATTCTATTGCAATCAGAGCAAATGCAAGAAATATTTTAATTTCTGTACTTGTTAAGCTTAGTTTCTATAAAGTGTCTTATTATTTGATGCATTTTTTGAAAGTTTCATGGGCTGCTGAGAAGAATGTTTGCTATTTAGATGGAATGTTTTGTAGATAGAGTTAAGTCCATTTTACCTACCATTTAATTTAATTCAGATGATTCTCTGTTTTGTTCTGGATATATATTTTGTGAGAGTGGAGCATAGAAATCAAACACTAACACTGTGTTGACTTTAATCTCTGACTATTCACACAGGAGTTTGTATTTTCTGAAGTTGGGTGTGCTGATATGAGGGACATGTGTGATTTAAAGTGCTATATCCTCTTGCTGGACTGTTTCCTTATTCATTTTATCTCTCCTGACTAAATTTGTTTTGAAGTCTAGTTTTTCTTTTGCATTAGCATCTGGTTGCTTTGGGATCTGTTTTCCATCCTTCCATCTTGTGGCTGTTTTTGTCTGTGAACCTCCTTTTTGAAGTTTTATTTTTAATTAAAATATTACAGTGTTTCTTCCCGCCCTCTTCTCCCTCCAAGCCCATACATACATGCCCTGTTCCCTGCCATATTCATGTTTCTCTTAATTATTATTGTTATGTACATGTAAATATATATGAACATATAAAATGCATATGAGTATATATATTATATATATTATATATATATATATAATTACAAACTTCTGAGGCCATTTAATGTTACTTGTATATATGTTTTTAGGACTGACCACTTGGTATTAGATAACCAACAAGGAATTCATTCTTCGGTGAGAATAATTCTGTGTCTCTCAGCATTTGTTGATTCCTTATATTTCTTTATCTAGGGATGGGGCACTGTGATAAATATTCTTCTGAATTCTTTCACTGGGATTTCATCTAATTCACTCTCATTGCAATCTGTTACTGTGAAATTGATATTTTTTAGGATAGCCATAGTGCCTTGATTTATTATGTATCTTGTGTTTTTGAATTGGACTTGTATATCTGGGGATATTTCATTGATTAGATATTTTTAAAAGCTATATTCTGTCGATTTGAATATGTGCAATGTGCAAGGAAGAGTAGACGGTAGTAAGGTTGAGTGCCTTTCATCTCCAGTGGAATGGCAGTGAAGTTCCTTCACTAAATGCTAAGTCCACACTCTCAGTGCTCCAAATCGTCACAATCACCTCTTTGAGAGGCAGATATTAACTGCAGAAGCAAACAAAAATTATGGATATGCCCACTGTGCAAATATCATAATATTTAAAATAGTCATTCATTTATCTTCAATAACTGTTGGAGGATAGAAGGAAAGAGATCGTTGGTTTATACTAAGATATTAGTTAATAAAGATAGGAATGGAAGGGAAGTAGCCTAAGTATTGATAGGGAGTAACATTAAATCAATTAAGAAAAGAATGTTGGGAGGGAAAATATATGGAAGAGGAAATCAGAACATTGCTATAATCAAAAGACTTTAAAGATCATTGTAGCTATAGAAAGTTATAGTTAAGAATTAATGGAGCAGGAGATGTGGAAGAGAGAGCAAAAACATATAGATTTTACACAGGCTGAGTATTAGAGAGGCACATTAGAATGACTGCAGAAACACAGAATAACCACAAACCCCAATGAAGAAACCTAAACCAAAACCTAAAGCATAACCCTTAAGGGATATTTGTTTAGAAGAGTGAAGATTTCAAATTCAACATAAGAGTAGTAGAAAAACAGTCCACCAGAATGTGTTCCTTGATGTGGACATTCTTCCCTGTAATGTCTCATGTAGCAGATGGAGTATCTCAACTTAGACCTGTGAAAATAAATTTGTAGTTATTCAATGGCCGGGTGAATTTCAAACACATTTCCATTTGGGTTGAGTTTTGATCAGTCACCCATGTCAGCTTTGCCTTGGGTTTCTTCCAGCCCTCATCATGGAATGCTTGTTTTTCATTTAGAAATGTTCATCTTACCTGGGCTCTGGCTGCCTCTATCAGCATCAGATTATGTGGTCTGCATGTCATTTCAAACCAGGCCAGTTATTATGTGGTGATTAATGGTTTTGGCACTTCTGAGATGAGTTCAGGACAGTTTGGTCCATGCATTTCAGCTGGTTGTTTACTACACTATAAGTACATTTAGCTTTTTATTTCATAGACAGAAATCATTTTGTATCTGAAATCAGAGACGAATATTTCAAAAACATAACGAGTCAGTTCAACCATTATTACACATAACAAGTGAAATGAGTGGGCAGAAAATAGAGCAGAATTCTTAACTATATTAAAATCCTGATTTATATATTTTAGACAGAAAATTATAATTGTCTTTGGAAACCTCTCAGTCTCTAGCTTTCATTATTTAAATTAAATCATTGAAAATGAATTTTGACTTTAAGCTCCCTGCTTCTAAAAATTGGCTTCTAAAATATGTCATTTCTAAAACTATCACTAACTATGACATAAAGTAAGAGGAAAACAAAACTAAGATATTAAAAATACTGATCTAACCATCTATAGACATGACTAATGTAAAGTGAATAAATTATTGCTATAAAGACCTAAAGTTTAGTTTTACTATAAAAAATAATCAGAATAGAGTATGGTATAAATCTCCTGTAGACTTTTGATTAAATGTTTCCAGGTATCCCAAGAGCCATTCATTTACTTATTAAATTTATTGAGTACCTACAATATATCAGGCCCTGTGCTGAAAGGGATAAAAAATGGTAAATTTTCTCAGGGAGCTCATAATCTCAGAGAAGAGCCAGGTAATTTTTCAGACTACACAATAAAATGACTTAGAATAACGAGAATTGGTCAACAGCACTGGACAAAGGCATGAAACAAATTGGATGTTCTATTCCAAAGAAAGTGCCTACTATACCATATGGGATTGCTAATTTGACCAATGCGAAATGCCATTTATGGAGACCTAATTTTTTCTCACTGGTTGGGAAAAATCTGTTTATGAAGTTGAAGTACACATGATAGGGAGACACCAGGACCTCAATGTCTTGCGCTTCTCTTGGGTAGTTGAGACAAACTGTTTAATCTCAGTTCATGAACTATGAATAAACCTTTATTATGCACTTCAATGTGATATTTTTAGCTGATGGAATAAATCTCTACAGACCATTTTCTCTGGCTAAACAACCGACAATATTCAGTATGGTTCTGAGCATTAAGAAGTGAAGATCTGCCACTAATGTTCTTCATGGTCAATAGAAGGTTTGTGTTACTTATTTATAAAAAGATAATTATGAGTGAAATGAAGTGGTTTTGTGAACTCTTATAATTGTTTATGTATGTGATTTGAATGTGAATAAGCAAAGCGATTGTGAAGTTTTGCTTTGTGAGTTCTTTAGTGTTTGGAGAACATGATGTCCTAAATGTCTTAAAACCAGACCCTTTCAAGACTTTAGGGAATATGCTTCACCTCATTTTAAGGGCTAAATGTTAATAGAACTATATGATTATAAGACTATAAAGATGATAAAAGTGGGAATTGGAATATAGAAGACAAACTGATCTAAAACAATTGAGAATAAGTGTGCCAGCTTTCTCAAGACATTTAGAGACTGTAAAAGATGATTGGTTCTGTATACTCAAATAAAATTTCCTTAGGGATTTCTCTATGGAGTATGCTTTCATTTCTAATGTAACTTCCCATAGTAGAGATTCTCTCGTTTTTTCTGGAAGTTCTTGACACTGTTTATGTAACAGTATTTTAGTGATGTTATGAAATGCTATAGTTTCACATTATGCTCTCAATGATTAATCCTTCCTGAACTGCAGAGAGGATGAGTGTCTTTCCCTAAGGGTGAGACTGTAAGTTTCTGTAGTATTCATGTAAAATAGAACTTGACAACAAAATGTAGCTTTAGGAATAGCAACGACGACGACTATTCTAAAGGTCTCTTTAGGTAAAGAGATTAAAATAGGCATTTCATGTCTCATCAACACAGCTGTCATGTATAGAAAATTAAGTTTTAGAGAGCTCGACTCCCACAAACTTGCTACTTCTTGGAAACATATGGCATGCTAGGAGTCAGATTCATTCATTCAAAATAAAATTATGACATCTTAATATTAATGAATTCCCTAAGAAATCACATGTATTTTCTTTTTTACTTCGAATCAGTGTAACTTGGTTGGAATAGCTGAGACTGTAGGTGCAAAGGTAATCTAGAATTTGGTTTTTCTACCACAAGAATCTGTATTTAATTTTTTAGTAATATCTTCATAATTCACTTACAGAGTATTTTTGTTTTAATGGTATATAGCCAGTGTGAAATTATTTCACTTTCCTTTTCAGTTCTAGTTTTCTTCATTTATTTAGAACTTGGAAACTGTACCCTAGAAAACGAAGATCACAAAAGCTAATGGAATAAAATCTGGGCCATTCCATTGAGGAATGCAGGTTGGTGGGAGGCAGTATTGTACTAGCTGAGTGCAGAATGATCATGGCTGTGAGGCGTTAATACTCTCGTGTTTTTTAAATTTCTTTTTCAGGAGGAATTGATTCTTTTTTGGTTAGGGTTAATATATGTGCTTAGGTTTCTGTTGTTTTGGAGCTTCATATCATTACACTCACTCAAGCCCCAAAGCACAGAAAGCTCAGATATGCTCCACAGTGATTATGCTCAAATTTATACCTAAGGCAATCTATTCTGTATACACACTCAAGCTGATTGGCACCAGCCTTTGTGGAATGTTAATAGCCTATGATAAGAGTCTATGATATAATAATAACATATTCATTCTTATGTACAAACTATTAATCATAATGGCTGTCCTGACATAAACATCATTAAATACATGTTCTGAAATGATGGCATATGAAGTTCTTCAGCTCCCATGCTGAACTACATTTTTTAAAAAAATTTCTGGTTTGAACAAATTTTGATATCTTCTAAAGAACATATTACCTGTTCTTGTGAAAACGTAGATGATCTGCACTGTCAGATTTTATTATTATTGTGACAGATACTTCGGTGTATAAATCTTAAACTAATGAAAAAATGTCATCTTCTTTATGGAGCTAAGTGTTTCAGGTGCATCAGCCATTCCTTGTGATAGACGTTTCTTCCAAATGCTTGGGAAGAATTACATATTAAAATACTTTGTATATGAAATTCTTATCATTTATATCCACCACTGCAGTGGATAAACTAATTGTCAACCACTTTTGAGAACTAAGTGGTTTTTTAAAATTGCTTGTCGAAATGAAAGTCTGAAAAAATGCCAAGCAATATTTCTGAGCATTTCTCCCTGTACCAAGGATTTTCTTCTTATTTATTAGTTTATTATAAAAAAAGAGAAAAGTAATGTAGGGACTTGGGGAGAAGAAATAACGTTTTATACATCTTTGAAACCATTACAAGCACAGGAGCTAGCGAATAACCTAGTCATCAGTTGTCCTGGACTTTTTAATGAAAGTAGCAATTATACCTTTTTAGGATAAGCAAAAAACTGCTAGAGTGTTTCTCAAAAAGCCACGTGCGTAAGATCACTTGGGTATTTAGTTAATCACAGATTCTTTTACCACATATTCAGAAATG
Organism: Peromyscus maniculatus bairdii; assembly: GCF_049852395.1. NCBI lineage: Eukaryota > Metazoa > Chordata > Mammalia > Rodentia > Cricetidae > Peromyscus > Peromyscus maniculatus. The sequence goes on from NC_134861.1 coordinate 51,114,784, forward strand.
CTGATTCAGAAAGTTTCTAGTGGGACTCCAGGGTAATTTTAATGCAGCTAGTTTCATATATTTATTTACATAAAGAATAATGTGACATGCTTGGATGTATTATTATGTGATACATAACAACATATAATATAATCAAGAGAAAAACAGTATCAGCTGAGTGTATAAGAAATTGAATGTTCTGTAGGTTAAGGAAAGTATGTATATGTAATAGTGCATATTTTCTCTTTTAAAATAGACTATTATTCCAATTACATAAACATTTAAATATTTCTTTTATTTTTGAGACTATAATATAATTACATAATTTCCCCTTCCCTTTCTTCCTGCTAAACCATTCCTCAAACCTTCTTTGCTCTCTTTCAAATTTATGGCCTCTTTTTTCATTAATTGTTGCTTTACACACACACACACACACACACACACACACACACACACACACACACACACTCCTAAATATAACCTGCTCTGTTTGTGCAATGTTAAATTTATATACATATATATATATATATATATATATATATATATATATATATAAATGCTTTTAGGGCTGAACATTTGGTATTGGATAGGAATTGGTACCCTCTTTCCTGGGGAAGACTATTTTCCCCTTTATATTTGCATTTCTTAGTTTTCTGTAGTTCTTTATGTGGAAACATCTCAACATTTGGCGTGAGAAGCCATCTTCTGAGCTGCTGTTCAGGGATCACCAAGAGATTCCTAAAACATTACAGGCTCTTGCTATTGCTTTGGTTGTCTCTGACCGCACCCCCCACCCCAGGTGGAAGACAGGTCCCTATTGCTGAGGACACCATGTGCTTCAAATACAGGGTCCACAGGCCCTTGAACAGGAGCTGACCTGAAAAGCCTCCTCCCTGACAACTAGCTTTCAGGGTACCAAGGCACCATGCAAACTTCCAGTGGAGGAAAACAACCAATAGTTCTACAGAGCTAAGATGCCTATGAACCACACGAAGGACCAGCAGGGCACCATAACTCTAGGGTGCAGTAATGGCACACAAACCTTGGCAGTCATGAATTTAAGTCTCTAATTTCCTACAAGAGGGAAATCATGTATAGTACTATAAACCTAGACAATCATCCAATTAATTGAATAAGTATAATCAAAATTTCTTCATATAAATTCATGCTTGTTTTTTTTAGGATGAGTTTCCTTAAGCTGCTCTACCACATACCATATTAGGGTATTCAGATATTTTTGAACCAATCTATTACAGTAGTCCTCAAATGTGTTATGAGGCTACATTTTTCTTTATGGTTTCTATAGAATGGCAATCAGTGATGGTAGTGAGTTTTCTCCATTAAAGTGCCTTCCAAGAATACTTTAATGATGCAATTGGTAGTACATTTTTTCTCTGGAGACCTTATGATTCATCTCAAATACCATTAGAAATACAACGTTCTTAAGGCAGTCTCCTGTCCTCTCTTCAGGACACCGAAGAAGGATGAGCATTTGGGCCACAAATATGACAACAAACAAATGTAAGTTCTACTTTCCTTGTTCCAAGTCACTTTGAAAGCATGCAGCATACCTAGAAAACAATATCCTAAGAAAGACACAGGGATCGCCCAATGACAGAGAAATGGATGAGATCTACATGAGCAAACTGGACGTGAGGGGGTGGGGGTAATAAAGAGCAAGGGTCGGGGAAAGAGAGCTTAGGGGAGCAGGAGGTCCGAGCTGGATCAGGAACAGAGATGAGAACAAGGAAAGAGATACCATGATAAATGAAGACCCCATGGGAATAGGAAGAAGCAAAGTGCTAGAGAGGTCCACAGAAATCCACAAAGATACCTCCACAATAGACTACTGGCAAAGGTCGAGAGAAAGCCCGAACTGACCTACTCTGGTGATAGGATGGCCAAACACCCTATCATGCTAGAACTCTCATCCAATGACTGATGGAAGCAGATGCAGAGATCCATGGCCAGGCCCCAGATCGAGCTCAGGGAGTCCAATCGGTGAGAAAGAGGAGGGAGTGTATGAGCAAGAATTGTTGAGACCAAGATTGGAAAAAGCACAGGGACAAATAGCTAAACTAGTGGAAACACATGAACTATGAACCAATAGCTGAGGAGCTCCCAACTGGATCAGGCCCTCTGGATAGCTTGAACTGTTTGGCAGGCACCCAAGCAGTGGGACTGGGACCTGTCCTTAGTGAATGAGTTGGCTGTTTGGAACCTGGGGCCTATGCAGGGACACTTTGCTCAGCCTGGGAGGAGGGGACTGGACCTGCCTGGACTGAATCTACCAGGTTGAGCTGAATTCCCAGGGGAGTGCTTGCCCTGGAGGAGATGGGAATAGGGGATGTGCTGGGAGGAGGGGAACAGGAGGAGGGAGGACAGGGGAATCTGTGGCTTCTATGTAAAATTAAACAAAATTATAAAATTTTAAAAAAAAGAAAGTGTGCAGTATAAGCCTGGTGTAGTGGCATATACTTTTAATCCCAGAAACTTGGATCTCTATGATTTTGAGGCCAGCCTGGTCTACATAGTGAGTTCCAGGACAGCTGTGTGGAAAACAAAACAACCAACCAATAAATAAACAAGAGTGTAATATGAAGCATCTGATTCTTGTTGAACTACTCTAAGATGAAATAGCCTAAATGATGTTCACCATGGAAACAGTATTTTTTGATCCCAGGAAAGCTCTAAGATTTAGCAGGATTGCATATTGAATATCAAACAATATTAACCCATGGGTTTCCCTTCTAAAATGTCATGCCATGGATCTATGGTGCACATTGCAGACCAAACTATCACTTTGAAAGATTTATGATATTTACTTACAAAATTGGTTTTAGTTATTTGTATGGGTATATGTCTGTGCCAGTATATGCCATGTGTATAAGGGTGCCTGTGGAGATTAGAAGATGCCCTGAACTTGGAGCTCAACTGGGAGTGAACAATGTGGGTGCTTGTAAAGAAACTCAGGCCTGGAGAACAGCAGGAGCTTTGCTAACTACTGAGCAACTTTCTAGCACCTTAAAGGATAGTTTTGAGGGGAGGGGTAAATAAAACCTGTAGACTTGATTGATAAAGCCAAATCCAGCTCATTTCTTTGTTTATTGACTAAATATGCTTTTTGGCAATCTCCTACATGCACATTATGCTTTTTCTTCACTCTTCTACCCCAAGCTCCCTTCTCCCTCCCACAGCTGACATCCTCCGTATCCTCTCCACAAGCCCCTTCCCCAAATTCATGTTTCATTTCTATTTATTTATGTCTTATTTTGGTTTTATCTTCCAAAATTTTCAAGCTCAGCATTTTCAGAAACTAATTTGCCTCTATAACGTATCTTTCCTTTTGATTGCAGGCGACAGTCTATTATGTAGGTGTTTTCTAAGAAAATAATTCATGTTAGTTACTAATTACTTTGGAATTCAAAATCACAAGCCTATAAATGTGAAAGAAGATGATAAAAATTTATTTTGATCACTCCAAGTCTTTGTAATCCAGTTGAAGTATAGTAAGGCAAGGCTTGAAAAATCACTGCATAATATCTCTCATTCATCTTGCTCTTATATAGAGAATCAAACTCTCAGAGCTGACAAATTCAATGTCAACTCTGTTCTAATCTCAGTGTAAGGACTCTGGAACTTCACTTCTCATATGAACACGACATTCTCTTTTGATCTAGTCCCTGTGTATTTTACCCCTATATGAACCTACCTACAGAAGCCACTAATAGTATTATATTGTATTTATTGTTTCAGTGTTTCTTCTTCATATAAAAATAAAATGTAAATTTTATGGTATTTTATTCAAAGTCCTTTTGGTATAACCGCAAGTAACTCTTCAAGTTGAAGCTGTATATATACTTGCACATAGTTATTTTGTTATATCTTGTAAGTAATATAATCAACGTTTACTGCACATATCAGCACATAATGAGGATATGCTACTTTCCAAAAGAAACATGAATTAATTACTTGTCTTCTTCCTGTAATAGAATACCTCACAGAAGTATTTTAAAAAAAAGGGAGGTTTACTTTTGTGCAGAGTTTGGTACAGTCCACTCAAGGGAGATGGCATATTAGCTGATGCCTCCTGATGACACCTAGAAAATAAGAAAGGTCGGTTGGAAATAAGGTTGAATTATAGCTCATGCTTCTTAATGACTCATGTTATTTCTGTTAGGCTCCACCTCCTAAAGGTTCCACAGCCTCCAAAAATAACATCAGCAGCTCAGCTTGAGGACCAAATAATCAAATGCACACACATCAAATGCAAAGGTGAGGAACCTTTCTGTTTCACACCATAAAAGAATCGAAGCCTTTCTTCCTTCCTTTCATCCTTATTGGTGGCCCAAATGACACTAAAAAAATAAGCCATTTTTTTTCAGGCTGATATTTATCTCTTAGAAAAATTGCTAGAACAAGAAATTACACTTTACAAACACTGGACTGGCCAATGACTCAGAGATAATAGACCCAATATGGCCAATCTTTTAAGCAAAGATAAAGAAATCCTTGAGGCCTGATACATTAGTTACTTTTTGGTTGCTGTGATAAAGCACCACTTCCAAGACAACTTATAGAAGAAGGTGTTTAATTTGGGGTTTAGTTCCAGGGAGTTAGAGATCGTGATGACAGGAAGCATGGTAATATGAACAGCTGAGACTATCAATCTCAAACCACAAGCAGGAGACAAAGAGAGGTCTTCAAATGGTGCTAGTCTTGGAAACCTCTAAGCCCACACCCAATGATATCTCTCCATCAATGTCACACTTCCAAATTCTTCCCAAACATTTCAAACCACTGAGGACCAAATATTCAAATATGTGAGCCTATGGGGGCCATAATTACTCAAACCTCCACACATGGTAAGGCAGATCATTAGGAAAAGGCATTCTACACCAAACCAAAGTTTTAATTTTGGTCCCTGAGACTCACATAGTGAAGGGGAGAAGCTGTGTTGTGTTATGAATGCTCAAATAAAAAATAAATAAAATGTGATATATGAAAAGAAAATAAAAACCCTGACATTATGGGAAATCACGTGGAGAGGACAGAGGGGAGCTCTGCTACCACAAAAGGGTAAAGTGCAGATATGTGGAAAGAACTACAGCTGTGAGGAATGGTGGGGATCTTCTTAGTATCCGGGCACCCGAGTCCAGTGTTTCTGAGCATGTATTAATGACATCATCAATATCTAAAGGCTACTAAGTGACTTTAGATTAGCCCCTGTATTTTTGTACCTGGAAGACAAGGGCTTTTAAATTCCTCATGCACATGTACTCTCAGGTACGCACTATGCCTTCCTCACTATTTTCCCTTGTGGTGGGAATGCTTATTTCCTCATATTCCTGCTTGCGAAAATTTGTCCTGTCATTTAAAACCTACTTCTTGTTTAAAGTTGAGTGCTTATCTCACCATTCACAGACTCCATATCCACGGGATTTTATTTAGTTTTATAGCGCAGAACACTGCACTATATATTTGAATGCAAGAGTTTGTCAAAGATACCACATATAATCTGCTGCTTGTACCTAGCAGCATGTTTTAAACATGGATGCCATTAATAGCTGAATTGAAGGAGAAATGACAGCCCATAGACTTTTTTATTTTCTCAACAGACATAAGTCTCTTGATAGAAAAACAAACTCAAAATGAACATCAGAATAGCCATGGATATTGTTTCCTGGTGGGTACATTTGTTTTCCTTCTGTTATTTCACTGGATGTGTCAGCTTCAAGGAGGAGGAAGCCCGGATTGTCAGTTTTTAATGTCCTAGAAATGGTGAGAAATCACACTTATATTATTTCTATAAATATGAAAAATATGAAAGACAGGATTTTGTATCATAGGCATTATTATAGAAGTCGTCTGATGGTTGTACAGGGATTCCATCTGTGTTTGAAAGACCCTTCCAATATACAAGGAATAGCCTGAATTCATATAACACCTTTAAAATATATGTTTATGCAGAAAGGGAAATAAAGTAGACATTAGCAAGTTAGATGAATGAATAAGTGTTAAATGATTTTCTAAAACCTAACTGTCAGCTCAAATTTTCTATAGTATTTAACATCAGAATCAATTTTTGGTCATGTAAACAGTGTATCAAGGAAAAAATGCAACTCATCAGGATAAACAAAATTATTTATGCAGTGCCTAATACAGCAACTCAGCCTTTAACATCTAATCCTAAAGAGCACTTGCTGAGTTAGGACTAATGTAGACTCCCTGAGGTTATATGTCCTCATAAGAGGAGAGGAAGGAGGTATGAGCTAGAGCATTAGAACTGTGTTTTTAGTGGTGTGAAGTCTACTAAGGCTCCATTGTCCCTGCTTTATAGCAGATATTAGTCCACAGAAGGACAGGTAGTTAAGGAAGGACAAGAAAGGAGAAAGCAAAACAGTCTCCTCTCCTCCCCGGAACCGAACCCAGGACCTCCGGAAGAGCACTCAGTGCTCTTAACCATTGAGCTATTTCTATTCCTGTTCTTCTTGTAAGTAGTCTTTTTTGCTCTTCTCTCTCGAGCCCAGATGTCTCCTATTTATTCTCTCCGCCTGACAGACACACCCATCCTTTCTCTGCCTACCTATTGGCCGTTCAGCTCTTCACCCATCAGTTGCTTAGGCAGGCAGAGCTAAACAGATGTAGCCCATCTTTATGTAATTAAACACACATCCTTGCATCATTAAGCAAATGCAGTGTGAACAAAGGTAACATGCTTTTACACAGTTAAAAGTAACAGTCTACAGCATAAACAAATGTAAATACATCTTTACCTAGTTAAAATAATAACTACAACAGTCATTTTGTGATGTAATTTGCAAATATACATGCAGAGACACATAAAATACAATTTAAAACTATGTAAAACCAAAGCCATTGTTTAAGAAGCTCCATTGCAAGAGAAGTGCAAACCATGTACCAAAATGTTAGCAGAGGTCATGTGGGGGAGGAGAATTATGAGGGATTTTCTTTCTTTTTCCCCCCTCACCAAGTAGGCTAGTCACACTGGCCAGCAATAATTAATAGTTATTCTTCTGAGGTGAGCCTTGTCTAACCTTTCCAGCCCCCTACAAAAAAAGGTCTGTGAATGGGTGCTAAGCTTTAATCATATACTGTACAGAGGAACAGGAGGAGGGGGAGAAGGAAGGGGAGGACGAGGTTGAGGGGGAGGAGGTGAAGGGGGAGGAAGGAAGGCAGCAGTGTGTCTTCCACTTGTAATCCCCACACTGAGGAGGTAGTGACAGGCGTGACTTGGAAGGTTATGCTGCTAGTGAGTGACGGTTTCTACAGCTTGGATCAAATGTGTGTGACTCAACGATGTCTCCCCTTTCCACTCTGCCAAGCTCAATGATTTGGGCCAAGTTAGGGTCCCTTCTTCCTGAATGCCCATCATCCTGATGCAAAGGGTAGACTGTAAACAGACTGGGCACTTGCAACTTCTCAGCTCTGGGCGAGGTCCCTGGCAACAGCTGCATACTTACTGGATACAGAAGCAGTCCCAGGCCACTGCTGGAGTAGGGTCAAGGGACAATAGGAAGGTAATCCCTGCTGGGTGACTCAGATGGCTCAATTCCATGTTGACTTTCCAAGTCAAGCTGTGCCAATCTGAGGCACGAGCACCAACACCCTTAGATCTTTCTTGCCTGTGTCTTACCTCAGCAAGGAGAGCTGGGAGAGCTGGGAGAGCTCAGGTTGTACCAGAGTTGGTAGACTGCGTGCCTGGCATTCTTAAAGCCCTGGGTTTGATTCTCAGCACTTCATAAACCAAGTGCAGTGGTACATGCTTGTTATTTCGGGGTTTGAGAAAGTGAAACTGCAGGGTCAACATTCAACATCATTCTCAGCACATAGTGATTTTGAGGCCACCCTGGGAGGCATGAGATCCTGTCTGGGGGAGGAAAAGGTGGAAGGAAGCTGAGAAAATAGCTCAGTAGGTAAGAGAGCTTCCTATGCAAGCCTGGGGGCCTGAGTTCAAATCCCAGCACTCACAAAAAAGCCTGGGCTTGGCTCTATGTGCCTATAATGACAGTATTAGGGAACAGAGACCGTCAGGTCCTGGGAGTTCACAGGCTGGCCAGCCTAGCTGTGACAGACAGAGACAGAGGCAAAAGTGACAGAGGAAGCCAGCCAACATTCTCCTCTGGCTTCTGGTGCATGTGCAAGGGCACCTGCATCTCATACACACACACACACACACACACACACACACACACACACACACACACACACACACCTATACAAACACCTAAGGAGATAAATGTTTAAAGCAATGAAAGCTGAAACTTGGATAAGAATTTAATTCACTTCTGGTACTGAGGAAAGCCTTCCAAGAGATGGTTGTTATGACAACAATCATGTCACCCTCCACCGGGGAGACATTTTGAAGTTAAACTGGGACCATAAGAGAAGAATACCCACGTGTTCTTGTGAGACACATTTTGGTGTCCACACACCCGCCGACAGGCATGGGCCCAGTGCGAGCAGGCTGCCCTCTCCTGCTCTCTCCTCTCCTCTCCTCTCCTCTCCTCTCCTCTCCTCTCCTCTCCTCTCCTCTCCTCTCCTCTCCTCTCCTCTCCTCTCCTCTCCTCTCCTCTTCTCTCCTCTGGTGTGTATGTTCTCCAATATGCAGCAGGAAAGAGAAGGCAAACATTAGCAACTCCATGCTGTCCATGCAAAGCTGCACATAACTGGGAAGTTTTGTCCACCAGTATTGTCTCACAATGTAACATATACCTTTGTTCTTGTTGCTTTAAATGTCTGCAAAAAGTTTAAGAATAGATTGGATGTTTTACTTTACTTTATTTTTTAATGAATAATGGAGTCAACTGGCTGGAATGAACATTTTTTTCCCCACAAGATAAATAAGGCTTCAGTGGATAAAGATATGGAGCAAGAAAGCCAATGCCAGCAAAAACAGAAAGTCAAGGAAAGTGTCTACTTTATTCTAATCATGGACAATTAAAATGTTAAAAAGGAACATGAATAGAGACCCAGAGAACAAGGAGGGAAACATCAAATATTTACATTCAGTAGTTCTTTTAATACATATTGATTGAATGTCTACTTTGTTTTAGGCAGGACTCAAGGTACCAATGTTTAAATTCCAAATAAAATGAGCAAACATTTCTCTTCTCATAAAGTGTAACTCTAGAGAATAATAAGAGTGAACATTTAAAACTCTGATTATATATACACCAGGCATTGTTCAAAGCATTTTAACATGGGCTTCCTGATCTGTGGGGCAGGACCAGAACTTTGTGGTGAACATGGGGTACTTCAAAGGAAGGATTGAAGGCAGGCATTTCTCCTACTCTTCACTCAGAGGGAAATGGACTGTGAACTGCTTACTCCCTGCAGCAACCCATCACCCCTATCCATCTGAGGCATTTCCATAATGCTGTGGATTCTGAGAGGTTTGACATTGACTTCTTTCACTCCAAGCTCAGTTTCCTTATAATATTGTATATTAAGGCTAAACTAAAAAATTTCACAATATCTCAATGGCTCAGTGGAGCAAAGCTTTATTTCTTACTGATATTTCATTTACTGTATTGGGGCTTTTGAGTGGTCCAGTGACTTCGAGATGATTAATGGGGACTTCCTCACTTGGAACATATACCATCCTCAATTACTTCAGTGGGAAAAGTGGTACGGTGGGAAATTCTTTCTTGGTGTGTGTGTGGGGTTGGGGGGATTGGGTGTTCCTTTGGGATGAAACTCACATCCTTTGGGCTTGTATTTTATTGGCCAGCCTATTCGTATAATCCAGAAAGCTAAACAATTATAAATATAAGATGGAAATTACAGAATCTGTTGGACAGAGATTAAGTGTCCTTGCTATGGTTTGAAATGAGGAAGCCTCAGCAAAACTGAACTACAAAAACAGAAAATCTGAGAGTTCCATTGAGTCTTCTGGATAGTACATACAGTAAACAGTTGAAAAAATCACTGTGAACTGGTACAAACAGGATGGATAGAGCTAGACTCAGAATATAGGGATGATAAGAGTTAGATTCTCTATGACAGCCAGTCAAGGCGACTCTGAATTATCTGCTAGATGAAAGTTTCTATCCCTGTGTCAAGTCCAAAAATATCAATTTAAAAATTTCATCAAAACCCAACTTCACTATCTAAGATGCACAAAACACCCGAGAGCCAATTAAGTTAGAACAGCGCCGTGTGACGCTGTGAGGCATTCTTACAATCTTTCTCTTCGCCATGTACTCTCCACTCTGTTTCCAGATGCTGTAACGTGCGTTTTTAGGTAAATTACTAGGGTAGAGGAGCATGATTTAACCCATATGTACTGTAACACGAATCTTAAACGTTCTTATTAATAAAAACAAACCTGGAGCCAGGTATTGGGGAGAGCACTGAAAGATCAGAGAAACAGAACAAGCCACATCCAACCTCACCTTGCAACTTCTCAGATGATCTTGTTTCCTCCAACTGGAAGCCTCTGAGTCCTCACCCGAAAGGATCTCAGCTGAACTGCAGCTAAAAACCTCAAAGCTTAAAAAGCCTAAAAGCCTCTAGTTCCTGGTCTTCATGCCTTATGTACCTTTCTGCTTCCTGCCATCACTTCCTGGGATTAAAGGCATGTGTCTTTCTCAAGCAAGACATGAGATCTCAAGTGCTGATATTAAAGGTGTGTGCCACCATGCCTGGCTCTATTTCTAGTGTGGCCATGAACTCACAGAGATCCAGATGGATCTCTGCCTCCCAAGTAATAGGATTAAAGGTATGTGCCACCATTTTCTGGCCTCTATGTCTATCTAGTGGCTGTTCTGTTCTCTGGCCCCATATAAGTTTATTAGGGTGCACAATATATTGGGGGACACAGGCGCACAATATATTGGGGGACACAATGTCACCACAGTGTACTGTTTAGCTCTCCCTTCAAAAAATGATGTATTGTGCCAGATATCAGTAGTCCGTAGATAATAGGTTGTAATAGGTTGTTTTTTCCTCCCAGCTGTTAAAAATTATTTTGTTTAAGAACATGTCTTACCCAACATGGCCGGCCCATTTGTACTGAATAATACTTGCAGGGGCAAAGGAGAGCATTTATAATGGGGAGGATTTATATCCTTATATCCTAAACTTTTGTATTGCTTTGACTGTGAGTACTTTTGTTCAGTACTATACTAATATAATAGGTCCTTAGTACCTGTTTTTGGTGACAACATTGTCTCTTCCTTTGGGTCCACGAGTTAACTAAAGTAGAGAAAATGTCTGTTATCTCTCCATTTCACATCTCCCCTTTACTTTGGGTCAGTCATTTGCTTACCTCTCTATATATAGAATGTTAATCACCCAAGGGCTATTAATCAAAAAACTGATGATACCTAACCTATCTCATCCCTCTTTAAGAGTGAAGGTGCAGAAATAAAGAGTACTGAAGTATTTTATTGTCAACTTTTATATTCTGTTTCAGGGCCCTAGTAAGGCACCTAAAGTTCCTTTCCACTCATTGCCCTAAACCTGCAATAATCTTGGATTTGAGGAGCACACAGCCTTTTGAGTCTTTCGGACAGATGGCTCCATCATGAGATTCCCCTCAAGCAGCAGCAATTATCTCCTGGGAGCTAGCTTGTTCCCTCAGGCAATGGGATTTATAGAGTCACCTTGCAGAACCTTAACTGAAGTAATGATGAGCCAGACCACAATTTGACCAAGCGTGCTTAATTATGCATGCCTCTTACCTATGCTCAGATTCTTCTATTCAAATCTAAAGCTCATGTCAGCACCCTCAGGATGGTTTGAGGGGCACTGTACTCCTTTATCAGGTATGCAAGACCAGTCCATTGGGATTCATAAGCTGGGGCATTTGTCTTAAAACTCCAATACTAATTAGATTTTTTTTCTTACCTAGTCTTACTTTCTCTGCCTCAATCACGCAAATTTTGTTTCCTCCAAATATCTTATGCATAACATTTCATCTCTGCTTCCAAGGACTGTGATTTCTAATAACCAGTATAGGAATAGTCCAAAAATGGATATAATATTTGTAATGAAGCTGAATCACTTTTAGCATAGTTGTGAGCAGACCACCTGGGGTGTAACTTCCTCCTTCCCTCTTACTAGAAGCTGTAGCTCAGTTGCTAAACCTCTAACTGATGATGAACTGGGTACTATAAAAAGAAATGAATTAGCTAGTTTAATTTGTTCATTGATTTGTTGTTGAATTAGAGAAATCTGTAACTATAAAGACAATGGGCTGGGAAGGCCCTTGCTAAGTTCCTTTGTCCCTAGATAAAAAAAAAAGTTCCTTGGGGACCAATGAATAACTGAAGACTAAGAGTGAAAGACAGAGGCTTCTCTGATAGCTTCTAAAACATCCTCCCTTGCCTGGTGTCCTATGCCTATAATCAAAGCACTTGAGAGGCTGGGGCATGAAGATTGCTGCAAGTTCATGGCGTGTTACAGGGTGCCTTCCAAGCTAGCTGTGGCTACAGAGTAAGACTCGTTCACAAACTCCAAAACAAACCAAAGGAAACACAATAAAGACTCTCTCTTCTGATGGAGAAGCTAACAATCAGGCCAAAATCTCATTCAATGGCTTTTTCCTAGAGTACAATAGGATGCATGGTAGTCGAAGGTATGCGCTGTGGCAAAGTATGCTGGGTGTTACTTGGAAAATAAATGGGAGTAGGGACACATGAGGCAGTTCTGGTCACATAGCATCTCAGAAACTTTCTGAACTTACAGCTATGGTGTATCCATGGAATTCAAACTGCTTCTCTGCTTTGGAAGTTGTATGTTCTCAGCAAGACCAGACCTCTCTTCTCTCATTTCTTGTTAGGATACTAGACATTCAAGCAGATATAGGTAGGGTCCCATAATAAAAAAAAAATAAACTAGATCCCAAGGAACTAAAAGACAGTCATAATGTACTGTCAGGATCCTAGGGAACACAGGTGGGTTCCTATGTTGATTAGTCAAATGAGTTGAATTATGTGATTAGCTAGGGAAGGCTTGGCTGATTAGAAAATGTTCATATTCATTGTACCTAAGACCATATGTTATACTTCAAATTAACCATTAGGATGCCTCATTAGAAGAGGGAAAACTGATGGCCCAGATTAAGCACTATCAAATGCCAGAATTTCTATTCCAGATGGAAAAAAAGGACCTAAAAATCAGAAGGAATGTGGAGAGATCACAAAAGACTGGAAGGCCATCCAGTGACTGTGTTACACAGGGACTTGTGGAATGTAAAAAAATGTCACTTAACATTTTCCCACAAATTCCCATATAGAATAAACAGATCTACTTTGATGCCTAAAAATAAAAGATAATTTGACCTATAAAAGAGAGAAGACCAAACTAAATCCCCAAGCAGAGGCTTTGTTCCAAAGTTGGAAGAGGTTACGACATAAGTAGCTTGATGAGAGAGATTATGAGAGTCTGTGATAATCACACTGTTGACACTTACGTATTGATAATAAATTCCTGAAACCATAGACTCTAGTTGATGGTATTTATAGGACCATTATGAATTTTAGAGTTGCAGTTTCAGTCAATAGACCCAGACCATGAGGAATTCAAGCGAGGATAAATGGAACAACACCCATAGAGAGACAAGTGAGTTGTCACACAATGACTTACAAGCAGCTACGACTGTTCACAGGCAGAACTAAGCTAGTTTGGGACTCAGGATTCATGAGGACAGGGAAATCTGGACTTTCACGAGGAAGCACTTGTCAATGCAGAGGAAAATATCCACCAAAATGATTCCTGGAGTCCTTCCCCAAGGGCACTTATATCCACAGATGTTTTCAAGGAAGGAAAATGGATGTGGTGGACAGGGAGAGCCCTGTGTATAGCAAATGGCAGATAATTTGGTTTATTGCTCTGTGATCACCTTCTTCAAAGTCTTAATAATTTTATCTTTGAATCTGTTTTGGAAGACAGAAGTCCAAGGGAGCAAGTGAGCATCTGTCAGGGATTTTGAGCTTTGGTTCCATATGGCTTTGCTTCCTACAAACTCTCCATCTCAGCTCCCCATCTTCCCCAGGTTAGTTCAATTCACATCCCTCCCAACAACTGCTCCTTCCCACCTGGCTCTTCTTTGAGGTCTGATGCTTAGGCAGGAAAGGTAGGAAAGGTCAAGACAGAAGGTCACCATTCACTTGTACAAGGCCTATTGATTTATAAAGTACATAATTGTAGGTTGAGACTATGATAGACAGAAGAAAATTCTCCTCATCCTAATAAACAGTCCTGTATTTTCACACTGCACTGGTTTCTGCCTACTATGTTCTATTTTCAGACATTTCCTCAGGCAAGTGAGTCTTGGGAATATGGGGATGGAGAAATGTTTTCAGGGTTGTAGGACACAGTGTTTGGATTGCCATTGACAGTATTCTTCTGAAATGACACTGTTAATGTGCAGACAAGCAAGGATCAGGAATTGAGCTAAATGCAACAAACCTTGGATTCTCTGGGTGGGTAGTCCACTTTCTGGACATTTTCCAGCTCTGTGAGTATGCAATTCAAACTGCTCTATTTACTTTTGTGTGCAACCCCCATGTAACATCCTTCACCTGTGAGATGAGGAATATCAATCATTGTGGATAAGGAAAAATAGAAGACATTGAGTTATATTATTTTTGGTCAAGAAAGTTAATTAAAAACAATATCTCATGCTCTATCTATCTATCTATCTATCTTGATTCTTTGGGAATTTCATCATGTACCCCAATCCCACTAGTCTCCCAGTTACTCAGTATCTGCCACTCCCTCTTGTGGCACCCCCCCCCAAAGAAAGCCAAAAAGATAATAAAAATAAGATTAAAAAAAGAAAGAAAAAACACTTCACTCCTCTGTCTTTCCCATCTCTACATCACTTCATTCATCTTAGTGGCACTGGGAGCTGCTGTGTATCATGCAGTATACCTTTTGTCCAAACAACTTTACATGCAAATGTTCATTATGTAACAAGTTGTTGGTCAGGTTCAAGACCTCTGGCTTTAGTACACTGTTGATACTTGACCCCCACCTACATTCCCCTTTGATATCCTGCTGTTGCCTCAAGTCATAGAGATCCTAAGCCTATGGTTCCACAAGATCAGTCCCTTCACACACGTCAGCAGGCCATAGGTGGAGTAGATGTTGGCGTGGGTGTGCCAATTCCAAACTTTATGTGTGCCCCAGAGGCAACTGAGCTGGCCAGTCCAGGCCATGGGGACCACCCCTTTCAGGTGAGGGGCAGAGTCAGCTGTCCCAGACCCTTGGGGGGGGGTTAGGATGAACCTTCCCAAGTGTAGAGTCCAGTTCTCCCATTAGAGATGGGGCCAGCTTTCCCTTCCCAGGGTCATCAGGCTCCATTATCCCATGGCCAGGCAGGTTCAGGGTCAGATCTCCTGCTGGCAGTCAGGTCACCACAGGACAGTGGGGGTGGGTTGGGGACAGCTTAGCAGGACCCTTGTACTTCAACACATGGCCCAACACATGGTGTGCTTGGACCCCTGTAGTAATACAAGCAACAGACATCCACATAGACCTCAGCTGCTGAAGGACCATGGTCCCAGACACGGCCTTCAGAAGCAGTCCGGCCCTGATGCCATCACGGCCCCAGGTGGCAGCACATATCACTCAGATCAGTATCACCCTGGCTACAGGGTGGCCCTCGGGTCCTAACAGGACCCCAGGTGGGGGTCCAGGCCCCAGACATTCATACTACCTCTGACGGTAACAGACACAATGGACATCAACAGCCTGGGTGTGAAAGGACCACAGACCCAGACATGTCCTCTAGCTGCAACTCAAGCCCATATAACTGCATGGCCCTGGGCAGTAGCCCAGGCCATCCAGAATGGGATGTTTCCTGCTGTGGTATGCCACTCTAACACCCATGTGGCCACATGTGGTAGCCCCAACCCCAGGCATCCTCAGAACCTAAGTTGTAACAGGTGCCAAGGACCACAAGGGCCATGGACCTAGATCTGGTCCCTGATGTCATTCCTAGACCAGACTACACAGTGTCTCTGGGTAGCAAGCAGGCCTCTCACATCAGCCTATTCTTCATGGCCTTTGCCTCTTCAGATCTGCCTTTCTCCATAGGACATGAACCTTTCTCTGCACCCCCCTCCTATACCCAACCATATGCTTGCTCACCATACTAATACTGACCCCCGGGTGCGGCAAGGTGCTGGACCATCCTGTGACCTCTTCCCGCTGGCCCTAGCAAACAGCTCTGGGCACGCATGTGTGTGTGTGTGTGTGTGTGTGTGTGTATGTGTGTGTGTGTGTTTATTGCTAACACACTGAGTTCAGTTATTGCTGCCTGTGTGTGCATGAGTGTGGGGTTATGCACTGGGGAATGAAGGACATGAAGTTGAAAGGGCGACATGATGGAGGTGCTAGGGAGACTTTGGGATGTTGGGGATGTATATGGTCAAAATCCATTGTATGTAACTTTGAAAGAGTATCTAAAATAAACAAATAAATACATTTAAATAAAAATAATATCTTATGAATAGGAATATGTAAGGGAGACAGAGAACAACTTTCCCTTAAAGGACCCAAAGTGTCAGCAATTAATGTTTTCTTTTTCTTCCTAGTCTGGTCTTTTGATTAGGACTATAAATTATATGAGTGCTAAAGGATTATGGCATATAATAATGGAGTATTTCCAACCCTTCCTGCTTGCTTTCTGTGTTATGTTTTCTACAGAAGCTTAATAAATTATGAGGCAAAGAAGGTAATGGTAATATTGCTAATGTATTGTTTTTTAGAGTCAAAAATATTAGAGATAATGTCACCATGGAAGAGAAAGTACACCCTTCCCTTTTGCCTCAAGGGTATTAACTCTCTTACTCAGGGATTAGTTTGGACTGACGAGATATCCAGCATAAGAGCATGTTGATCTGTGACATGAATCTGAATATAAATTTGATACTCAGTAAGCCAGGGGCCCTGGAGGACACCACATACTCAGATGTGTGGATGGAGAACTCTTGAAATTTTTGAAAGTTTAATAATGAACATTGTAGGGTTCTGTTTGTGAAAGATACAAAAGAGTACCATTTCCAAAAAAAATGAAATATCATGTCAACCAGGTTCTGCACAAGTGACAGCTAATGCTCTTTTGAACCCACTATTTTTCAGATGGAAATTGATTTGACCCATATAATTGCGGGTACAAAAATCCTCCAGCTTTCTGTAGTGCTGAGCAGACAAAGCTCTGAAGTATACCCAGACAAAAGACAGGGAAGAGAGCTGGGACAGTGAATAAAGTACTTACCCACCAATTATGTAGACCCAAGTTCAGATTCCCAGAAGACAACTGAAAACCCAGCTCGTCAGGGAGCTTCCTGCCATCCCAGTATGCAAGAAGCAGAGATAGGATACCCAAGGGAAGCTCACTAGCTAGACAACCCTTACTCAGCAAGCCCTAGGTTTGGCCTTAAAAAATAAAGTGCACAGTGATCTAGGAAATGAAGTCACCCTCAGGCTTTCAGGCTTTCTCATGCCCGTGTGCACAAATGTCCCCTCACTCACATACACACATTTCCCCATACCCTTGCAAACTTACACATGCATTCATGAATCATGCACACTACATACACACCACACACACACACACACACACACACACACACACAGTTAAATTAAAGGAAACAATAAAACCATAAAACCATTTTTAAAATGCAACATATCACTCTAAATTATTCCATGTTATTCTCTGGGGATTCTCTCAGGTGAAAGGTTGTCATTGGGAATTGAGTCTACATTTTCTCATTGAGGGGTGATGTTGAGAATTTTTTTAATATGTTAAATGCTTGAGCCATTTTGTCTGCTTTTTTGGACCATTTTTATTAAAACAAAATCAGATTTTTTTTTAAAGGAACATACTAGACATCATTTTTCGTTACAAAGTTTACCTTAGACCTATGAGGCTATGTGAAAGCTAAGTAGACACACCACGACTGAATTGCTTTAATTTCTAATATATTCTGCATGTATAGCCATTATCATAGATAGGACTGGCAAAATATTTCCCCCATTCCTTGGGGTTTCTACTGTTCAGCCTCCAGTTCCTTTGTCATGTAGAGACAGTTTGATTGTGTGGCAGTCTCATTTGTCTATGTTCAATTGTAAGCCTGTGCTTTTAAAACCATGTTTTAAAAAATTACAGACTGTCCAACATCCAGAAACTCACTTTGTCTATTTTCTTCTACAGAAACCCATTTTCTAAGTAAAGTGCATACATTTTAATAATATTATGCTAGATATGAATTATCCATAATGATATAAATGATGAGAATACCAAATGTTGCTAAGCTATTCTGAAAGTAAAAACAATTTTACCTTTCTGGAGCATGCGACTGGCAGGTATAATCGTATTTAATTTAGTTGGTGCACCAAATATTGAGGAACAAACAAAATGAAATAGCACACACATCAGCAAAATTGGCCTTCGTTCCCTCACACCAGGTGTCCTCAATTACTGAAAGAGAAGATTTCTGGATGCAGCGCTTGTCCCTCACCAGAACTGCCACATGTCACAGGCAACAGGCAGTGGCAGGGCTTTTATTTACTTTGATCCTATTATGTGGCTCATCTCAATTTAAATGAAAAGCCTTTGAAAAATATGTGGCTCTCCTCCCTAGCATTGGTAATTGTAGCCTTCACTTCTCTTTGGCTTGGTAAAACATCAAGTGTTTGTTTTCTTCTTGTAATATTATCCACAGATGTTATTAGAAACATTATGAGTGTGGGAATTACATTCAGTCTCTTCTTGTTGGTTTTAATCTCCAGTGTCAGCTTGAACTTGACGTCCAACATGTCTCTTCCTGTCTATGCTGACTCCCCAAAATAAGCATCCTGATTTGTGTCAGGAGAGCCTTAGGTGTAGGCCTCTTCCAAAAGGTGTCAAAGTACCTTGATGCCTAGCTTTTGCTCTTTTAAATAATAACTTGGCAATACCTAAATTGGAATATGATATCCTTGGTATGTCTACTTAGCTTTGATGTCGCCTCATGGGTCTAAGGTAAAATTCATAATGAAAAATCATGTCTAGTATGTTCCTTTAAATTGTTTTTTTTTTCTCATAGCAAAGGCAATATTGTAATCTGAGCAGCCAATTCAATTTAAAAGAAGATTGAAACAAATAAAACATTTACTATTTATGCATTTCTTGAGACCTTGTTATGTTCTCAGTCCTTTGATAATGATGACTTTTGGTAAGGTTTGATAAAGTCGATGATCATTCTGCAAATGGTACCAGCCCAGAGTGAATAAGTTGATCTGAAGTCTAGAGAATGGTTGCTTAAGGGCTTCTGGAGTGGAAAGGGATTGCTACCTCCAATTGAGCTTTTGTTAAGTAGAGATAGCTGTGGGGAGATTAAATATAAAAATTATTCAATTGTTTAGAAAAAAATCACAAAGACAAAAATAGTTCCCTTGAAAAGCTCAAGCAAAACATGCTTAGATTTTAAAATGTGCCTGCTGGACTGGGTTACTCTGGGCGTTTTCATGCGTTTCATGCAGCTACCTTTATACTGGTTGATAAATCTTCATAGGCTTAGGTTATTTTGTTTTTTTCTTGTGAAATGCTCTGGTTGTTACTTACCTTAAGTATTAGACCCAAAATGACTTCAAAAATTTAAAATGCCAGTATACATTTGCCATCTATTTTAGTAATTTTATTATCATGAGTATTGATATGTACTATATATTTAACTATATTAACTATATACAATTAATATATCATTCAGGTGCTCAATGTAAGCTACCTTCTTCTCTGTATCTCATTTTTCCCTCAGGACTGCAGGATGAAAAAGTAAAACTATTTGAATAAAAACTAACATGTAAATCTATTTAATGTGCTTATGCTCCCATGAGCAGACTAATATTAAACTCATCATTTAATTAAATTTCACCGTTCATTAAAGCACATTTTCATTATAAAAGTACTGTAACAGAAAATAAATGATTACTAAATATCAAACAGTCGAGAAGTAGGCTCCAAATTCAATGCTTTCTTTTATAAGTTGCATTGGTCATGGTGTTTTGTCATGGCATAGAAAACTAAGACAAATGTAGAAAGTAGCTAAGACAGATGCATGTGCATACATGACTACATGTGTGCATCCATGTCCCAGAGTCTGACTTTAATATAGCTTTACGCTTAAAAAATTTAGCTGTTCATTTCTTGTAATTGGCAACTACTTCTCATTTGTGTGGTCTATGCAGACGTCTGTCCTATATTTTAGAAGTTTTAAATATATGTCTGTAAGTATTTTTGTACAGATATTTGTGCACATATTTTTTCTCTATGTGACCAGTCATGTGACTGACTTATGCAAAAATATAAATTCTTTAGAACAAGGGTCCATTTCTTCCACAAAGTCGGTATGGCATTTTGTATTGCCACTCCCAAGGTAGGAGGGCTCCAATTAATCTTCGTTTTCACCAATGCTTGACATCAACTTTTTGTTGTTCTTTCTTTATTCTGTAATTTAAACAAGAAAGTAAGGCAACTAGTTGTGCATTCAACTGTTTGTCTGCCTAATGGCTAATAATGTGGTTAATGGTTCCACATGCTCCTTTACCTACATATATTAGTGGCTTAATGGTTTTAGATTCTTATGTAATGATTTATCTATACTTTTAATCTGTTGAAATCTTTTGCCTACCTTTTAAATTAGCTCTTGTTTGTAGTTTTTATTACTGATTTTATGGTTGATCTTTATATTTTAGACACAGATCATTACATTTGTATGGTTTGTAAGTATTTGTTTCTAGTATATGGCATGCCTTTGCTGTCAACATGTTTCAAAGAGCTGTTGTTTATGTTTTAAAGGAATGAAGTGTTCAAAATGAAATTTATAGTGTCAGACGATCTGTTATAAATTCTAGTTTTGATGTCATGTTTAATAAATATTTTCATATATGTTATTTCATATTTTCTTGTGAAAAGTTTAATATTTATTTTCTTAATTTAGGTAATAGCTATTTTCTCAAGTATCATAAAAGACCACTGTATTTTGTTTTAAGCTAACACCATTTTAGAAAATTCCCAATTTTTAGTAATAGGAAAAAGAAGCAACATTTTGCATTGTTTTTGATGGTATACCCTCATAAGCCAACAATGACTTCTAGTATTTTTATGGATTCTATGTAATTCCTAGAT
Source organism: Peromyscus maniculatus bairdii (assembly GCF_049852395.1). Taxonomy (NCBI): domain Eukaryota; kingdom Metazoa; phylum Chordata; class Mammalia; order Rodentia; family Cricetidae; genus Peromyscus; species Peromyscus maniculatus. The sequence goes on from NC_134861.1 coordinate 51,135,911, forward strand.
AAACAGTTATATTTTCATGAAATAAAGTTATAGTTCTTCTTTTTCTAATAGAAAACCTTTATTATTTTTGATGTATCAGTTAAAGAGGTTCTTTCTATTTTTTGATCCTGAGATTTTAGTGGATATCAAGATTGCTCAAGCGCTTTCTCCACTGACATTGAAGTTATCTTGCATATTTTCTGAGTCACTTCAGTGGTGACTCATTGATAGATTTCTAAAATTTTCAAACAGCTTTTTATACTTAGGAACAAACACGTTGGTCCAGATATCTCATCCATTTCTGTATTGGTAGATAAAATTTACAATATAGTGTTGTCTTTTCATGTCGGGATTTCCAGAGGTTACAGTTCTAGTTCATTTAATTATTTTCCTTTGATATCATTATTATGTAGCTTCAAATCAAATGCTGTCTCTTCTCTTTAAAATTTAACTGGATATATATATATATACATATATGTATATATGTCTTTATTTATATATTTATATAAATTTAAATTTATTAAAAATTAATTAAATAATATCAAACTTATATACATTATAAATTATATATATATATATTTAAAGACTTATTTAAATATTGAATACAGAGTCAGGTATAGTGGTGCTCATCTTTAATATGAGCATGTTAATCCAAGCACTTGGGAGGCAGAGGCAGGTGGATCTCTTTGACTTCATAGCCAACCTGAGCTACATAGTAAGTTCCAAATCAGCCTGGACCACACAGTGAGAACCTATCTCAAAAAGCTATTTATTGTATACAGAATACTACTAAATGTCCATTGGAACTATGCATTTTTGTTTTGAGAAAAATTTTATTTATGAATTCAAAATTTAAAACAAAATCTATATGACAGTTTCCAGGATGAACATTGCATAGTCTTTGTTATTTTTTGTTGTTCCATGGAATTGTTGACTATTACTAATATTATGATTTGATTTAAAGTGTCCTTATACATCCATGTTTTTAACCCTTGGTCCTACACACATTTGCATATGAGGAGTACCAATTAAATTCAGTGAAGAGGAAGAAGAGGAAGAAGAGGAAGAAGAAGAAGAAGAAGAAGAAGAAGAAGAAGAAGAAGAAGAAGAAGAAGAAGAAGAAGAAGAAGAAGAAGAAGAAGAAGGAGAAGAAGTCAATTCATGGATGACATGATGCATGATGTTTGGAGAAGGGTATGGTAGTAGGGGAAGTGCAGGTAGTAGTTTGATGGGGATTATGGAGATGAATATGTTCTAAACACAATGTTTATTATGAAATTACCAAAGAATATAGAGCAAAACAATTAAATTAGAAATAAACAAAATAAAAGATAGAAAAATAGAAAACAAGTAAAAGCCCACTTGCATTTTCTCAATGAATGAAATACAAAAGTAATGAAATGTAAACAGACAAGTCTTTTGACTCTTAGTGTCTTGAATGGAAATTCCGTGTTCCTAATGATGTTGTAGATTACCTAGTATTCATGTTCCATCTCTTCTGAAGAACTGACCTTATCTTAGATGTCATGGTACATATGATACAGGATTTCAGCTTCTTTATGGTTCATTCTTCCCTACAAGTATTTCAAAACATTGATATTTTTGACATAATCTGTAAGACTGTTCACATAATTCTATGAAGTATTTAATTCATTTACTTTTCCAAATGCACCAATGTAAGATTTTATTGTAACTATTACTTCCAAAGTTCTCATTTTTAAGTTGAAAATTTTAGTTCTAAATTCTAATAAAAATGCTGAATTATTTGTTAAATGTTTAATAAATTGTAACTTCATTTCATCCTCTATTTGGTATAAATATAAATTACATTTTTATAGTTATATCTCTTTGTTAGTTTAGTGTGTGTTGTTCAGTTATTGTAAATTATATTTCATTTACTTATACAATGATATGTATTACATGTTAAATAGAGAAGGCTTATGTTTCAGTCGTTGGTGCTTAAACAACATTAATAACCCAAAGCATCTGTGTGAACATATTGTAAAGTAAAAATGCATTGTTGAAGCAGATATATGTAGAAGCATTCAGGTCATAGAAAGTAAGTAAGCCAGATGGTGGTGGTGTGTGCCTTTAATCCCAGCACCCAGGAGCCAGGTGGATCTATGAGTTCGAGCCTAGCTTGGTTTACAGAGTTAGTTCCATGACAACCAGTACTACACAGAGATACCCTGTTTCAAAACAGCAACAACAACAACAAAATGTAAATAAAATATAGCAGATAGAAGGAGTCATATGTTTAATTAAAAAAGAGTAAATAATTATTTCATTGTATGAGATATAGCTGTTATGTTTTGGAAATAAGATAAAGATTCTATTGGATAAAAGTATGAAATGTTCAAAATCTTCTCTAGCTCTTGCAAATACCCATCATAAATAAGGTGCTTTGAGAAGCAGTCTATGTTACTATATCAACAGTCCCTTTCATCTTTTCTAATAATCACAGGGAATTTTCAAGGAATATTTTTGGAGTGTAGAACTTCCTTGGAAATATAGTTCTTTAAGAAGTATGAGTCAGCAAAAGAGCTCACTCTGCTGTGGGAGTCATATATCTGTCTGGTATTAATTTGTTAGAAATTGTGTATCTTCCAAAATACTAAAAACATAAAATAAGAAAATTTTAAGTAGTCTTTACATATTTGAGGATCTTCTAGAGTTTGTGTATATATACAGATATATTGTTAATATATAGAAAAATAAGCAAAGGTAAAAGCAAAGATTTGATTTCAAGTTAGCTTATAGGATTAATTGTGTGAATGTATGTGTATACATTTAATTAAGAGAATTTCTGATCAGTGATTTGCTAAAAGAAAAAAATCACTATCTCTTGTGGTTTTGAAAATTACTGTTCCATTTTTAATATCTAGTAAATCTTACAATGTATGTTTCTTAGCATCAAAATTACCTTTTATTGTAATGTTTAAGAGAACCTTGGTTTTATAACTTAAAGAAAGAAAGTAGTTATCGTTGTCAAATTTTATGTTCCAAATTAGTGAATTGATAATGAACATTTTCATTTCTTGATAAAGCCTAACTCCTAGAAAAATAATTCTCAAAGGAAAGTGTATAAGTGTCCATTATTAATGATTTCCACCATATGTGGTACATGAAATTTTAGTCTCTCATCACATTGCTGTTATTAGTATCTTTAAAAAAATACCAGCATAAAATGTTAGAAAAATATATTGAATGATAATAATGTGATGTTTATTGGCACATTGGGAATATATCTTCCTTGTAAATTCAAATCAAGTAAGCTTTTGAAAAATGTGCATTATGGACCAGGAACTACTCTAGGCACTGGCAATATGATTGTAAATAGACTGATAAGAATGTGATAGAATATATAACAGTTAAAGTTAAGGCAATTGTGGAAAATATAGTAAAATAAAAAGAATTAGAGGATTAACTATTTTAAATTTGATTATTAAGAATTAACTGAAAAGGTAGAATTTTAGTATCTTATGGGGTAATGAGAACAAATCATTCAAATATTATAAAAGATAGTGTAAAATTAGTGAAAAACTTGATCAATTCTAGGACATGTGCTTGCTTTTCATGATAAAGAACAAACGCACTATATTGTACTATATGAATTTTGGAATTTATTCTGACTGGATAGGAAGGTGTTAAAGAATCTGAACAGAGGGAGAATATATTAAAACCATCATAGAGGGTTCATTCTGGAAGCTTTATAGTTTGTTGATGACTATAAGACAAAGCAGAGGCCATTTAGTTGGGTAATGAGTCATGATAATGGCCCATTTCAGCATGGCTGTAGTAAGGACAATAAGAATTGGTCAAATTCTAAATATATTGTGAATGTATAGGTAGCAGATCAACTTGACAGGTAAAATTAGAGAGGAAAAGGGTATCAAAGATTATTTAAAGATTTTTTTCCTTACCATAAAAATTAGAAAAATAAGGAAATGTTATAAACAATGGTATAAAATTTAGAGAAATAATATTTCAATATAAGGCATGTTCATGTTGAGATGATTAAGATGTAAGTGGTATAGGGAATGAATAGTTATACCTTAGAGGCACTTTGGTGTACAAATATGAAGTTATAATGAATGCATACTGGATCTCCATCCATATTAAATACTTGATGTATTATAGTCATTACATAGAATACAATTTTCAAGAGAGCGAAATCCATGAGAAAGGTGTATATTTGTTATGTAAAAAAGGGTGAACTCTGAAGTTGTCCAGATTACCACAAGCACATCTTTTTTTTTTTTTTTTGTGGTAAGGGAATATTATTTTTTTCCTTTTATTTTATTTTACAATATCATTCAGTTCTACATATCAGCCACGGATTCCCTTTTTCTCCCTCCTCCTGCCCCTCTCCCCTTCCCCACAGCCCACCCCTCATTCCCAACTCCTCCAGGGCAAAGCCTCCCCCAAGGACTGAGATCCACCTGGTAGACTCAGTCCTGGCAGGTCCAGTCCCCTCCTCCCAGATTGAGCCAAGTGTCCCTGCATAAACCCCAGGTTTCAAACAGCCAACTCATGCAATGAGCACAGGACCCGGTACCACTGCCTAGATGTCTCCCAAACAGATCAAGCCAATCAACTGTCTTCCCTATTCAGAGGGCCTGATCCAGTTGGGGGCCCCTCAGCCTTTGGTTCATAGTTCATGTGTTTCCATTCGTTTGGCTATTTGTCCCTGTGCTTTATCCAACCTTGGTCTCAACAATTCTCACTCATATAAAACCTCCTCTTTCTCGATAATTAGACTCCCGGAACTCCACCTGGGGCCTAGCCGTGTATCTCTGCATCCAGATTCCTCAGTTCTTGGATGGGGTTTCTGGCATGACTATTAGTGTGTTTGGCCATCCCATCACCAGAGTAGGTCAGTCCCGCTGTCTCTCGACCATTGCCAGCAGTCTATTGTGGGGGTATCTTTGTGGATTTCTGTGGGCCTCTCTAGCACTTTGTTTCTTCCTTTTCTCATGTGGTCTTCATTTACCATGGTCTCCTATTCCTTGTTCTCCCTCTTTGTTCTTTATCCAGCTGGGATCTCCCGCTCCCACAGGCTCTCTTTCCCTCGACCCACATCTTTGTTTTAATCCAAGACAGTGTGTATGTGTTTCAAGGATTTTCTCTGAAGCCTGTCTGGCTTCAAACTCATGGAAATCCTCATGACTCAAACTCCAAGAGCTACAGTTATAGGTACACTCAGATAAAATAAAAACTCTTAGAGATAATTCCCTAGATAATACCAGTGATCATTTTACATGGTTGGAAGATGGACATTATTTTCATAATGTGGTATAAAAACATCATTTTTTACTTCTTCCATACACTGACACCTGTTCTGTTGGAGAATAAAAAGTGCTGCATGTCCTTAGTCTCCTGCCTGAGATGCTATGTTACTCAAGCTAGGACTTTGCATCATATTATTGTGCAGCACATGAAGGGAGACCCTCTTTTCTAGAGACTGTTGATGCTAATTGAGCTTTGCAGTAATTATTGAAAAATTTGACTCAAGCACAAGGATCCTGACACTTTTTGAGTCTCAACTAGAACTCTGTTTTCTGTGTAGGAAATAACTATGTGTTTGGAAGCTTAAAAAAATACTCATTTCTTTTCTCGCAAATTTGTAGGGTTGAAGCTGCATAGATGAAAGATTAGGGTCTAATACAGCTAAAATTTAGAGACTATCCATTTACATCCTCTTCCATAGTCTCTTCCAAGCTTCCGTGGCCTTTGAAAGAACTCAGTAACTGTAGGATTGAGGTGTTTCTTGTCTTGAGAGTGGGTTTACAGTGTCATTCTCCAGTCCTGGAATCCACTCTCAACTTCATGTCCTCTTCAGTCCTGTATCTCAAGCCATCGATGGAGACCATCTCTTACTCAAATTGCTATTTCCAGGAAGAGATGAGTCCTTTTTCATTGTTTAAATAAGTCACATTAAGTTAAAGGCCTAGGTTCTTCAATATTCAACTTCATACCCTTGGCCACAGACAGTATGAGCTTGATAATCGTTGTAATGCCATGAAAAACAGAAGAATATATATTAATAACTGTTTTTTTTTGGATTTTTGAGACAGGGTTTCTATTGATGTAACCAACCATTTTATTAAATAAGAAACACAGAAATAATGCAAAAGAGAAAGCCGAGAGGTCAGAGCTCAGAGCCAAAATCTCACCCTTCCGCCTGCGGTGTCACAGCTTCCCGAATGAGCGCTCTATTTCCTGTCTGTTCGTCTATTTAAAGAGACAGAACAAGCCACAGCTATTTCACCTCACCAGTTCCTCAGCTGGTCCTGTTTCCTCAGACTGGAAGCTTCTGTGTCCTCATCCCAATAGCTCTCAGCTGAACTGTGTTGCTCCAAAGCCTGAAAGCTTAACCAGCCAAATGCTTCTAGTTTCTGGTCCTCACGCCTTATATATCTTTTTGCTTTCTACCACCACTCCCTGGGATTAAAGGCTGGCTTTCTGGGATTAAAGGCGTGTGCCACCACTGCCACACTCTTGCTATGGCTCTAATAGCTCTGACCCCCGGGCAACTTTATTTATTAACATACAATCAAAATCACATTTCAGTATAATTAGATTACCACCACAGGTTTCTTTGTATAGTTTTGGTGCCTGTCCTGGATATCTCTCTGTAGACCTGACTGGCCTCAAACTCAGAGATCTGCCTGGCTCTGCCTCCAAAGTGCTGGTATTAAAGGCATATGCCACCACCCGACTAATAATTGTTCTTTCTGGGATGAATTATAGCTACACATACATACAAATTGGAACTCATAGAGCCTCAGAACCTATGATATACCAGAAGACAAGATTGGAAATTAAATCCTTATGCTGAATTATCTATGTTCTAGCTCTTATAATAGTGTCTGGGTTGCTATGTGACCTGGGACTGATGGGTTTATGTACTGGAAATGTCAGTTATTGACTATTCTCACTTTGTCAGGCATGTCCTAGGAGCTTAATCATGATGACAATAAGGATATTTACTTCACCAATGCTTTCTACAAAATTATGCACTGGTGGTTGGTGTCCATATTACTTTCTTGAGACTATTACCTCAGTTTAACTGACATGGAAATTGAGGCACAGAGCAGCTGCACACAGAACCCTATGATCTCACTGTCTGTGAGGAACAAAGCCGTGCTTATAGTTTAGGAAGCCAAGCTCCTGAGACTAAATTCAACTATTACACATTGCCACTGATCCAAACATACTGAAGACGTTCATTGATATACTCAATAAATGCTAGATGCAATTATTACTAAAAATATCACATGACCAAAACACAGATTAAAATCACATGTTATGATATTAAGTCATCTTTGAGATTTCCAATTATATGGGAAGAGGAAAGGGCATGTGTGTTTATCACTAAAAATTTCTTGTGTAGATAGATGAATATTTTCATGCAATTTTGAGAAGAGTTCAGATTCACCGTTAGGTTGTCTGTTAATCTCCTTGAAAAACATCCAGCTGTTTGAACATACTTTTCCACCCTTCATCTTAGAAGTCAGTCATGATTTTACAACAGACAATCTGTATATTTTTTATATTACCAAAGTATTATGTAATTTATTAATGTTTTTCTTTCAGGCAAACTTCCCTTGTAGAATTAAAGTCTTGGATTCTGAGGTAGGATTAATTTTTCAAGGTCACACAGGTAATTAATTGCAAAACACGGGTTTCAGTGCAGATCTCCTGATGTTAATTCTACAGATTTTCCTCAGGATTATGTGCTATCCAACAAAGCCAGCATATATTAGCATAATCCCATCTCATGGATATTTTTTATGCAATGAACATCTAAGAAATATAGCTAGAGTTTAATTTTTTTTCTCTTTTATTTGTAATTTCATTACAGAGTTGAAGTTAAACACAAACTTGGTGTTTTGAAAATATAGCACTTTGGCTGGCATGAATACTAATCACAATGCATGGAAGCTTAAACACTTATTATACTAATTACAGATGTACTTGTATCTCTTTTCAGCCTGGTCTGCATTCTCAGGGCTTATCTTTCTCCAATTAAATATATTGAGCACAGGAAATAAATAATCATTGCACAAGTCTGTGTACATTTAACATGATGATTATTTTCTTTGCTTTGAAAATTATCTCACCCGGTAGAGGGGCTTAAATAGATGATTATATTTACTAATCTATACAGAATTTGTATACCTTTATGATTATGAGTGTGAAAATAAGAGAAATAGCCACATTATCAACTATAGTCATTTAAAACTAGACGTCTTTAAACTTTGTGTTCTATGGCTGGGCTGTAAAACAAGCAAGTGGTAAGGTCACTAAGTAAAACACGAATTTCTCAGTTTTGGGCAGGTCTTGTAAAAGTCAAAATAAGAATATTGGGTATTATACATATTCAAAGTTGCATTCTGTTTCTCTATAGGTACTTGATATTACTTAGAACTATTTCTGAAGAATATAGAATATACAAATTATAGATCAATTTTGAAAGACTAAATGCAACCTTTGCTGTAAAATATTGACACCTGTGATCACCATTAAATGTCACAAAATGCTAGCAAGTACATCTCTTGACATTGAATGTTCAAACAGAGTCTGAAATTTAACTTTAGATTTTACGTTAAATGCAGGAAGGCATTTCCTTTTCATTAATCAAATGCAGTGTTATGCCCAGCAAATAACATCAAGAAAAGGCAAAGCTGTCACCAGAAAGCCAATTAAAGATATTGGGACTCTGCTTCTTTCTGTGAGGTGAGCCTGGGAGCACAGATGCTGGAAGATCATGCTTTGGAGTTGGACCTTGGTTGAAGCGCAGATTGTTAGACACCTACCCAACTCAGTGTCCCTTGAAAAATGTCAATTAAGGCTGTTATTCTCAAGAGACTCTCAAATTATTTATGACCACTTATTAAAGTAAAATGTGTCCTGACAGACTGCAAAAAAAAAAATGTAGTGTTTGAATTGATTTTGTTGCTTGGGTTGTAGATCAGTGGGGGAATGCTTGTGTAGAAAGGCCTTGAGTTCAAGCTACAGCAGTGCAAAAGCAAACAAGAGCAGATTTGATTGTTTCTCTCTAAATGCAACCATTTATGGATCAAATCATAAATACTGTTAAAGTTTTTACTTGTTCCTATGTGAGAAGATAATTAAGTTATGAACAACCCTCTTAACTCCACCATCTTCCTCACAGGCCAGGGTCCAGCATCTTAGTTCCTGTCTACTTTCATTTTCCTCTTCAACTATGCTGTTGTTTGCCCAACACTTTCATGTGCCCCCGCCCCTTCTGCTATTCTCTCATGCTTGAACTGTCTTTCCTCTTCCATTCTGCTAATGTCATTTTTCCTGGATACCCAATGGAGTGAATCTGTCTAGGTCAAAAGATCACATCATAGATATTTTCTAAACTCCCAGGTCTGAAAGTAGAGTCAGGTGAAAGTCAGCTATACTAAGTTGTCTTAAGTGGCTTGATATATTTCACAGCATGGAGCTTCTTACTTATAAACCATGGCTGTTTTTGCACTAGTGTGCAACATCTCAGATTAATGAGAACTTCCAGAGTATAAGAGAAAAAAAAACTGTCTTTGAATCATGTCCTGTTATTAATAGAAAAAAAAAGTTTTACTCATCTAATTGGTTTTCTCAAACTAAAACTCCTTAGTAGATATCAGAAGGATTCGTAACCACTTCCAGAAAGGAAAATAATTTGGAGTGTTCAACTGACAGAGCAGGCCATCTTACTTCTGTTGCCCTTAGTGCATTCCTCCTTTTATTATTTACCTTTAAAAATGTCCATTCATAGTTGTGCCTCTACCAACAGAACTAGATGCAATTAGAGATTTACTTTACTTGACTGTACTTAGAGCATTGCTTTCACACTATGACTCTTTCTAAGAATAAACATTAAATAATTATTTAAATGTGACATTTTAATGATTTCATAATTATTTTTCTGATTGGCATTATTCCTAGTTAGGGAACTCTTTAGTATCCTAGTAGCATCCTGATAGGTTATTGGTTTGATAGGAATTCAAGGAATGTACTGATGGAGGCTATGTGAGGGAGAGACATTATAGCTTCCCATTTCACAAGACAGGTGTGTGATACTCAAAGAATGAAATCTTTAACTATATAAAAGCAAGATTGAGAACTGGAAATCAGGTAACACAAAGTCTGTGAGCCATCATTCCCCTTTCCACTGAATATACTAAAAAAAATTCAAAAGACATTTGGAGAATCATGACTCTCATTCTCATTTCAAGACATTTGTTACAGACCCAGCAAACCTGCCTCTTTGTGCTATTTGAACTCTCATTTAGATTCTTTCATGTGTTTCTAGGCTGCATAGGGCATAGGTGTTGATGTTTTGTAGAATCTAAATAGGGCTATTTCACATCTGGGTGTAATTTATGTAGCATGCCAAGAATACTCACATTAAGAAATAATAGAAAACCATGTGAATATAAATGCTCAGAGAAATGTTGCAAGGATGCAAATATTTTGAATTTCCTGAGATTGAAAGGTTGCAGTTATTTCCTGTGGATATTTTTCAAAATGTATAGTGTGCTACCTGAATGCCATTAAAAATTCATATTTTCTGCTCTGCAAGTAGTTTTCCATGTGTTGCCTAAAATACCATCTCCAGAACACAATAATGAATGGAAACTATGAGCAATCAGACACAGAGTTTTCATTTAGTTTGTGGTTAACTTGTCTCAATTTTATTATTAAGATACTAAACTCTTAGGATATTATAAATATAATGAAAAACCTTATAATTTCCCATAAGTGTTCTCCTACTTTAAAACACTCCATATTTACATTTTTCAGTTCCCAAATAAGTTAGCACCTCTCAAGGCCTCTTTTTTAAAGACCAGTGAGTGAATGATATTGAGAAATACATATTCCTTATTTTTATCCATCTAATGTTTACTGATACTTAATTCACTCTGAAAGTATTTTAAGGGTTAAGTTTCTAAAAACTGTAAACACTGAGTGAAAGTGAAATGAAAACCAATAAAGGAATTTATTTCTATTATTAAGTAATTAAAGTTCCAATGTGTAATACAGTCTGACTCATTAAAATATTTTGAAGGTCATATATATGAAAAATAGTGTAAAGTATTTTGAAAGTGCTGGAAAACAAGAAAAACAGTGTTATTCTTAAGGATGGTAATAGAAAAGAAGTAGGGCATTCTGTGACTTTATTTCCTTCATCTTTCCCTAGTACCCCACATTAGCATAGCATATTTAATTACTGATCATTTTAGCTTCATACTGGCTAGGAGAGTATCACAGAATCTCTTTGGTGTCTTTGATAGTGGTAAGCTTACTGGTGGGGCATATTGTAGGCTATACTCAATTTGGATTTGGTTTGGTTTGCCTTCCATTCATAGATTCAGCATATCCATTTGTGGAGGAACCCAGAGAAGTAAGACCCCATTCTTACCATAGCATACCAAAGTTGCATACTGTTGGTGACTCACTGAGGTGGGTGTCAATCACCTTGGTTCTGTTGGATTTCTGTGCATTACAGCTCCTCATAGAATTCTTTCCTTTGCATTCTTCTTTGAGGACAGATGCTACTAGGAGCTATCCATAAACATCTAGTTGTTCCTGCAGATGGAACCTAGACAAGACATGTGGGGGTAGCAGAGGATCCAGAGACTGTGGTCCATGACAGGTCTTCATTGCCACCCTAGTTCACACTTAGCCAAGAGTTGTCTCAGTTGCCCAGGGAGTGTCTCTACAAGCATAGGTCTTCCGCTGGCTCTACTCCATGTGAGATTTTGGCTAGGATTCTTCAGTCTTCGCACATTTCATTGTTCTGCTTGTCCTATAATAGCAGCAGTTCAAAGGAAAGGCATCAGTTTCTAGCTTTTCCACCTTTGGCTTCTAACAGTCTTGCTTGCTAGGCTTGGAATAATAAAGTTCCACAGGATGAGTAGTACTAAAAAATTGAAATCCAAGTTTAGGAGGAAGGAATTCTAGGGTCAAGGTCCCCTGTGGCTTCTCTACTTGGGTTATAGATGGTGAGGTGTCTTCAAGTATCTTTGTAACATCTTCCTTCATGCTTATGTCCTTTGCTCCTCTTACATAGACATTGGTCATGTTGCCTTAAGGGTCATCATAATCCTTTATTTTATTTAATAATTTACTAAAGAAATTATAAAAAAGCCACATTTACAGCTACTTGGAAGTAGGGCTTTCACATATAAAACTTCAGTAGACTGACTCAGCCCACAACAGAGGACAATCTCTTAGTCCTTTACATTTTGAATCAAAAACTGATTCCAATTACCAATGCTTTGTGTACAGTGTTTACGCTAAGTATTATTTGCAAAGGTTCCACATTGAATTATCAGCAAGTGGTCTATGGTAAAATTAATTTTAATTGAGGATTTAGTGACTTGAGCCCTGTGTTTACTGTTGAGGGGTAGCTCCTTATATTAGATATAATCTATGTGACAAAAAAGTATTGTGCAGTGATAGAGCTAAATAATTACTTCTCATAATCACTACTGTGTGTGATTCAGTCTCTTAAAACAGAGAGATAAACAGCAGAAACTTAAAGCTGAAGACTAGATGTACAAGGCTGAGACATTATAGATTCAAATTTTAATGAAGGTCTACTTCTAGGCACATAAGCATGCCTCTTCTTGCTGTGTCCCCTCATGCCAGAGTAACATGGAGCTCTCTAGGGCACCCGTCTTGTTCATCTGGGCAAAAATCATGTGGCTTACTGATTTTCCAAAGTCCACACTGCCAAATAACATAATCTTGGACATTGGGTCTATTTAGTCTATAGTGATTACTAATGGTGGACATGTAAATGACCTAAAAAGAAAGTGTTAGGAGTTAATTGAGCTAAGAAGACATATCAGGACCAACTAGGAAAGGGAGAGCAAAAGTGAGTTGAGCTACCAGAAGTCCAACTATCCCATTAAAGCAACCAAAAAAGCTCTAAATGAAAGACTGAAGACTGTCACCATTCATTTTCATTATGCAAACAAGGCTCTAAGACTAACATGCAGTTAAAGGGGCAGATGAGTAAATAATCTACCTGTATTTCAAATAGTAGTCCTCATATTTACCTAAACTAATTATAAAAATGCTTAGTATGGCAAAAATTTCAAAATTTATGGCTCAGAATGTCACACATCTAGTATTCTGCAATTTTAGCTAGCAAGCAGGTTGAAGTATTCCTTATTCATACAGTTTTCAAAATAAAATTTGAGAAGTATGTCTATGTATTTAATTTGGATGTGAAGATAGAAATTTTGTAAAATGAAGAGAAATTCTTTGATTCCATGAAAAGAGGCTGGACATTTTTAGTTATTTCTGACCTCAGATATCTGGCTGATCCTTGCAACAATTACCCTCAGTCATATGGTGAGGGGTTGGGCCAACTTTCCCAAGTGTGGAAATGGGAGTGGTAGGGGGTAGAAAGCTCTCCTGTGAGAGGCAGTACCAGCTCTCCTGTGCCAGGGGTCATCTGGGTCTGCTTATCCCAGGGCTGGTGAGGGGTGGGGTCATCTCCTGATGGGGAGGGGGGAAGCTCTCCCAGGTCACTGAGGGGTGATGTCAGCTCAGAATTGCCCTTGAACTTCAACTCAAGGTTTAACATGTGGTTTAACACATGGTTTAACATGTGGTTAAACTCACGGTTCATGTGGGCTCCTGTGGTAACATAGGCAACAGATCAACACAGACCCCAGATGCAGCAGAACCATGTACCCAGACATGGCTAGCAGCAACAGCTTGGGCACCGATGTTACCATGGCCCTGGGTGGTAATGCAGGCCACTCACATTAGCATCATCCTGGCTGCAGAGTGACCCTTGGATATCAACATGGCCCCAGGTGGTGATCCAGACCTCAGGCTTCAGTGTGGCCTTTTGTGGTAACAGGAGCCACAGATATCAACACAGACAATAGCTGTGGCAGGGTCATGGACCCAGACGGGGCATTTGGTGGCAGCTCAGGTCCAGACATCACCATGGCCCCGAGTGGCAGGCAGGCCATCCATATCAGCCAGTTCCTTACTACCTCTATCTCTTCAGATCTCTCTCTCTCCAAAAGACATTAACCACTTTGTCTCTCTCTCCCATATCCCACCATATATTTGCTCACCATAATGGCACCTGAACACCAGACAGTCTTGTGGTTTCTTCTCCCTGCCCAGAGCAAGTGGCAGATGTGCCCATACAATTCAGTGATTTTAGATCTTTTAACATTGAGAGCCACAATTAATCATCATAGGTTAGAATTAGATTCATGCCCAGATCTCCCAGTTAAGTCTCTTCTACTTGTGAGTTGCTAAAATTTTGAATGCAGTAGAGCTTTCTTAGTCTTCTTTTTATTTATTTATTTATTTTTTAATTTTATTTTACAATACTATTCAGTTCTACATATCAGCCACGGATTCCCTTGTTCTCCCCCCTCCTGCCACCCTCCCCTTTCCCCAGCCCACCCCCCATTCCCATCTCCTCCAGGGCAAAGCCTCCCCCGAGGACTGAGATCCACCTGGTAGACTCAGTCCAGGCAGGTCCAGTCCCCTCCTCCCAGGCTGAGCCTAGCGACCCTGCATAAGCCCCAGGTTTCAAACAGCCAACTCATGCAATGAGCACAGGACCCAGTCCCACTGCCTGGATGCTTCCCAAACAGATCAAGCCAATCAATTGTCTAACCCATTGAGAGGGCATGATCCAGTTGGGGTCCTCTCAGCCATTGGTTCATAGTTCATGTGTTTCCATTCATTTGGCTATTTGTCCCTGTGCTTTATCCAACCTTGGTTTCAACAATTCTCACTCATATAAACCCTCAAATGGCTGAAAGACATTTAAGGAATTACTCAACATCCCTAATCATCAGGGAAATGCAAATCAAAACAACTCTGAGATACCACCTTTCGCCTGTCAGAATGGCTAAGATCAAAAACACTGAAGACACCTTATTCTGGAGAGGATGTGGAGCTAGGGGAACTCTCCTCCACTGCTGGTGGGAATGCAAGATTGTACAACCACTTTGGAAATCAATATGGTGCTTTCTTAGAAAATTGGGAATCATTCTCCCCCAAGATCCAGCTATACCGCTCTTGGGCATATACCCAAGGAATGCTCAATCATACCACAAGAGCACTTGCTCAGCTATGTTCATATCAGCATTGTTTGTAATAGCCAAAACCTGGAAACAACATAGATGCCCTTCAACTGAAGAATGGATAAATAAAATGTGGTACATATACACAATGGAATACTACTCAGCAGAGAAAAACAATGACATCCTGCAGTTTGCAGGCAAATGGATGATCTAGAAAAAATCATCCTGAGTGAGGTAACCCAGACTCAGAAAGACAAACATTGTATGCACTCACTCATAGGAGGATACTAGATGTGGAACAAGAATGATGGGACTGCTACTCACATCACCAGGGAGGCTACCTGGAAAACAGGACCCCAAGAAAGACACAGGGATCGCCCAATGATGGAGAAATAGATGAGATCTACATGAACAGCCTGGACATGAGTGGGGGTAATGAAGGGCGAGTTTCGAGAAAAAGAGAGCTTGGGGGAGCAGGAGATCCCAGCTGGATCAAGAACAGAGAGGGAGAACAAGGAATAGGAGACCATGGTAAATGAAGACCACATGAGAATAGGAAGAAGCAAAGTGCTAGAGAGGCCCACAGAAATCCACAAAGATACCCCCACAATAGACTGCTGGCAGTGGTCGAGAGACAGCCGGAACTGACCTACTCTGGTGATGGGATGGCCAAACACCCTAATTGTCGTGCTAGAAATCCCATCCAACGCCTGAGGGAGCTTTCCTAGTCTTCTGATCTACGGATAGTTTTTGTCAATAAATGTGTTTTAAGGTGCTTATATTTGGTAATATGTTATACAATAGTAGAAGGTTAATGAAGAACCCTCATTAACTAACATTCTGACTGTTTTTACTATCCCTCACCCATTCCATTCAGTGTCAATGTGCTCTCTGCCAGTTGTGGACCACATACAGTGTAGGGAGTTCTTCTTCAAGATGTCCAGATACACTGGCTAGAAGGTCTTGCTTATACAAAATTTGGAAAAAAAATTCTTTGGCATCTATATCTTAGAAAAGGGCTTTTAAGATTCCTTCTTTTATGACAGTAGACATATGTGCTTTGGTCAAGAAACTCCTCAAGCCAAACAAACTGCTCTATCTACTTTTTATTTTTTGGTGAATTGATAACAGTTTAATTATTTGGAATTTTTATTTTTTTATAAATTGTAGCTGACAGCATCTATTTCAAAATATTTTCTGGAGCTTACAAAGACCCATACATGGGTCAACAATGAGTGTGAAGGTTATACCTGGAGAGATTGATGGGCAGTTGAAGACTGGAATAAAGGAGTCCCTGGGCATGTCATTGGAATACTATCGAAGCAAGAGACAACTCTGGATTCTGCCAGAGGATGGATTTATTTGGAGTCTGTCACGTGTATGTAACTGATGAACTGATTGTCTATAACCATGTCCAGTTTCTCACCTGACACAAAGATTATATTCTAAATCACATTGTTGAGTTCTTTGGTATGGCCAGTCCTTGTCCTGAACAAAGACTTAATTTCAAAAGACTCAGCAGGTTGTATTTGTTTGTATGTGTATGTGTGTGTGTGTGTGTGTGTGTGTGTGTGTGTACTTGCAACAATAATTGAAACAAAGAGGCTAGGCTATCAGCTTGAGCTAGGGGCCCATGCAATGGAGGAGGAGTGAAAGTAATATAATTCCATTTCAATTAAAAATTCTTTTAAAATAAAAAACCAAATTAATAGTGGAAAAAACTGTCAAGTCATCATTATCATAGATACTATCGGACCATGGTACTCTACAAACTCAGACACAGTAAATTGCACTATATACAACATGATGATAGTTTAAATGATTAAATTAAATGGTGTTATCATGTTATACATTCCACTGAAGTCTAACTGTCTTAAACTGGTCACCTAATAATTTATGAAACGCTTTTCAGTTCCTAATTTTCTTGTTGTTAATCAGGCAATGTACACAGAAAAAAATGGAGAATAAATCAGAAATCTCTTGAAAAATTTATGAAACTTCTCTTGAATGTCTCCCTTTATTTTTCAACTCTGGCTAAGTAAGGTTAAGATCCAATGCAGACTGATTTTGCAGAAATAGAATTTCATTTGAATTACTAGTTACACATTTTCTCTGGCATTTCTCACATTATTCAAATTATTAGTGATTTTAATTTCCAAAAGACTCTCATCTGATAGACCAGATAAATCTTCTTAGTCTACCATTGATTTGCAACTGCACAATTAATGCATTTATTCCCTTGGTAACAACAAAATACATACTGAATGTTAGCTGTGGTGTTGAGGCAGCTGTGGTGGTCTGAAAGAAAAAGGCCCCAAAGGACATGGCACTATTAGGAGTTGTAGCCTTGTAAGAGTTGGTGTGGTCTTGTTGGAAGAAATATGTCACTGTGGAGGCCAGCTTTGAGCTCTCATTTATGCTCAAGATATGGCCCAGTGTCTCAGTTCACTTTGTTGCCTTTGGATCAAGATGTAAGGACTCTCAACTCCAGTATCACGTCTGCCTGCATGCTGCCTTGCATGACAGTAATGAGCCAATCCTCAGAACTGTAAGCAAGCTACCACAATGAAATGTTTTCCTTTATATGAATTGCTGTTGTCATGGTTTCTCTTCACAGCAATAGAAACCCTATGACAGTAGCAAAGACAAGTGACTGAGAGATATTCTCACTCAGTGCAAGAAATGAGCATAATATCATGCAGTTAAATGGACTCTTGGAGATTTATATGCAGTCTCTATTGTTATTCTTAGATATGTTCTTCTCATAGTGTCCCTGGATTTCCTGTATGTTTTATGTCAGGAAGTTTGTAGATTTAACATTTTCTTTGACCATTGTACCCATTTCTCCTCTCACGTCCTCAATACCTGAGATTCTTTTTTCCATCTCTTGTCTTCTGTTGGTGAAGCTTTCCACTGTAGTTCCTGTTCAAATTCCTAAATTTTTCATTTCCAGAATTCCCTCAGATTGTGTTTTCTTTATTGAATCTATTTCCACCTTAAGCCTTTAAGTGTTATTTCTGCTTAATACTGAAATTTTTTCCTTTGTATTTTCTTGGATTTCTTTAAGGGATTTATTCATTTCTTCCATTTTTTCCCCTAGATTTTGTTTAGAGATTTATTTTTTTTCTTTTAGTACCTCTATCATCTTCATATAATCGGTGTTATGTTTTTTCTTGTGCTTCGGTTACATCAGAATATTCAGGGCCTGCTGTGGTAGGATATCTGGGCTCTAGGGGAGCCATATTAACCTGGCTGTCATTGATTGCATTTTACACTGGCATCTAGGCATCTGAGTTTGACATATTTATAGGTCTACGTGCAGATTTCTGGATTTGTCTTTGTTGGGTGAGTGATTTGTTTCCCTGGTTTTTGTTTCCTCTATGTATCTAAGAGAGTGTGATGATGGCTGGGTGTTGCTTATTTTCCTGGCCTGCTCAGCTGATGTGTTCTAAGGAGTTGGGGGCTGGGATACAGCGGCCAAGTGTGGGGAAAGGGGTTAGAAAGGCATGCTCTGTGTGAGCCACAGGAGATATGGGCAGTGGAGAGGGGAGGCTACAACTGCTGTTCTGCTGTTGCAGAGCTAGGGACTGGATTAGGGGATTAGATATGGGGCGGGGGAGGGAGTGGTGAGGGTCTTGAGTTAGCCTACCTACCTGTTTTCCTGTTCTTCTTAGTTGGTGTGTTCCCAATGAATGGCTGCTGGTGTCAGTTGAAAAAATGGGATGAGTTGAGGGGGTAGTAAGGTTGCAGGGAGAATACGTTGGTGCTCTGCTGGGGATGGATTCAGAGAAGAAAAGGAGACTGAAGCGGGTTTTCTGCTGCAGAGCGGGGGATGAGACTGGTGTTGGGGGCTGGGATCTCAGCAGCAGTAGTAGGGGTGTTATCTGCCTTCAAAATACTGGTTTCCAGGGGTAAGTTGTTCTTAGGTTAGCAGGGGGTGCCTGCTGGGATCTGGGGCCTGGGATAAATCAACAAGTGGATGAAGGTTGGTTAGAAGGGGAAGATCTGTGAGATCCACAGGAGCTGGGAGCTGGGAGCTGGGGGAAGAGTAAGGGAAGGTTGCCTCTGGTGTTCTACCTCAGAGCTGGGCATGAGAGTGGGGGAATTGGGTCCTGGGCAACAGAGGGAAGAGAAGGTCTTTAGGCAGCCTTCCTGGTTAACCTTTATGTTTCAACCTTTTTGTTTTTGAAAGAGAGAAATAGGCTTGCTGTGTTGCATACATAAGTATTCTCATTCCTCAGTCTCTCAAATGCTAGTATTGCATGTGTGCATGAGTATACTCACAGGGTAGCCTGCTGTTTGGAGCCTATTTAAGTTTTTTTTAAATGCTCGTTTTGCTGTTATTTCACACACACACACACACACACACACACACACACACACACACACACACACAAATGTCTGCCTCAGATATATCTTATAATTTTTTTCCTCTCCAATGTGATCTCTGAATAAGAACAATGTGGTCTCTGGCTTCTGGAGAGGAACACAGTATTTGAACCTTACCCTAAACTTCCTAAATCACAATCTTATTTTGTGAGGACAAAGATCTGCATTTTAGTAATAAGCCTTCCAGATGATTCTGGAGCAAGTTAAACCATGAAAAATGACGCTTTTTAGTCTGAAAAAAAAAATCACAGTTTACTCACTAGAACACAAGTCAAATCGTGACACTCTCATCCCCTGAAGAGTATAAGAGGCTCGAATTTTGACTTGTACATGAGAAGTAACCAATTGGAAGCAATAATAGATAACTAGGTCATGATATTTTCTCTTTTGTCTTTTTGTAACAACGAAGATTGATCATTTGCACCTATGACCATATTGATGACCTCGATTTTAAATAAAGTTAGTCATAATGAAAACAAAACATGACATAAGACAGAAGTATGGGAAAGAGATTTGTAGGGAAAAGGGTCAGGGTTGAGGAAGGTAGGAGTCAATAAGAAATAACCATGAGTTACAGTAGGAAGGTTTCTCTGGTCTCACCAGGCACCTGCAGTCCTGTGGCCCACTTATAAAATAATTACTGAGAAGCTTATATAATTGTAACTGCTTGGCCATTAGCTCAGGCTTATTATTGACTAGCTCTTACATTTAAATTAACCCATAATTCTTACCTATGTTTAGCCATGTGGCTTGGTACCTTTTCTCAGTTCTGTATTGACATCTTGCTTCCTCTGTGTCTGACTAGTGACTCCTGCCTCAGCCCTTCCTCTTCCCAGAATTCTCCTCTTCTGCTTGCCCTGCCTACTGGCTACTGGCCAGTCAGCATTTTATTTTCCAACCAATCTCAGCAACACATATTCACAGCATACAGAAAGACATCCCACAGCACTTCCCCTTTTCTGTCTATTCTAAAGGAAAGATTTTAACTTTAACATAGAAAAATTACATATAAAAAACAGTTATCAAGCAAGAATTACAGTTACAATATTGCGTCTCTTTGTATTTGGCAAAATTAAAGAAAAAATTCCATCATCTATCCTGTATTTGTGAGTCTAAAGTTTCACATCTAATTTATCATTTATCATAACTAAGGAAAACTATAACTATAACTTCAGTTACATCAAAGACCCCAGAAGGATGTAATATCACCTAAGTAAACAGGAAATACATTGTAAGCAACTTCCAAAATTCTGGAAATGACAGAGACAGATGCCTGCCTGGACTGTCATCCAAAGTTCCTCTGTAATGTTGGGGCATCCATCTTCAGCCCACAGGCCTAGAGTGTTTCAGTCACCCTTTTCTGTGTCCTGTAGAATGTCTGGCATTTTCTTCTGTGAAGCAAGAACCCCAATGACCTTCTCACCTTGCAAAGTTAGTGGTCACTTTTCCATGGGTCCTCCATGTCTAGTCGATATAACATTTTTCCCAAACAGTCCAGGCAAGAACAGTTTCTTGCTCAAATGGCTAACTTTAGGAAAGCAAACTCCATAATGAGTTTCTTCAGTGCCCATCATCCTCCTTGAAGTAATTGATGCTGCCAGGAGCAGATGTGTCTCACTGTCCAGAAAAGTCTAAGTTTTTAAAATATTTTAAATGCCATATTCTATAGGTCTTTGAAGTGTTTGAAGATTATCTACCTAATTGAACTCTATCTATGTATACTTAGAAAACTTAAGTAATATGACTATAAGTTTGACTATCATAGAAGACTAATTATTAATTTGTATTTCTTAATTATCCATTACAATTTAAATGAGTTACATAACATAATACCTTATATAATACACACACACACACACACACACACACACACACACACACACACACATATATATATATACATATACATATATATATATATATATATATATATTAGCTTAATTCAGCAGCCTTTACAATCAAATGTCTTTCTGTGGTTAAAAATCCCAAAGACAATATAATCCAGACTCTGTGTGTGATTTCCATCTTTCTGTGGCTTATTTTTTATATTATTTTTACTGTCCCTTTTAAAGACTATTTTTAAAACTATTTCTTTATATAACTGCATATACTCCTTTTCCTCTTTCTTCTAAGCCTATGTACATTTTTACATATAATGTAAACCATTTAGAGTTTTATTTCATCTGAATCTGATTTATTGTGAATCTATAATCTTCTGACCAGGAGAGATTTTACTGCTAAACTGCCTGTTTAGGACTGAAGCAGCAGCCTTGGCTGCTGACTCCACCCATTTCAGCTTTTCAACGTGGTGGAGGTAATTCACCTCCAGCTCTGGGAGCCATACTCTCCATTGGCTTTGGGAGGCAGTGGGTCCATGCCTCGAATCAGCAGTGTGTAGCCCAGAAAACTTTTTTTTTTTCTTTCTTTCTTTCTTTCTTTCCTTCCTTCCTTCCTTCCTTCCTTCCTTCCTTCCTTCCTTCTTTCTTTCTTTCTTTCTTTTTTTTTTTTTTTTTGTATTAGCAAAAGGTAAATCCACAATGCAGCATACTGGGCAGCTTAGAGATGCCTCTGTGTACTGGTGGGGAAATCAGCCTGCAGGCTGCAAACCTGCCACAGCCAGGCAACAAGTCACTGTACCTTGGCCGCCATGAACAACATGAACTAGGAACGTGCTCTTAGCTACATTTATAATCTCTTCTAAAGCTCTCTCAGGTTTTAGGTGGAACATCTTGTCACCACGTCTGGGCGCCAATGAGCATGGTAGAATCATGAGTATGCTAGAAATCATTCATTAATCTGATTACAGTATATGATCAGGCTGGTTATGACCTTAATTGTCATCAGAGAGCCTTTATCCAGTAACTGATAGAAGCAGATGCAGAGATCCACAGCCAAGCAATGGGTTGAGCTCAGGTAGGAGTGATTGTATGATTGTATGAGCCAGTGGGAGTCAAGGTCATGATGGAGAAAACCACAGAGATAGCTGACCTGAGCTTGTGGAGGAAACCAAAGAGACAGCTGACCTGATCTCCTGGGAGCTCATGGACTCTAGATCAACAGTTAAGGAACCTGCCTGGGACTGAACTAAGCCCTGTGCATGTGGGTGACAGTTGTGTATCCTGGTCTGTTTGTAAGGCTCCTAGCAGTGAGATCAGGACCTGTTCCTGGTGCTTAGCTGGCTTTTGGGAACCCATTCTCCATGCAGATTACCTAGCCCAGCCTTGATGCAGGAGGAGGATCTAGGTCTTGCCTCAACTTGATGAGTCATGCTTTGTTCAAGCCCATGGGAGGCCTGATCCTTCTGAATGGAGATAGAGAAGGAGTGGATAAAGAGGTGGGTAGGTAGGGGGGAATGGGAGAAGAAGAGGGATGGGAAACTGTGGTTGGTATGTAAAATAAATGAAAAAAATGTTAATAAAATAATAAAAATCAAAACAAAAAAGAAACCATATATATATAATTCTCAAAGAAAAAGTTTTCAGCGTTTAAGACTGAAGCCAAATCCCAAAGTAATTTGAA
Source organism: Peromyscus maniculatus bairdii (assembly GCF_049852395.1). Taxonomy (NCBI): domain Eukaryota; kingdom Metazoa; phylum Chordata; class Mammalia; order Rodentia; family Cricetidae; genus Peromyscus; species Peromyscus maniculatus. The sequence continues at coordinate 51,158,887 of NC_134861.1, forward strand.
GGGTCCTGCATGATTTAAAGGTCCTGTGCTTTATACAGTCCCAGAACTTCGTTACTTACTTGCTAGTTCCTTTGCTTAATTATTTTCACTATCAATCAGAGGACCCATTTCACACATTTTTAGGGACAACTTAAGTATTAACCTTCTAATAAGGGTTTCCATGTATACCCCATTTAAATACTAATCATTTCCAGTGTCCCTTTTATTCCCATTTCTGCTTTATTTTCTTCCCAGAAATTGATATTCTTTACTGCACTACAGCATGTCTAGGTTATTTATCTATATCATTGCTGATTGGTAGCTCCCAATTAGCATTCCAGTCACAGAAAGATGAAGCTTTATTCTATAATTGTTGCATTTTGGATAAATAGTTGATGATATATACATTTAAGGATTATTATCCTGGCAATATACTAAAATTTTGATATAATTCTTCACTGTGTGGTTCTTTCCTGATGATCCTCCCTTCCTAACCTACAGCATTCTAGTCAGGTACACAAAAGGAAAATTGCTCGTGATTGCTATAGTACTGAAGGGAAATATTAACTGAGGGCATTCTTAGTGTTTGTTCTTTGCTCTCTTATGATAGGTGCTATTCTCCTTAGTGGATTAGTGTTTCTAAAACTTTATTATACTCATGGAATGCTTAGTTAGAAGTTGATATCTTTGAGAATTTGGCAGGGCCCAACAGTCTGCATTTTAGGGATAGATAGCACATGCTCAGTAGACCTGCCTGTGTCTGAATCTCTTCACTGTAAATCCAGAGGAAAACATTTTCACCCTTGAGATTTCTGGTGTGTTAGCTGTTCTCATGTCTGAAGTTCATGAAAACATTGTAAGACAAGCCTTGCCTTGTCGATTGCCATGTGACATAACGTGATATAATGTGCATCCCTTTCTTTGGGATCAGCGTTCTTTGATAATGCTGTGGAGAGCATAGCAAAGGCTCCTAAGGATTTGCTCTTGAAAACAGAAACCCGGCTCCTTCCCTCAGCTGTCCTCGCCTCACTCCCCTCTCACAGAATAGATACAGCATGTTGGATACAGTCACCATGCTCCTTTATTTTATTTTATTTTTGTTTTTGGTCTCTTAATAACTATTCCAAAAGAAATTAATTTAAAGAGAAAATATTAATAGTCCTTAGTTCAAATACTATTTTATTCAGTTGAGAATGAACATTTTTATCAATATGGTAGTTTACCGCCACCTGCTACCATCTGATAACAGCTTGTAATATAAAAATAACACTGGAACTTCAAAAATGAACAATAATTTTAACAGAAATGTACCTTATTACGTAGAGTGAGGACAATAGTAAATGCTTCTCCTTGATATAATTAACTTAATATTTTAATTATATATTTATATTTTTTAATCATATTCCCTTCCCCCAAGTTATCCCAGATGCTCCCCACCTTTCTACTCACCCAACCTATGTTTTTCTCTCTGCTTTTTTTTCATGCTCCCCCAAAAATGCAAAGCCAAAAAGAATCTAAAAGATGAAAAGAAAATAAACAAACTTACAAAAAAACAAAACAAAACACTAAAACAAAAAGCATACCCCAAAGGAAAACAAAACAAAAGACCCAAGCTCTTGAAGTCTGTCTTGTGTTGGCTAACCACTGTAGTTCAAATCTTAGATGATCTTTTAATAAAAAACCCAGAGATAGATATCAGGGTGAAAGCCCAAAGATCAGAGAAGCAGAACAGTCAGCCACTAGTTCTTACCTCTATGAAATCCTCAGTCTAAAGAGTGAGTTCCTGTTTCTTCATGCCTTATATACTTTTCTCTGCCCTGGCATATTACTTCCTGGGATTAAAGGCATGTTTGCTTCCCAAGCAAAGTCAAGAGATTTCAAGTGCTGGGAATAAAGGTGTGTGTCACCTCTGCCTGACTTCTATCTCTAATCTAGTGGCTGAATCTGTCCTCTGTTCCTTGGGCAAGTTTATTAGGGTACACAATATATCACAACAAACCACTCCAGGGCATGAGGCTACATGGAGTGTGTTTAATACACTCATAATACTGCATTGGAGGAAACTGTGACTCTTGGAGAAAACTGTGACTCTATGAGAATGCAGTCCAACTTATAATTGATGAGGTTTTCCCCCCATTCCACTTCCTTGCCAGCATGAGTTGTCACTTGTTTTACTTACCTCTGCTAATTTATTCACCATAGCCCCTCTGACAAGTGTGAGATGAAATCTCAAAGTGATTTTGATTTATATTTCCCTGATGGATGAAGATGTTTACCATTTCTTTGTTTCTCAGTTACTTGAGTTTCTTCTTATGAGAATTCTCTGTTTAGATTTCTACCCCATTTTATAAATTGGGTTATTTAGTTTCTTGATAGCTAATTCTTTGAGTTCTTTGTATATTTGAATAATAGCCCTCTACTGGATGTGTGGTTGGTAAAAATCATTTCCCATTCTGTAGGCTGCCATTTTTTCCCCTGAATTATGGTATCCTTCCCTTACACAAGTTTTACAGTGTCGTGCAGTACTATTTATTAATTGTTGGTTTTAATACCTATGCTAATGGTGTTCTGTTTCAAAAGTCTTTTCCTGCGCTAATGAGTTCAAGGCTATTTCCCACTTTTTCTTCTATCAGATTCAGTGTAGCTGGTTTTATGTTGAGGTATTTGGTCTACTTAAGTTGAGTTTTGTGCAAGGAAAATATATGGAACTATTTTAATTTTTCTACATGCAGCTGTCCAGTTTGATCAGCATCATTTGTTGAAGATGCTGCTGTCTTTTTTCCAGTATGTATTTCTAGGAGGATGAAGTGGAAAGGGGGAGAGAAGAAGGGAATGAAAGAGAGAATATAGAAAGAGATAGCTAAAATTACAGGGTATTTAAGAGGTAATGTGGAAATAGAATACAGTAGAAGCTTCCTAAAATATAAACATATACAAAGGTGATCTAAGTGAACTTGCCAAATAATGGAGGTGACAGAGTCCCAGCTGGCCATCTCTTGCCACAAAATAAGGCTTCCAGTACTGGGATTAGGTTCCATCTAATTGAGATTTTGGTCAAAAGCGTCCCATGGGAACCCCCAAACAATCCAGGCTGTTGCTAACACTATATAGGTTGCTTTCCACAAACTGACAGCACAGTCTTGGTGCTGAAGACAATACCCTCATAACTCATGGAACATGGAGAAGTAACGGTGGTAACTATATGGGGGCTTTACCCCAGGTGCTATTTGGAGGTTATCCCGAATGCTACCAAAGGAGAAATTTAAAAGCCAATCCAGTCACAACTTATGATCTACAATGGTGTCCATCCTACAATATATGCTAGTATAATGGTAGTTCAAAGCCCATGGGAGTAACCAACAGAAAGTTATGACATGATAAAAGAGGGTCTGGGGTATGAGAGTAATCAGGATGAATTATATACATGTATGAAGAAGGAATGGGAAAAGAAATATGAAACAGTCATACATCTCAAACAACAAATTAATTAAGTTATTTTTAAAAATAACTGTAGAGACCCACAGAGGTTTCCTACTGAGAACTTACTTAGAGTCCAAGAATCTGAGTTTGTGTTACCCAACAGCTGCATAAGGAGATTATTTGACCATGGGTGTGGTTACCAGGTATTTGGAAGGGTCTACACTTGGCTATGCAGTATGATTGATCTAGCAAGGGGGAGGTCTTTTGCACCACCCCTTGGCATTATTATAAAAAGCCCTTTTGAAGAGACAGAAGGGGCTGGTGGATTTTGACCCAGATCCTCCCAAAGCTATCCTGTGTTTCTGTCTGTCTGCTCTCTGCTTTCTTTCTATCTAAAGTTTCTTATTCCTCCCTCCTCCTCATAGGAACCCTTTAAAATATGGGATCTGGCCTCCCACATATAACCCCCAAAAGACCATTGTCAATTCATTTTAATTGTTTTTTCCAGTATCTCTAAGATCTATATTAATAAAAATGTCTTGGACTATTTTGTTTAATTATATTTGAGAAGAGAGTGGATGATGCTGATTAAATTTTTAACAATTACCTAATTTGAAGATACAATATATCTCACTATATGTGCATGTATTATTCATATGTATGCTTGCATGTACACTCACACATACTTACAATGTACTCCAGAGTGTCTTACTGAATTGAAGTACAATTTTCGTTTTTATTGTGGTCAGTGGTAAGAATCTGTCAATATTCCAAGAGAGTACACCAATAAGCATGTAAGATAACAGGACACACTGAATATAACATCAGCCTTGGATCCAGAAGTTAGAAATTCTGGACTTGACGTTTATGCTATGACTTAGGACAGGCAAATTACTTCTCTGGGATTCAATTTTCCTCTTCATAAATTCAACATGTTATAAATGCCTGCTCAAAGTAGATTTTTTTCTTAATTCTACTTGAAGTCATGTTATTTAAAAAAGTATTTATATAATTCTAAGAGATTGGAAGCTAGTTTTAATCCTATTCTTAAAGTTTATCAGGTAAGGTAGAAAACAATAGTTAAGGTGTGCGAACGATAAAGAAGTCTAAACTTAACTTGAAAATTTTAAAACAGAGGAGATTTAACAAAAGAGAGACATCAACAGATGACATTCTCGTGGGAGGAAAGATAAATAAAGAAAAACCCAAGACGGGGGAAGACGTAGATCACCTAAATGCTGAAAGATGAAAGACAGCTCAAAATATCTTTACAGAAGGACAGCGACACATCTCTGCACAAAGGAATATCAAACAACTGCACATCATTAATGCCAAGGTATCAAAAATTAAAGGTATAAGGGTGATTTGTATTCACCATTAAATCTGAAATGCCATTAATACTAATAAGTCATAAATTTATTTTTAAGCTGCAATATGAAAAAGAAACCAATTTAAATTAAGCGGGGCAGAGAGAATCAAAAGGTTCATCATTAACAATCTCAGCAAAAGAAAAAGACTGAAAAAATTCTAGGAGCTACAGAGAAAGGGCAAAATGGAAATCTTTCATGGGGAATGGGTACCTGGCATTTACAAAATAGGGAAGTGTACCTTGACCATTGATTTTGTGTACATTTGAAGATCATATAGTGAAGGGGGTCTGATATTTATTAAATCATGGAATACAAATATTAAAAATCATAGAGCCTTACATGGTGCTCAAACATTTAATATCATACTGGAGAGGCTGAGGTATGAAGATTGTGGTGACTCAAGGCCAACTTTAGCTACAGAATGAGTTATTGCCATGCTAGCCTGATCTAGAATGAGACCTTGCCTTAGAATTATTTTTTAGACAGTTAAGAACGTTTATGGCTTTATTATCTGAAAAACTGTAATATTAATCCTCACTCTTCCTAGCTCCCAGGGGAATTAAGAAGATCTTGAGATTCGTACATTAAAAGTGAATGTTATAAACAAATCTTTGCTACATAATATCACAAGCTAATAACAGTCATACTAAAATGAATAAAGACATCATACTTTTTGTTACATTTTATATCTATCCTACCTATAAATTGACATAAACTCCTTGGCAAAATCAGCAAAGCTGTCATGGAAATTGAAGTAATAGATCCACATAGTAATCCACTGATTTTAAAGTACTTTCAATACATCCCAAAGGGCATAGTCTATGGGTAAGTGGAACATAATTCATAGCTAAATGAGGTTCATAGATTTCAGTTTCAGTGGAAAACCATGTCAAAGTTTTTTCATTATTAATGAGGTAGCATATCAATTTCTGGATTTCATTTTGTTCTATCAGTAGCCGGGAAGAATTTCAGTTTCTAGGCCATCATTCTTTGACTCCCTGTATATTGTCCATTACAAATGACCTAGAGACTACTTGCAAAGCACAGTAGATTTTTGTAGTTGTGGGATATATATTACATAAGAGGTTCTCTCCATCCCATAACAATCTTGACAAAGAAATCGATGCATAATTGAAAATTACATTCAGCAGTCCATTTTCTTATCACCTTTGCTCTGTGTTTAGCTGGAAACTCAGTGTCATTACTGTGAAATAAAATTGTACTATTCCTATATGATACTTTATGGTGGAATTTCAGGCACTTGAGCTTGACGTTCATCTTAAATCCTCCATCAATCGCAAAGAATGGAATTCTTTTATTATCAGTCAAATCTTCATCTGTTTTGAATCACCTTGTGATGGCCATTGAAATGGAAATTAAAAATCCTTCTTCCCAACACACTAGTACAATAAACTGACAGTAATATTATATAAACAATCTTGTAAACTTCATAATTCTAAACCTACTAGCTTTCTTTCTCAAGACATAGGTCTATACATATATGTATCTAAACAAATAGCAAGAAGCCATATATAATACAGAGCAGGACCCTTTTTTTGCTTTGAAATATTTGTTATTTTATAGAAGGAACTTAGAATGATGGAATAATAGATTGCTGTTTTTATAGGCAACAAAAATTAAAAGTATTTTATAGAAGAAAAATTTTCAGAAACTGAAAGCTGTCACCTCATAGCTTTCCTAAAATGAGAAGCAAATAATTGGTGACATTTTTCTTTAAATAACAAATCATTAAAGTGAAAAAAAGGACAGGGTGCTATGACAAGTCCATGTGTTAGTAATTCCCAGTTGATGTTTGACAGTGTGCCAGGAGACTAATGCTTTTAAGTTTATTAAAACATTTCCACTATACTCCATGTTGTTCAAGAAGAGTCATTGAAATCTTCCATTAGCTATAATTAAACATTAGCCAAGTTTTGATTTCATGAAGAATCAATATGAAATAAATATTGGAGAATCTGATTGAATATAAAAATGCATTTGAGTGTGTGAAAGTTATTTCAATTAGTTACTTATAACACGTGATATGTAATATGAAAATTATATATATTTGAAGATATAGATTCAGATAGCGTGACATTAAAAAAACTGAAGACAAAAACTTTATAAGTTCTGTTACATAGAGCATGAATTCAAAGAACTTGTTCTAAACCTAAAGGCATCAAGTTGAACAGGCCCTGACCTTGTCATCAGCTAGCCATTAGAACCTATAATTTTCCTTTCTTTTTTAAGTATGAGCAGTGCTTTAAGAAAAGAGACTCTAAAATTGTTCAAAGTTAAGGTCTAAAATTATTTAAGTAAATGGATAATTCAAATTCCCAGCATATAATTGCTACTTTGTGTGAAACACTGGGTATATTTCCAGCCCTTCAAAACATGACCTAATTGAACTTTCAGATGAAAGGTCATTGAAGTATAAAGTGTTATCAGTGGACTTATTTGAGCTCATTATAAAAGGAATATATATTTTCCTCCAACATATGCTAAATACGTTTGAGTGGTATGAATCCCACTGGGCACCTCTCAAAAGATGCTATGTTGCTCCCTTAGTCTTCAGTGTGGTATTTGCTGGGAGGTGGGAGAGATTTTAAAATATGAAGGGCAGTGTAGCTATTTGGTCTACAGGAATATCCCCTTCTGAGAGACTAGTATTATTCTTATGTTTCTCTAGTTATGTGCTGTAGGACTGAGTTTCTGTGATGAAAACATGGGGCTCTTCCTTGTTTGGGATTCTTTTGCTGCATCCATTTCCACCAGGATGATACCTGTCCTGAGGTCTTTAGCAGAGACAGGGTCAAGTTTTTTTGATTTTCAGCCTGAAATCCATAAACTAACTAAGTGTGTTTTCTTGAAAAGTTGTGCAGCCTTTGTTATTGCATTTTAGCCATGGAAAATTGACAAACACAGTGAATCAATCAACTGAGGGTGCTGCAGAGCTTGATAGACTGAAGTTGTAAATCAACTTCACTGAATCTACATAAACTGGATAAAACAGTGGAACTATTTTTGCTACTTTTACATTTTTATTTAGTTATTTTTTTGTACATGGTGGAGAAGGGAAGGCTCATGTCTGCCAGGTTATACTTGTGGAGGCCAGAGGACAACCTGATGACTACTCTCTCTTCCCAGGATATGGGTTTGGGAATTAAACCCAGGTACTCACGCCTGGTAGCAAGTGCTTTTACTCAACATCTAACAAACCCTGGAATGTAGTTTTGAAGATATACTTCTGACTCCAGGGCTGTAATTTTTTTAATTACTGACATCATCTTAGTTCATCCTCTAATCATTATTTTTTGTGTAACTTAGAGTGTGCTCAGGATTATGCAATAACCTTTCTGTAATGTCTACACAATAAGGAGTTTTTTAGTAGGTTTTCAAAGATTTCCATGGTGAAAGCTGCTATTTCAAGAGTAATGAAGACACACTAAGAGTTTAGTCCAGGCCTGCTAGGAGCGTGACAGCATAGGATGGCCCACCAGTTTCAGTGAATTCCAGAAGACAAGATTGGACAAACAACTGTGTGGGGTTAAGTTATTGATGCTCAAGATCTGGTAAGAAGCCAGGCAGTGGTGGAGCACACCGTTAATCCCAGAACTCGGGAGGCAGAGCTAGATAGATCTATGTGAGTTCTGGGCCAGCCTGGTTTACAGAGTGAGATCCAGGAAAGGCACCAAAGCTATTCAGAAAAAAACACCCTGTCTTGATAAACCAGAAAATTAAAAAATAAATCTAGTAAGAAGTGATGTTTGTTCTTGTAGGAGGTCTACTTTATCTATAGAGGAAATTCCTGTCTGTCACAGATTGTACTCAATAGCCAAAAACATATGAAAGACTGGACAAGTTTCAAATTCTTTGGAAAAACTACAATGGATTTTTTTTTAATTTTTGAAATCTTATTTTTACAGATAGGGAAGAATAATTCTCATGTCATTGGCAGTAGTGATGAAGAAAATATACCTGAAGTTTCCCTTTCTTATGTTTTGAATATATGTAATAAACAGAGAGTTTTAGGAGTACTATAAATACTCATTAGAGCTGGATCATTCTATAACAGTGATGGAAACAGTTAAATTGTAGTTTTTATTAATATATAAAATACAAACTAGAATTTCTTTATGCTGTTTTTGTGTTTGAAAGTTTGTATTCATGGGACATATATGGCAATCATTAAAATGACTTACCTGTAAAGCAATTCAAAATCTATGTTGCATATTTTTCAAAGCTATGTATACCACTATACCAAAATTGTGAGAAAAGAATATTGAGTGTATTTGACTAACAATGATAGAATACGACAATGGTTGTAGATGGCATAGGAGCAATAATTGAGATTCAGTGATGATGTAAAAATCTATTGGGTTTTTGGTTTACTTTGAAATGGTTCCTCAGATGAAATTGCTTTATTTATTGTTTTTGCTGTATATCCAGAGGATGTATACATAGTTTTCTATCTCATAAATGTAACATGAATTTTATATATTTGACTGAACATATTGTGATCTTCTCTAATAACAAAAAAGTTAACTTGAAATGGACCATAATCATGTGGTACCATTACTGTTTGTTTTGATTCAGTCACCAAAAAAAAAAAGAATTTATTTGAAATCTACTCATTCTGAAATCCTACAACTATCCATACTGAAGAATTGATATATTTGCATCCTAAAGTCATTATAATTCAGTTTGATTAAATTTGAATTTATTAATCACATTAATGAATTAAATATAATATGTAGTTTCTATGCAATGTCTTAGTTAAAAATAGGAAGAGAAAGCTGAATGAGGAATGGAGAGAGGGAATTGAGGTAAGTGAGAGATGGAAGAGAAACAGAACAGAGAGAAGAGAACAAGAGATTGGGGAAAGAGAGACAGGGTGAGAGGAAAAGATAAGAGAAAGGAGAAGTGAGAAGAGGGTAGGGGAAAATGGAGGTACAGGAAGAGCAGGGGAGAGGGTAGATGGATGCCTTAGGCAAGAGTCTTGAAGATGCAGAATTCAAGGTTAAGTCAAATGACAATAATAGCATCCTAAAGGCAACAACGTATTGGGTACTTCTGCCTGGGGAAAGACTCAATGGAAATAGTATTCCTTGCATCATTAATTTTCACAGTGAGTTGAGAACAGAGACACAGTTATCTCTGCATTTCATAGTGGATGAGATTGTGGATAAATGTTAAAGATTTGTACAGGTAATGCAACTAAATTGTATTTCTTTATACAGATATAAGGAGAATAATCTTATCTTACTTCGATTGTGACCTAGTTTGGGAGTTCAAGGGAACTGTATAAACAATAAAGCAGGAGAGACTTAGAAGCTGGTACTTAGATTTGCTTCTTAAATAAAAAAGAGATAATACTTCAGGGTGGAGGTTAAACTTGAAATGTGTAGAAGAGACATGAGCTAAAAGACAACCTTTAAATGGACAGCAGAAAGGATGAGCCTTTCTGGGCTGAGAGAAGACACAGTGGGGGACCTCTAGTTGCAGAGAAGGTGAGGGAGGCTAGGATTCTTCTGTTAGGAATTTTCAGCTGTAGCTGAAGTACAGCGATGAGCTTCAGACGATTTTATATGAGAAAAGGGACAGGTTTAAATGCGTAGTTAGCTCCTTGGCTATTTCCAGGAGGATTAATTCAGGGATGAAGAGTTTGGATTAAAAGGGAACAATTAGAAAGATCTCAAAGTTATTCAGTGGAGAAATACCTGAAGTCTCAGCTAGACAACGACAAAGAAATGGAAAGAAGGATATGAATTTGAGCAATGTCAGAAAGTGAGAACATAAGAATTGGGATCTGTGAGGTCAGGATGCTTACCAGGAGAGGGAAATTATGCTAACCTACCCCCCCCAAAACTCTCATGGCATACTCACATTTCAAAGGGTATAGCCTCCATGGAGACTGGAAACATAATAAAGAACTTAGCTTGTGTGGCCAATAAACTACCAATGGGGGATTGTTTTACAGGTGCTTAAATGTAGAAGTCTAAAGTTTGGAAGAGTGATCTAAACAGAGAGTTGGGAGTCATTGGCATAGAGTTAGTCATTAAAACATGAGAGTCCATGAGAAAGCTCATGGGCCACTTGGGGTAGTGAAACAGAGAACTCCTTTCAACAACATTGGCATCGAAGTAGTTTGAAGAAGTAGAAGTTTAGCATAACGGAATCTGTCTTCACTAATGAAGCATCAAACCTTGTACTACTCAAAGTACACTCTGGTCATCACCTGCCTTAGAGCCATCTGAGCAACTTCTTAAAAATAATAATGCTTCTGTCTGTCTCAGGCATAAAGAGTGAGATGCTCTGAAGGCTTGTTTCAAGTACAAGCCTTCTTTTCTTTCACTTTTTTTACATGCAACAATGGAAGTATTTTATTTTACACACACACACACACACACACACACACACACACACACACACACACACAGACACACCATCCTGACTGCAGTTTTCCCTTCCTCCTCTCTGCCCAGTCTCTCCTCTTCACATCCTCTCAGACCATCCCTTATCTACTTGCCCTTTCTCTTCAGAAAAGGGCAGGTGTCCCATGAATATCAATAATATATGGTATATCAGGTTGCAGTAAGGCTAAGCACCTCCCTTCATATTAAGGCTGGGCAAGGCAACTGAGTATGAGGAATAGAGTCCTAAAAGCTGCCAAAAGAATCAGAGGCAGCCTCTGCTCCCACTGTTAGGATTCTCACAAGAAGATCAAGCTGTATGTAGAGGGCCTAGGTCAATCCCATGTAGACTCCTTGGTTGTCAGTTTCATCTCTGTGAGCCACTGTGAGCCCAGGTTAATTGATTCTGTGGGTTTTTTAAGAACTAGCCTTCTTATGTTCACTATCTCTTATTGTGGAATATTAGCTTAAGATGTGTTATATTTATTTATTCTGTGGAATTTTTTTAATGATTTCTTCTTCTTCTTCTTCTTCTTCTTCTTCTTCTTCTTCTTCTTCTTCTTCTTCTTCTTCTGAATTTTTTCAAGACAGGGTTTTTCTGTGTAGTTTTGGTGCCTGTCTTGGATCTCACTCTGTAGACCAGGCTGGCCTCAAACTCACAGAGATCCACCTGCCTCTGCCTCCCAAGTGCTGGGATTAAAGGCGTGGGCCACCACCACCTGACTTATGTTGCATTCTTTCATGTTGCATTTGTTTTACTATGTGAAGCTGTGTTACTTTGTCTAAAACACCTAATTGGTGTTATAATGAGCTGAAGGGCCAAAGCTATGCAGGAGAGAGAAATATTTGAGGCTGGCAGGCAGAGAGAATAAATAAAAGAATGAGAAGAGGGAGGAGAAGAAAAGGAGACAGAGAGGAGGATTCCATGGGCCAGCCACCCAGCCACCCAGCCAGTAATGGAGTAAGAAATAAAGACAATGACATGTAGAATAGAGAAAGGTAAAAGCCCAGAGGCAAAAGGTAGACAGGATAATTTAAGTAAAGAGAAGCAGGGTAGAAATAAGCCAAGCTAAGGCTGGGTATTCATAAGTAAGAATTAGTCTCTATGTGTTTATTTGGGAGTTGGGTGGCAGACCCCCTAAAGAACAAAGAGAAAAACAAAGCTATAACTACTTTTTTCGTTTGTTTATTCATTCCCAACACAGCAAGGCTCTACATTAGCCGAGGGTCTCAGTTATTAGCAAACATTCACATATTCCATCAGGTTGAAAGCAGGTGTAAAGCAGGCTGTTTGAAGTGCTGCAATTAAGGAAATCATCTTGGATGTGAGGCAACCTTGCCTCAAGTCAGGTTCCACTTCTTAATATGTGAATGCATATTTGTAATTGTTTAATTCTTCTCAATTTCATTTCCTCAACTGCATTTATGTCAGTCTCAAAACATTGCTAGAATTATCAAGAAAGTCCACACAGAATGCTCATCAGGATACAGCATGGGATATACAAGTGCAGCAGAGTTGACCTCTGTAGTAGGTATTTGTGAACAGAGAGTGCCCCTCTATCTGTCCCGTCTTTCTCAAGGACATGCAAAATAATAAATTTCTGAATGCAGTTGGCAAAATAAAGAAATATGCCTGTTAACCAGCTTATTGTCTGTAAATAAACAGATGAGGAAACCAAACAAGGTGACGGCCAACTATTCATTGGCATGAAGTAATGGAAGAAAACACTGAAAGAAAAGGTTACCTCACTCTGAGTCCGTGATGTTCCCCACCATCCTGAGAAATATATCATCAATAGCTGGAGTTAAATTTTAAAAGAAAATCTCCCAAGGGGACTTATTAGGAGCATATAATACATTCCCTTAACTGAGTAATGAACATGGAATAAGCACAAATTTTTAGCAACTGTGAGCTTTCTAGCACCAGGAAGACACAGCCTCCTCATTTAACCCTGATTTTCCATAGTATTTCTAGACTGACAATCCTCCTGTGACATCTTCCTTTCTCCTTTCCTTCATCTCTCCTTCCTTTCTGGCTTCTTTCTTTGAAGTGAAGATGCACTGTAGAGGTTGGAAGGACTAATATTGATTAACTAAGAACCATCTGCACGGGGAAGGGTGCAGATGGATCCATATCCATTTCCCCGGACAGAAGTCAGGTCCAGGAGGACCAAGGACCTCATCATAGAACCAGATGCACTAAATCTGATGGAGGAGAAAGTGGGAATGGACTTGAACGCATTGGCACAGGAGACAACTTCCTGGGCAGAACATCAATCATGCAGGCACTAAGATTGGCAATTAATAGCTGGGACCTCATGAAACTGAAGAGATTCTGTAAAGCTAGAAACACTGTACCAGAGTTTTTCTTTGGGGCCAGCAACCAGCTCCCAAATTATGGCATGGATACTTATTAGTTATAAATGCTCAGCCTAGCTTAATCTCCTTTCTGGATAGTTCTTCTAACTTAAATTACCCTGTTTCTCATTATCTACCTTTTGCCTTGGGCTTTTTACTTTTTTTTTTTACTTTCATTGCTGCTCATGTCTGTCTGTCTGGTGGCTGCCTGGCTTCTGGCCCCAGGCATTATCCTCTTTCTCTCTTCTCTTCTCTCATTCTTTTCCCTCCCACCTTAGATTCCTCATCCTATTCATTCTTTCTGCTTTCCATCCCTGCCTATCATTTTCCTGCCTAGATATTGCCCATTTAGCTTCTTTATTAGACCTTAGGCAGGCAAGGTGAAACAAATGCAATTCATCTTTACATAATTAAACAAATGCAGCATAAGAAAGTAACAAACATTTACATAGTTAAAGTAATATTTATCAGCATAAACAAATGTAAGACATTTTTGCCCAGTTAAAATGATATTCCACAACAGGACACTGTCAAGGGGATAGAGTGGCAGCCTAGAGAATGGGAAAGGATCTTTGCCAACCCCACATCCAACATAGGGCTGATTTGCAAAATATTTGGGGAACTTGGGAGACTAGACATCAACAAACCAAATAATCTAATTAAAAATGGGGTACAGAACTAAACAGACAATTCTCAACAGAGGAATCTCAAAGGGCCAAGGATTAGTTAAAGGAATGTTCAACATCCTTAACCATCAAGGAAATGTAAATCAGAACAACACTGAGATTCCATATCATACCTGTCAGAATGACTAAGATCAAAAACACAAGTGACAGCTCATGCTGAAGAGGATGTGGAGCAAGGCAAACACTCCTCCACAGCTGGTGGAAGTATAAGCTTGTACAGTCACTTTGGAAATTAATATGGTGGCTTCTCAGAACATTGGAAATCAATCTATCTCAAGACCCAGCTATACCACAACCGGGCATATATCCAAAGGACACTCCACCATATCACAAGGACACTTGTTTAACTATGTCCATAGCAGCTTTATTTGTAATAGCCCAAACCTGGAAACAACCTAGATGCCCCTCACCTGAAGAATGGATAAAGAAAATTTGTCCATTTTACACAATGGAGTATAACTCAGCTGTTAAAAATAATGACATAATGAAATTTTCAGACAAATGGTTGGAACTAGATAAAAGTCATTCTGAGTGAGGTAACCCAGACCCAGAAAGACAAACATGGTATATACTCACTTGTAAATGGATATTAGCTATAAAGTAAAAGATGACAATGATCCACAGAGCCACAGAGGCTGAGTAACAAGGAAAAGTTAATGGAGAGTGCAAGAATATCCCTGGGAAGGGGGAATAGAGTAGACATTACAGGTGGATAGGGGGTAGAGGGATCTGGATGGGGGGATTGCATGGAACAGGAGGGATCAGGTGGGAGAGGATAGAGGGAGAGAGTATTGGGAGAGACAACTGGAATCAGGGAGCATATTGAGGGATTGGCTAGAAACCTAGTGCAATGGAATCTCCGTGTAATCTATGAGAGTGAACTTAGCTAAGACTCATAACAATGTGGTGTTAAGAGCCTGAACCAGTCATCTCCTGTAAACAGGATAGACTTCCAGTGAAGGGATTGGAACCCCAACCCAGCCACATAACCTTTGACCTACAATTTGTCCTGCATACAAGATGAGCTGGGGTAAAGGTAGGGCAGAATTTCTAGGAGTGAACAACTATGACTGGTCCAACTTGAGACCGACACCATGGGAAGAAGCCCTCCTAAGACACTGCCTGAAGGGCCAAGAAGCAAAGGTTGTACAGCCCAGAAACCTAGGATAGAACAAAACATGACTGGCAAAAAACAAACAAACAAACAAACAAACAAAAAAAGGTCAATGAAATGATTCCTGTTGATATTCTGCTATTCTAATAGATCATTGTCTAGTTCAGTTGTCATCAGAGGCTTCATGCTATGGACCAGCCTCAGCAGTTTCAGGGGGCAGAAGGCTGGGATACCTGCAAAGCACAGTAACAACTCAGAGACAGTGCTCATGCAAGCTGACAGGTCACTTTGGGCTTCTGCAGTTCTTCTGCTACAGCATCTGTTTTTGCCTTGGTAACCTCAGTCTTATATTATCATAAGCAAGGGTAAACAGAAAGAAAAGGGGAAATCACCCAATACAGAATGTTCTCATGATTCCAAAGGCTATTCTTAGAAAACCACCTATATATTCTTCATCATCAAAGGAACTATCCCAGACTTAACACCAAAGCAAGCATAATATATTTTTATTATTTATGATAATACAATCTTCTGAGCACTTGACCCAGAGGCATGAAGTTTCACAAAAAAAAAGGTAAATAAAATAAAAAGGTAAATAAGAACAGTGGTCAATGTACCAGACAGTCATTTCCTTCTCACACAGCCTGTTCTGAACTCAAGACCCCTGCAGCAGACTAAGTTCCTCCTCAGCCCTGTGACTGGTGGGCCATAATGACCTCAGACAAGAAATCTGTCCCTGCAAGTCAGCAACTTCTGTCCTTCATATCCCAACAATTCCAAGGAAGACCTGATCCGACTTTCAGAGCTTCCATGAAAGGAAGCTCACCTTTCCTGGCAGTTCTTTTCAATCTAGGAACCCAATAAAACCTGCAGCAATCACTTCAACCATTGTCACGTTGTCTCCACACTCCTTCAGGAGGAATCAAAATATCTGGATTAAAGTTGCCATCTCCTTTTGTTGGTGGAGGCCACTATTTTCCTCCTATTCTAGGTTCCCACACTTTTAGTTTGTCATCCCATCTATATGTTACTCCATCCACAGTCTTCAGCCAATACCCCTTTGGGTCTCAAGTTTTACACAATGCCCTTGGAATATCCTCAGAAACTGAATTATTCATCATAGCCAACTTGACTCCAGTGTGTTGATACACATCATATCATGTGCTATAGTTGACCGCACATTTGGTACAGTTTATCCAAGCCTGAAAAGCTTCCCCAGGCTGCAGGTCCTTTCCCATGACCTGCATAACTGCCTTAACCCCAGCCTGGGTGTTCATCTCTGTATAATTTCCTGTGAAATTTATTTCACTCCTTTCCTGTATCACAGAAATCACCATTGAGCTAGGAACACAGAACATGAAGATCAGATAGAAGAAAAAGACTAGCATTACGACAAGTAATTATATGGAGGAGAGAACATGACATGTGCATGCCATAAAGCATGACCTTGGTACATGTAGACATTTCTGCATTGGCCCTCTAGACCCATGCTAAGCAGAAGATCTGGAGGGGAACACATGGAGGGTTGATGGTCCACAATCTCGTGTCCTCTTTTCTCCAATCTCTGCTGGCAGCACATGAGGTATCTTATATGCCATCCCTGGCATCTTTATCCAGCAACTGATGGAAACAGATACAGAGATCCATAGCCAAACATTAGGCCACACTTAGGGAATCATGTAGAAGAGGGTGAGGAAGGCTGGTAGGAGGAAGAGGGGTTAAGGGAACACCAAGAAAACCCACAGAATCAATTAACCTGGGCTCATAGGGGTTCACAGAAACTGAATGGACAATCAGGGAGCCTGCATGGGACTGACCT
Organism: Peromyscus maniculatus bairdii; assembly: GCF_049852395.1. Lineage (NCBI taxonomy): Eukaryota > Metazoa > Chordata > Mammalia > Rodentia > Cricetidae > Peromyscus > Peromyscus maniculatus. The sequence goes on from NC_134861.1 coordinate 51,176,046, forward strand.
AGGCCCCCTGCATATATATTACAGTTGTGTGCTTGATATTCTTGTGAGACTCCTAATAGTGAGAGCAGGGGCTGTTTTCCACACTGTTAACTGCATGGGGACCCTTTCCTCCTACTGGGTTGCCTCATTCAACCTTAACAGGAGAGGAAGTGCCAAGTCTTACTGCAACTTGATATGCCAATGCTGGTTGATAGACATGGGAGTTCTGCCCTTTTTTATTGTAAAGAATTTTTTTTATTTATTTAAAAAAATCATTTTACATGCCAACCACAGTTCTCCCTCCCATCCCCCCTCCTGCTCCCACTGCCTACCCCTCACCTGCATCCACTCCTCCAAAAGGGTGAGGTCTCCAATGGGTAGTCTACAAAGCCTGGTACATGAAGTTGAGACAGGACCAAGCCCCTCCCCCAAGCATCAAGGCTGAGTAAGGCATCCTACCACAGGGAATGGGCTCCAAATAGCCAGCTCATGTACCAGGGATCGATCCTGATACCACTGCCAGGAGCCCCTGAAACAGAACAAGCTACACAAGTGTTTCCTACATGCAGAGAGCCTAGTTCAGTCCCATGTAGGCTCCACAGCTGTTGGTTCAGAGTTCATGAGTTCCCATGAGCTTAGTTCAGTTGTCGCTATAGATTTCCCCATCATGATCTTGACCCCCCTTGCTCATATAATCCCTCCTCTCTCTCTTCAACTGGACTCCTGGAGCTAGGCCTGGTGCTTGGCTGTGGGTCTCTGTATCTGCTTCCATTAGTTACTGGATGAAGGCTCTACAATGACAGTTACAGTATTCACCAATCTGATTACAGGGGAAGGCCAGTTCAGACACTCTCTCCACTATTACCTTTTCTGAAGAGAAAGGAGGAGATAAGGGAAGGAGGAGAGGTTGTGAGGAGGGACTGGGAGAAGATGAGGAAGGGAGGGTAAAGTGTGACTGGGCTGGAAAAATTAATTAATTAATTTTTAACTAATTATTAATTAGAACCATTTGTCCAATTTAATGAGTTATGACTCTAATAGTGGCTCACTATTTTTTTAAATGCCCTATTGCTGAAGACACTACTCACTTTGGACCCAGTACTTGGAGGAATCATACTGTAACTAATCTTAGGCTTTGAATTATAGTAAAACTTACTCATTGTCTCAGGAAAACCAGAAAATACATTCAGAGTACATAAAAGGATACTACTTGGTTGAGTTCTGAGTATTAGAAATAAAACCTGGTGCTACATTTCTGCATTTCCATTATTACCTCACTTGTCACATTTTTTATGCATGTGGGTCATGACGTGAAGTTCTTGGACTGTGTTTTCATTTACCCAGTAATCACTAGTGTACTTTTAACCCCAAATTTCCTCAAAATCATGAGAATGCGTCATTTAGCATGAGGCACATAAACTATGGATTTACTAAGAGGCAGGGACATGTGTAGTTTTACATATGGATCATAGGAAGCAAGTTTTGAAGTAAACACAATATTTTCTTGAATTTAATACATGTCTAATTATGAACTAGAAAACAGAGTTTATCTGCTTGGCCATGTATCTATTGATCTTTTTATCCAGCTATTAGAAAAAGAGCAAATTAGAGTATGTAAAGCATTGGTATTTGTCTACAGTGTTTAATGAACTGTTAAGAGATGCTACATGAACAGAAGCACAGAAGACAATAGAATGACTATATAAACTTTGTCACCTAAATATGTACTCTCCTTAACATGGCGAATGAAATTACTCCTTTTATTCTTAGAAGGCATTATTAAATATCTCATACAGATTGACACTTGTCAGGGTTCCAGAGACCATATTTATTTCTGCACCTATACATTTACTCAGAAATATATAAATATAACATAATAATGAATTAAGAGAAGAAAATTAGTGAGGTCATGAATGAACAGGATGTTTAGAAGTCAATCAGTCAGTAATTGACAACTCACCATTGTTTGTTTGATTTTAACTGGTTAACTTCAAAGTAAATGCTTAAAAGTCTTTGCACATTTCACCACACTGACATGTATACTGATATAAAATTGAAGTGCAACATTCCTAGTCAAACTCCTTAACTGCCAATGTGAGAATTTTGCTACTTGGATTGTTTTTAAGTTCTTAATAATTAATTCAATTTTAATATAACAAAAATCCCTGCTAACATAGTCATTTTGTAAAGATCAAATGGTTGATAAATAAATGTAATGTTTAATGTTTACTGGTTGATTGGCATAAGCTTAAAACTGTGTGTGAGCTATTATTGTATTTAAATCCTACATAAAAGTCACTGATGAGGAAAAAAGAGATAGGAGATTTTTAGTCGAACTTCAACTCTCTGATCTTGGTCCACCTTCCTATCTGTGAGGCTTCCTAGACTTGTCAACTATCACATATAAACCCCTGACAAAAGAATGATATTTTTTAGTGTTCCTAACAGTCTATAAAATTCTGAAGATGCTAATGATGATTATGAAATAAGGACACATGTTCTGAGTGCTCATTATATGCCAGGGCTGAAGTAAAACTTTACAGGCTATAAGAATTGTTAGTTTTCTCATGTTTCATATGACAAAACTGAGTTGGAAAAACCAATAATGATTAAACAAGCATCCTCAGTCAGTAAATACAGGAGCTGGAGCTCTCATTACCTCCTGCCCTGCTCAGTCCTGTCCTCCTTGCTCCACTTCTACAATCACTGTTCACAGAGCGACTCACACCATTTTCTCTTTTTATAGGCATCTTTTAAAATTCAGGTAAGGAAATGAGAAGTCCAACCTGAAAGCCTCAGGGATGGCCATTTAGCATCCACACTGGTGACAGAGTTATCTTAGTGGTAGAGAACGAATGACCTTCTTCATGCCTAGCTTTTTATCAAAGGGGCAGTGTTGAAAGAAAGGAAGAAAGAAAGGAAGGGAGGGAGGGGGAAGGAAGGAAAAAAGAAAGAAAATGAAAAAGAAAGAAAGGAAGGAAGAAACAAAGAAACAAAGAAAGAAACAAAGAAACAAAGAAAGAAAAAGAAAGAAAGAAAGAAAGAAAGAGGAAGGAAGAAACCCTGTCTTACACAAAAGAAGCAGGCCAGGGAAGCTGAAAATCCAGACAGAACCACAGGAATGAAACTCATTAAACTCAACTCCTCTTACAAGGAGCCCGACAGCTGCTTTTTCTTGCGAGTCAGAATAATTAAGCAAAATACAAGGCTTCTTTATAGAGAAGGTTTCCTGGGTGCCTCGCTGCTGACCTAGAATTTGAAAGATGCTTCCACATGTATTGTGGAAGGCATGAGAGCAAACCGGATTTCACTGATGTATTTTTCCCCCTTTGTACAGGGGAGATCAGCATAAAACCCAGTGCTTTTGCTAATTCCCAGTGGAGCACCAACACCTGGAAGTAAGAAATAATTTTTACCACCTCCAGGTTTCCAACAGGAAGAGCAGAAGAGAAGGAAAAGCACTGAGACCGAGAGGGGGAAAGATTAATAAACACTGCCTCCGCTGTAGGAAAAAGAGATTTTTCAAAACAACAACAATAGAAAGTGCCCAGAGGACAGCTGTGTGCTGTTCTCTTCCCTCCTAATAAAAAGGAAAAGAAATGAGAAAACAATGGCAATGGAGAACTGGAAAAGACATAAATGATAAAACAGGTCAAGCTTCCCGAGTTTAAAAAAAGGAGTGAAAAAGAGCATAAGTTACATGTTTAAAAACTTTTCATGTATTGTATACGCATAGGTATTTGTGAGTGGGACCATGTGGAAATTATGTACCTGTGTGAAAATGTATGCTGGCTGTGAAATAGATTATACACATAGGGGTTTAATAACTCAGAGTTGTTTGTATATTATGAACTGCCAAACATAGGATTTCTGAATCTAAAACAAGACTGTAAAGAAGAAATGTTCATTGTGTCATTGAGCTAGAATGAAAGAAATAATAATGAGAAATAAGACTTTCTTAAGATTCCCTGAAACTAACCAACTATTTGTGTCCTTTCATCTCATAAACAATGTTTCCTCAAAACAAATGATAATCATTGTTGCTGTGTGTGTGTGTGTGTGTGTGTGTGTGTGAATTTTAAAATGCACATGATTAATCCCATATTTTTCCATAGGCATTTTCTCTTTGAAAGTGACTTAATCTGATTTTTGTGTATATATTTTACTAAAACCAATCACATTGCTATATTTCCCTTCTATAGGATTATTCCTCATTTAAAAAGGATCTATTGGAATTGTCAGTTGTGATTTTTGTATACCTCCTAGATACGGTTTTAAAAAAGGAAGCACTCACATTAATACACTTAATTTAAAATGGCCAACCTGTCTCTGATCAACTCACAATGACAGTATCTCTGGTGATGAAATTTCAGTTGCTTGTTTCTGGCACCAGTTTAAATATCAGAATGCGAGGCTGGTCCACTTGTTATAGCCTCTAGTTTTCAATTGTGATAATAACTATAACATGTTTCATTTATTAAGAAAAGATGAAGTGACTTCAAGTATTAGTCCTCGATACTTCAAATGACATCCTGGAAGGAAAAACAACATTAGGCAGTCTGTGGCTTCAGTAGAGTTTTCTTGCTAGGCTGTCCCGAGAGCAGCTTTGCAGAGAGGGGAGAATGCCACACCAGTGATTTAATTACTGCTCCACTCATCATTCCATTGGTGCCTTCGTACAGCAAGCACAGCTGTAGAGATGCAGTTGGGGATAGCGTGCTCTAATTGAAATCTACAGCATACTCCCACTCATAGAAAAGGCTCTCAGTTTATTGTTGTCCCTACAGCAATACTCTTGCTTCCCTGGAAGGAGGAAGTTGTACTTGGATACATCACTGCCGGGGTTATTAGCATGTGGCATACTGATAGGATGCCTAAGCTCTTCCGTGGCATGTTAACTATTTCATAATATTTACAGTGTAGCCATGTTATGTTGCTGGGAATTAGCCCACAGTATAGGCTTGTGTGTTTGCAAAGGATATGTGAACCTTTCCAAGTTCTGCTTTGTTACATAATTGTGAATATCTACTCACTAACTTCAAATGCTAACTACCTTCCCTAGTTTAAACTGAGGCTACTGTGTTGCAGCTTGAAACTTATTCTCAGAATTTTATTCTTTGAAAATGATTGGCAAGTATTCCACTGGTGTCTCTTCAGTAGTCATATTCTAGAAAAAAATTCTTGCTAGAATACTATATTTATCAAAAATCACATTTTTGATGGAAATAGGAACTTGGAAATCTTTTACATTGGCTTTCAGGCCACAGATAACCTTGCTCTTCACTCACCCGCTCTCCCACCTTCCCCATCCTGTTTCTCCCCTTCTCCTTCTCTCCTGGAACTTGCCATATTACCCTCTATTCTCCCTGTGCCCTTCCTTCTGTATTGTACGATGCCTGCACTGTTTCACTGGTCGAGAAGTTTCCAATATAATCCATCCCTATTCCTGATTATGTGAACTACCTCGGTCTTTCCTTTAAAGTCCTCAAAGGTCACACCTTTTTTATTTATTCTGTTGATTTAATAGACATGAAACAGAGGTGTTGCCCGCTACAACAGATAACGCGAGTCAGAAGGACTTGCTCTCATAGTGCTTATGGTCTTGCACATATACGCCCCTAGTTTTCTCCAACAGAAAGTGACTTACTTTATATCCCTCTACTAATTCTTTTTTATTTTTATCATAATTCTTATTTTCAACAATCTGTGTTTGCTATATATAAGCACATATATGTATGTTTATTCTAATTTTATGTTTGAGTTGCATTTTATGTACTTCCATCAAATGATTCTAAGGCTTAATCTTTTTTAAAAGTCAATAATTTTGTATCTTTACATTTAATGAAGGAAGGTTTGATTGTGGCCTAGTAATAGGGTCTTGTCTCATTTTCCAAAGTGTTTGGGGACTTCACTGACATCATTAAATGCCTAGGAGCTGAGAAATCCAGGCACCAAGAAGATATCTTTGTGTGTGTGTGTGTGTGTGTGTGTGTGTGTGTGTGTGTGTGTGTGTGTGTGTGTGTGCATTTTCACTTAGCCTTTCCATGTGTCTAGTGAACTTTCTTGTGGTGTGATGGCTTTAAGAAAATGGAATTTTTCTTATTGCTGCCCCAGAATTCAGGTGAGGCATCCAGAAAGCTAAGTTTAGCTGGAAGCTTTCCAGTGAATGGGAATTGGAGATCACTTCTTCAAAATTCTGTTGTGAAGGGAGGTAGAGATGTCTAATACAAATTCAGGTGAAGGGGAATTAGATTGGTAGCCTTTAGCTATCCTCTGGTACCATAGCACATTCCTCATTTCCCCCAGATATTGTGTATATGTTTCTTTTAATTGGAACATGTCCTCCTGTAGGGAAGAGGGTCATATGCCACAGTAAGTAAATCATTCTTACAAGTTTCAAGAAGTAAATGAAAGGACAGGAAGTAGAAGAAGCTTATAAGAATGGTAAGATCCTGAAAACGTACAATTCAAATTAGCAAACAATTACCAAAGAGAGATGGAGTCTCTCTGATCAACCAAACTGCCTGCTGTTGTACAGGAAATTTCAGAGAAGTAATTTTACCACTCACCATGTATGCTAAGAAGGAGTTTGTGGTGATGGATGGTCTTTGAGACAACCCTAATAATCTCAAAGGTTCGCTAAGCTAGACATGGAAGGGCTTTTTCCTTCTGTGTGTCGTTAGGTCCTGAGTGGTAGGATTATAGGCATGGGCAAGGACACCCAGTTTATGTAGTACTGAGGATAGAGCCCAGTGTTTTGGGCACCCTTCTCCCATAAGCAAGATCTCCAGTGTTGCCTTTCCCTGTTTTTCTCCAAGTTAATTATATTTAAGTTTATTTTATTACTTACTTATGTTTTTTTGAAAATAGATTTTTAAATTTTTTTCTTTTTATTTATTTATTATGTATACAGTGTTCTGCCTGCATGTGTCCCTGCAGGCCAGAAAAGGGCACCAGATCTCATTCCAGATGGTTGTGAGCAACCATGTGGTTGCTGAGAATTGAACTCAGGACCTCTGGAAGAGCAGTCAGTTCTCTTAACCTCTGAGCCATCTCTCCAGCCCTGAAAATAGATTTTTAATAAACCATGTTCTGATTATGGTTTTCCTACCCCCAACTCCTCCTAGATCCTTCCCACTTTAATAACCTTGTAAATCCACAACTTTCTGTTTTCTCCTTCATTAGGATGAAACAGTTATTACTAATAATACTTATTACTGCATTTATAGTAAATAGATACAAATAAACAATACAGAATAGAACAAAGCAAACAAGCCAACAGGAGTAAAAGAGGCAAAGAGAGAGTTCAAAAGCATATATAGGTACAGAGACATATATGTTCGCACACACAGAAATCCCATAAAAATACAAAACCAGAAACCACGAGAGTGAACACTTCTTAAGTTGTGCTTTTTCCATTGTGTACTCTATCCAACAGAAACCTTAAAAGAATCATTTTAAAATTTATTCTTCTCTCAAGACTTTGCAGCCCAACTGTGATTTTTCCCTTCCTCCACTCCTCCCAGTTGCCCCTCAACTCAACTGCCCTGTCTCCCAGACCTACTCCTCTGTTTCCCTTCAGTAAAGAACAGGCTTCCCAGGGATATCAACACGGCATAAGAGTTTACAATATGACTAGGCACAAACTCTTATATCAAGGCAAGATATAAGGCAACCCAATACGAGGAAAAGGGTCCCAAGAACAGGCCAAAGAGTCAGAAATATGCCCCCCACACACTCCCAGTTTTAGGGGTCCTACAAGAACACCAAACTATGCATCCATAGCATATATGCAAAGGACCCACCACAGACCCATGTCCATTTAGAAGAATAGTGATAGTATTCCCTTCCCAAGGCCTATGACATGTATAATCCCATAATGGTGCCTGATGTGGGTTTCATATGGTGAAGCGGTCTAGAAACCTAATGAGAAAGTGGTTGGTAATTCTCATGCTGTTTGTGTCTCTCTTATATCAGCAGGCATGTGTGGTGGTTTGAATGAAAATGGCCACCAAAGGGAGTGGCACTAATGGAAGAAGTGGCCTTGTTGGAGCAGGCCTGTTCTTATTGAAGGAAGTGTGTCATTGTGCGGTGGACAGTGAAGTCTCCAATGCTCAATGTACACGCAGTCAGATAGTTCACTTCCTGCTGCCTGCTTATCAAATTCTCATCTCTTGCATCACACCACATCTTCCTGCTTTCTGCCATGTCCTGCCATGAATGGTAATGGACTAAACCTCTGAAACTTTAAGCCACCACATTGAATATTTTCCTTTATAAGAGTTGCTGTGGTCATGGTGTCTCTTCACAGCAATAGAAACCCTAACTAAGATATCTTGTCTTGCCAAGCCAATCATTATTATAGCTCACAGGGTTCACAGTTAGGTATTTGATGCTTACTTTTCTCCTCTGATGGACTACATAGTGCCTTTCACATCTATGAAAGCTATCTAGCAGGGATGAGGCTTCCAGGTCTGTACTAGCCTGATTTCTCCATGTTCTAGGATGCAAGTATGTTACGTCTTCAACAGTAGGGTCTTACTATCAGGTTTTGGTGGGTAAGCAGAAACAATGGTAATAGCCTATAATATTGTGGCTATTCTTTGGGACCTCATTGACCAATAACTTTAAGACAAGTAATACATTCACAAGGATTGAACTCTTCATTTGAAAGCATCTGTGTCTAGTAGGAGGATTGTTGCTATGCTAGGGGGAAACTCCATTTTAACTCTTTGCAAGTGTGTCTGTGTGTGTGTGTGTGTGTGTGTGTGTGTGTGTAAGTATGTTTTGTGGTGTATATGTGTGTGTGTATAAGTATGTTTTGTGGTATCTTTTTTACTCAAAAAAAACTTTAATCACATTTCTATGAACAATTATGTTTCCAAATCTGACTGTTTATCTACACATCTATCATTTAGTTTAGATGTTTTTTTTTTTTTAACTCACAGTAATGATCCACACAGATATCCATTGCTGGCCAAGTTGTGAAGAAAATTTCCCAGATAATACAAATCTTGTAAAACTTGACGTTTTGTCACAAATTTGTTACACATATGAACCAGCATACTCTTCCAGAACATGCTTGTCTCAACAAACTCTGTTTATACCATCGTCTTAATATCAACTTATCTTCCCCCCAAAACAAGTATTTGACTGTCTTATGTTTGTATATGTTAGTATAATTGAATTCTGAATGTTATACAAATGTGATTCAATAGTATATGTACTTTTATATATCTCTCTATATACACATGCATATTTTTCATAGTGTACACAGCAAGTGAAATACTAATTTGTACACACATACATGTGTGAATATGTATATTAATATATAAGTATGTAATTTTATTTACATCTATAATTTGAGGTTTTGAATTTAAGGAAGAAATTATAGTACCTTCTACCAGTGTTTTAGAGTCCTTTTTCTTTAAATGTCCTGAAGCTCTACTTTCAAGAATTTCTGCATGTTTTTAATTTATGCTGACATTCAAGATGATCTTTCCTGAACTTTTATAAAAAGAAAAAAAAGAATGAAAAGAAAAAGAAATCCTGATTGTGTTATCTTCAACACCTTGTCAAATGTACCCAGAACACATTTGGATTTTGACCTCTTTTCTTTGATCTGATACCTCAGAAAGCACATGGCTTATTTTCTCATTTCAAGCAGGTAATAGATTTTCCAAATATCTGAAGGTATACTTCCACAGGTGACCATTCTCAGGATTTCACTATCAGTTATCTCTCTACCCAGTGCCAGACCAATAAGTTCATGCTTCCTGTTTTAGCTTCAGTATCTTCTTTGGAGGGCCGGTTTCAGGATTGAGCAGTGAACTAACATTTGTTGGTACTGCACAAACAAAACCTTAAATCTTAACAGATTTACATAACAAAGGGTTATTTCTTATTTGCATCATAGTCTTGCTGGAAGAGAATTGATGCTTTATCTTGGCTTCATGCTGTTTCTCTGATCACAGCAAGAGAAGAGAGAGCCAGAGGTTCATGCCAGACATTTTAGTGTGTTAATGGATGAGCATGGCACAATTCCCTTTAACCCTTAGTTTGTAAAACTCAGCATCCAGAAATTTAAATCTATAAGCATGCTGCAAAGTTCGTGGTTGCATACATAACTGTTAACAATGACAATTTCTGTAATGACATTTTCAAAATTCCATAAGCATACTTTTAAATTTAAACAATGAGCATACAAGGCTTTCTACTTTATTGTCTCTTTTGAATGGTATGCCTTAGTTGATTCTCCTGTACCACCTTTCTGTCACCTACCTGTAGCCTCCCTTACTAAGTCTCTTTTCTTCATCTAGGTACCATCTGTCCTTTTGCCTACACTCTGTCCATCCTCATTGCCCATCTTTACACACTATTGGTATCCTAATAGGTTTTAAGTTTTATACACAATTATAGACACACACACACACACACACACACACACACACACACACACACGCACACACACACTATAGGCTACAATCTACATAAGAGAGACAACATTTTGTTTGTTTGAGTTTGGGTCATCCAGCTTAATATTGTTCTTTCTAGACCCATATATTTTCCATCAGATTTTCTAATTTCAGCTTTCTTGACAGCTGAATAAAATTCCCTTTGCATATGTAGCACATTTTCATTATCCATTTACCTGTTAATGAACATATAGGCTGGTTCCTGTTTTCTGCAGTTGTCGATAAAGCAGCACCAAATGTGATTGTATGAGTCTGTCTATGGTAGGTATGCAGTCCTTTGAGTATATGCTCAGGAATGAGATAGTTTTATACTATGATATTTCTTTCTTTAATGTTTTGAAAGACCCCCCCCCTAGTAATATCCATAGTAGCTGCATCATTTGCACACTCACTATCAGTGAATTAGGTTTTCTTTTTCTTCATATCCTTGTGGGCATTTGTTGTCAGTTATTATTAATACTATTATTATTATTATTATTATTATCATAATTTTATTTTTTGATAGAGGGTCTCTTGCTATGTAGAATAGACTGTCCTTGAACTCAAAAAAAAAAAATCCCCCTGGCCCTGCCTTCTGAATTCTGGGGTTAAAGGAGTGAGCTACCATTCCAGACCCGTTATCAGATTTTTTCATGATGAGGGCCATTCTGGCTAAGATGAGGTAGTATCTCAAAGCAGTTTTAATTTGCATTTCTCTGATGACTAAGGATGTTGAACTCTTTTAAAGTACATATTGACTATTTGTAGTACTTTTACCTTTTAAAGAACTGTTCATTTCTTTAGGTTATTTGCTTATCAGCCATTTTTTTACATTTATTTTTAATTAATTAATTAATTTATTTGTTTTTGTTTTTTGTTTTTTTAAAGACAGGGTTTCTCTTGTGTAGCTTTGTGCCTTTCCTAGAACTCACTTGGTAGCCCAGGCTGGCCTCGAACTCACGGAGATCTGCCTTTTAAAAAAATTTTTACTGTCATTGCTATTATATTTCCTATCTGAAGTGTAGATAGTCAAGATTACTCCCATTCTATGAGCTCTATGTTTTTACTCTGCTGGAATTTTCTTTTGATGAACAGATATTAAGCTTCCCTGTTATTCATTTCTAAAAGTAAAAGAAAATAGTAAAACAAAGTGACGGATGATATCATTCTGTATGCTGTGAACATGTGCTGCTCTGATTGGTTGATAAATAAAGCTGTTTGGCCAATGGTGAAGCAGAATAAGGTTAGGAGGGGCATTCTAAAGAGAGAGAAAGGAAGAAGACAGAGCAGGGAAGACGCTGCTAGCTGCAGCCAGGAGAAGCAAGATGTAAAGGCAATGGTAAGCCATGAGCCACGTGGCAAAGTATAGATTTATAGAAATAGGTTAATATAAGATATGAGAACTTGATAACAAGAAGCCTGCCACGGCCATAGTTTAAAAATAATATTAGCCTGTGTGTGTTTATTTGGGTCTAAGCAGCTGTGGGACTCATAGGTGAAAGAGATTTGTCCAGACAGCAGGCCAAGTGGGACACAGGAAAACTTTCAGGTACAACAAAGTATTTAGGAATCCGGCTAACATAGGAAGTGAGAGATCTCAACCACAGAAGCTCCAAGGTATCTAAAAGGAAATTTAAAAAAATAATGGAAAGATTGTGTATGCTCCTGGATTGGCAGATCTAATATAAAAATGGCTATTTAACCAAAAGTAATTAATAATAGACTCAACAACGGTGATTGCACAACATTAAAAAGTTTCTGTATGCCACAACACACCCCCTGATGGCAGGAACATGAAGCCTAAACAAATGCCATTTGTCATGACTCAATAATGTTGGGAGATATTAAAAGGAATGCAATTTGGCAACTACTGGCTCATTTTCGATTTCACATGTAGACTGGCCATGTACATACACACACACACATACACACACAGATCATATACAAACACACACATGTGGATTGCTTTGTCAGGAAGTCAGAAACCCAACAGAAGTGTCTTAAATTTAAATATTTATATCACATTGACTTTATGGTTTTACCACTGCAGTGCCAATTAATACTGAAAATTCCAAAGATAAATGAAGCCAAGGGATTAACCTGGCATTCCCCACTCAGAGGGAGCTAATGGGAACTGGGGCCAAATTAAAAAGATAGCTTTTCTGATTAGGTTTCTTCATGTGCTACCCAAGGGAATGATACCATTAGCACCAGTTCTCCACCTAATCAGAAGCTAGCCATCAGGAATGGCTTCCTGAAAAGTACCTTTCAAATTTATTAATCATATTTTAATCACTATTCATCAATGCTTATATAGTTTTGTTAAGATCTAAAATAATTGTTCCCCAGAACTTCCACTGGATCTACAGAAAGATATTCATAACCCTTGTTGCTTCCTAACTGCTGTCTTTAAATTCTGAATCTATTACTTCCCATGTCTTCCTAAGAACTCTTTCTGTAATGATCTGATATATTTTTGTTCCATTAGTATAAACCACAGTAGTGTGCTACTAAATGTGTGTTGGCTTGTACTGCATATAGGTTCAGTTATTATTTAGTTTGTCAATGTGTTGTGTGATTTAATGAAGGCTAACTGTATATACCCAAAGAAAAAAATGAATAGTGAACGTAAGTTTTTGCTGCCTTTTGTATCAAATGATATGAATGGATAGTCTAGGGTTGCTTTTTACAACTATTTCAGGTTTTATGATGTCTCAGACCATTTTATTCCTTCTGCAGATGGTTCTGATTTGTGATTCATAAGAAGGATGGGACAATGATCAACTCTGCAGTCTCAGTACTGGCATAGCACACAAAGAAGCAAAGACAAAACAGATACACCTCCCTTTGAGTGTATTCAGGAAAGGGTATCCAAGGACTTCATTTGCATAGCTTTGGATGTGGTACACAGAAGCAGACATAGAGAGAGTCCCAATAATATTTGAAGAACAGAGTTTTATTGTAGTTGGCCCATGCCTAGTAAACCTCTGAAGTTCTATAGCTGAAAGAGAAACATTTTTGAGCATATAGAGGTGTAGCAAACTTTGTGTCTTCTATAAAATTTGAACCAAAAAGGCCAGAATCCTGGAGGCAAACATGGAGTTCAGGAAAGCAGTTAATGGTGCTGCCTTAGCAGTGAGGGTGAACTCAGTTTGAGGCTGGGTTCACTGTTTTTAGTTGTATGGACTTGGATTATTGTCACTCCACTAAAAGTTCAGTTTCACCTTTTCCCCCTTCAGTTTTCTGTTTGCCTTTTTAATGTTTTGTGTATCCTCCCTTTTATTGAAAATAGATTCTTTTCTCATATAATATGTACTGATTATAGTTTCTGCTCACTCTCCTCCTCCCAATTTCTCCCCATCTCCTCTCCATCTGGATTCACTCCCTTTCAGTCTTTTGTTAGGAAAGGAATGCTTTTATGAGATACCAACAAAATAAGAAAAGTTTCTCTTAACTTGTTTATATTCTTTTATTTAAATGAAAATGGGTTTATTTAGTGCACTGCTAGGCACAATGAGTTGGGGAGTATAAGAGTATCATTTGCAGTGTGATTTTTAAGATAGTTTTAATTGGACTCTTTTATGTGTTACCTTTCTGATGACTCAAACTTCTTTGTATCATTATCATTTTCTTATTTTTCCAGCAAATAATCTGCTTAGATGGAGAAAGATTGACTTGCAGTTGGAAGACACATTGAACTCCAACACTTGTTGATCATCTCTAGGATTAACTTTCTTATTTGTAAGATAGTTCTCGCAATACAATCTCATGCTATGACAAAATTTTCTAACGCAGCACTGTACAGTGCATAGCAATAAGGAAGGCTGGTCTGTTATCCCTCCTTTAGAATCATATGGATTTTATTCTTTTATACCTTTCTAGGCAGAATCTATGAACATCAAAGCCCAGGAATCCTTCTATCTTGGAGACAGCTTGGCATTCCCAAACTTAGACTATGAATTGGTTTTCTGTATTATCGGGTACTTTTTTCTACCACACAGGAGCAAGAGTTTTAGAATATAGTAAATGCATTATTTCCTGTATTTCCTTTGAAATATGCTGATTAGCAATCAACAAATGAAAATGGTGGTCGTTGCATAGTAGGGATCAAATAGTATTTTATGAGTGATTCAATGATAGAATGGATGACTAAATGTACTTATGTTCTCTTTTTACCTTTGTCTCGTGGGTCTTTTCTACCAAGAAGTGTGTAAAAACTGATGAGCTGGCTTCCGCATGGCTGCCGTTATGTTTCTTGTGTTTATTAGATTCTAAGTCATACTGGCAGACCTGTTCTTTACTCTTAAGTTTGGTGAATGCTACAGAGTAAACTAAATGAACCGCAGCAAATACAAATAAATCTTTGCCAAGGAGGTAGTATAAATTGAGACAATTGCTTCTAAGTCACATAAATTTCTCAGTAAAAACCTTAGAACACTGGCAAAGGTAATTACAATAAAATTATTGTTTTTCTGAATGCTATCAAAGATAACTTGACAAGCTTTGGGTTTGCGTGCAATTAACTTGAAAATTCTGCATTCATTATTTCAGTTTGATGATTTATTTATAATGTTGCTAACAAAGGACTTGCTTCGTGGTTTTAAGCAGTTATGTTGACTTAACATGTTCTACCTTCTTATCTTACAATGCAAAGTGTAAGAGTCTCAGGATATCTCTAACTTTCTGTGATTGTAACAGTTTGGTTTCAAAAACCCCTACCACTGTCAGAACCCAGTATTCTATCCAATGTGTGTTTTTTTTTTCTCCCCAGTGACAACCTTGCTTGTTGGTCAGACAGTTTTAGCTGGAAATACCTTCTGTTCAACAGTGTCTCTTGCAAAACATTCTACTGATAAGTTCTTTTAATTAGCCAACAGCTCCTTATTGTCAGATAGACTTTTATGTAAGTTCTGCCTATGTGCTCGAGTTTGACTTCTTAGAGAAGTATAATGCTTCTATGCTCTGATAGTTTATCAGAAATACCAGCAGTCATGTCCAACCTCAGCTGCTCCAGCCCACTCTCACTCAATTACTTTAGGCATAAAGTTAGATGACAAGACTTTCAGACCTGTAAGATTTAACAATCTCTTCAAAATCCAGAATTAATATCCTTCAATAAATTCACCATAGTTCTGTAAAAGTACTAAAACTTTAAAATATATGCCTTCAAGCTTTTAACATTTTGTATATTTAGTTATTTGTCAAGATAGTATAAGGTGATTTTGAAGTTAAAAAGTCACCAAAGTTCTGTAAAAACACTAAAACTCTAAAAATATGCTTTCAAGCTTTGAACAATAAAAGTTATTTTGTATATTTTGTTATCTATTTGTCAAGATAGTATAAGATGATTTTGAAGTTAAAAAGTCACATTTGATTTTCCTTGATGTATTTTCAATTGTAGGAATGTACTCACACTCACCATTCTGTGTCAACTCTAGCCACTTACTGTAGCATTTTGCTTTTAAGTCTTGAAATTAGTCTTTAGCTTTACAAATAATTTTATACTTATGTTTCTTATAACATCACTGTCACATATTTTCAGTTTAAAAACAGTACTAAAAGCATAAAACTGAAGTGTTAATGTTCCCTGACCACATAATTTCTAACAAGAGGGAGATAGCTGTTAATTTGTATTTCTATGTGTCTGTACACTTATATGGAGGCCAGAGGTTGATGGTGAGTATCTTTTCCAATGGTTCTCTTCCTTATGTACTATGGCAGAGTTTCTCCCTTGAATCCAGAGCTGACTGACCTGGTTAGTCTAGCTGTTCAGCTTGCTCCAGGGACGCTCCCATCTCTGCTTCTCCAAATTTAGATCCCTGGTAAGTTGCCATGCCTGCCCCTTATTGTAAGTCACAAGAATTTGAAACTAGTAGAAGGTACTATGTTTTAAATTAACATGTTTTTCAGGCTTAAAAACTCATGAAATTATGCAGCTAACATTTTTTCATTATATTGAAAATAGATTTTTTTTCTCACTTAATATATCCTGATTACAGATTCACCTCCCTCTACTTCTGCCAGTTCCTCCCCCATATCACTTCACATCTAGATCCACCCCCTTCTGTGTCTTATTAGAAAACCAACAGACTTCTAAGGGATAATAAGAAAAGTATTATAAGACAAAACAAACAAACTGATAGAAAAGAGCCCAGAGAAGGAAAAGGAAACAGCTACAGATAGAAACCCAGAGACCCACTCATTTGCACACTCAAGAATCCCTTAAAAAACTGAACTCACATCTATCTATCTATCTATCTATCTATCTATCTATCTATCTATCTATCTATCTATCTATCTACAAAAACTGTAATGTAAATAGAGAGATGATATATATATATATATATATATATATTTAAAATATATATTAGAAATAGAAAATAAGATAAAATTTATAAAGAAGAGAAAAGCTCTAGCATGACATTATGAGACAAGGAACTTTCAGAGATGCCATTGAGTTTGATTTCTGCTAGGAGAATGAAGGTTAAGGAATCTGAAGAACACTGGACAAATGAGACAACTGAAGAAAAGGGACAAGTCATTTATCCCAGGAAACAGAATAAAACGGCGTATGGTTATATATTATCTAAAAAATTTTATGTCTTCCTAAATGTTTGTTTCTGCTTTTCTCTAAAGATTTAACACTATTGGTCTTCTAATAGTCCCAGTTCAATTAAAATTTAAAGCTGACTTTGGAGTTGGAGAATGGCTCTCTCCTTCTTTAAACTCAAGCATGTTGTTAAAAGGAAAATGCAAACTCCCTGTATCATGCCAGAATAAAAGAGCCATCTTCTGCTATGGGACAGGACAAAAGCCAAATTAATTAAGGGACTACTCTATTACTAATCTCAACTCTTTGATTCTATTCTGATTCTTTAAACTTTTCTTAAAGTATGAATTTTATATCAAAATTTACAATATTTATATATATAGATATATATACATTTTAAACTTTGTTAAGATATGAATGGTCATATAGAGTACTAACTAATTCTAGAAAAAAGGCTTAAATTAGCTGCATATATATATATGTCTTTGTGTTCGAGTCTCTTATCAGTTTTCTGCAGAAAATCACGGCCAGGCCTAATATCAACTGAAGTCTCCAGAACGAAGATGGGGCCCCACAACAACAACAATTTTGCGTGGAAAACAATAATATTTTTAAGCTGACAAACGTCATCCACAGATCATCTTTGAACTACAAGGTGCTCAGAGCAATTTTGAGATGACTAGCTGAGATGATCCAGTCTCAAAGACTACTTGAATAAGGACTTGAGATAAACCCTGAACTTTGGCATTATACACAGACTGGATAATGAAGGATATAGTTACCTTTCCTAGAATTTGACAATTAACCTAAAATTTTACTTTCAGGATAAAGATAACTTCTCCCATACCCAGCAGGAAGCAATTTTAAGAATACGACGCCCACATTCCCAAAGAGGTGGTGTGGGGTGGATGGTTTTTTGGTCTTTTTAATGGGTTTTGGGTCTGGGATAATTTTCATTGTTTAGGGGGTTTGGTTACAAGTTGTTGTCAAGGGTTAGGAAAAAGGCTAAGCAAAGGAGATTAGATTTAAGGTTCTTGTTTTAAAAAAATAAAAGAAGGAAAGAAAGAAAGAAAGAAGGAAGGAAGGAAGGAAGGAAGGAAGGAAGGAAGGAAGGAAAGAAAGAAAGAAAGAAAGAAAGAAAGAAAGAAAGAAAGAAAGAAAGAAAGAAAGAAAGGACAATTACTAGTTTTAAATACTTTACATTGGATTGGATTGATTTATATTGTATACAAATTTGAAATTGATATTGTTAGAAAATGCTATATGTATATTTCTAATTGTATTTATATCATTCATTTAACAATGTAATGCAATTTTCTGATCCTTGAATGTTATTATTACCAACTATTAGGATATAAAGAAATGAAAGTTAGTAGTTAGACATTACAATAGAACTTGTAGTCATATTACATATGTTTTAAAAATAGAGCAGATATATTTTAGACAGGTCATCTTCAAACCCTTCAGAGATCTACAGAATATGACATTTAAAATGTTTTAATAACTTAGAAATTTTTCTTTTTTGAGATATGTCGGCTCCTGGCAGTACCAATCTACTTCAGAGAAAATATGGGCATTGAAGAAACTGCATATGGAGTTAACTTTCATTGTGGCAAAAGTTAGCCACTGGACAACAAAGTATCCTCGAACCAACAGGACCAAACGGACAGACAGAACATGAAACAAAGGACTACTGATTCTTGCCAAAATAAGTGTGGTTATGGCTTTATCAAAAGGCATCTTCTGAGGCCAGGATAATATGGCCCCATCCCTGAAGTGGCCTTCGCAATCTGGAAAAGGTACAGTGCCCTTTTCTTTGAAGGCAGCTTAACAGGCAGAGAGCCGATGGCTTCTGTTGTGCATTGGAACAGCAGCTGAAAGCTCACGCCTCTCAATAGTAGACTGGCATTTAATAGAGGGATGTGGAGAAGAAGGGGATGCTGAGATGAAGCCATATATAAACAGCCAAGAAGAATGAACAGCTAAATTAAAAAACTGTCAACAATTTCCAGAATTTAAAATCCTGAATCATGACATGACACTAGTGGAATTCAGGTGTTTCTGGTATTGTAATGTAAATATAGAGATGATATATATACATATATTTAAAATATATATTAGAAATAGAAAATAAGATAAAATTTATAAAGAAGAGAAAAGCTCTAGCATGACATTATGAGACAAGGAACTTCCAGAGATGCCATTGAGTTTGATTTCTGCTGGCCATCTACTGTTAGGCATGCAACCTACACTTAAGAGAAGTTTCTTTTCTTCTCTTGGAGAAAACTGACTTTTCATTTGCATGCAGTTATTATTTGGAGACAGTTTCTGGGTTAGTGATGGGGACATGTGTCCACTTCTCTTTTCAGCTTTAGGGAACCCATCTGATGCATAGCCATGCTGGCCATGTGTATGCTGCCAGAGTTTCTGAGAGTTCATGGGTTTTGATCCTCTTGATTTAGAGGGCCTTGTTTTCTTTGTGTCCTCTATCCCTTCTCACCTTCATGCTCTTTCCATCTCCTATTCCACAGGGTTCCCTGAGCCCTGAGTTGAGGGTTTTGAAAGCAACATTCCATTTAGGGTGAGTGTTCCAAGCACTCTCACTCTCTGTATAATGTCTGACTGTTTTTTTTTTTTATTTGTTCCCATCTGTTGCAGGAAGATCTTTCTCTGATGATGGCTTAGCAAGGTACTGATCTATGAGTATAGTAGAATGTCATTAAGAGTCTGTTTTTTTCTATGTATCAATGTATGTATGTATGTATGTATGTATGTATGTATGTATCTATCTATCTATCTATCTATCTATCTATCTATCTATCTATCATCTATGTATCTAATTTTTTAGAACAGTAGTATTTAAATTTACCACTCTTGGTCCCTGGGTCACCAAAGCAGTGCCAGTATGGGTTATTATCTTGTGGACTGGGACTTAGGTCCAATCAGATATTGGTTGGTTACTACCTCAGGATTTGTGCCAGAATTGTTCTACAATATCTTGTAGGCAGGACACCATTGCAGATCAAATGGTTTGTGGCTCAGTTGGTGTTTATGGTTCTCTTTTAGTAGCATGCAGAGTTGCTTCCTCTACCAAGGGTGCTAGAATGTAGGGGTGAAGGCTCTATGTAGGCACCAGCTCAATTTCTCCATGTTCAATGAATTGTGTAGGTGTTGTCTTCAGTAATGCCCTCAGTTTCCTGAGCAATCTTTGGTCTTGGATAACAGCCTGTGTTGTTTGGTGGTTTCCATGGGACCACTTTAGACAGCAACTCAGTTTGATGTTCTTGTACTGGAAGCTACATTTGGTCACAAGAGATGTTCTGTTGGGGCTCTGTCTCTCCCATTACCCGATGATTTCATTTAGATTGCCTTCATATATGAGTATGTTTTAGGAAGCTTCTACTGTCCTTCTTTTTATATTTCAGCAAGTTCAAAGTCATTAGCTCAGTTTTTTAATTTCATCTGACTTATGTAAAGAAGTTGTCCACATTGTCTTTTTGAAAGTAGGGAAAGAACTTATGAGTTTCCATACATCTATGGGGAACATAGTAAGTTGTATTTGTTGGGAGAGTTACAATCATATTCTTTAGGGCTGGCAAGTCGATCTTGGTCCAGTGAATAGCTACTCTATCCATGATCAAGCAATCATCTTTAATTAAATGCAAGTGAGTAAAAAAAACAAACAAAACAGGACAGTAGGAGGAGGACTTCATGAGAAGAAGAAAAGAAGCAGTGGGAAAAGAGAGCATGAAAGATAATCGTTATTGTGTGTGTATGTGTACATTTATATGTATGTATAAAACTGTGAAAATCTTATTGATTATTCAATGCAAAGTGATCATCCCCAAGACCATATATACAACAAAATCGACTCAGCATGCTGTATTTATATATTTGTGCATATATATATATATATATATATATATATATATATATATATATATATTATAAAATCAAAGAAAAGGAGGCTGTCAATTTGAGAGTGGGGGACATGGGAAGAGTAAGATAGAGGGCATGTATGAGAGGCTGAAGAAAGGGGAGAGGAGAGTGATTTGATTATATTTGAATTAAAAATGTATTTGGAAAAAGAAAGTTGTGACAATCATCTACTTTCTCATTATACATGAAGACTGTAGCACTTCCAGAATGAGAGTTTCAGCTCTTGATTAGTGCAAGACAAAGGCCTTTCCTTAGTAATTTTGCAAAGCAATGCTGGTACAGGATCACTCTTGAGGCCTGACTTGGTTTACATTCATTCAAATACCTTTTCTTTTGCTTGCCCAATTTGCTTTCTTTTTATTGCTCTTAATGAATTTATTTGATTTTTTTAAAGGATGTTATCAGTTATCAGCAAGGCTGGCAGGGATCATCTGATTTGTGTCACAGCAGCTGTGACTAAGCAACAGAATGTTTGCAGAGCTTCAGAGTCTCAAAAAGCATAAACAAATGACAAACTAATTTATCGCCTCCAGGAAGAGATACTTGAACACATATGGGTATGTCTGTAGGATGATGGCCAAGTATTTATTCATCTTCAATGTCCCGGGAAGGTCTCTAGAATACAGCTTTATCCTGTGTGTTCATCATAAGCAGATCGACACTTACAGCTGGTACAATCCTGATGCTTTACCCATCTGCTATAAAATTGGAATCTGGGATTTGATACTTACTCGTTTTTGATCCATGTGCTTGTCATGTGAGTGACATTATTCAGAGTTGCCAACAGAAATGTGAATAGCTCCAACACAGAGGCCAAGACTGGTGTGGTAAAGTTTTGCATTTTATTGGCTCATATTTAGACCTTGGAAAACATGGATTTTCTCAAAGGTCAACCCAACCCAATTAGTGTATATTCAGATCCAGTAATTGGGACTGTTAGGAATAAAATGTTTTCCCAATATGAGAACCACCTAAGGGATTCAAACATAAATAGGGAGTTTTCAGGTTTTTCAATCTCAGAAACACTTGCTTTAGACTAAAGAACAAATCTCAGGGCATCACATTATATTTCAGCTGAAATTCTTAGTAAAACAGTCCTGGACACATCACTTAAATATGTTTCTTATCATGCTTGAAGGCATCATTCAGTAAGAAGACTCTAATAACACAGGTTAAAAAATACATCCTCATTTAGTAAAGTTTGAGTTTAGGCCTTTTCTGTAACTTCCAACTAAAAATTCCATAGCCATTAATATGGCTTATAATTATAAGAATTATAAGCTTTATCTGCATCTGAACTCATATTTTTCAAGGACTTTAAATTTGAATTAAGAAAAAGGTCAAATCATAAAGGTTTTTTTTGAAAAAAAATCAAGAAGTGGAAAAATAAACACAAATAAGTGAATAAAAATATGAATATCAAATAAACAGAAATCAGGTGTAATACATACATTTTAGTTAAGAGGCTATTTGTCACTAAGTTTTTTGGTATATCCTCATTCAAGCCAGTGGTGGTTATTTTTCATAATATCTTTTATAAATAACTCTTTTTTTTTTTTCGAGACAGGGTTTCTCTGTGTAGTTTTGTGCCTTTCCTGGAACTCACTCTGTAGACCAGGCTGGCCTCCAACTCACAGAGATCCACCTGCCTCTGCCGCCTGAGTGCTGGGATTAAAGGCTATGCCACCATCGCCCAGCTAAATAACTCATTTCTAAGTAAAATAAATTATCTTCATACAATTTTTCTATGCACAATATATTTAGAGGCTAGAGAAGAAAATGGGATCCAGATTCATAAGTAAGATTGGTGAAACAGACTTTACGCACACTATTTTAATTATATTATTTGATATTATTCCACTTAATCCCATTTAACTAATAATGCAGCTAACACTCTAAAGGTGGTTTCTTCATATGTAAAAAAATAATGTTTTCTTTCTTCACAACACATGCATAAAAATGAAATAATATATGGAAATTTTATTTAATTTTTGAAATTACTGTTTTTTGTTACAATTAGAAGTTGTGGGTTTGGATTCACTCTGATGAGATTTCAAAGGCATTAGAAGGGCTATCATTTTCACAACTGTATAAGTTTAATGAATAATTTAATGAATGCGAAAAGTCAAAGCCCTCTTTTAATGCTACTTAGTATCAATATGAGTAAGCATCTAAATAATATTCCAGTAACAGTTTGCATATAGGTAATTATCCAGATAAATACTGAATACTTATATAATATCTGAATATTTGTAAATACACATAATATTTTTAAAGATTTGTAATCAGTTTTATAGTTTTTGTAATATGTTTTATAGTTTGACACATAGTCAGGTCCTATTCACTGATCCAACAAATATAGTCTTAGTGTAATTAAAAGTCCAGAAACATATAATTTTAGTGTAAACTAAACATAAGTAAACAATTTTCAATAATCAAATCTTTCATAAAATGAAGCCAGTATCTATGTGTTGATTGAATAATTTTAAATTCTAACTCATTACATATAAAAGTCGTTAATTTTTTTTTCATTCCTTCATGATTTACTCAAGTTATGCCATTACTGCAGGGTCTAGACCTTATCTGTTCTTCAAAACTCTTCCAAGTGTCAAGCACTGAAGCTTTTGAAGACCTCTACCAATTTTCAGAATCATCATGATTTCATCCAATATGTTTAGTATCTGACTGAATCTATCTTCTCCTGCTAGATATTTCTTCCTTCTGAGAACTGTCTTTTCTTTCCTCCTTCTATGTAGACTAATTTCTGTTTAGAGGAGGTTGTGGCTAAAGGAATGTAATTGGAAGGCAAAGTACAAGGGTGTGTAGCATTATATATTTACTGGATTGTAAAATGATCAAATTTATTCAAAATGTGATGTTTCTAAAATAAGAGTGTTTCAAAATGACTCAATATAATATGAAAGAAGTTAAACAATTATCAACAGAATTTTGTGGTTAGGTAATTTTATTTTATATAGCTTACTGACATAAAATTTGCTTAATTCAATGTCACAGTTTTCTTTCTTCCTTTTGCTTTTTTCTTAATTTAAAGAGCTAATATAAAGTGTCTGCCATAGCTCCGCTTTGAGAGCTCATGAATCAAACCTTAATGGATGTCAAAATGAGAAGCATCTCTTTGAAGCTTGATGAATTTTTTAATGTCCTTGTTATAATATTTTTCAGTGATAATCAGTATCTATAACATGAAACTCATCTTGATGTCTTTGCCTGGAGCCAGGTACATCACATCTTCTCTGCAGGATACTCTGATACTCAGTTGGTAGAAAGGTACTAATTTTAGGCATGGTACTTACATATTTTCCTATTTTTTTTAAATCAGTTTGAGTTTAATTGAGATTAGTACAAGTTTTCTAGATTTTACTCAACATGTCCATGAAAAAAATTACCACAATCATTATGTATCATGTTTATAACTTTTCTGTTGTTGTCATAAAACACTATAACTCAAAGAAGAAAGAGTTTATTTAGGCTTAAGGTTGTAAAGGGTATGCACCTGTCATGGCAATGAGATATGACAGCAAGCCTCCTGGAATAGCAGCAGGAACAGGAAGCTGAAGGCTCATACCTTGAACCACAAGCAGTGAGCATAGAGAAGGTATGGGGAATCAAGGGAAAGGTGTATGATTTATGACTTTAAAAAGCTCAAGGCCCACCCCACATGTCATGCTTCCTTTAGTAAAGTGACATCCCATAACCTTACCAAAATAGTGCCACCAGCTTGGGAACCAAGTATTCCAACATCTGAGCCTATGCAAGAAATTCTTACTCAAACCATCCTATTTCAAATAAAAATTCATGATTTAAAGGAAAATGGGGGATATACAATAAAACAATACTTTCTTATTCATTTGAACAAAATAACAAAAAAATATATGCAGTGAAACTCACACAATCCCTAGGAGGATCAGTGATTCTAGGAAGCTATTCAATGAAAATATACAAACAACTTTGGAGGTTGTTCCTTTAGGCCAAACAGCAATCTTAGCTGGCCCTACATTTCACCATTCTCTTCTGAGTAAATATGAACTCAAGCACCCAAGGAATTCTACTTGTATAGATGTTGAGAAAGGAAGATCCTTTTTAGATATCCATGGAGGAATTTTTGTTTGTTTGTTTTTGTTTTTTGAGACAAGGTTTCTCTGTGTAGTTTTGGTGCCTGTCCTGGATCTTGCTCGGTAGACTAGACTGGCCTTGAACTCACAGAGATCTGCCTGGATCTGCCTCCTGAATGCTGGGATTAAAGGCATGACCCACTGCCGCCCAGCTCCCAACTGGAAGTATTTATTTGCCAGGTTTCAAGGGTTCTTTCTGTTTATGAAAATACCAATGACTCCAAAAATGATGAAGTGCATATATAAAGTAAGCTGTAACTAAATTTCCATGATTCTCATAACTCTCTACATACTTTTTGCCATAATTCTCTTCTCTGTTATTCAGTACATATACAAATTTGTTTTATTTCTTCATTTAAAAACAGTAAAAACTATGCTCATGGGATGGCTCAGCAAGTAATGATACTTGCCTGGCCAATCTGGTGGCCAGTGTTCACGCCCTTGGAAGCCATGTACATGTTCAAGAAAATTGACTTCATAATCTTTACTGTAATTTCCACATTCCAACTGTGACACATTTTCCACATCATGAACTCATATACACACACAAGTGATGATTGTGATAAACAGTAAAAACAAGCTTCTCTTGCTCCATTTCATCTTCATTATCGAATGAAAAGTTTTCAAATGTCTTCATTGTCTCTCATTGATTATCAGTCATTTCTTAATGCTCTCTTACAAATTTACACTAAAAATATTTTGACTTAATGCTGGAACCTAAATAATTTTTTGACATTCCTCAAATCCTTTTGAAATTCATCAGAAATTTCAACATTGCAAAGTCAACAGATCAATATGTCATCCTAATATTACATTCTTTATATATTCACTTGATATAACTGATCACTTCCTGCTCCTAGCAGCTTTTCCTAGTTTCTATGTCTGGAAAGTATATTTGCTTAGTTTACCACCAATAGATCAGAACATTGTGTGCTTTTCTTCTACACATACATAAAATTTGATCAATGTGGGAGTCATATTTGATTGTACATCTTCCTACTATGCCCAATCCCTTATAGATACTATCCCTTCTCATAATGAAAAAATGTTCAAAAACCCTGTGGTTCATATTTATACCCTGGATGTCTATTCCAGAATCTCAACTGTTTATGCAATAGTCTTTTACATAACGACAAATAATATTCTAACACATAGAAAACTCAGCATATTCAACTCCAAACTTTCAACTTTCCTCTGAAATCTTTTTCTTCTTATGTTTTCCCATAGCTCAGAAAGATTGTCCCTTTTTTTCAGTTTCTCAGACCAAAACCTTCAAGTCAAGACATACTTGGTTCCTCTGTTTTCTTCACAATCTTTGCCATTTCATCAGAATATGCTACAAATTCAATTTTCAAAAATATTTTAGAATCTAAAACCATTGACTACTCTACTGCAATTAGACTGGTTTGAATAAGTTCCGTGAAGCACTGCATTACATTAACTGCTTCAAAGAAAAGACTTCCTGCCCCTGCCTTGCAGGATTTATGTTTAACTTGATTGATTTCCTTCAAGTGAAAATGTCTATACATATGATTTTTCTTTTTAAGATGAAATCTCATAGACATTTGAAATATTTACAAATAAAGGGACAGGTGACAGATGTCTGCTGTAAGTCACAGAGAGAAGGATAACCTCCATTAATCAAAGGGTTTTTGTTTTTATCTTCAATTAACACTCATTTTCAAAAGAGTGACTGTTAGTCCAGAATGATGGGTCATGGGACCTCAGCAAAAAAAATAATTTGACAGCCATTAGCGTTAAAAATTGCTAATCTTGTACATGGTGAAAATTCATAACCAGGTAAATGCAAGAGAAATAGCAAGTACAAACTTGACAGAAATCTGCAGTACACTGCTGAATTTAACACTGGTGATATGGAGACATGCCAGCGTCTCCTATACTAATTTAGTTTGGGAGAAGAAGAAAAGTATTATGCTGCCTAATGTTTTCCCTCTACTCCCAACGTTTTTAAAGTATTAGGTGAGTTTCAAATGCTGCCATGAATAAGACCATTTACCTATTTTCCTAATCACATTAACTGGATGTATCTGGAAAACTTTACTTATGAGTGGAGTAGAATAAATTATCTTTATTAAGGCATAAGAATTTACTACCACATGATGAATGGATTCTCGAGTAAAAACCATGAAATTCGACTCTGTATGTGTAGGATTTACTTTGGAAGCTCTGTCTCCATTCTACACAAAAGAGGCACTGAGTTCAAATTTCAAAGAGAAATTGACCTACTTTGTATTTGAACTGTGCTAGGATTCTTACATATTTTCTCCAAAAAGGATTTGACTTAATGTTGGAGCACATATATTCTATACTGGAAGTAGACAACTTTGAATGCATTCATATTCCCCAGTGTGATGTCTTTATGGTGAGAGAACAAGATAAAGTGAACAACTTTACAATGTCTCCAGTAGAAAATGGAGGCAAAATGCAATCAAATTGTTTTCTCTTTTAAAATGGTAAAAAGGAGACAAGTTTATTTACTCATGGAATGATAAGAAAATATATAATTATTCTGTTATAAAAATTTTATAGAATTATGAGAATAAAGAAAATGACACAGTGAAAGAAACTCTGCTTCTCTATAAGCCCCCAAACTATTCCTCTCTCTATATATATTTTACTGAAAATAGATTCTTCTCTCATAAAATTAATCTAGACCATAGCTTTCTCCCCTTCTACTCTTCCAGCTCCCACCCACCACCATCTCCTTTCCTGAAGATCCACTTCTCCTGTTTCCCTTCAGAAAAGAGAAGCCCTCAGCTTGGAGGTGGTGGTTTAGACTTTAATCCCAGCATTAGGAAACCAGAAGCAGGAGGATCTTTGTGAGTTTGAGGCCAGCCTGGTCTACAAAGTGAGTTCCAGGACAGCCTCGGTCAATCAGAGAAACCCTGTCTAGGAAAAAAACAAACAAACCAACAAACAAACAAACAAAATTCATCAGACCTTCAAGACTTCCATGAAACAACAACCAAATAAGACAAAACAAAGTTATAATAAGACAAGGCAAAAGCCCTTATATAGAGGCTGGACAAAGTAACCCAATAGGAGGAGAGGATTACCAATAGCAGGCAAAAGAGGCAGAGACACAAGTGTTCCTATTGATAAGACTCTCACGAAAACACATACAGCCATAACATATATGTAGTGGACCTGGTGCAGACCCATGCAGGCCACAGGTTTGCCACTTCAGTCTCTGTGAGCCCATATGTGTACTGCTTAGTTGATTTGACAGGCCATGTTCTCCTGGTGTCCTCCTTCCCCTCTGATTCCTACAATCTTTCCTCTCCCTATTCCTCTGGTTCCCTGAGCCCCAAGGCGAGGGACCCAGTGAAGACTTACAATTTTGAATCTCGGTTGACATAATGTCTGGCTGCAGGTCACTGAGGAGTTCCCAGTAGGTGGTGAACATTAAAGTAAGATTTCAGAAGCTGTCTTCATTTTTTTTGCGGGGAAGTAGAGAGCAAACTACAGTGAGAGTAGCTGTTTAGAATGCAGAGGAAAAGCGATAAACATGTGAGTCACTCATTTAGGATGAAAAGAAACTAAAGTGGCTTAGGATATAGATTCAGATGCTTGAGCAGCAAGGAAGGGCCAGCTGAGCTCACGGGTACGCAGAGGAGATTAGCCATTTTCAGTTGTGTAGAAGTAGTGAGCAAGAAGGTGGACATGTAGGTTGTGCTTGTATAGGATTTGTGTTTGGTAAACAGTCATGCCAGAGAGATAAAGGGTTAGACACCTAGGCAGATGAGTGATTATAAAAATAGTAATGGAATTGATCAGATGGCTGATGGAAATGCAGATACTACTGATAATTTAGAATCTGGTGTGGTGGTACGCTAAGTCAAAGGAATAGAAAATAAAATTTCTCACAAATTGAGGATGGCCCAAATAAGACAACTTCCCTAAAATTGCAGCCATATAGAAACACACACACACACACACACACACACACACACACACCACATATACCCACACATGCTTGAAGCATTGTACCACCTTTTTCTCCTATATTTTTTGCTTGTAAAAATTCCAATTGTCCACAGTTCTACTCACCAAAAACATCATATATCTTGCTTTTAATGAGAAAGAATGATGAGACACATTCCCTCCATTGTATTCAAGTCGACTTTTTGAGTGGTGGAATGTGACTGCCAATAATGAACTTGCACAAATAAACAAACATGTCCTTACAAAAAGAAAGAAAAAAAAAAGTCCAAAGACTCCAATGTTCAGTGCTGTGGTTGTTACACTCCTTTCATTTATCATTTCAAGCTGAGTTACTTTGATGGCTTCTCAGCTGTGAGACCACTGGTGCTGATGCAGAGATAATGAAATACTGAAAACCTCAAACACCAGAAATGCCTGTAACTGGTAATGGGCATCCCCCTTCAGTTTATTAACTCCAGCTGTGCTGTTTGACTGTTTTTTGTGAAAGGTGCCACCTGAGGTGAATATTGAACAGAAGATAAAGGATTCAATGCTACAAGCAACTGGATCACATAAAATCTGTATCCCAAGATAGGCAGGTGGAGGAAATTGCACTCCTTTGAAACACAGCTCTGTGCTCATCGAGATTAAATGTGAGTAGTCCAAGTCCTATTCCATGGAAGTGTGTCAGCCCTACTCCTCACAAAGGCACTTGATAATGAACTTAGTGATTTTTTTTTACCCAGGCAGAACTTTTAATAATATTGCAGAAGAATCAGCATCATGTTACAGAACATTTGGTTAATAGGAATTTCCTTGTAAAATTTTAGAAAATGGAAAATGACTCAGAAATAGGGTGAACATGTTTGTTGTCTTATACCTTACTGTTCTTTTTAAACTGATCCTTGTATTTGGATGGCATGGGCCATTTTAATTACTTTAACAGGAAAAAATTAACTAACAGGAAAAGAAATTGTCCTGAATATAATATAAAAGGCGGATGTAGAGAATCATTACCATTTTTCTTGACTTCTCAGAGAGATGAAGTGACAGGGAAAGGAATTGGTCAAGGTCTAAAGAGAGTGAGATGCCCATGGGGAGGGTCACTAGGAAAAACTCATTACCAGCTTAGTGGAAGAAATGAACAAAACAAGCTCCCTCTATTCCTAGAGTAGTATCAGAAACAAATGAGGTAGGGAGGATGGGAGTGTTGACATAACATCTTTGGTACCAAGTGACATAGTGTTAAGTCAGAAGACAGAATCACTCAGTCAAAGAAAACCACCACTATACATGTTTTCATACCCAATCCTTTACCAGGCTGCAAAGCATCAAGCCACTAGGAATCAGTTTGCCCATGATGTTTGGCTCAAAGAGATAATCAAATACTACGGATAGATCAGAACTGGAACATGTCCAGATGCCAACATAAAATAAACATCAGAAAAACACTGTAGGATCACTATTAGACAAAAGAAAAACAGCAAAATGTTTAATCAGAAAGTAATATAAAACAAAAGCAATAGCTATAAATCAAAATTTTTAATTCAATTTTCTATGGTACATAGCAAATTTTCATAGCCTTAGTGGCATGGACTGTCTCTAATTTATATAACTTAGAACTCTAAGCATGGTGTTTTCTGCCCCACATCCTACAGTCCATAATAAATTTATCTGTAGCTCAGATTTCACTCCTATATTCAACAATAATTGCCAGAATTCAACTCACTAAAGTCAAAGAACCCTTACTATTACATCAATGTCTGACCTTCCTTTGTAGGTACTTTGCAGGATGTCTGTTTATCAATAGCCAGCAGGAAGATCTCTCAGACACTTTAATATGTTATAATGATCCAGGAAGATGGTTAAGTCCAGATACATTAATCTTTCTTTCAAAGAAATCAAAGTCAACTGTTTAGAAGCCTTAACTAAGTCTGAAATCATCTACTACCATATAATGTGTTCTTGGTACAGACATTTCTTCATATGTGTAACCCCCTTCAAATAAAAAGGTATAGATTAAGCAGGGCTGAACCACCAGGAGGTTGGTTAAAATCTCAAAAATGAAATAAAATATGGTTTGGCCACTAATTGGGTATGTGTAGAGATTTTGACTTTCTCCATAGAGGGAGACTTGAGTGTGGCAAAACTCTTCTCAAAGGCATGAAAACAGTTGACAAGCAATATTGGAAAACAAGATTTTTACAAGGTTTTGGACATAAGTCTAAAGATCATAAAGGCTAGATACAAATTCAATGTTTTATTTGGCAAATTTCCAAATAGGGAGAAAGCCAGTGCATATTTTTATTTTTTAAATGAATTTTATGTTTGTGAGTGTTTTGCCTGCTTGTATCTCTGTGAATCACATGTGAACCTGTGTATTCAGAGGCTAGGAGAGAACATTGCCTTACCTAGACTTCTAGTTACAGATGGTTTTGAGCTGATATGTGAATTCTGGAAACAGAACCCAGGTCCTTTGCAAGAGCAGCAAGTGATTTTAACCTCTAATTCATCTCTCCATCCCCAAGCTACATGGTTTCAAACAGCTTATGTAACTTTCTAAAGTATATTGACAGGAGATTTGTTACATTTAGTGAAAAATATTACTGAACAAGTGTGGGAAAGCAGGATGTATGTTGTGACACTGAACTAAAATTTGAGGAATCAAATCATTTCAGGCTTCTGGAAACATACAGATAGAATGTGCACATATGAGTGTTTTCATTTCCTTGCACTTCCAATTTCTGACTATGCAAAGGACCTAGGAACACATGATGATACTGTAAGTTAAGCAGACCAAGAAGATAGAAATGGTACACAAATACACCTCTTCATGAAATGAACCAGGTATTCGTTCATTATTGGCTATTTGTAGCCAAAGCTTAAGACAAGAAAATGAAAGGAAATTGAAGATTGTAATGATGTCATAGATTAAATGAGAACTTAAATAAATAATTTTGTGGCTGTATAAGGGATAAATATAAGTTGTAAGGACACAGAACTAATATAACTGTGCCCCAAATCACCAAAATGAAACTATGTGAACAGAGGTAAATGGTTATCGTTAAATTTCAGTCTGTGAAATGAAATATAAATGCATATAAACCCACATTAACATAATTCATTAAAATTTTTGATAAAGAGAACATGGTGAAAAGCTTTTTAATTGAAAATAAATTTAATTTAAAAATATAAGATTGAGATGATAGAACATAACCATTACAAGACAGAAAGAACATAACCATTATAACACTCAAGTGTAATGGCCACAGAATATTTTATGTATTTTGAAATTGTGGAAGAAAAATTTGGGGAGAAACTATTAGCTTGTTCTTACAATTATTTACTAATTCTGGAAGAGTTGATTTAGTTTTACATCAGCAAAATCTTGAAGCACTAGTTTAATCTAGTGATCAAGATAACTTCACCAATAAAATAGACTGACATCATATGCACCTTGAAGTGATGTGCTGGAGGAGACACAGCATCATTTCTGTGCCATTCTTCTCCCCAATCTATAACTTCAATGAAGTTATGACTGTAGGCGAAATTCTAAACGGTCTTATTAAATAAGAAACTCAAAGCCAAATACAGAGTTAAAATCCCAAGAGATCAGAGCAAATAGCCTTTAGCTTACCAGTCACTGCTGTTCTTTCCCTGAGAGAAAGAGACCTTCTCCTGTGTGACCTGTCTTTATATTGCCTTTCTGTTCTACCTTCTCATTGGCTCTAAACCTAACCACATGATTTCCTCGTCACTGCCTGTCTATACAGACCTCCAGGTCTCTGTTTTGTACTGAGATTAAAGGTTCGGGTCACCATACTTGGCTGTGTCCTTGAATACACAGAGACTCTGTCTGCCATGTGATCAGATTAAGGGCATGTGCCACCACCACCAGACTTCTGCTAAATGGCTTGCTTTTAGCTCTGATCCCAAGGCAACTTTATTTATTAACATACAAATAAAATCACATTTCAGCACAAATAAAATATCATCATACATGCAAAGCAGCACTTAAGTTCTAATTCAAAGATATTTTGTAAGATATCCATCTAGTACTCTCTGAAAACATCCAAGTCCCCAAAAACAAGAGACTGAGATTTTGCTATAGATCTGAGATTAAAGTGATATGACAAGTTAATACAACATGGGATCTTGAATTGGATTCTAGAACAGAAATAGGACAAGATAAAATACAACTAAAGTATATAATTTAGTAAATCAGTCAATCAAATTGTGACAGGGGAATGTTCTACACTAGACCCCACATAATACCCAGAGAAAGGAGAATATAAAAATCTTTGGCAGTAATAAAACCCCTTTTTCACTTGAAATGTTCCGAATAATCCAATCTACAATGAGGTCTGGTCTAGATTTATCCTTCATCAATTTATCTCTAGCTGTGTGTGCTTATTATTATTACTAGGCTTTTTCTTTACTTCAATATCTTGTTTTTGAAAGTGAACCACTTAGCCCAAAGCTAGTTTAGAGGGCCATAGTACAGTTGAACAGGTAACTATCTACTGGTCAGTCCTTTCATCTTTATCTGATTCTTTTGATGTTGCCTCTTTAATAAATTTTAATTTCATGTATTTATAGTTTGTTCCTTTGTTTTATAGTCCTTTTTATTTTTGATATTCTCATGTCCTTTTCACAGATTCATGTTGAAATGTAACACGATTATTTACAAGCTTGTAATTCCAAATATACTCAGGATGTGTGAAAAACTGTTTAAATGTCATGTAGTCTTAAACACTACTTAGTAATGGGACCTTTCTATCTTTTGCCTTGCAATGTGTCCCAAAACTAGCCCAGCCATAGAACTCCTCTGTGTTCTTTGCACAAAGAATATCTTTGCCAACACTTCCAAACCCTTGCTTGAAGAATCCTAAAGTTTCCTAAATCATGCATTTACCCTGTTACTCCTCTGAAATGATTGATGGATAGGATCACTACAATCATCTGGAGAAAGTATGGGAGATTTTCCAGACATGGCAGCGTGTGTGTGTGTGTGTGTGTGTGTGTGTGTGTGTGTGTTAGATTTTGTCTATGTTTTAATGACACACATTTAATAGAGAAAGACAATGTTGGGTCTGCAAGCAATATTCTTATTAATGTTTGCATCTACATATACTCTATATTATTTATCTAAATTTACAAAACGAAAATGGCCATGTTTCATTCTCACTGCTCTAGAGAGGCTTGACATTCTGTTTCCTTCTTTTCAGATTTCCACACCTTTACTTTCCCTGTACTGAAACACTCTGGGTCCATCATCAGTGTAGCTAACTTCCAACAAGGATCCTTTACTATATAGAAATATAACTTGGTTCCCTCAGTAGGGTCATTTCTCTAATGGTATATTTTTTACTTGTTCTTGATGTTTATAGTATTTATATATAGATTCAATTCCTTATAAGATGATTCCTTAGGTGTAACTATCCGTATCTTATTCAACACATCACCATATATAATTCCTTGACCATTACAATGGTTCAGAAGACATTAAAAATAATGAAAATTAATTTGATATGCTTCATTTTTATCTATCTATCTATCTATCTATCTATCTATCTATCTATCTATCTATCTACCTACCGATCTATCTATCTATCTATCTATCTATCTATCTATCTATCTATCTATCTATCTATCAATCTATCTAGTGTCTATGTATGTATGCATGTATGTATGTATATATCTACACACACACAAACATATATATGTCCATGTATGTATGTATAGAAGCACATACATGTGCTTCTGTGCATGGAAGTGAGAAGGCAATGTTGGGTGACTTCATCAGTCCACTTTTTCTTTGGAGACAAGGATTATCCCTGATCCTGTAGCTCACTGAATTAGTCTGGCTTGTGAGAAAGCATTTACTGGGGAAAAGGTTGCAGTGGGCAGAGAACAGCCCAGCCGACTGAGACCATCTAGGTTTGTCATCTGCTTCCCACATGATTATAGCTGCAGGAAGGGGCCAAGTGCAGATTACCAAGGCCAGCTTTCACTGCCATAATTGTCCAGATGGTAAATAGACTTCTGGGAAAATTGTGTATTGTGTTGTGCCACTGAGATACTGTGGTCTTTCCACACTATTACTGTGGAAATACATGTATGGCAGATACAGAGTTAGTGGCTGGTAATTTTAAATATATATATATATATATATATATATATATATATATATATATATATATATATATATATATATATATATATATATATATATATAACAAAACAAAAATTGAAGGTTTGGTGAAGGCCTCCTTTTCCACTTCTACTATTTTGACAACTCAGTCAATGAGCCATTATCCTTTCAAGAGAACTGCTGTTGTTCATTAGTCAAAATTTGAAGTCAATGTTTTATACACTTCCCACAAAAATTTAAGTCTGTATACCAAAGAATTCATATATGAAATATTACTTTCCATTCTTTAAATTGCACCCCACCCTGTTTGTTATAATTCTTCAGCTAAGTTGAATATGCCCTGTGCTTCCAGCAGGCCACACACCATAAGGTGATGGGCACAGAAATGTAAACTCATTTGCACAAATATCATGCTAACAGTCATTGTAATTGATCAGATGGCCTCTTCTAGGTCCATGACACAAGAGTGTCTCATTCATGCCATGTGAGTTCATGTCATCTGTTTCCCCAGCAGGATATGCTTCATGTGCATGGCCTTCTGTCTGAAAACTCACTTGAAATTCTTCAACTAACTTCACGCTGTCAGATGCAGTCAGATAACCCTATTCTCATAGAAAAAGAAATCTTAAAAAAATGAGGACACAGGGAAACATTCAGAAAGTATGGCTCTCCTATCCCCTAGAAAAATCCTGTGCCAAATGGGTGGGAGAGCAATTCAATCAGGAAGAGATGAGCCACACTGAAAGCGATTCAGTAAGACAAGCAGCAGCTTGCTTTCTGTGGTGTCCCTGCTTGGCCATCGAGATTCTGACTACATTGTCTCACCCTGTTTTGCCACAAGCAACCAGAAGATTGAGGGACGTTAGGTCATCAATGACCTTCAAAATAATGAAAGGAAACTATCTGCCTTTCCTTCTGTTCAGACTGACTGTGTTGTCCTTTTATTTAATTGTTGCTGCCTTTTAAGCCAGGGCTGTTGAATCGGCAACTGCAACTCTACTACCAGCAGCAATTAGGCCACAAGGCCATAGCTGAAGGAAATTCTGTTCCCTCAGGCTCTGACTCTTGCAAAGCTATGAAGGGAACTTAACTAAACCTTTGTCCCTCAAAAGAACTCAAGATTCAAAGGTTAAGGTGGAACTCGGCTCCCCAGAGGGGCTGACTAGCAAGTAGCTCACCTCCTCTCCTTGTTTGTGTCCTGCAAAAAGCCCTCGTACTTCTCCTCACCCCTCCTTATAAACCCTCCACCTGGCTCCTCCCTACCACTTCCTGTCATCTAGTTGCTGACTCAGCCTCCAGAACACAGGTGAATTTTATTTAATCAAACACACTTTCGCATCATTAAACAAATGTTTCAGAGCATAAACAAAAGTAACATACCCTAAAATTATAGTCTAAATAATAATCTACAACAGGTCATGTAAATGAGTACCCTGTGCTACCAGAGGTTGCAAAGGTGTAGTCATTGCTAACATTTCAAGTACTGGCATTAGACTACCATACTACACTTCTAATTTTTTTTTGATATTGCTTCATTTTTGTTCACATAGAAATCAAGTAATGCAGGTGGATCAGGGAGCAAGGTGAAGGGCACAAAAAGGCACAGTTAAGTTTTATTGAATTCCTTCTACTCTTCCCCTCCAACTCTGCTAACCATGAGCGCGATTCGATGATAGCTCTCTTGTTCTTCTTAGATAAAATGGAATTAGTTCATCAACACCTGAGCTCGTCTCTTAGTTACTTAAGCTTTATTAAACATCTCATATGTAATAGTTAGAATGTTGGACATTTTCACATTTCAATTTAATGATGACTCAGTCCGATATCATAATCCGTATTTGAGATTAGCATAGGGACTGTAAGCAGAACTTTTAGCCACTTAAATACCAGGCAGTAGTACGATAATTAAACTAACTTATCTGTTTAACTCCCGTGAAAAATTGGAAGCACAAAATATCACATAATTTGAGAAGGGATAACTAATCGGCTCTCTCTTATTTTATATAGGCTCAGTGACCCATCTTGCTTCACCTTGTACCCTGGGATCATATTATCTCTGAAAAGGCTTCTATTGCACAGTGAAAAATATGAGATTCCTTCTTTTCCCAATTCTATATTATTCTTTACCATTTCCAAGTAGTATGGACAGAAACACATTTGCATATGGGCAAACCAAAGTTCTGCCTCTTAATGAAGTAAGCAAATTAGAGACACCCTTCATCCAGGAATCTCAATATGGCCACTAAACATCTCTAAAGCACCTAACTTCTCTTCCAGGGATGTGATATCCAGCATCTTCACATTCATCTTCCTTAATCCCTTCTATAAAATCTATTGCTCCTATTCTACATTATCTATGCATTCTTGTCTAAATATACCTTTGAAATTTTGTGTTACCTTTTCAACATCTAACATGGTATCATCCTCAAGCATATCAACACTAGTGAGTATATTATCATTGTCAGGCTGATGGTATGACTCCTAGCCATATACCATCTGGTATCATCTTTTATTTTGTCCCTGACCCAAGCCAACATGTAGGTTGTTTATAACATTAGTTATTAAACTCAGTGATTTGCTGGTATATAGTAAGAACTCAATCAATTTATGTAAACTGCTATTATTCACTAGTTACACCATTTCACCTCTGTGGATGATTAAATTATTTATACTTTAAGATAAGGAAACAAAATAGAGTTTATGTAGCATTTTCAAAATAACATACTGATCATCAAGGATGTTGTTACTAAGTACCGAATGAACTTAATTCCATAACTGTTCTTCTAGTCTTATTACTTTGTAGAAATGCCTTACCCTTCTCTGAATACACATTTGCTAGCATGTTAACTCACACAAAGTCATAGCCAATAAATAATTTTAAATCAACATATTAAGATACATGTTTCTATTATGCTGGAAAAGGAAGTTTACTATATTTATTTCTCATTTTTATAATGCATATTTATTTAAAAAAACTTATAATTTTCTAGAAAATTGAAAGTATGTAAGAATTTCTCATTTGTTAATATGTGCCTAAGAACTGCAATAAAGCAAATAGTTTTAGGAAAAAAGTTTATCTCTGAAAAAGCATTATTTTATTTAAAATTATGTAAATATATTATTCCATAGAATATTTTTAAAATTTGAGAATGCACATTTTATAAAAAATAATTACTCATACTTAAGAGGAAGTTTTAAAAATGAGCAAATTGTGGAATTCTTACCATTGAATGAGCAGTATTTTCAAATATTTTGTGATCTATTAAGGTCTAAGGGTTTTGGAGCCTTCCACAATTTCCCATGCCAGGATCTGGTTGTGTTCCCCAACTCACATGAGTTTTGTGCAGCAACTTTTTGGTTCAGCAGTCATTTGAACACGACTTTTATTTTTATTTATTTATTTTGAAAATGTCAATAAATATTTTACTTATAAAGGTTTTTTTATTTATTATTTGTTTTACATCCTGATCACATTTCCCCCTCACTTCTCTCCTCCCAGTCCCTCCCCCCAACCCCTCTTTGCTTCCCCTGCATCCAGTCCTCTGGGTTTCTATTCAGAAAGGGGCAGGCCTCCCAGGGATGTCAACAAAACATGGCATATTAATTGTAGCAAGACTAAGCACCTCCCCTTGTCCTAATGCTGGACAAGGCAACCCAGTATGAGGAACAGGGTCCCAAAAGCCAGTAAAAGAGTCAGAGACAGCCCCTGTTCCCACTTTTCGGAGTCCCATGAGGGTCCAAGCTACACAACTGTAACATATATGCAGAGTGTCTAGGTCAGTCCCATGTAAGTTCCTTGGTGGTTCAGCCTCCGTGAGCTCAAGTTAGGTGATTCTGTGGGTTTTCTTGTGATGTGATTAACACCTCTGGTTCCTACAATCCTTCCTCCCTTTCTTCAGCAAGACTCCCTGAGCTATGCTTAATGTTTTTATTTATTTAATTAATTTTTTTCTTTCCTTTTGGAGACCATTCCTTATGGTACAATGCCTTACTCTGCTTAATGTTTGATCTTGTGATCTGTTTCCACCAGTTGCTGGATGAAGCCTCTTTCCTGGCTACTAGACTAGGCACCAATCTGTAACAGAATATGGTTAGGCATCATTACATTGACTTTTTTCCGCCAGTGGTGTTTGGTTCTATCCTAGGTCCCTGGGCTATCCAGGCTATGTCCTGGTACTTCAGGCAGTGTCAGAAGTGGGCATGTGTCTTAGGCTGGACCAGTCATTGATTGGTCACACCCACAATCTCTGTGTCACCTTTGTCCCAGGACACCTGGGACAAAGACTGTAGATGGAAGTTTATGTTGCGGGTTGGTGTCCCAATCCCTCCACTGGTAGTCTTGCCTGGTCACAACAGGTGTCCAGTTCAGGCTATGTATCCTCTTTTGCTAGAAGACTTAGCTGGGTCATCCTTGTAGATTCCTGAGAGTTTCTCTTGCACCAGGTTTCTACCTCACCCTGAAATGACCCCTTTTCTCGTCATCTGTTTCGATACTACCCCCAATCTGTTCCCTCATGTTCTCATTTCTATCCACCCCTAGTTTGCCTATGCAATATTTTCTATTTTGCCTTCCCAGGGAGATCTGAGTGTCCCCATTGAGCTCTTCTTGTTTTTTTTTTTTTTTTTATTAGAACATCTAAGAACTTTACATCTTGTTCAAAACAGTTTAGCTAACATAATGTCCTCACTTTGCCAATAGCATTTATTTGGTAGGACCCCTTTGTTAGTACAATGATTCCATTAGGACATTCCCTCCCTCCTCCTCCTCCTCCCCTTCCTTCCTTTTTTTTTTTTTTTTGTTGTTGTTGTTTTTTGTTTTTCAAGACAGGGTTTCTCTGTGTAGTTTTGGTTCCTGTGCTGGATCTCACTCTGTAAACTAGGCTGGTCTTGAACTCACACAGATCTGCCTGGATTTGCCTCCCAAGTGCTGGGATTAAAGGTGTGTGCCACCGCCATCAGGCTCTTCTTTTTTTAATTACATTTTTTTCATATATTTTACATCCTGACCTCAGTTTCCCCTCCCTCCTCCCCTTTTGATCCCTCCTCCTGCCTCCCTTCAGCCCCACCCCCTCAAGGTATCTGTGAAGGGGATGCTTTGTTCTTACCTTCTTGCACAGGAAATCCACTTTCTAAGCCTCCTTTCCCAAACACAGCAAGGCATTGTGCATACCACTTACCTATGTGGCTGTAAAACAGCCTTGGTAGTTCTTGAATCCCTCCCTGCCCTCTGTACGGTGGTAGCAAAGGCAGAGTCACAGTAAGGAAGGGAGGGTCCCTTAGTGCATCCCACAGAGGGAGTTGCCAAGGAGTGCTGCTGTCCAGTGAGGGATAGCTGTAATGAGTTCTGTGTGAAATGAAGTGCATGTTTTAAATATTGAGATTTCTGACCTTATTTCTGTAATATCACAGTCTAGTAGCTCACATCCAGTGCTTCATATTAGAAAAAAGAAGAATAAATGTGCAAAACAGGCCACTCCAGATAGGCAGCCACCGCAGAGCTAGATTAAGAGCAGGGGCTAATTTTAGAGCCTCTGTTTCCTTATCAAGACCAGCTCTCTCACTGGGTTCCTGGATGTATGCAGTGTCACTTACAATGATAAAATGGTGCAATTTAAGACCATGATTGATCATGAAATGAGGAATATATTTTAAGTAAAGTATAATGTGATGGATACCATAAAACTGTTTAAAATGTATTTTATAATAATAAAATGTTCATAAGGGAAATGGAAAATATAATTATATGTTGTCTATATACACATGTGATACATAATATAACAATATGTAATAATTTATGTTCTGAATCTGATCTTAAAAATGACATAGAAAAAATTGGAAATCAAACACACTCATGTGTTACAGGGGTTTTCTTTGAGAAGTAGTAGGAAAAACATTTAAAATTTGTTTTCTACATTTCACATAACTTTCAAATTTCCTGAACTCTGTGATAGTTTTAATTCCAAAGGTATGTACTAGATGGGAGACCTAAACAGCTGATATCCATGTCTCTATTCCTAAGGGGTGAAAAGACCACTGACCTATTCATATTTCAATGGGGTTCAGACACCTGTGTGTGACTACAGGCTCCTCAGTGGTCAACAGTAGCAATGACTACAGCTGCTTGTGCTTTCCTACAGAGAATTTATAACTTATTTTTCTGTGTGTCACCTTTCTATGTGACTCATGATACATGTCATGACAAACTTCATAAAACTAATATTTTACTTTTTTTTGAAAAAAAGTACAAGAAATGGATTTTGATCGTACTTAACCTAATCCAGATCTCTCCACCTCCCCCAAATCTTCCTTTGTTTAACTAAAATGGATTGCCATTAGTTTAACACAGTTATTGTATTTTTCTAAATATGTATGGCTATATCTTGCATAATATATATAATATCTGGATATTTTTAATTTTCTACACTATTGGGAATGCTACTGAAGTGTTTTGAAATGTTCAGGAAAGTCTTAATTCTAATACAACATATTGTGGACAACTTTTGGTGCTGACAAAATATCTCAGGCAAAAGCTCTACAGCAAATCAGTCAAAACTAATCCAAGGTTCATTAATTACCTAATCTGCAGAAGCAGCATTTCTATTTCTGCATTTCACAGATGATGGCTAAAGCTCCATTTTGCATTCTCAGTGCTTCCTTCCTGAGACTACAAAAGAATACAATATAGTTCTCAAGAATTTATCAGCTAAATACAAGACAAAAATGTTTCATAGGAGATATTATTCTATATTCTTATATGTTTGGATAATCTAAGGAAATTCCTTTTAAAAACATAAACTGTTTTTCACTACTGTATTTAAAAATATTTGTTAATCAACTAAAGAGCTGATATTAAATGACAAAGATGAAATTTTATCTTTAAGATTTATTTATAATAATGTGGGAGGCTTTGTGAATTATTCACTAATTATTCAAAAGACCTGAACCATAGAATAAAAGTATACCACCCTCAGTCTTCATTACAGACAGAGATTCACGTCTGTGTTCAGAAATTGGTACTTTGAACATAAACTATGGCTTTAAGTGTTGTGTTTTATAGTCAGTTTAGCCATGATCAGAATCAAGAGTTACTCAAGAATGATATTCTTATCTTGGGGAGAATTTTGAGTAAATAGAAAGGTTTTAAAAATAATATTTTGTCAATTCCTTGAGAATTTCATATAATATATATGATCATGTTCACCCCTAACTTCCCCCACAACCTGCAGACACAGCCCCTCCTCCCTACCATCTTCCGCTCCTCCTCCTTTCTTATGGAGGGACACTGTCTTGCAGAAGACCCAGTGTCTCCGACTCTTACAGTCTTTCTGTCCCCTCTTGTCTTTGGTTGTGTTCCCTGAGCCTTGGGTGTAGAGATTTTGTTGTGTGTGGATTATTTGGGAATGAACAATCCTACTAGCTGTACTTTCTGTAATGGTCTTTGCTTCAAAAGAAACTTCTCAGGTGGGAGCTACACTCACTTATGGATGTAAGGATTTATACTGCAATTAAAATTCATACTGCTTGAATTATATAGGGGGGCCCCAGGCAGTGGGATCAGAACCTGTCCCTAGTGCATGAGCTGGCTTTTTGGAACCTAGTGCCTATGGTGGGACTCGAGCAGCCTTGGTGAAGGAAGGAGGGGATTGGACCTGCTCAACTAAATGCACCAGGCTCTCCTGACTCCCAATGGGAGAACTTGCCTTGAAGGAGGTGGGAATAGGGGGTGGGTTGGGGGGAAGGCTGGGAAGCAGGAGGAGGGAGGACAGGGGAATCTGTGGTTGGTATGTAAAAATGAATAGATAATCTCTTAATTAAAATTTTTATTTAAAAAAAATTCATACTACTTTAGCTCAGGTGGCAGTGTACATGCCTTTAATCCCAGAACTCAGGAGACAGAGGCAGGCAGATCTTTGTGAATTCAAGGGCAGCCTGGTCTACAGAGTGAGTTCCAAGGCAGCCAGGGGTATACAGAGAATCTTGTCTCAAATAACAAACAAAACAAACACAAACACAAAGCAGCAATAACAAAACTATACTGTCTTATAAAATCGACAATAGTAGGTTCTCAAGTTTTAATTTTATTAGCTGAAATAGAAATATTTGGTTTCTTTGCTAGAATTTTTCTTTCTTTGTTTTTTTCTTTTATTCCTGTTCTTTTATCTTGGCAATGATTTATTTATTCATAAGCTTTGGTACTTTTTGCTGATTGTCTATTGATTCTTTACAGGTCTGTTTATTTCCTCTCTATATAAGACATTCAAGTGTGAAAACATACATTCTGATTTGTTTCTTTAGATAACTCTCATGTTTTAACTGCCAGAAAACTGTGAAAATGATAGTCAGCCATGAGACATGAGTGGTGAGGTGAAAAGACTTTAGGACACAAACTCATGCCTGTCCATGCCTCTATCATTCATAGTAAAGTCAGATGTAGTGTGGATTGTCTTTGATACTTAGCATGTTATGGTGGTATTTTATTTGTACTGAAATGTGATTTTAATTGTATGTTAATAAATAAAGCTGCCTGGGGGTCAGAGCTATTAGAGCCATAAAAAGAGCGTGGCAGTGGTGGGACTGCATGCCTTTAATCCTAGCACTTGGTAAAAGAGCTAGGTAGATCTCTGTGTGTTCAGGGATACAGCCAGTATTGGAGACACACGCCTTTAAGACCTGGAGGGCTTTACAAAGAGACAGTGACAAGGCAGTCACATGTTTGGGTTTACAACCAATGAGAAGGCAGAACAGAAAGACTATGTAAAAATATACACACAGGAAGTGGGTCTCTTTTGGAGAAGTAGGAACACCGCAGGAGGAAGGGTAAGATTTTAGCTCTGAGCTCCGACCTCTTGGCTTTCTCTTTTACATTGGTTCTGTGTTTCTTATTTAATTAGATAGTTGGTTACATCTACAGTATGTTTATTTAGAAAATGAGTTTATTAATGCTTGATGTATAAATAACCTGTTAAAATGGAAACAATTCATATAAAGTGTTGTGTTTCCTTATATGACCTGCACAAGGACAAATTTCATTTGCTTCTTATTGGTTCTCATGTGAACATGTCCCCTTTACTAGCTTTGCCTAGAAATATGCTTTTTGAGTATATTAAACTGTCACAGAATACATTGATTTAATGTATATAATAATTCATTTCGGCTCTACCTGTATTTATTATTCTATGTCAAATAAATAAACAAAATTAAAATAGATTAATGTTAACCAATCTGCACAATTTTGAGAAGTAGGAAGTGTTATCTTGTGTGGCTCCTAAGAATATGCATAATTAATTTAGGTGTTTATTAATTTCAAAAGTCTGTGTGATGAATTTCAATTGACTGGACTTTTGTTACATTAATAATCCTACTAAATTATATTCTTGATACAAAATATGCTGTGTGGAATATATTGTTTCAGACAAAAGATGAAGAAGATTAAATTCAATTAATTCTTTTCTCATAATATTGTAGATGAATAAAATAGATACCCTGTCTTCCCTGTGTACTAATTGATCTCTCTATGATTTTAAGAATGGTCACCCTGAGATCATTTTTCATTTGAAATTTACAAAGTGTGCAACATAATCATACACTAGTGGTTCAGTATTAACATATTTCACCAAATAGGTTCCCATTTAAAACTACACGTAGAACTGATTACTTGAATAAAATGAATCGTTTTTTTTGGTTTTGAATCTGAGTCTAAGTAATCTTCAGTTTATTAAACTGAATTGCAGTTTGAATTATAAATTTATTATTTACCTGTTGAAAATTTTCACTGTATTCCTTCCACAAATAGTATCTGTAAGAAACAATTTGGAAAATCTGATTATATTTAATTAT
Organism: Peromyscus maniculatus bairdii; assembly: GCF_049852395.1. Taxonomy (NCBI): domain Eukaryota; kingdom Metazoa; phylum Chordata; class Mammalia; order Rodentia; family Cricetidae; genus Peromyscus; species Peromyscus maniculatus. The sequence goes on from NC_134861.1 coordinate 51,221,037, forward strand.
TCAAAGTGGATGGGGGTGGAATAGGGGGAGTGTGAATGTGGGGGTGAGCAGGAGAAGGGGAGGGAGGGGAAACTGTGGTTGGTATGTAAAATGAAAAAAAAAACACAACTTTTAAGCAAAGTGTGCACTGAAGACCTTCTATGTATTATATTCTGTTTGCTGGACTGTGATTTTACTGATAAAGAAGATAAAATATAACTACTTAGACTACTTAAGGACATTTCAGTTTTTAATTTAAATTGTTGCCATGGTTTGTACCTAGAATGTCTGTCAAGGGTGCGTGTGATTACAACACAGACCATGTTACAGCTGCCTCTTTTCGTAATGTTTCTCCCAGTTCTGGAGTCAAGAGCTTAGCTCTACCAGGTTCTCTCACTACTGTGTACCTTTACAAGAACAAACAGTGGGCTTCAACAACAGTGGAATAGATTCTCTAAAACTGTGAGTCAGGTCATGAGCTAATGGTTGTGTTTCTCTTTATGGGTGGGTTGGTTATCTCAGGGACTTGATACATTGGCAGAAAAACTAGTACAACAGAGAACTGGAATTAACTTAAATAGTTCCCAAAGCCTGTACATGGTAGGCATTACTAAGGTAACTAAAGCTAGTTCTTAAACTACAACTATGTTAACACATCCAAAATAGACATTCAAAATCATGATCAGCCATATAGGATTTCTTTTTCAGGAAATCTCTTATCCATTATAACACATGGTAAGTTCTGGTGATCTTGATCAAAATTCCCAATAATTTGAATTAAGGATCAAATGCTCTCAACAAATCCTTACATGCTTTGTTTACAACCATTGAAGTTTATATTCTGTTGAAGATTATTGTCCGGAGATATTTTCAGCCATGCTGCATAGTGATGACCTTATTAATGTCTGTCATAAGCTTTCTGATTTTTGTACCTGTTTTACTCTATTAGAGTCACAGAGAAATAGGCTACAAACTTTAGGTAGAGGCCTAAGGTGTTTTGACAAGGAAAAAAAAACATGAGTTTCATAGACATATTGCTTTTGCCTACTTCAATTTATAACTGATAAATAAATTAGGTATCAATGTAAATCAATTTATCTGGGAGAGGCAACGATAACTAATAATTCCTGCACTGTGGAAGCAGAGACAGGATTGCAAAAGTTTCCAGTCTAGTCAGGCTGACACATTCTGTTCCATAATAGCTGGAGATGCATTACAAGATCCTGACTCAAAACATCAAAGCCTAAAAATGTAGCTCACTGGTACAGCAGTGGTTTAGCATTTGCAAGATTCTGAGTTTGATGCGTGAGATCCCCAATTCCCTATTTTCTATTAGTGTACACTAATGTTATGTATCACAAAGCTAATTAGTATTCACTGAATTGTGTTTTTATTTTTCTTTATTACAGGACACAGGCTTCATTTCCTTATGCTTTGTAGTTACTGTGATTTTTACATTTTTAAGATCCTTGGCCACTCAGAATATAGCAAGTTAATCCGAACATCTGGTTTACAGCAGCTTAGATGACCATTCACATATTTTAGATATAAAATATTTTAATAAAGGTGTGCATTTAATGTTTTTATAAGGTGGTGCATCTAGTCAATTAATTTAGTAAATGTTCAGTTGCCTACTATGACTAATGTTCTCCAATTGCTTATGTGCGAATTTTGAATGTGAATTTCATTTAGTCTACCTACTAGGGCATTCTGAAAAATAATTTGATAACAAATCTATAATATGTGTTTATTTTTCTATTTGGATGAAACTTTATAAAACATAGAAGAATAGCTCACTTTGCTGAGTGGATATATTTCTGAAGAGCTACCTATAAATCAAAGCCCTGTGTATTAAAATTGATTTTTCACTTTGACTTTCATTATGAACTGAGATATGTATGGTTATAGTCTCCTCTAAAGAGTTCCAAATATGTTCGTTGGTCCCAAAATGTGACAGCATGTCTAAAATTGATGGGAAATGCATGATACTTAAACAAAATATTCAAATAGAATTTTAATTTAATTTATTATTGTCCTCAAGTTGCATTTAAACCATGATTTCTGGTATTTCATATCTAAATTATTAGAGAGTTAAAAACTGTGTCCTAAAACCATGAAGTGAAAAAAAATTTCTTCCATCTTGCCCAGACTTTCTTTTGAACCATAATCAGAAAAAATAATGTATTTGGTTCCAATAACATTGTGGAACCAGTGAGATGTGGTGAACTGAAATAAATGGAGATTTTAAAGGAGGCTCTGAAAACCAGTACAAGTAAACAACAGTAGTACATTCAATGGAGGGGACAACTATAGTCAATGGCATAGAGCAACCTGTGTCTTGATAAGAAAGGAGTTGGGGGATGATTAGCTTTGTTTGATTAGAATGAAAAGTTCCTAGGATATTGGAAAAGCACACTCTATATGTGTCTGTGCGGGTGATGAGAGAAGTCCCATTCTGGAGGGATATGTTAGGAACCTATAGATTAATAAAATGTGGAATAAATGGAGAAAATGTGCCAGAACAAGCATATTCCTTTCTGTCCTGGACACCAGGAGATGAACTCCTCTTTCTTGATAAGCCTGCTGCAAGACAACACACTGGAACCTCTCATACTGATGTGGAATTAAGGGGGGGAATATTAAATCTTCTACTAAGGTTTGTTATCACAGGGTCTAAAATAGCACCAAAAGAAATTCAAACACAACTGTGATCCATTTGAGCCCATTCTTAATTTTGTCTAGCCAGACACTCTTATTGAAGACAAAACACTGATATAAGGGGGGAAAAGTGGGGATGGAAAACAGCATTTAGGCACTTGCAAGTTGCCCCTTTGTAGATGAAAGCAGATCTTTTCACCACTGATTGCTGAGAAAACCAGCCCTCCTGGATGAGACCTGTTGGCTAGTAAATGAGTTCTGCAATGCCAGAGTTCATGGTCAATATTCCTATTTGCCCTTTTATTTATTTTCAGAGAATTTCTTATATGTACACTACATTTATACCATTTCATATTCCTGTTCATCTCTTTAACTCCTACTATGGTTCCTATAACTCCTTGACCTTTTATTCTTTCATTATTTTTTTAATGTCTATCTATCTGTCTATCTATCTATTTATCTATCTATCTATTATCTATCTATCTATCATCTACCTATCATCATTTATCAATCTAAATTTATAAAAAAAACTGTTGATTTCATTAGTGTTGTTCGTGTGTGTGTGTGTGTGTGTGTGTGTGTGTGTGTGTGTGTGTGTGTGGAGTTGACTTCTTGGGATTTGATAACACATCTTAAGAAAGCTGATCTCCCTTGACAGTCATTAATTGCCTATAGTTTATCTTCTGGAGGTGAAACATTGTTACATTTCCCTCATCCACATCAGCATGCCAATTAATGTCATTTTTCAATTTTTATTCAGGAAACCATATTGTTGGGATTTCATGTGTGTAGTTTCCTGACATATATAGAAGACACTGTCTTCCATCAAATACCCTGGTTCTCTGGCTCTTAGAATCTTTCTGTCTCATCTTCAATGATGTTTCACAAACATTGGATGATGAGTTGTTGCTTTCTAGGATAGTCTTTGCTGCAATAGAAACTTTTGTGGTGAGGTGTGAGAGCTAATCCTGTCTGTGGGTATAAGAATAAGAATTTAGAATTCAGTTACAATTTACTCTGCTTTAGGACAGTGGTAAGTGGTAGGTTCTTCTCTTGTTTCCATGGACTCACCAGTCACTGGTAGTTGGGTAGTTAGAGTACATGGCATTAATTCCTTCTTATTAAATGCACTGTAAGTCCAAGTAGGTAGCTGTTGGTTACCCCAGGATATAAGTGCCAGTATCTTGCCATTCTGGTCATTGTTTTGGTTTATAGGCATTGCAATTGGTTAGGATTATTGATTGCTTTCCTCCCTTGCTGGTTTGCATCGATCCTTCTAGTACTATAAAGTGTGGTCCACAGGAAGGAGGCCCTCAGGACAGTTCTAATTCTATTCCTCCAAGTCCTGTATCAGAACTTTTATGGTGTCTTTAGCAATAGAGTCTTATCTTCCTTTTCTTGAAGGCAACCAAGGGTGATGGTAACAACCTATGTTGTTTTAGGATTCTCTTAGACTTCAATGGCTAACAATGAAAGGGAGGTTTCTCATGCCTAGAATTTGGGTTTTTGTTAGAAGGTCTATAGATTGTGGGGAGAGCACTGTCATCCAAGGTGGTTTAACTAAATTGATTCTGTGCTTCAAATTAAGTACAGAATACATATTTAATGAAATTCAAAGAAAAAGCAAATAAAATATTTAACAAATAAAATATTAGAAGGCTTATATTAAGTTTTGTGAAAATAACCTGTATGTATGAATTTCTAAGCATTGAGATTTATTAAAGCTGACATATACTGCTATTATTAATTTGGCTCTCTGGAAATGGTTTTATGCTTTCAATAATTTGTTCTTTCCTAGCTGCAAATTTCTCTTTAAAAAGTAATGCACATTTTTGTTTGAGAATCCTTTTTTATTTAAATTAAATTAAATTAAATTAAATTAAATTAAATAAAAAAGATATTTTTATTTTAATTGCTCAGAAATAATGAAAAAAAGTGTTTTAACTGTTTTGGTACTAGTTTTAACAAACTGAGCATTAGAGTAAACATTAAGGCACATGTTGAAAATACCTTGATGTTACAGATGAAATTTGCTTATTTTCTATTGTAGAGGGTAGGAAGTGATTAAAGATACTAAATTTCCTGTAGGATATGGTATATGCACAGCTTTTCTATGGGGGTAGGGGGATGAGATTCACTGAGCATGACAGTGAATGCTGAAGCTCATGGAAACTCAAAATAACACAAACTAAAAAAGGTAAAATTCCTCAGCATTACTATTAAGTGAACTTGCCCATTTTGCCTTTAGGTTGACCCCTTGGAGTAGGCTCCCCCCCTTTTTTTTGATTTCTACTCTCTTCTATATAGAGGAGCACACATTATATAATCATATTTTGTAGAAGTTGTGAGTAATGGGTTACCTGACCTAATTTTATTTTACTCATGCTTAGAACATATTTTTAAAATGAGAATTTTTTTTTACATTGGAATATAATTGCATGATTTCCTCACTCCCTCTTTTCTCTCCTACCTTTTTCATGTCTATAACTCCTCCATCTCCCTCCCAAATCCTTCTTTAATCATTTTTGTTACCCATAGAAATTAACGAATAATCAAAAAATAGATCATGTTGGGTCTGTTCAGTGAAAAACTGAGGATTTCAAAGTTGAACTTTTTTTGACCAAAATAAGAATTCATTAAATTGTAATAATAATATAAATCTTAAGTTCACAATTAGTTTGTGTACCTCAGGAATGAAACAAAATCATGATTATGCTTTTGATGAGAGCAAATATTTGACTTAAATACCTTATATTCTATGTACTTATATATTTTGTTTGTTAGAGACAGTGTCTCATTATACATATCCAGCTGGCATGGAATTCACTATGTAGACTTATCTGGTCTTCAACTCACAGACTTCATTTTACCTCCCAAGTCCTGGCATTAAATCCCTGTGGGGATCTACTTTACCTTAAAAAATTATCCTGAAATTATAGTAAAACTGAATATCTCCTCAGACAATAATTAATACAGAGTCTTGCTAATGCTACTGCTTACCAACTACAACCTGAGAGCAAGACCCTATTTCTGAAGATAGCATATATTTATTTTATGGAATATAGAAAAATAGAGCTGATGTTCAAATAGAAGATTTACCTCTACTGGATACACGCACTACTGGAGAAAAAGAGTAATGAGTTTCCTCCCCAACCACAATCAACTATGATCCCTGTAAGCTATAATAGAGACCTGTTTGTAAGATAAGACCACTGGTCAATAGTGAAAGGTATGATGTGGACTTTTTGTTTAGTTTATGGTTTTCTCCATGAGATGCAATCTATTCTAAACAATGTTAATGAGGTGAGGAACCTTATACTAGATAGGTCATAGGCCCTATGAGAAAACCTACTTCGGAATTCTGCTAAATAACATAGCAATAAAACAATTCCTAATGGCATATTGCTATACCCATTGATCAGTATACCACTCAACCCCCATCAGAGAAGCTTCTTATAGCATATGGTAATTAAATTAGAGATCCACAAATAAACAAGAGACTTTGGAGTATTTAATCTCAGGTGTGATGTCTTTATCACAACTTTACCTTCTTGGCTCAGGGATATGTGTGGAAGAGGAGGTAGAAAGATAGTAAGAACAAGAGGCAGTGGAGAACTCTAAAGTAATAGCATTTTTCAGACGCAATTAAAGTTGGTGCACCCATGAACTAACAGAGACTGTAATAGCATGCACAAGCCTGCAAAAGTTCAAGCTAGACACAATTTTAGCATGGTGAAGGTAATTAATACAAAGTGTCATCACTAACAAAGAAACTATTTACAATTGATAGTTTCTAATAGACTCAGAGAAGGGAAATCTGTTTTGTTCAATGAGACAATACTGGATATGTCAATTCCATACTCTAGTGCAGGCCCTGTGCTCTGGAGTAGCTGGGCAATACCAATCAGACTCCATACCTTTTGGTAGTGTGTGTGTGTGTGTGTGTGTGTATGTGTGTGTGTGTGTGCGCGCACACACACACATGTGCGTTAGCACTTTGGTTTTGTTCTGACACTGTGTTGTTTTTTTGTTTTTGTTTTTGTTTTTTTTTGTTTTCAAGAAGAAGAAAGAACATGAAGTTTGATGAGTAGGGCAGTGGGTTGTATCTGGGAGGACTTGAGAAAATGAGGAGGATTTTCTCCTCATACAAACAAATACACTGCATAAAACTCTCAAAAAGTAAAACCATAAAAGCTACTAATAATTTTAATAATGGAGATTCATATACAATAACAGCTATTGAAAAAAGAGGCCATTATTTGGAAGGAGAGTGTGGAGGGGTATATAGGAAGGTTTGGAAGAAGGAAAATGGAGAGAGAGCAATGTTGTCATTAAACTATTATCACAACAAATGCAAAAAGAAACAATAATATCACATAGACAGGCACGGATGAAAGAATAAAAGAAAAGATAAAATCATCACTCTGAAGATAGCTAATACAAAGATCTTTTTACTGCTTAAAATTTTGTCAGATCATGTGTCAAAAAATGTGCCCAGGTTTAGAGCTTATGTCTACTTGACCAAGCCTGAATTCAGGCACTGTATATGAAGTCACAGAGAAGTTCAAGTTGCCCTGCGAGGTAAGAAGTGACCAAGAAAGAGCCTCTGCACTGAAGAATGCTATATGGCCTTGGTCTCAACAATTCTCGCTCATACAAACCCTCCTCTTTCTCGCCAATTGGACTCCCAGAGCTCCACCTGGGGCCTGGCCGTGGATCTCTTGCATCAGGTTCCCTCAGTCACTGGATGAGGTTTCTAGCATGACAATTAGGGTGTTTGGCCATCCTATCACCAGAGTAGGTCAGTTTGGGCTTTCTCTCAACCATTGCCAGCAGTCTATTGTGGGAGTATCCTTGTGGATTTCTGTGGGCCTCTCTCTCACTTTCCTTCTTCCTAATCCCATGTGGTTTTCACTTATCATGATCTCTTTTTCCTTGTTCTCCCTCTCTGTTCTTGATCCAGCTGGGATCTCCCGCTCCCCCAAGCTCTCTTTCCCTTGACTCTTGTCCTTCATTACCCCCACTCACATCCATGTTGTTCATGTAGATCTCAACCATTTCTGTCATTGGGCAATCCCTGTGTCTTTCTTGGGGTCCTGTTTGCTAGGTAGCCTCCCTGGAGTTTTGAGTAGCAGTCTAGTCAAAAGCACAGGAACAAATAGCCAAACGAATGGAAACACATGAACTATGAACCAATAGCTGAGGAGTCCCCCACTGGCACCAAAAGAAGAGGAGGAGGAAGAGGAGGAAGAAGATAAAAGAGCTGTAGTTCCAGAGAACTCATAACTAGAGGTATTCCTTGCCTTTGCCATGAAAAGTCAAATTTAAACTGTCATAGAATCCTCTAAAGGATATTTTAATTTAAACTGGTGACAAGGTGTCAGAATCTTCAGAAACTGGCAGATAGAAACATAATTTTCTTTGAGAAAGATTAATTTTCCATAAAGTACCAAAGTTAGTTATCAATTTCAGAAACAGAGAACGTGTTCTGGGATTGAACAGTAGTGAAATGACACTCGGCAAAATAAACACAGGTAGGGGCCAGTGACTGGATTTACAAACTTTGGCTTTAAGATCATTATATTTCCACTCAATGGAATTTAATGTAAATGAAATTTACTGATGGGGGACTGTCTTTTTGTACACTGAAAATATGTGTTCTCTGATTGGTTGATAAATAAAGCCATTTGGCTAATGACAAGGCAGTTAGAGGCAGGCAGGAAATTCAAAGAGAGAGACAGGAAGAAGGTGGGAGAGATGACAGAGAGCTGCCCACGGAGCAACATGTAATGTGATGCAGGTAAGGCCATGGAACATGTGGTGGTGATACATAGATTAATAGTTATGCGCTAATTTAAGATATACGAGCTAGCTAGCAAAAGGCTTGAACCCTGGCCATGCAGTTATAATTAATATTAGCCTCTGTGTGTTTACTTGGGTCTGAGCAGCTGTGAATGAGGTGGGACACAGAAAAATTTAGCTACAATTTACAAATGCTAAGTGTGAAACTTGAAACCACACCTAGAACCTAATTCCAGGTCTAACATTGTCTCCATGAAAACAACTAAGGATCCCTGATAAAAACTCATGTTCTATGGCTGAGACAAAGAATGTTCACTATGTATTAGGAATATGTGTTAGTTATACTAGCAAGAGAGTACTTAAAAAACCAACAGTCTTTAAAAAAAAAAACACTAACATGACAATCATTTTTTTGTTATTCTTTTAAGACTATCTCAATAAGGTGAGGAATTTTGGTTTATAAACTATTTCAACTTGTTTCAAGTACAAGCTACAAACTAAATCCCAGAGGACAGTAGTCATACTTGAGATGATAATACAGTAAGGAAGTGACACTCATTATATAAGAATTTAGAAAGTCAATATAGAAACAAAGGTTTGATTGGCTGGGTGTGCCAAGGAGGAATAATCTAAGAAATGTCATAGCACCACCTGCACTCTGTATGCAACTATTGGCATTGATCACTTCTGAGAACTTCACACCAAGGAGGTGAATTTCACCAGTTAGTCAAAATAGATGCAGCTTTGTGAACTCTTTCAATTAAAGTCTTAAAAATATGAGTGTTGATATGCACACAGAGAGTCGTTATCCCCTCCCATCTTACAGAAGATCATTTTGCAGATTGAGAAACTAAACTTTGGTCTAGGAAATCATTTGTCTCAGAGATATAATTCACAATGAACATTCAGGTAGTAATTTGCAAAGTCTCTAGTAAAACCCAAATCCACTCTTCTGGCTGCTTTAAATGTGTGTATATATATATATGTATATACATATATATATATATATATATATATATATATATATATATGTAAAATGTTAAGCAAATATCTTTTTTTGTCTTTAAAATATAGTGTTTCCTTCATTTAAAATTAAGCCTATGCACCTCTGCAGATGTATTAGTGTCTGAAGTCAAAGTGGAACACAATGGAATAGTTAGGATTTATGGTTGTCCTCTATTTACCCTGTGATAAGTGGTTGAATTTATTTCACAAACATAGCTAAGTATTACAAAATGCACAAATCAGTTTTCACTGATTTCAGTAGCTTTGAAACTTTTACAAAGTATGCACATCAATATGTCTCTGCTCTTAATTTCTACATAAACATTCTCTTGATCATTAATTACTCATCCTGGTATTTGATTGGCACTTTACCCTCATCCCGACCAAAGTATTGGGCACAAAAAATACATCCCTAATGAACTTCCTTACTTCTGTTTTTCTGTTTGAGACTGTTTAGTGTGAGTTCATTGAACAACATACCTGCTGCTGGATGTTATAGTTTCAATAGGAAATTCCTTCCAGTTTCATGCCTACGTTGTAGACACAGCACAGACAACAACAGTGCTCTCGGCTGTACTGTCGATGCGGGACCCTCACTGGAACTCCTCTCGGTTATCCTGTTTTTGCCTGTGCTGTGGAGATCCTGCAGTTTTGGTTCTGCAGAAATCATCCCTTCACGTGCACCAGCAGATCACAGACAGAGTGGTAATTGAGGTGGGCTAACACATGACCCTGGTTTGGGGCCTAGGTAGTTGCAGGGTTGGTCAGCCCACCAGCTCTCTTTTCCTCACCATCAGGGCTGCATTGCCTTCGTGAGTTCACCCTTTGCAGCTCTGAGTGAAGAGTGGGGCCAGTTCTCCTGCTTTCATGTCCTGGCGTCAGATCTCCCACACCTTCAGGGCCATTTGCAAGTAAAGATGTATGGACAAAAGGATTTACTGTGTGACTCACTATGTCACACTACAGCTTCCACGATGAGGTTTCCCCATCTTTTTTGTTCTTTTCTTTTTTCTCTTTATTTGTATCTGGGGTGGGGTGGGGGTCCTGCAAAGGCAGATGTATAAGGATGAGAGATGAATGGGATCAAGATGTATGATGTGGCCAGCCGGTGGTGGCGCACGCCTTTAATCCCAGCACTTGGGAGGCAGAGCCAGGCGGATCTCTGTGAGTTCGAGGCCAGCCTGGGCTACAAAGTGAGTTCCAGGAAAGGCGCAAAGCTACACAGAGAAACCCTGTCTCGAAAAAAAAAAAAGATGTATGATGTGAAAGACACAAAAAATAAGTAATAAAAAGAAGACTTTGGGGGTGGGTGAGGATTCATTCTTATAGCAGCCCACTCTTCTGAAGTTGACTTTGTGGAATGGGTATTATCTTTCCAGAGGTGGAGGCTCCCTGAGAAAATGAGCACATTGAAGAACATAATAAAATCATACAATCTATTACACAGGTGCACTCACAACACTTATTTAGCTTCTGTAGAAGTACATTTACTGAAATACATGTCATATACCTTGCAGTTTCCACATTTGAGTGATATAGTAAATGAATTTTTTTGTACATTGAAGTTCTGTTTAATTGTCACAATCAAATTTACAGCAATTATATATCTCGCAGTGGAAGTCATGGAAGATTATTTTTAGTTACATTCCTCAATGCCAGGCACCCAGTCCCAGAAAATTACCAATCTACTTTCTATTTCTATAGATTTGCCAATTCTATACATTAATGACTAACTAAAATAATAGTTTCTACATTCATTCATACTGTTTTTATGCATGCCTTTGCCTTGCTAACTTATTTTCCATTGTTCAGATCCTATCATAAGTACACTGTCTATTAATCATCTAATGGACAATGATGTAATTCCACATTTTTCTTATTCTTTTGCTATGAAATAAATAAACATTTTTTTAATGTAGCCGTAAGTTTTCATTTCTTTGGTTTATGTTCTCAGGAATGAAATTTCCAAAACAGACAATAATTTTTAGAATTAACATTTCATAGAACTTCCAAAGTTTTCCAGAGTATATGTGAGCATTATTTTATAGTGTCAGCAGTGCTGATTTTTGTACAACATTATGCAGTTTAGGCCTTTTTACTTATATGACTTTGTTACATGGTGAGAATATAGCAATGAAGAACATAGACACTCACCAGTCACAGGCTCCTATCACTGAAAATTATCAGCTTTTTCTAAAATTATTGAGAATATATGATGTTTCTATATAATTGATTTAATTTGATCATAGCTACATTTGGTTTTCTCTTATACTTTTGAGTCTTCAAGATTCTTGTATTTGACTGAAATTCTACAGAAACACATCATGAACTCATTCTGATAATTTGTAACTTATGTAACTAAAAAGACAGTAGGACTCACTTTCTGAGCGCTGCCCTGGCATTCACTTTCATTCATTGTATAGCACAAGAACTTTGCATACAGATTATAAACTCTCTAGAGTTGACGTCTTTTGCTATATACTGCCTTGATGGTTTTAAGTTTAAAGACCCAATCCCCTGATTCTAAATGTGACTGGTGGCTGTTTGGTGCTGATAGGGAAAGGGATGAGTGACAAATGGGGAAATAAAAATAACTTTCATCTCTCTGAACAGAGCCCTAGAACCCAGTTTTGCACCCAGCTTTGCCAAGGATCTGCTTCCTGTCATAATTTGTTCTCAACCTCAACTATCAGGTTCAGATCCACAACTCTTTTAGATATTTTGTTTTCTCATTTTCCCCCTTTTTAAAAAAAGCTAACATCATTTCCTTCTCAAAATGTACTTGCTGAAGAGGCTACTCAAGGAAAGTCTGGGAGGATATTTGGTTCCTCATTTCACTTTAGAGAGTAGTTATTGGACCCTTTGGTGGGGCAGCACTGCGATTTCCATTTGGGGGAATTACCTTATAACAGAGCACTATTCTTGTATCCTATCAACTCCTTTACTCCCTAGATGGTAATTGATATGGGTAGACCAGTGCTTCCCAAACTTTAGAGCCACTCAGGGAGGTTTTTAGGCAGATCGCTGCTTGGATGGCATCTTTGGAGATTCTCTCCAAATGAGCCTTGGGTACATCTTAAACAGTCAATGTATAAAACCACTTCAGGTGATTCCACATGCAAGGCACATATAAAGACCATAGCTCTAATGCACCTGCACATGCAGACATCAAATGACAAGCATTTCTAGTAAATCTCTTTCTAATTATATGGTAAGCAATATAAATGTCCTTAGAGATATTTTCTAATGGGTCAGGGAGACTGTTTCATCGGTAGAAACATTTGCAGCTTGGCTTGACAACTTGAAATCAATTCCTCATGCCAACATGTTGGAGGAAGAGGGCTGATTAGGGCAAGTAGACTTCTGATTTGTGCAACTGGTTTTGAATACACAGAGGAAGAGACAGAGAAAAAATGTTTAAAAGTTATTTTCTGTTGTCAAACTTTCGAGTAGTTATATAGTAAATAGTTGACCATGTTTTTTAATCACTTTTCTTAATTAGTTTAGTTTAATAAAAATGATTTTTAACAAGAAAATGGGTTTGTCTTCATCATTTGCCAGCATATTTCAGCTACTTAGTATTATCATATTAATTTGAACCAATTAACGTCAAGTAGATATCAGATGGACATTTAAACTTGTCCATTTCAAGTCCTTAATCTTTTGTGCTAATGAAAAATCATGTAGCCAGGCAGTGGTGGCATATGCCTTTAATCCCAGCACTCTGGAAACAGAGCCAGGCAGATCTCTGTGAGTTAGAGGCCAGCCTGGTCTACAGAGCGAGATCCAGGACAGGCACCAAAAACTACACAGAGAAACCCTGTCTTGAAAAACCAAAAAAAAAAAAAAATGAAAGAAAGATCATGCAATACGTTGTTTTGTGAAAATAGCTTGAAACATTTGAAATTTTTAACAATACACTGACATATTTAATAATAAAAATGTTTTTAAGATATAATGATATCCAAACTGACTTAAGAAATAGATAGTTGTGGTACCCTATCTATCCCTGTAAGACATTTTATGTCTACTTCTTACATCTATTATTACTAGAACAACTGTCGATCTAAAGTCCATGTGTTCCTATGAACTTGGTTCAGTTGTCTCTGTAGATTTCCCCATCACGATCTTCCCCATCATCCCCTTGCTCATGTAATCCCTCTTCCCTTTCTTCGACTGAACTCCCAGAGCTGGACCTGGTGTATGGTTGTGGATCTCTGCATCTGCTTCTATCAGTCACTGGATGAAGGCTCTATGATGACAGAGTATTCACCAATTTGGTTACCAGGGTAGGCCAGTTCAGGTGTCCTCACCACTGCTGCTAGTAGTCTAATCTAGGGTCATCCTTGTGGATTTGTGGGAATTCCTCTAGAACTTTAGACTGACAGCTGTGGAACTTGTATGGGACCAGACTAGACTCTCTGCATAAGGGAGACCGTTGTATAGCTGGGTCTGTTTGAGGTGACCCGGCTGTGGGATCAGGATCCATCCCTGGTGCATGAGCTGGCTTTCTTGATCCCAGTACCTATGGTTAGATACCTTGCTCACACCTGATATAGAGGGGAGGGGTTGGTTCTGCCTCAACTGAAAGTACCAGGCTTAGCTGTCCCCCCATGGGACAACTTACTCTGTTGGTGGAGAAGGAGGGATGAGAGGGGGATCTGTGGTTGGTATGTAAAATGAATAAAAAAAGAAAAAAAATAGTAGAACAATATGAACAAACAGCAAGCATAATGAAACAAATGATAATGCTTGACAACATAGAGCACTGATACCAGGTTAAGTAAGGCACTAATGCCCAGATATAAATCCAGAATATTTATAACATTTTTACTGTTTTCTTAAATTTACCACTCATTACTGAGAGACAAAATTCTGTTAAATTCTGTAACACTGCCTCATTCAACAGAAAGCAGGAGCAACTTCACAGTGCAGACTTAAGGTAATTCAAGGGTTACTGTGAGGCTTTGGTAGAAAAAAATATTTTTCCTACACTATGAATCATAAACTTAAGAAACTATTCAAATCAGAAAGAGACCAAAGAAAAGAAAAAAATAGAATTTAACTGAGAGAACATCAAATATTAGCTGAAAGAAAAAAAATATGGTATGAGAAAATTAAGCTATATTAATTTTTAGGCAGAGCTAAATCCCAGTGAACTTTATTTCTTATTTTTAATTATAAAGATCAAATCCATTATTGGGGAATACAAATATCATTGAAATTATATAACAGAAACTCATTATTTCTGCCTTTAAGTGTGCCTGTACTAATATGGCACTGTGCTAATTCCCTAAGCTTTTTCTTTCCCTTTTCCAAATCACATACACTTTATGAAGCTTCCTTCATGTTTTTACAGTGACTGAAACCCATGGTTCATTACAATGAATATTTTTATTCTAAGCAAAATAAATTTTGAAGAAATTAAGAATATTGATCTTCTAATTTAGACACATAATCAGCTTTGTTGGATGTCACTCTTCTCAGCATGGCGCCACCGATGTTGCTTTTAGAGATCTGAAAGATTCCAGCTGGCCACTGTGAATTCCCATTCAGACCCCACTGTGGTCACAGTGTTGCCTTTTTTGCTTCAACCTATTTCTCTCAAAAATGTGGAGGGTATAGGTATATTGGGCTCCTTAAGTAAATATTTAAATTTCAAAAGCAGAGGGAGCTTAGACATAACTATGGGGTGACATATAACACTAGATTATTAAAATTAGATGGGAAAGCAACTCTAATCCAAGCATTAAAAAATATCAAACCTGAGGTTAGCTCAGAGTGTATTATTCTATTTTCATTTTAGAAGTAGCCATAAAAATAAGGCATTATTTTTCCAGGTAGCACACAACAAAATACAACTAATTTTTTTTTCTGTCTGGAACAATGGTTAGAACGCTATTACCTAAAAGGCTGGGGTGAAAACTAATGAGATTTTGAGACATGATTGTATCATGAAAGCTCATGTGTCATCATTGGAATTATCCACTATTGAGCTCATAACTGAATGGGTTACTGGGAGGTAATAGGTATTGTAGATATTGATATCTATATGGAGGAAGCATGCCATTGATTGTGTACACTAGGGTAATATGCCTGATGCCAAGCCATTTAATCTCTGTTACTTGGATGCTCTAATATGAGCATATTTATTCCACCACCATAAGCACACTGCCCTCACCAGATACCTATTGGGCCAAGAAACTTGGAGTGATACTTCTGAACTGTGAGCCCAGACAATCTTTACCTTTTCAGGTATTTTCTTATGGCAAGGCAAAGCTAACTACCATAACTACTTTAAATATTTAAATGTAAAGCATGTTGAAATAGGGTGTGCCCTATTTTGTCTTAAATGCTGTAGTTCTGAGACAGTAACATTGTAATGATGCACCCAAGTTATTGATAACATGTCAAAGAAACTCATGATACACCTTGATTATAAAAATTATATATAACATTATGGGTTTATATATAATATATTATATAATATTCATCATATATATTCTTCATGTATATAAAATGTATAAAAAATATATATATTCTTCATGTATATAAAATGTATAAAAAATATATATATATTCTTCATGTATATAAAATTTTCATATTTTGCAAAAGATAGGAAATGAATTCCTTTTCAGGCCATAAATTCCTCTAATGCAGAATATAAATTTCCCTGCTGGTTGCCATTTCACACACAAAAGCTGGCAAAGAAAAAGCTGACTGTTCTTTGGTTTTCCTGTAATTGTTGTGGTATACTTTGAGCAAGTATAAATGATTGAGAACAAAACACATTCCATTTTGGAGTTAGGTTGCTGGTTGACATGGAGTTATCTGAAGCTTTTAGTGGAGGAGGGTAAACTTGGACCAAGGAAATATCGGTAGAAGAGGTGGGCAAATAGAACATGAAATAGGCTGGTGAAATCTTGCTGTTAGAGGTGATAGAAGTTGGAAATTACTATTACTTACTTTACCAGTTTCCCACTGTCCAGTGTGTCAGACCCCATCCCTTGCCAAAACCATTTATTTTTCTGTCACTATTTGATATTTGAGTTTATAAATTGTGTTTTTAAATATATTCAAAAGAGTCACAAATTCAATAGTACTTTGTAAATTTAAAACTTAGGCAATTCAAAAGGGGAGAAGGGGAAAAATGAGTTAGTGATGTTACTAACACTGGAGGGTGAGGTAAAGCATATAATGGTCCTCTTGGGAGGGATTAGTAAAACTAATCATGTTTAAAAGGCATAAGAAAAATAATTGTTTAACTTTATAAGTTTATTTTTTTTCATTTTTCTTTATTAAGAAATTTTCTACTCACTCCACATACTATGCACAGATTCCCCTTCTCCATCCTCTCACCCCCAGCCCTCTTTCCCAAGCCACCCCACATCCCCACATCCCCCAAATCAAGGTCTCCCATGGCGAGTCAGCAGAGCCCAGAACACTGAGCTTAGGCAGGTCCAAGCCCCTTCCCACTGCACTAAGGCTGTGCAAGGCATCACACCACAGGCACTGGATTCCCAGAAGTCCGCCCATAGACCAGGGACAGATCCTGATCCCCCTGCCTGGGTGCCTTCTAGATATGGAAGAAAAATAATTTTATGATTATATCTCTGAATTTTATAATCATATGTGTATGTATGTATATATGCATCTAAGCATAACTATAGAAATTATAAATCTGAGGACGAGTTGAAAGAATATAAGAAGAGTTGGGGGGATGGAGAGACATGAAATGGACATGATGCAAATGCGGTATTCATGTATGAACTTATAAAAAATACATTAAAAATAGTTTTTCACTCTGGAAGATTTTAGTATTATTCTACTTTCTCAGGAATCACTCTCTGCTTACTGATCAATGGTGCAAGTAAGGAGAACTAGCTCTGCTGATGTTTTCTTTATAGGCTTTACATTTGCTGTCAACTAAAATCTTATATAAGTGCAAGTGGTACCTTAAATAGTATTCTGGCATTTAAAATGCTCACACTTTTCATGTTGCTGAATTGAACTATTGATTCGAGACTATTTATTCAGTCACTTTATGGTGCTCTAGAGACTTAGATGAGTTTTATATTGCCTTGAGAGAGTCATGCTTAAAAGCTGCTTCTTGCCAACGCCATTAAGACAACTGTTGTCTCTTTGGCAAGCAGAATTCTGAAACTAAACAAAAAATGAAGAATTCTGTGGAGACATTAAAACTTGAACATTTAGATAAGGAAGGCTTTGCTATTAATTTCAGTTAAATAAGTTTTATATTTGTTACATGTGTCTGGACTCGTATTAGTATATACTTAGAGATAGAGAAGGGAATTTGGGAAAGTTACATGATTTGTTGCAGGAAACATAATGGTAATGCAAGACTGGAATATAATTTCATTTATAATAGACTTTATGTCACAAAGGTCATCTTTGACACTTATTATTCATGCTGGACTCTAAGGTTTGGACTTGGTTCAGATTTATTCCAAACATGTTTCATTTTAGAATCCAGAAAGAGGGGGAATACATTTTTATAGCACCTTCTCAGGTAAAGTGATGGTTTCCTGTAGAGAGATGTATCGAACTAAGCTCCTGTATAGCATCTGCGGTCTTGTGGCAAGTCGCATATCCATGCTCATCACCATATATGGGAGTTAGATTAGAGTTATAAAACAAAGTGGGCACAAAAGAGAAAGATAGAATTTGAGTCATATGCAGGGAAACATTATTTATCTGTAAAAAGTGGCACTTTTTGTTATTCTGTTTTCATACCACATTACAATGATATCAATAAATACATTTACATTAGTCATGAGTTAAGCTTAATTTTACCCATTTCATGTATTACTAAATTCTATGTTAACATTTTCATAATTTCATAATACATTATTAGAAGTGAAACTTGCTTATGGGTCTTATTTTCTGTTTTTTTTTTAAAGTTAGACTTTAGTATTATTGGGGTCATGTTTACTGTGTAGAATAAACTTCGTGGCACTACATCTTCATTTGTTATTTCACAAAAAAACAAAAAAGGTGCAACTCCTTAAAAGAGAAAATATGTTTAAAAGGTTTACTTTGATTGAAAATGGTAACACAAATATAAGTAAGTATTATTAATGTATGACTTAGTGAGTCTTCAAGCTTACTGGTAATGTTTTTCTCAATACTGAATATGCTGTCTGCAGTTACTTCAGAATAATTTAAATAGTCATAAATTATTTTCTTGTTCAATTATGATTATCATTGAATAGTTATGATTTGTTATGATTATCATTTAACATTTTTTAAAATACAATTACCTTTTATGTCATTATTTTGGACCTATAAAATTAAGCTGACATTAAGAAATAATTATCTTATCCAGCTTACATGCTTATTTTTAACATGAGTGTTTTTTATCACCAATCTCTCATTCAAAGTTAGATGTATTTTATTTTTATGAATATTTTGATTGCATATATAAATATATGTATGTATATATGTGCACCACATGCATTCCTGGTGTCCCATGTATGTAGGTGTAGTGGATAAGAGGTCCTTGTGCACATAGGTGAGCACGGAAGAAACCAGGAAACATAAACACTCAGTCTTGTCTCTTCAAAGGAAGGAGATGTTTGCCTCTCTTTCTCCCAGAACACTGGGGAAGGGTGTAGTTTACAGCCAGGTTATCCTTTGCTATCTGTAGTGTCAGGCTTCAGCCAAATCCACTGGAGTATTATGTTTGTTTATCCCAGACCTCCCCCAAGCACCAGTCTTGAGCACTGCTTCTCAGTCCGTAAAACCGATCCTAAGAGAGATGTTACTTGTACTTTACAACTGCCTAAGTAACTTCTATTTTATCCTATGATCAGGCCAAACCTTGACTCACACAGGAATTATGTTTTCCCCAGTCTTTCTCCCTAGACTTGAGCACTGTTTCTAAGTCAACAGAACCCATCTTTATGGAAGAAGCCATACGTACTTTGTAAAGAATTTAAACATGAGCATGTCTTAAGTTTGTTGTACACTCAGGACTGATGTAATTGTTGCTAGGAAACTGTTTCCCTGTATTGTCCTGTTTTTAAATATGGTTAAGATGAACCAAGAGGTGTCAGACTCCAGAAGTTTGGCCCAGCAACGGCTAACTAAACTGGTCTTCTCTCCTCTGGATTGTTTTCCTGCTGGCTGTGAGCTTGCAGGGCCTCCCACATCTGGAGCACAGAAGTCATCAGATATCGTGGGACTGAAATTATGTATGGTTGTAAACCACCATGTGGGTGCTTAGAAGCAAATCGGATCTTCTTGGATTATAGCCAGCGCTTTTAACTGCTGAGCCATCTCTAGCTAACCCCTCAAATTTTAATGCATGAAAAATGTTTACTCATACCTATTTCATCACTTGCCTGAGTGTCTAGGGAATAGAAATGAAAGAGAAATTGACCATTTTTTTTTCTTTTAAAGGCAAAGTCTGTATGTTGGGATTTAAGTAGTGACTAAAAGACTAGCTACACATCTCTTCATAACATGGCAACTGATAGCACCACATTTCTAACTTAAACCAAGAAATGCTAGACTTGTTGACATCATGGAATCAACATAAACCTATAGTTACACCTCACCTCCACCTCAACTTTGGGATTATTTTATTCATCAGCACATGATTGTTTTGAGGTTATGTCCTCAGGCCTCCAATTACACCTATTTTAAATGTGTAACTATCCATAATGACTTGGTTGTTCATCCAACTCAAACACATTTTTATCCAAATTAGGATGTATCATTTAATTTTGATCTTTACACAAAACGTATTGCTCCTTTAGGTAAGAAGAAGTACATAAATATAACTCAAATATTTGTATTTTCTACTGAATAGGAGCCAATTAGCACTTCCTATAGAAACACTTGTTAGCTAAATGAATGGCAGGTCTTTTCACCAATAATTTCAATCTCAACATAACCTAAATTTGTCATACCTAGCCTTCTGTTTTCTATCTAACATGTCCATGATATCACTCTTCCATGCCCCAAGTTATTTTGTCCCACCCACACCACAGAATGTTGCTAGTTTCTCATTATTATGTAAAAATTCTCAAGCATTCCTATTACTCTTATTAGGATTTAAGAGATCTGCCTCATATTATAACTAGAACTGTCACCCATAAAAAGCCTACATTCCATTTCTTTCCTCTCCATTCAAGCAGATTGACAACTTCTATATTTTGAAAGTCAAACTTTTAGCCCATTATTTCTTACACCTGGCAGTGGAACCTCTTTGAAGAAAAACATATACCTTCAATATTAAGACAATAGAATGTAGGCACAAGTTTTTGAGTCTGGCCAGCAACTCCCAAATACTTAGTAGCTCTTACACTTACATTAGCCCATAATTCTTATCTATGTTAAGCCAAATGGCTTGGTACCTTTTCTCAGTGTGGCATTCTTGCTTCATTTCCATCCAGCTGGTGACCTCTGGCTCCAACCTTCCTATTCTCAGAATTCTCCCAATCTGGTCACCCTGCCTATAATTCCTACCTGGCTACTGGCCATTATGCATTTTATTAAACCAATTGGAGTAACAAATCTTTACAGTGTACAAGAGCATTATCTCACAGCATTTCCCCCTTTTGTCTAATTAAAAAGGAAGGTTTTAACATTAATATAGTAAAACAAAAGCAATTATTAAGTATGAATTACAGTAACAATATCTAATCCATTTGCATTTGATGAAATTAGAGAAAATATTTATCTATCTTATCTTAGTAAGTCTAAATTTTTATATCTAATTTATTTTCTATTGTAACTAAGGAAAATTATAATTACAACTATTTAGTCTTCAACTCCATCAAAGACTCCAGAAGGATGTAATGTTACCTAATGAGAGGAACATCAGGCTTCCTGGACAGTCATCCAAATCTCCTCTGCAGCATTGGGGCATCCATCTTTGGCCTACAAGCCTAATATATCTGACAGACTTATCTCTGAAGCAGGATTTTTGAAGGACCATTCCTCTTGTTTTGGCAAAGTTCTGCAGTCACTTTCTTTTATGTCCTGCTTGTCCAATTTGTACACCATACTGTCGGCAGTTGAGGCAAGGGCACTTCCTTTGCCCATATGACTAGCTTTTGCCATAAAGAAAACAAACTCCATATGGAGTATCTTTGATGCCCATAATCCTCTTTAAAGTAATTGGTGCTGCCAAAAGCAAATGTGTCTCACTGTCTAGAAAAGTCTAGGTTTGTAAAACATTTTTAATGTCATAAGTATTTGACAATATTTGAAGTATTTGAAGATTGCCTATCTATCTAAAATATATCTCTGTACAACCTTGAAAACATACCTAACATGACTGTAAGTTTGTTATTATGCATGACTACTAATCCATATTTCTTAATTATATATTACATTTTTAAATGAGCTGCATAAACACAATATCCTAAACAAGAGTTTATATCTACATATTACATTTTTACATGAGCTGCATAAACACAATACCCTAAACAAGAGTTTATGCATCTACATACAGAATAACATAACACACAGTATAATGAAATAAACTTTAAATTTGTATCAACAAACTAAAATCCATACTGATGTAAAAGATGTAAGATTAACAGTTGTTTTTTTTATTAAAGTAGATTTAATAATATACCCTTTCCCCCATCATTCTATATCAATAGAAAATATGAGAACTCAATTCCTTTAAATATTATCAGAAAATTAAAGGAAATTATGAACACAGGATAGAGGAAAGTAGAGAGAATGATGTATTGAGATGGTTGTTTAGTGAACAGAGGGTTCTTCAGGAGTGATTAAAAGTCTTGACACTTTTGATCAAGCAACTTCATTAGTAGGCCAAAATTACATCTACAAACTTGTTTTTGCATGTTTTATTAATATTTTCATTTAATCATGTCACAAGGTCTTGGGCTAATTAAGTTCAGGATTTCCTGTCCAGTAACTCTCTTCCTAGGGATCTTCTTTCTTGTAGCCACAGTAATGAATTTCCCAGTATACAAGGGAAATGATCATCTACAACAATGAAACTCCTATCATATTTCTAGTAAATGTGAGGCAAATCATCTTATCTCCAATTCCATTTCTCTTTCCTCAAAGTACCCAAACCATAGCTCTGTGGGCCTTGCAATCCTACAAGCTGACCTATCTTTTCTCAATGTTTCTCCATACAGCACATGTAGAACAGACCTTATGTGATCCTTGGAAAATTGATTCTTCTAGCATTTAAATATAGCTGGATTGCTTCCTGTGATGTCTTGCTAACTATTTATAGATTTGTGAAAACTATAAGAATTGCAACTTTAAATACACACACACACACACACACACACACACACACACACACACACACACACGGTGACGGGGTTGGTGTCCCCTCCAACAGGAAACATTAAACTAAATTTTTGCAAGAACCCGCAGAAGCGTATGACAATAAGAAAAGACAACTTACTCAAAGGAATTCAGGCAATACTATGAAGGGACAGCTGTCACCCTTGATGCCAAAAATAGATTTTTCCAGAAGTTCCCTACTTTGTCAATGACAACTTCTTTTTTCTTTACCTACTCTTTGTTGTATTTATTTTTGGCTGACTGAAACTCTAACTCCCTTTAATATGTGACATGTGGAAAGCACTTTTCTTCTATAGCTTTCTCCTCCTTTCCCTCCCCATCCTTTAAATAAAAGAGTATCAGAAATTCCTCACTCCATCTTTCAAACTCTAGCTGACACTCTTCATCTCTTTATCTCATTGATATATCTTCCTTGCCCCCAACTGTCCCCATCAAAACCTTACTGCTATTCATCTCAGAATGGCATATAACAGAGAACTTTCTGTTTGAAGTCCTTATTGATATTTAACTACTCCACATTATCAGCCCTTTCCTTCTCTGCAGGCACTAATTGGATCTGTAACCCTGACTTCTCTGAACTCTGTGTCCCTACTTCACCAGCATTAAGTCTTACAAAAAATGTAAGCCAACCCTTGTCCCTGGTAATCTTCCTTTTCTCCATCACTTTACCATCAGACTATAGGCTTTTTTTTCACTTCTATGAAATGATCTTGGCTTCCTGAAGCCTCACAATGATTATCAATGCTCTTATATAGAGATATTTACCTTTCTGTATAAGGGCAAATATTCAGAAAGCCCCTTTCACAACATTCAGTGTCTTTGGGAGCCTTGCCCAGTTATGTCTAATATTTTAAGTCACTGCCACATTTACTGACCCTATATAGTTACTGGAACTTAAATGATTACTTTAAAATCAATTAATAAAAGTATAGAGAAGTGAGCTCCCCAGGGAGAATCACTAGCTCTTTTCTTATGTTTACTATAGGAGGCACTATGCTCATTATGGGAATTTTACCATTGAAAACTGCTCTTAAATATTATTCTAAATCAGGGGAATAGAGCAGAGATCAAGGCCCAACGGCCTTCTTCAATGGCTGGAAGAGTAGCATAACAAAGACATCAGTTGGGTAAGAGAAAGGCTGGAAGTCTACCTACCCCATCCGTAGGTCTACTAAATTCAGTCACTGGTTTGCACAGAGGCATTTCAGAATGTCTGAAGGCTATCTGCGGCTCATTATAATATTCAGTAGACACCCCTGGGTGAACATTTAAGATGCAGACGAGACATGTAGTACACTAAGCTGTGTGTAAAACTCCATATAATAGGGAGAGGGAGCATGCATGAGAAAGTCTAAATAACATAGATTACTCTAAGTCCTGTGATGTTCAAGTGAAATGCCCCCAGAGCCCAAGCTATGAGGCACAGTAACCTATGTACAGTGGGGGACTTTGAGGCACTAAACATTCAGTTTGCTCCTGCCCACATTCGTCTTTGTATCTATACTCATTATGATGAACCACCTCTGCTCTCACTGCAGCTCTGTGCACATGCGACACAAGAACGTGGGCTTTCTTCAGAGGTGCCTTCTGAATGCATTCTCAGCTGACATGAATCCCTGCCTTGGTTTGAGACTTTGAGTCTACCAACTACAGTGACAGTTTTTCTTGCACAAATGAAGTGAACATAGACAAATGAGAGATGGCAAAGTGAGGAAAATGGATTGCTGCCAGGCCTGCAACCTGAATCTAAACCACAGAACATCCATGATGAATGGAGTGAACCTACTCCCACAAGTTACCCTTTGACTGCTGTGGGATGTCATTCTGTATGCTGTGAATATGTGTTGCTCTGATCAGTTTATAAATAAAACACTGATTGGCCAGTAACCAGGCAGGAAGTATCGGCAGGGCAAGCAGAGAGGAGAATTCTGGGAAGAGGAAGGCTGAGTCAGGAGTCACCAGCCAGACACAGAGGAAGAAAGATGACCAGGCAGAACTGAGAAAAGGTACCAAGGCACATGGTTAAACATAGATAAAAATTATGGGTTAATTTTTTTTTCTTTTTTTTTTTTTTTGGTTTTTTTTTTTCGAGACAGGGTTTCTCTGTGTAGCTTTGCGCCTTTCCTGGAACTCACTTGGTAGCCCAGGCTGGCCTCGAACTCACAGAGATCCGCCTGCCTCTGCCTCCCGAGTGCTGGGATTAAAGGCGTGCGCCACCACCGCCCGGCTAGGGATAATTTAAGTGTAAGAACTAGTCAGTAATAAGCCTGAGCTAATGGCCAAGCAGTTATAATTAATATAAGCCTCCATGTGTTTACTTGGGGGACACAAGTGGAAGAGGTTTGTCCTGACCACCAGCTGACAGACACAGAAAAACTTCCAACTACATCTGACCCATACTTCCCTGTGTTCACCATGTTGGTATGCCACACCCTTACATATCTACATATTTAAAAATGTAATTTTAAAGAAACAATGGGATCAAATCAGAAATTCAGTTATTTTTTTTTCAAGACATGGTTTCTCTGTGTAGCTTTGTGCCTTTCCTTGATCTCCCTCTGTAGACCAGGCTGGCCTCGAACTCACAAAGATCCACCTGGATCTGCCTCTTGAGTGCTGGGATTAAAGGCATTAGCCACCACTGCCCAATTTATAATTTTTTACACACTCTATACTCAGTTAACAATTTTATATCCCATTCAAAAAGATTTTAGAATTTTGGAGGGGTTCTTTGCCTAATAATGCTTTTTCAGGATTTAGAACAAAAACAAAAACAATCAAACAAATGAAAGACCGTAAAGTTCTTTTGCATTTATTATGAGTTCTAGTTGTGTGTTTTTATGGAATTACTGTGCTAGCATATGTGTGTCTCTCTTCATCAATATGTGTTTTTTTCTGCTTTTTATTTTGTTCCTTTTCTTCTGTTTGTCCATTTGTTTTGTCCTATTCCAGTTTACTTTATTATTATTCTTTAGATGCTTTTTTGTTTTCTAATGAAAGAGAGAAAGGGTGGGATTTAGCAGGGAATAGACATGGGGCAGACCTGTGAAGTCCTGCTAAAAATGTTTTGTTAATGAATTACTGAACACAACCACCTCATTCAAATATCAAATCAACTTACTCTTCCCATTCTGTGCCTCTTGCTGCTAGAAGAAAGGAAACATGTTCTGAGTCATTTAGACAAATAGGGTTCTTATGAGACTACAGCATGTAGCTTGAAGTTTCTCCAGTCTCACCTAGCCCATCGGTCCTGCAGCTGTTTATAAAATAATTACTCAGAGGCTTAGATTAATTACAAACTGTATGGGCAATGGCTTACATTTCTTGGTAGCTATCTCCATCATCTTAAATTAACCCATTTCTATTAATCTATGGCTTGTCACATGGTTGTGGCTTTCCTAGTCTGCTGGCATGTTGCTCCTTGGGTGGCGGGCAGGTGACTCTCCTGATTGTGCCCTTCTCTCTGTATCTCTGCTTGGGTTTCCCACCTGGCTGTGAGCTTCCTTGCCATAAGCCAAACAGCTTTATTTAGTATCCAATGGGAGCCACACATATTCACAGCATACAGAAAGACATGCCACAGCAATGGTATTCAGAAGATAGTTTTCACAAAATTTAGGATTCATTTTGCTATTAGTGTTTAGTCATCCTAAATTAGAAGTAAGAAAATCAAACTTATCTCATACACATCATCGATGTCATCAGCACTACTTGGAAGTAAAGCAAAGATGCGGCCAAAAGCTTGCTGGTGTAAGGTGAAAAGTGTTCATGAAAACCTTTCAAGTTTTCCTGAACAAATAGTCATTATGTATCTACAAGAATATTTCAATCACAGAACAATGGTAAACTTAACAATTTAAACTTATTAGCATAGCACACAGGATTAAAAAATAACAACAAGGGGGCTGGAGAGATGGCGCAGAGGTTAAGAACATTGGCTGTTCTTCCAGAGGTACTGAGTTCAATTCCCAGCAACCACATGGTGGCTCACAACCATCTACAATGGGATTTAATGCCCTCTTCTGGTGCACAGGCATATATGCAGGCAGAACACTATATATATATATATCTTAAACACTATATATAAATCTTAAAAACAAAACAACAAACCACATCCTTGATACCCATGTACATATCCAAAATAACAGATGGTGCTGAATCTTTTTTTTTTTTTGCTTTTCAACAATTTCAAGAATTTGCTTAGTTTAGGCGAGATAAGAGCATTATTTATAAATGAATGTATTTTGAAAAACATTGACCCATGTGACCTTACATTCAGTTCTTTATAAAGGCACTCAGGCAGAAATGAAGTGCCTGTGACATTTCTGCTTTCTTTGCTGTACTATTTAGTGACACTGGTAACTCAAGGATCCTGGTTTTATTGTGAAATTATGATGCCATGTGTTACTGATCAGAACTGAAGTTACTCATGAACTGAAGCAGAGTCCTTCAAGAAACTTTTGTCAAGCCACCTTTTAAATCCTTTCCAAAGAGGGAAGTTAGAAATGTTTTACAGACCGAAAGCTGGGATATTTTGAAAGAACAAGCACGCCTATTAATGTTAGTGCTTTAGAGGTCTATCTCTTTCACACATATTTTAGTCTTTGAATCACTCATCCTATTGGTAAGCATGCACCTATGCCCAGTAAACAATAATTTCTTAAAAGTTGTGTTTATTTCACATAAGCTTTCATGTCTGTTTTATGTAATTGACAACTCAATTTTCTCCCTCTCATCTTCCTTCCTTTTCTTTTAAAAATTTCTCTTCCACTTTTTCTTCCTCTGTTTTTTTTTCTGTCTCGGTTTCTCTCTCTCTTCATTTCTGCCAGCTGTTTTTGCTATCTGCAAGCTTTTTTCTTATATTTATAAATGTTCATAAATCTGTTTCCAAATCATCTTAATTTCTTTCGAAAATTATGTAACAATTCATGAACATACAATTTATTTGAAAAACAAACTGTTTCACAATTATTCTTTAATATTAATTGCTTTCCTATAATAAAATTTTATTTTCTTCTTAAATTTATTTAATTAATTAGCTAATTAATTAAGTGTGTGTGACGTGCTTATGTGAGCAGGTCCAAAGTGTCTGTGTTATCAGTGAGCTTGGTGGAGCAGGTTCCCCTTGGAAGGAGTAGTATCACATGGTGGAGTAAGTTCTCCCCTCCACCATGTGGCTTCCAGTTGTCAATTTTAGATCTTCTGGCTGAGCCATTTCTCCAGACCTATCTTCTCAGTGTTTACCTTTCATCTTTATATTTATTTTTATTGATAAGTTTTACCTAGTTGCCAGGTTATGTGTTAGACATTTAGTGCTATGAGTTCTCTTCCAAGCCCATCATTAGCTCTTTTATGAAGGTGTACCTGGGTACAGCTTCTGTCTTATGTCTGCCATTTTGGTGCATGCCTCATGTGCCCTTAACAATATCCATTCCCTGTTATCAGCATATACAATATAACAAGCATACCTACTCAGATTTGAGGTTATAACAGCTCATGTATATATTTAATATAATTGCCATTTGGATGGTACTGTGTGTGGTCGTTGTGTGTTTAGTATTTTGAACTTACTTGAATCATCCAAGACAGGCACCTGTGTCTATATTGTCCCATGCTGATTTTTCCTAATTTCTCCAGTAATTTATTTTAGCACTTTCAGGCTAGATACTTCAAAAATCTATCCTACCATCATGAATCTGGTTGGAGTTGATTTTGTATTTATTTTCAGTTTTGGTTAGAAATAGTGTATTTTTTATTTTCCCATATTTATAGCCAAACATTTTAAGCTCTGTTTTTATTAAAAACATTTCCAGTTTCTTGTCTCATATGTCAAATGCCTATGTGTGGATGGGTAAGTCACTTTGTCTCTAACGCTATATAAGTGTCCTATATTAACTACTCGGTCAGAATCTGCCTTATGAAACACAATGACCTTATAAAATGTATTTGCTGCTTTTTAATGTGGTGGTATTGTGTTCCCCAAAACATTGTGTACCCTAATACACTTATCTGGGGTCAGAGACAGAACAGACACTAGATACAAAGGCTAGAAAATGGTGGCACTCACGCCTTTAATCAGCATTCCAGAGGTAGAAATCCATCTGGATCTCTGTGAGCTCAAGGTCACATTGGAAACAGCCAGGCATGGTGACACACGGCTTTAATCCCAAGAAATGAGTCTTTAATCCCAGGGAGTGGTGGCAAAAACTGAAATATAAGGCGTGAAGACCAGAAACCAGAAGCTTTTGGCTGGTAAAGCTTTTAAGCTTTGAGCAGCACAGTTCAGCAGAGACCCATTCAGGATGAGGACACAGAAGTTCCAGTCCTCAGGAAACAGCTGAGGAATTGGCAAGGTGAGGAGGCTGTGGCTTGTTCTGCTTCTCTGATCTTCCAGCATTCACCCCAATAACTGGCCTTAGGTTTGATTTAATTAATAAAACATTTTAAGATTCCTGCTACATTTTAAGTTATTTTTCTCTTTTTAGATTATCCTTGTATGTTTTGTGTGGAAAAAAATATGACAGAGCAGCTTCTTCCTTCCAAAATTGATGTTACTCCCCAACTTCTGAAATGTTGTTGAGTTCTAGTTTATGCTGGCTATAATAGCTGGGTAGAAACAATGCTGGGACAACTCCAGATTTTGGCTTCAAGTGTGACCTTTATATCTGTAGGAACACTGCCATTTAAAAAAGAGCATACTGGAATTCATTTGGTTAATGGAACCAGACATGTGACTTGATTAATATAATGCTCCTGGACCCATTGACCTCAATAATATGGGTAAAGTAAGCTCAAGTCACCTGTACACCACAAGATCATTAAAGTTCTAAATTGTCAAAACCCATAAGTACTAATTTACACTTGATTTTTACACTACCTGAATTTAATGTAAATTTTATTGAGCAATTATAAAGCAGCATAAAATATCCTTTCAGGGTTTACTAAAGGTTTTACCATTATACAATTTCATTTAAGATTTGAAACTATTTGAATTTATTTTTGACATAGCATTTGAGAGATGACATTGATTTTATATGTTTACAATATGATGAATTACATATACAAGCTAAATTTCTTGTTGTTTTCTTCACTTAAATGCATAGCAGACCTCCATTATTCAGGGTGAAGAGGCGTAAGGATTTCATGACCCTACTTATAGTTTGAAATCACAAACAGTATTGAACTCTTCATATAGTGTTTAATATATATGAATATATTCATAGTTTATAAATTAGGGGTCAGCTATTCACAATAATAACTAATGATAAAAACAGAGCAATTTAATACCATAGCAAAATAACATTTATGAATATATCTTATTTCTCCCTTTATGTTTTTGTGTCTGTTTTTTCTTTTCTTTTTTTAATATTTTACTGTACTCTATTGGCTTTTGCATTTCAGCCCAGAGTAAAGAGTAGGAAACTAAAATTAGGAAGGGAAGCAAACTCTGAATAAAAGACAACTACTATAATTCTACTCACTTCGTGTGCTCAGTTTCTGTAGATTTTAGCCAATTTGATCCATTCTACTTTCTTCCTCTGGCCATTTATTTTCTTGTCTATGTGAAGATAATAGGCTTGCTAGAACCTTATTATTTATCTTCATGAGCCTATTTTCAAAATTGGAGCCATTTTTGTTTGTTTGTTTTTTTTTGAGATACAATTTCTCTGGCAGTCCTAGAACTCACTTGGCTGAACTCAGACTCACAGAGATCCACCTGCTTCTGTCTCTCCAGTGCTGGGATTAGATTTGTGTGCCACCACACCTGGCTAAAATTGGAAACCATTTTTAATAAGTGAAATAACATTAGCTTGACAAGTTCTTAACAAATCCTTTATTTCTGATTGAAATAACATTTCATGTGGAGATATATTTGTTAAATGGCTTTTTTATGTTTCTTAAAAATATTATTATCTCCCCTCTCTTCAACTGGACTCCTGGAGCTTGACCTGGTGCTTGGTTGTGGATCTTTGCATCTGCTTCCATCATCTACTGAATGAAGGCTCTGTGATGACAGCTAAGGCATTCACCGATCTGATTAATGGGGTAGCCCAGCTCAAGCACCCTCTCCACTATTGCTAGTAGTCTAAGCTGGGATCTTCTTTGTGGATTCCTGGGAACTTCCCCTGGATCAGGTTTCTCCCTGTCCCCATAATGTTTCCCTCTATCAGGCATTCTATGAGCAAGTGGCATCAAGATTATGATGGGGAAACCTACAGAGACAACCAAACCAAACTAGTGGGAACTCATGAACTTTAGACCAGCAGCCGTGGAGCCTCCAGGAACTGGGCTAGGCCCTCTGCGTAAGTGAAACAGTTGTGTAGCTTTATTTGCTTAAGTGGTCTCCTGGCAGTAGGATCAGTATCTATCCTTGGTGCATGAGCTGGGTTTTTGGAGCCCATTACCTATGTTGCTGTTGTACCCAGTTACCCAAAGACCACCAAGAGACCAAATCCAATACAAAAGCAAAAAGTCTTTTTATTTCGAGTTAACTGGGGACTCTTGGTCCATCTGACGCAGCAGAGCAGGAGAGACCCTGAGTAGCAATGGGGCAGGGTTTTGTAAAGCAAAGGGGTCTTGGGATCTACAGACAACATAGGAACAAACTCAGGATTGGTTTCTTCAAGTAGCAATCATGTTAGCAACTTTTAATTGGCTAGGGTTAGTTGGGGTTACAGTTATCCATTTGGGGGCAGGCGTGGACAAGTCCCAAGCTTTGTCCTTGAGCTGGCATGGAGGCTGGCTGGCCTAGCACATACTGAGTGTTGGGCTGGCTCAGTGCTCCAGGCTTTCACGTTGCCCCAATCATGTAGCTCTAAGTTGGTGAGGGGTCTCAGACAGTAAACAACTGTCTGAACCTTGAGCGATCAGAGTATGTGCAGAAAGGGTGCTGCCACAAGGATTATGTTGTTTGCTCATGGCCCTCCCAGAAACTGCTTGCTCAAGTCTCAGGAAACTGAAATTGAGGCCTGATCTCTGAGAGAAGATGGAGCAGCCTGTTATGGTGTCTCCCTGGTCCTTTCACTGGGATACCTTGCATAGCATTGATGCAGGGGGAGAGTCTGGGACTTGTCTCAGCTGAATGTACCAGGCTCTGATGACTCCCGATGGGAGGTTTTACCTTTTCAGAGGAGGGAATGGGAGAATCCATTGGGGGGGAAGGCTGGGGGGCGGGAGGAGGGAAGAAAGGGTGACTTGTGATTGGTATGTAAAATGAA
Source organism: Peromyscus maniculatus bairdii (assembly GCF_049852395.1). Taxonomy (NCBI): domain Eukaryota; kingdom Metazoa; phylum Chordata; class Mammalia; order Rodentia; family Cricetidae; genus Peromyscus; species Peromyscus maniculatus. The sequence continues at coordinate 51,253,025 of NC_134861.1, forward strand.
TAAAAAGTTTCTTAATATAAATAAGTAAATGAATAAATAAATAAATAAATAATTTCCTGTGGTGATATATTGTGTATCAAATAAAGCTTTTCTGAGGATCAGAGGACAGAGCCAGCCGTTATAGTAAACATAGAGGCCAGAGAGTGGCAGTACATACCTTGAATCCTAGCACTAGGGAGGCAGAGACCCATCTGGATCTCTGTGAGTTCAAAGCCACCCTGAACTACATGAGGTTGATTAGGTCTAGGAGAGAAACAGAGCCAGGCCGTGGTGGCATACATCTTTAGTCCCAGTACTTGGGAGTCACACACCTTTAATCTCAGCACTTGAGATCTCATGCCTTTGCCACCAGTATTTGGGAAGCACACATGCCATTAATCCCAGCACTAGGAAGGAAGTGAAATGGCTGGGCAGAGAAAGGTATATAAACCATGAGGAGACAGGAACTAGAGCTTTTTGGCTGAGGACTCAGAGGCTTGCAGTCTGGGATTCATGGAGATAGGATCTTGCCTTCCATTTGGCCTGAGGATTTGGTAGTGGTGAGAAATTTCTCCAGTGGCCTGTTTCTTTGACATTCTTTGAATGTCATACAAGCATACATGCTAAGAAGCATTTTTGGATATACCCTTGTTATTTATGTATCCTCCATTTATGGATGCCATTAGTCAAAATTTCTATATTATTTTTAAATCTGTTTTCATTTCTTCTATCTCTTTCAAGGGAATTTTATTCACAGGAGCATGTCTCAAAGGAGGTAGTAGTTCTAGCCAAGGGCAACAGGAGAATCAGGGTGTTCCACCCCCTCAGCCACACTTTGTTCCCTCTTTGACTCTATGTTCCTCCATATTTCTAATCCTACCTCACTGGTTACTTCTTCTAGAATTGAAATTCTCAAGCAGCCACACCTTCCCTTCCTAGTATTTTAATTTCATTTACCATCAAGAAATTGCTTGACAACTGTCTTGGTCAATGTTCTCTTGCTGCGAAGAGACACAATGACCATGGCAACCCTTATAAAGGAAAGCATTTAATTGGAGCTTGTTTATAGTTCCAGAAGTTCAGTCCATTATCGGAATGGCAAAAAGCATGGCGGCACATGGACAGACATCATGCTGGAGAAGGAATTGAGAGTTTATGTGTGGATCCACAGGCAGCAGGAAGAAAGAAATAGCCACTGAACCTGGCTTGGTTTTTGAAATCCCAAAGTCCACCCCTAGTGACACATTTTCTCCGATAAGGTCATACCTCTTAATTCATCTCAAGTAGTGCTAGTCCCTGATGGTCAAGCACGGAAATATATTAATGTATTGGGGGGCATTCTTATTCTTCAAGCCACCACAGCAATGCAGATTTGTTACTGAGTGGGTCCCATATCCTTCAGAACTCATGTGTGATTCCTAGGTTTAAGTATTTTGACTTCTTTCAAACACTTCACTTATGACTTCAGATCTTCTGTCACCAACACTTCTTTACAGTTCATTAACTTGAACTTTAGTTCTCTTTAGTCTATCAGCAAACATCTGCATTATCTGATTGTTTCTGAAATGATAGCACAATATTATGTTTCTCAAAATTAATGACATAAACAATTACAAGATATTTCACATCCCTTAGAGTGTTAAATAAACTAAGTAAAAAAAGTTTACAAACATGTGAAAAGAAACAAAATCAATTTTATCAATAGGCCTTCAATTTAGAAATGAGAAGGTACAAAATTGAGAGAGTATAATTATATAAATTCACAGGATATAATGAAGTTTTGTGTTGTGGATTGGGTAAAAATGTTCCCTATAGATCATGGATTGGAGCACTTTATTTCCAATGAGTAGTGTTGACTTTGAAAGGCATTGAAGCTTTGTGACACAGAGCCTAGCTGGTGGACATAGACCACTGGGCACAAGTCCTTGACACTTACCTCCTGGTCTGCTTCCAGGAAATACTCTGCTTCTTGGTTTTCTAGTAAGTGAGAAACTCTGAATGCTTCCATTGTTTTGGGTACAATTGTCCCCCAAACCTTGACTCTTCTATCACAATGAAATATACTCTCTGAACTTCTAGCCAAAGTACATCACTCCCCTTGGAAGTTTCTTCTGTCAGACATTTTGTTATAGCAATAAGCAGAGTGGACAAAAGGTGGCCCACATTTCTGTGGCTTTCTGAAATTTTATTTTCGTGATATAATACTTGACCCTGTAACTAATACTAGAGGTGATGACTTCTGGGAGAAGAGGAAAAATATTTCTCTATCGAATAAACATCATGACACAAGACTAGTATAGGTAAAGGTATACCACTTTTCTCAAGTGCTATAGATTCTGTAGGTGATGCCAGAACCTGGCACTGTTATTTTACATCCTGGTAGAGCATAAGTACAATACAAAGAAGAATTCTGAGGAGAAACAGTTGGAAAGATGGAAAGAACCAGGCCATTGTTGAAAAACAATAACTGTATGTACCAAGCCAAATTCAGCTGCTTCAGGTTCTTTTCATATGATAAAATTCATTTTCATTTTTTTACAGTGAATATTTGTTGGCTATTCAATTATTTCATCCAAAATAGCTGAGCTAGAAAAATTTCAAATTATTATTATATACGGTCTATATTTTCTGTTTATGAGGATCTTAAATTAATCTCAATAGAAAATGTATTTTTTTGATGCTAGAGAGACGACTTAGTGGTTGGGAGCACTGACTGCTCTTCCAGAGGACCCGGGTTCAGTTCCTAACATCCACATAGCAGCTCACAATTCCAGGGGACCCTCACACAGACATACATACAGGCAAAACACCAATGCGCATAAAATAAAAATAAATAAATTATAAAAAAAGAAAATGTATTTTTCCTCGTGTCTAATAAAATGAAATTTATTATTATACATTGGACATGCCTCTGTTTTTTTCTTTCTTTTACTTACTAAAATTTCTGATATTAACAACTTTGGAAATGAGGAGCCTTCACACTGTAGTTATTAACTTGAGGTTTGATTTTTTTACTTATAAGTCTGAGGTAGATAAAACACAAAATTAAGTTCCTCATTTTGCTGCATATCGAAAAGCTTTCTGATTATTGGGCTAATAGCATTTTATTTACTAGATTAGATGGAAATGTTTTTTAATCTTAGGGTATTTGCAACACAATTTATGTTATTAAATATCATTACTTAATGTGATGTATTTTAATAGTGCTTTTCTGTGAACCTCAGTGCTATTTAGTTTCCCTCTCAATATTTTCATATAGTCTACTGCTTTTAATTTGTGTAGCTGACAACCCATTGGCCCAAAATTTTATTACAGCCTTCTTTTTAATTTTGTAAGTGGCCCTGTGCTTTATGTTTATTTTTGTTGCTATAATAAAATACTTGATAATGAATAGTATATAATGAGCAGATTTTTTGGCCTTGTTCTTGAAGCTAACAAATCCAATTTTTTAGGAGTTATAGCTGGTCATGTTCTTGGTCCTATAACATGATATGATGGGTGACATCATATTGTGTGCAGGTGTAATAAAGTAATGTACAAAAAGGATGGAGGAGTTCATCCTTAATAAGGGACTCACTCCTGTGTTAAATTATCAGTACATTCATGAGAGCATAAAACTTATGCCCTAAGCACATCTCAAAATTCATAGACTCCAAGCTGAAGAACAAAACTTCAACACATGTACTTTGACACATTCAAACCATAACTCTCTGGCTAATTATCTAAGTGACTGTATTTGTATTAATTCAAGCAATTAAAACACCAGTAGAGAAACAGGTGGTATCTGGATATCTGATCTATAAAACATGTAAGAAATAATTAATTGTTTCTCTAAAACAACCTATCATTTTGACAATAGACCAATATGGAATAAACATGTAATAGAATAGAATAATCATAAACATGAAATTTTAATGCAGGGGACAGAAATGATTACATGTGGAGTTTTAAAAAAATGATCTGTTGACATATTTGGGTATAAGATAATACACTTGATTATGACAAAATTGTTGGATTGGCTTTTGCAAGTAATTGTGAGCCTCAGAAGTATAAATAGTAATAGCAACTTATAAAAAGCATATTGAAGACAAACTCCAGACTAGAACAGGCAATATTCATACATAAATTTCAGTTTTCTTATTTTCAATGATGTTACAATCACACTGGATCAGAGAGGGAGAAGTGCTCTGTTGCATGAAATCTCTCAGGGTCTGAATACTTTCATTGCATTGTTACACTATTTTCTAGACTGTGATCACCATCGTCTACACGACTAAAGATTGGTTGCTTCGTGCCTTCATATTGGATGAATGAAAGGCATAAAAATAGTGTTCAAGGCAGTAAGAACTACACATGTGCTGCATATATTATAATTACAGCAGGTTTTGCAATCACATCTTCTCAGCACCAGTGTTTAAGACATGGTTACCTGGGCAACCTGTCAGCTCCAGCAGAAACAGCCTCCAACTTGCAAGGGAAAATTTTTGATAGAAAGTATATTTAAGAAAATGGACATTCTATACTTGTGGAGACCAGAAACAGAATCTATATATAGTGAATTAATGAAAGTAAAGTTAAATAAAAAAGAACAATTCTCAGTCTCTCAATGAATCTAGTATATATTAACTTTATGTTAATATTTATTTTGAGTATCTGAGTGCAATGTAATGCCATTAATCAAGTTAAAATGTATTAAAAGATAGGAATCTTTTATAAGACAATTGTGGAAAGGTGGTAAGGGTTTAAGATGAACAGTGACATTCTCAATTTATTTAATTAGCAGAATATGTGTGACTTCTGAGTTAAGATATCCAGAACAAACTTTTAATATTGAGGTAAATCTTTGTTAAAAAGAAAGGCATTAACTAGGCTTTAGATATTTTTAAGGTATTTTTGCAGTGATTCTTACATTAAAATGTATCCTTCAAAATAATCTATTTTCAATAAAGAAAAAGAAAAGAATACTTATATATATATATATAAAATTATAAAAAGCACATATTGTGGTTGCTTAAATTGAAAAATTTAAGGCTTCACAGAGACACTTATCTTTACTCTGGAAGTTTGTCCAATAAATGGATCTGTGTAAGAGAAATTTTCAGGAAATTATATTTTGAATCATCTAGCTCGCACTCCTAGAAGGTCACCACCCGGTCTGGGCATCTATTCTGGATTACTGGTCAACCCCATGGGAGACCTTGATTTGGGGGATGTGAGGTGGCTTGGGAGGAAGGGCTGGGAGATGGGAGGAGGTGGGAGATGGGATCTGTGGGTGGTATGTAGAGTGAGGAGAAAATTACTTAATAAAAAAATAAAACATCAGACATCACATGGAGAGTCATCTGTTCATTTTGATTTCCAGGTTTTTCCAGTTGTACCTGTGTGATACGAATAATTTACTTAAGAAGAAATTAACTATAAGCAAGTGAAGGGCAGATATCTGATTAGCATTTATGTACTTTCTACTCCAAATTTAAATTGTCATCAGAAATTCACCATTATCTTATTTTCCATATGTGGAGACTAAAATGAGTTTTAGTGTATCTCTCATGAAACTAGTAGATGAAATTATTGGTGAGGTATGAAGTTTAAAATATTCCTTTCTATACCAAAATCTTGCTGTTAAGTAACAGAAACCATTCAAGTCTTTCACGATCTTGGTTATATCCCCTTACAATGGATTTCTACAATGAAAACCTAAAGGTGATGGTAGGAAGACATGAAGACTTGAATTAGGTGACAAAGGCCCTTCCCTTCTCATATATTGGGTTCATATCTCCATCAGCTCTCTGTCATGCATAGACAACTAGGATCTGTGTTTAAGGAAAATGGGACAAAACTTGACTTTTAAACTTGCACAAGAATGCTGAGGTTGGCCCAGCATTTTTTTTTTTTTTTTTTAGTGTGAATTTCCCAAGTTGTCCACATTCCTCTAGGAACACAAAACAAAACAAATGAACAAACAAAAAAACATAGTCTAGTTCATCACAGCAACAGCCTAACATCTGGTATCTGCTTATGTGTCAATTACTTTATTGTTTTGTGACAAAATATCATGACCTAAAGTAACTTAGGGAAGAAAAATTTTGTTTTGGATTACAGTTCCAAAAGGAATACAGTCCATCGTGGTGGTGAAGGCATGACAATAGGCAGTGAAGCTGTGGCAACAGGAAGAGGAATGTGGCTGATCACATTTTCATTTGCATGCAGGAAGTTGAGAGAGTATACATGATTAGTGTGAAGCTATCAAAGGCCAAAACCAAGCACCTAAGCCCATCAACTGATGAGCAGACAAACAATGTGTTCTATTTAGTACCAAATCAGTCTTAAAAAGGAATGAAATACAGATATATGATGCAACACAGAGGAGCATCTTCAGAAATACAGATAAGAGTGCCAGATGACATATTTGAAACTCTTCATATTGCTAACTTTATGTGCAGTTGAGCATACTAAAATTTGGAAGTTTCTGTCTTTTTTAAAAGATATTGATTATATAAAATCTTTTATAAGTAAATAAAGTAAATAAAAGCAATCAATGTGTTCTTATTTAATTTTGTTTTGGAAATTTTTGCCTTTAAAATTTTAATTTTATAAAATGATTATGAAAGGAACTTGAAAATAAATGAAAGCATCACACACCAAATTTAAACAGACCCAACCTATCTAGCTCAGTGAACTTTTACACAGTTAGTGATAGACATTCAGAAGGGTAGGTGTGAAGTACCACATTAAATTTTATACTTCAAGTACTGAATTCATCTCATGTACTTGCCCACCACCAAACTCCACCACCAAACTTTTGTAACTAGAAAGACGATTAGCTTTATATCCTTTGTCATAACTTCCATCTATCCCCTGCATGTAGTCCTCTCTTATCCCCTTACATTTGGCCTTTCTTGTTTTTTTTCATGTTAATTCTATAAAGATACATAAATAACAGATAAGTAGACTATAGTTCTAGAATAGAAATAGTATTTGTCAAGAAACGATGAAGACAGATGCAATTGTATTGACTGGGAGGCAGAGCTGGAAAATCGGCTTCAGGTGCAAAGACAGTTGTCAGGAATGACCCCCTGGCTTTGGCACAGGTTTTGCAGCATTCATATTGGTAAGCAGGCTTTACAATACAGGGGCAGACATAGGTCCTTGAAAGATTTCTAAGCATCAAGATGATGATGGCAAGGCCTGATAAGTGGCAATAGAAAGCACCATGCTTACACATGTTACACAGTGGAAGAACCTTACGCTTAGGTTTGGGAGCACTATTCTAAGTTTTCTCTCTGTTCTCAAGAGAATGGCTTAAGACATTGAAACCAAATATTTGTTTAGAATTATGTTCTTATCAACATTGCAAGTAAGGGAAAAATAAAATGGGATTTGAGAATATATTTCATTTATTTTTTTTAACATCAACAACTCAGGGCTAATATTGAGGAAACAAAATACCAAGGTGTCAGTCATATACACGAATAAGAAGTGTTTGGACCTGATTACTAAATGGATAGTGTGATATCGTAGGCCATGCCACTATTTGTAATATTTTAGTTGAAACATGTTGGTACATTGCTAAAATTGAATGCCGTTATATGAACATAAATTAAAAATCTATAATATTGAATATGTAAATATAGATAAATGTACATATATATGTATTTCTGGAATTGTTAGTGTACTAACTAAATATTTCAGAGGAAGTCAATCTTTCCTATATCAGCTCGAATTTAAGGACTATCTTCACAAATTTCTTTCATGACAACATACATGTATGTATGTATGTACATGGCTGTGCATATTGAGTTATATGTAGTACAAAATACAAACTTTTTATATATGTATTACATAGTGATTAGGGTAAACATTGATAAGCACAGTGAGTGTTTTTGTATGATTTGTTTTCAGGATTCCTTGTCCCTGATACACAGAAAAGCTATCACTTAACTATTGCTGTAGAATGTCATCCTTAAAAACTGATTAGTAGTCAGTGCTGAGGTGGAATAAATGAAGCAATCCAGGTCATAGCCTTGGATAGAACAATTCAGGCCCATGGACATCTCCCAGGAAAACAGATACACTTGCTCTATGACCAGCCCCATTTAAAATATTCTAAACCCTTATCTGCAGCAAGGAAATATGAGGGCATCCAAGGAACAAAGACATTCAATTCTCAGTGATCTGTCGTGCACGAAGGTTCTCAGGTGAAGAAAGAAAAGTATGTGCCCAAATTGCTAACATCACCAGAAAATGTCACTTTTAATTGGATAGGAATTATGCAGTCAGGTGTGACAAGAAGGAACTGGTTATCATGAGGTAATAATGTGACAGAAATGCAGCCTTGTGCTCCTAATCCCTCCAGAGTGTTATCTCGTGATTACCAAACACCCTACTTAGATATGCCTTATTAGTTTCTTCTTTGGATATCTTCATTCTTAGGAAAACCATACTTCTGTGTGCTAGAATGTGATGGTGTTAGCATTTTCAAATGTAAGCAGCTGCTTCAGCTAAGCTAGGAGTTCACAAAAATTAATCTACCCTTCACATTAATCTGTGGGCCAATCAAAATGTTTCTTTAATCCAAGCAGTTTTATAATGCTGTCTAAATCACCCTGGCACAGGTGCCTTGGGATGCTTAAAGGAAAAGTAACAAGAAAATTTCACCTGAAGATTGTTAAGTATTTTTGGCTGGGACTGGCTGTTATCACCTAGCAACTGAAGAAGACACTGAGTGAATCTAACAAATAGCATCTCACCCATGATCTCACTACATACAGATCAAGTAATTAGGAGGGAGTAAGCATGCTTGCTGATGCCAATAAGGAAGATAATGATATGACACAGGAATTTTAAGAAGACCTAGCATGGCTTGAGGTAACAACTAAGGGAGATCTCTTTCATTAGGATGGTGATGAGCTGAACTGCATTCATAAAAACAGGAGGACTTCGAGGTTAGAGTCTATAATTCACATGTGCATTTACAGAAAGTGAAAAAGTATGGCTTGGGCAAGAAACTGAATACAGGTTAACAATCACCCCTCAAGGCATTATTATTATTATTATTTGTCAGGGAACAGAGCAATGAGTTTAAAGTTTGACCAGAGAGTAGCTGAGCTGTGAATATTACTCATATATCTTATTTTCAAAACAACATGCCAGATGTCAGTGGGTACAAGTATATATTTTAAGGCTGATGTGAATGTTCATTTTTAAAGTAAGATGAAAACAATAGTGTCTATAAAGAAAAGTAATTGTCTAGGAACCTCAGACCCTATCCTCCAACATAAGTCTAAATGGGAACATTGAGTTCACCTCCAAAAACAAAGACTGAGTCTCCTATGCTTCCAGTCACAAGTGTATAAAGGGTAACACACTGGCATGCTAAATTCTAAATTTTTTATTTTTTATTTTTCATTTATTTTACATACTGACCAGTTTCCCTTCCCTCCTTTCCTCCCATTTAATCCACCCACCCCCCTCTATGCCCTCCCAATCCACTTCTCTTCTGTCTCCATTCGGAAAGGGGCAGGCTTCCCATGGGAGTCTAGAGAACACGGCACATCAAGTTGAGAAAGGACCAAGCAAGCTGCTCCTTCTGCATCAAGGTTGGGTGAGGCAACCCAGCATGAGGAATGGATTCCCAAGAGTCAGCTCAAGCTCCAGGGACAGGTCCTGACCCCACTGCTTGGAGCCCCACAAACAGACCAGCCTACACAACTGTCATACACATGCTAAATTCTTGTGACACACACAAATTGTTTGAACTCGAAAATATGTAAGAAAAGAGTGATGAGAATTTCTTAAACAGTAAGTAGAGTAGAAATGGCTGTTTAGGGAAAGGAATTGACTTCCCCAACCACCAATGTAATATCCAAATGTAGCCATTAAAACTGAGAGTTGGATGTTAATTGGCTGGTAACTGAGGGAGGGAAGCAACAGAGAGTAGACCAAGGAACTTTGTGTGTTTATGCCATGTGGTTCCTCACTAGGGACGCAGGGTCATGCTCAGGTGACTCTCTAAGTTTAAAGCTCCATATAGTCACTTGTATGTGTACTGTGAGACACTGAAGTGGTTACTGGGCAATCAGAATGCAGAAACCTGGCTGAGACCTTTTGGCATTCATCTGAGGCTTCCAAAGCACTGAATTTAGGAGACAGACTAAGAAGACCCTCTAGCACTTGATTCAAACAAAGCCTAGTCACAGCAGAGGATGCCATGCCTAACCTAGCTTCCCAAACAAACAATACTGAGTACTTTCTTAAAGTACAAGTTAACACTTGTGATGGATTCTTCAGCTCTTAGGCACGTCTGTGAGGAATTATGTTGATTTGGTTCCTTGAAGTAGGAAATGACATGCTGAAATCTGTCAGCATCGTTCCCGGAGCTTGAGTTCTGGGCTGAATAAAGCAATGAGAAAACTTACTGAGCACAAGCATTCATTGTTCTTTGCTTCTTGACTGTTTGACAATAAGTTCAATGTGACCAACTGTCAAAACTCTCACCATAGGGACTTCATTGAAATAATGCACTATATTGTGGAACTGTGAGCAAAAATGAATCCTTTCTCACTTAAGTTGCCTCTTTCAGTACATTTTATCCAAGCAACACAAGAAACAAACAAACAAACAAACAAACAGAACGAAACTAAAAAAAATAGGCAAGCAAATACTTTTACTTTTTAAAACAGTGGTGGCTCAGGTTAATGAAGATAAATCACAAATGAATATTGTTGTGGCCAAACTAGGATGGCATCAATTTATGTCCATCCAGTTATTTTCTCATTTTTCATTAAAATCAATAACACAGCTACTTACAGCTTTGTATATAAACTTCTCTTAGAAATACCTTATCTAGCAAGTTATGTAGCATTCTTTAGGGAAATGCATCAATATATTTTTCCTATCTACTATTATAACTTATGTTTCCTTTTGTTATTTTTGAGGAGAAAAGCCAACAATTTTATGGAGAATCAATAGTTTAAAAAGTAACATTGCAACATTTATTGATCTACAAGTATATCAGATAAAATAATATATGACATAATTTGGAACACTGTTGATTTAAGAGGATATTGTATTCTTTCTCACCTCTGTCATGATGGGAGATGTGTTACACTTGTAGAATTCATATTAGTGTGGTTTTCAGAACTATGGTCTGCCAAGCAAAAGCATCAAGTGAATGACTCCTTTTGGGTTTTTTAATAACCTATTGCAAGCATATATAAAATTGTTCTCAGTGTCCACAGAAATAGTCAACAAAAATCACATGACTGGGATGTTTTCAGTATAGCACAGGCTCAATTTGATCATTTATTTTGCAGAAATCTTATGAAAAAGTATTCCTAAATGGCTCTTATTCTCTCAGAGCACAGCACAGCATTTTATTCCTATTTAAGATAAAATTACTTTCAATTTTGTATAAGAAAATTTTAAGCCAATAGAAACTCACCAAAGTAATCAGATATTTTAGGAAAGTTTCAGTCAGTCACTTGAATCTAAACCACAAAAGAAAATGTTCTTTGGGCTTCTATAAATATACAGGGGGCTGACTATACAGAAATGAAAGCAGCATTAACATGTGAAAATACAAAGAAGTCAAAAGTGTACAGGACCAGGCTGAGAAATCAAACCAAGTTTCACAAGCAGGCCCTTATAGGAGTTCTAATTAAATTACATTTAATGAGAATTAAATAAAATTTAAATAGAATTAAAAAAAACTATTACTGGCATTACTATTCCCTTGAAGCAACCCCCCCCCATGTGTGTGCATCAATGCAGATCTGTGTGTATGTGTCTGTCTGTGCTTGCATGGGTGTGTCTTTAGGGAGTATTTTACCTATTACCTGATTAGTAATCTCTTAGTAATACTAGGCAAGAACTGTGTCTAAATAGCTCATGCTTATATACCCTGCTTTAAATGTATATGTGAAGCTTGGTACCCAACATCTATAGTCATGGCTTTAGATACTTCATAAAATTTATCTACCAAACTGGATGATACCCATGTCCTGGATTCTTTTATTCTAACAAGCAGTCCTTTTCAGAGGAGTGGACTAAGCTCTGTCACCACTGTTATTTTTTTAGAAATCCATGAATCAAAATTCTCTTCATTCTTGAATATCACTTTAGAGACATCCATGATAGAATCTAATTGAATGTTTATGATATAAAAGTAAATCAAAAACTGTTTTGCAACTGTTTCTGAGACAGGTTAAAATAGAAAAGAAAAGACAATGAAAAAAACAGAGGGAACAAAAACACTTCAGCTTTTGTCTTCATTGGCACAGGAGTCTGTGCTGGCGAACCCCACAGCCAGCAGAATAAAGATCGGAGGGAGGCAAGAGGGCCGTTTGGCTCAACATGACTCATTAGCTGATGGTGGTTCAAACTTTGGGTGTCTGACCCGGAGTAGTTTACTTTAGGCATATTTAAACATGGCACAATTTGGTGAAAACTTTCCTGGTTATAATTAACTCAATCCTGTGTACATGGTGAAGCTTAAGACATGACTACATCTCCGTCCCACTTGGAAATTGCTTGCTTTCTCACACTGACTAGGTTACTCTTTCTGCTGTCCTCGACTTTCTACCCTTCCCCCACTTTCAGATCTTCATTCTACCATCTCTGCCTAAGGTTTGTTTTTTTACTATAATAATTCTACCTTGTTTGTTACTGATTGAGACCAAACCGTGGCTGAGATAGATGGGTACATTTTCCCATTTCTTCTCCTGGTGCTATGACCACATCCAAGTTCAAGAGAAACACAGATTTTTCTGTTTTGCTCTGGGAGTCCTCACTCATGTGATTACAAACATTAATCACACTATGATTGCCAGCTTTTTGACTTCTAGCTAGGTCAGTTACAGGTATGCCTTGTTCCTTTCTCACTATCACCTCAGGTCACAATGGAGTATTCTCTATATTCCATTTTTCTCACAGTCATTGGGATACAGGATTCAGGGGTAATAAATACCCTTGTCCCACTCTGTCTGCATTCCATCTCATCTAACACCAGGTCAAGTATATCTGTGCTACGTTTTCTTTTGTTAGTATAACACTTGCTGTGGTGTGTTTTGAATTTCAAGATACGATTCAGCATCATTAAATTACCCTAGGAGTTAATGCCAATGCATATTTTTTGTTTAGGATGCCACAGTTGATCCCTTCATCTGCTTTAAATCAAGTGTCCTGCACTGTAGAGGCTGTCTGCTGATTTTATTCACTTAAGGTCAGGATAGTTCCTTTCAATAGAAGAATTGGATTGTAAAATGACAAGAAATTGGCAATGTGCCAGTACATCAGGTTAGTAGAGCAGGATCTAGGGTCAACATTTAATCTGAAGACAAAGGGTACATTGATACAACTGTATTATTAGAATGCCTTTAAAACAAATTAAGATAAGCACACAAGTAGTCTTGAGTTTCTGAGGATCAGGTAGTGTTTAGGATTCATCCACAGTCAGATGACATTAGTTGTGCCTGAACACATTAAATATATATCATGGATGGAGATACAGCTGTAAGTATTTTCTACCCAACAAAGAAAACATGGTTTCAAACTGATGTAAGACTTGGGATATGGATTTATCTAACTAAGTTGCTGGAGGATGTGTCAGAGGCAAACCCTTTTCAGCCCTAACTTCTGTTGTGGCTGTTAGCCTAAATTAACAAATACTAAATGCTGTAAAGCCAGTGTGTTTTCCATTAAAAAAAGTCTCTACTATTTCCTTCTCACTATCCTACTCTTTGCTACTTCTTGGGTAGTTTTTCTTATCATTCTGATATATTTAAAATTTTTCATTTTTCATAATTACTCCAATGTTTTGAGAAGTTACTTACCAATGGTCTTTCTACTGTGCTCCAGAAGTAGCTAGGACCTAAGTGATACCCACACCACCTCTATCAGAAATCCAAGTGAAAAGCGAAGCTGAACACCTCTCCTAAACCCATACAAATATAAGTAGTTAATAATCTATATTAATCTCTTCTATGGTTTGTCCATGAATCTACAATGTCAATCTGGAAAGGAAATTCTATAAATAGTTTGAAATCTTCTTGAGTTCAAAATCATAAAATGCATATTCTATCTTCCCATGGACTGTGACAAATTTAAAAGATTATATTAAAAAAAAAAGTTACTTTATCCCTTGGGTTAAATAAATCTGAATTTGACATGTCTGAACAGAGTTTCCCAAGCAAGTAAAAAGGGTGACTACATCCAGAACAATCTAATCTGCCTAACAACTAGAGATATGAGCTTTGGTTCTCTTGTAGACATGACTGACTCTATAAAAGGACATTACAATTGATGGTTGACAATAACAATTTATTATCTCATTATTTTAAGTTATGTCAAATAGGTTAAGCATGCATATGGCAAAATTTATTGCTCATGAGGTTGGCTAACAAGCTAATAGCTATATATCTTTTTCATGCGATTCTAACTATTACTCCCCCACAGTGACCAGCTCTGGTCCCTGGCTCCCAGCTCCATATGTTTCTGCACTGCTAGGCAGGTTCACTGCCATTATCTTTCATACTACTACCTCATTCTTGCCTCGCAATGCTTTTTAAGCTACAACACCACTAGATAACACATCATGATTTTCCCCAGGCCTCTCCTTGGTAGAAGATCTACATGGGGACACTCTGGGGGCCTCAGGCTTGGAATGCACCTCATTTGCTACCTTACCCTGGTGTAACACCATTCACAGGCAATTGATTTTTAAAAACCCTTCATTTTGTGTTTCCACTAAATTTCTCAGTCAGGATGAAGGGGAATGAATACTCTATGATGTGTGAAAATCACTACTTAGCAGACCATAGGAAAAGCCACAGGAAATGGTGCTTTTAATTTTCTCTCATCCTGTGGGACCAACCGGTGTCCTTCAAGAGCAGCTCATGAGCTCCCTGTGCTGTGAAACCTCCAGTGACATCAGCCCAAAGCAGTTCCTTTAGTTTTCAGTGTGACAGGGGAAAGCTTGCCTTCCACAATCAGATGCATAGCAGAAGCTGGGAGGATCAGGGGAGCATCACGGGCATGTGTGCATTGTTTTCTACAGTATGTTTGTTGTGTACTATTGATTTCTACATAAAAGTACAATGTCTATGAAGAAAAGACGCAGCAAACAAATCCTCTCCAAAGAAAATAAATCCATCGACAGAACTGCATTTGATGAAAGAAGTTTCTCTTCCATCCTGGGTCTTTCTACTCTATACAACCTGCTGATAAAAATAATAAAATTTGTGCTTTCTTTTCAAATTTATGTATCAGTGTGCTATGTTTGTAGTCTGATATTCTCTTTTAACAACTTTGACACACAGGAATTAATATATATTCTACCTGCACACATAAGACCTACAGTTTAGGGTGATTTAATGAATGCCCATGCCATGCAAATACAATACAAGTAGCATTTAAATTCCCGTCTTCCTAATCCCAGAGGCTACACACTAAATGTGGCTCTTGACTGGCAACTATAAGCAGGAGCAAGCTGTACCAAGCATCAGCTCCCATGTCTCTAAAATTACATGAAATGCTTCCTTTCTGTTGTGCCTTCATGTTTCACACATATTTACTGTCTCAGCTAGTTTTTCCAATATCTTCATGTGTGCGTGTTCATTCTCTATATCAGCTTTTCAATGCTGTGGTCTACCTAGGTACTGCTCAATCATTTTTTTAACTATGCATTTGTATGAAAATATGTGATTAACTTTTAAATTGGTAGATTGAAAGAACAAACAAAAGCCTTATCTCCCAATATAGGTGGGCTTCAGATAATCAGATCAAAGGTCAAATAGACAATGAAGAGCATCACTTGTCTGGTATTCATTTTTGTTTTGTTTTGTTTTGTTTTGTTAATTATCAGTTGGAGGCTTGTTCTTTCTTATGAATGCCCAAACTTAGCTTGGCTTATTTCTAGCCAGCTTTTCTTATCTTAAATTATCCCACCTACTTTTTGCCTCTGGGCTTTTGCCTTTCTATATTCTGTTCTTTACTTCTTACTCTGTGGGTTGCTGTGTAGCTGGGTGGCTGGACCCTGGCATTTTCTTCCTTCTCCTTCTTTCAGTCATCTATCTTCTCTCTTTCTTCTTGCATTTTATTCTCTCTGCCTGGCTGTTCTGCCTATTCCTCTCCTGCCTAGCTATTGGTCTTTCAGCTCTTTATTAGACCAATCAAGAGTTTTAGGCAGGCAAAGTAACACAGCTCCACAGAATTAAACAAATGCAACATGAAAGAATGCAACACATCTTTGCATCAATAAACAAATGTTCCACAGCATCAATAAATGTAACACATCTTCAACTAATATTCCATAACACCTGTCTACAAGAGAGACTTTTCTCACATCACTGTGTGAACTGAAATTTTCAGAAATGTCTGTTATTACGGAGAGATGAAATGTTGCAGATCATGAGAGAAAATTTGAGAGAGAGATACATACAGAATGCAACAGAGACATACAGAGACAGAGAGAGACAGAGACAGAGAGATAGAGACAGACCGACTGACAGATAGACAGACAGAAAGAAACAGAGAGGATTGGGAAAGATTACTGGAATCAGGGGCATCCTGGGGATGAGATAGAAACCCAGTGTAGTGGAAACTTCCTGGAATCTATAAGGGTAACCCTAGTTAAGACTCTTAGCAATGTGGTATAAAAAGCCTGAACCCAGCCACAAAACCTTTGGACTACAATTTTCTCTCCCTACAAGATATTCTGGGTTAAAGCTGGTGCCGGAATTATGGGAACGGCCAACAAATAACTGGTTTAGCTTGAGTCCCATGCCATGAGAGGGAGCCCACCCCACACTGCCTGGAGGGCCAGAAACCAGAGGCTGGGCAGCCCAAAGACCTAGAATAGAACCAAGCATGACTGGGGAAAATATTATGCAATGAAATGATTCCTAGTGGTATTCTGCAACAGTCATAGATTGTTGCCTGGCCCAATTGCCGTCAGAGAGGTTTCACCCAACATCAGTTGGAAACAGAAACAGAGGATCCATAGCCAAATATTAGGCAGACCTTGGGAATGCTGCTGAAGAGGAGGAGGGAGGGTTGTGAGAGCCAGAGGGGCCAAGAAAACAAAAAGGAAACCAACGAATCAACTAACCTGGGCTCAAAGGAGCTCACAGAGACTGAGCTGCCAATGAGAGAGTTTGCATGGGACTGACCCAAGCCCTCGGCACATCTGTCACAGTTGGGAAGCTTGGTCTTCTTCTGGGACTCCTAACAGTGAGAGCAGGCCCTGTCTCTGACTCTGTTCCCTGTTTTGGAGACCCCTTCCTCCTACTGGGTTATTTTATCCAACTTCAACAAGAGAGGAGGTGTCTAGTCTTACTATAACATGATATACTATGGCTGGCTGATATACATGGGAGGCCTGCTCTTTTCTGATAGGGAAAGGAGGTGGATAGGATTGTAGCAGGGTGAAGAAAGAGGGGAGATTGTGGGGGCAGGGACTAGGAGGAGAGGAAGGAGGGTGGAGAGACTGCAATCAATCTGGAAAAAAATTAAAAATAATGAAAAAAGTAAAAATTGTCTTGTGCTGTTTTTGTTCTCTCTCTCTCTCTCTCTCTCTCTCTCTCTCTCTCTCTCTCTCTCTTTTTTTTTCGAGACAGGGTTTCTCTGTGTAGCTTTGCGCCTTTCCTGGAACTCACTCTGTAGCCCAGGATGGCCTCCAACTCAAAGAGATCCGCCTGCCTCTGCCTCCTAAGTGCTGGGATTAAAGGCGTGCGCCACCACCGCCTGGCAGTTTTTAGTTCTCTTAATAGCTATTTATCACCTTCCCATGTGTCTAACCTAAAATCCCTTTTGATATCAGGTAAAATATGTGGGATGCAGTCTCAACAGACCACTAGTATCTCCCGACCCAGAGCTGAGAATGTTATCGTGCAGCACTAGAAACCTACAATAGAGTATGTGAGACTTGTCTTCCTATGATGATATTTTATTTGTACTGAAATGTGATTTTATTTGTATGTTAAAAAATAACATTGCCTGGGGGTCAGAGCTAATAGCAAGCCATAGTAGAAGTCTGGCAGTGGTAGCACATGCCCTTAATCCAGATCACATGACAGGCAGATCTCTGTGTGTTTAAAGATACCACCAGCATGGAGACACATGCCTTTAACCTCAATACCAACCATAGAAAATCTGGAGGTCTTTATAGATGGGCAGTGATGAAGAGGTCATGTGGTTGGGTTTACAACCAATGAGAAGGCAGAACAGAAAGTCTATAAGAAGACAGAGACACGGGAAGGAGGTCTCTTGCGGAGAGAAGGACAGGAGCGGCAGTGAAGGGTAAGGATTTTAGCGTTTAGCTATTACTCTGACCTCTTGGGCTTTAATCTCTGCATTGGCTCTGTGTTTCTTATTTAACAAGACGGTTACATCTACATCTTCCTAATTCCTGTTCCTTCACCATTGTATTTATTTATTTATTTATTTATTTATTTATTTATTTATTTATTTATTTATTTATATTTTACTTTAATTTTAAGTCCTAAAGCGGATCTCATTGAGCTAAAAATCTATGAACAAGTTGCATTGTATTTGCCCTGAAATCTCAAGGCAGAAAATATGCTCACCTTCCAGCCTTGATGGGCTGAGTGTGATCCTTGGTTCTTGGATTTTTTTTAATCATTAAAGCTGAAGATTGAGTCAGTTGATGATCAAGCCTTTTTCAGTGTACTTATGTCCCACACTGCATCCTTTCCCTTCTGCTTCTACTTTTGAAGGTCTTTGCTCTTAGGATAATCTCATCCCTATTTCAAGTTCAACAGATCAGCAACCTTAAATAACCTGGAGAACAGAAAGTGACACTTTCTATAGCTTGAGTAGATCAGGACCCAAGCACATGACCTCCTGAGGACTTCTTACCAATGGCAAACATGTACAAAAACACAAGTAATTTCAAGTTTTCAATCTCCCTGGCTCTCGGTCCCTGGTCTTTGAATTTCACTTTCAGATAGACTTTCCCTTGCTCACAAGGGTCTGGCCATACTAAGCTTTACTGGAGTTAGTTCTGATTACACTTTTTTCATCTTTCACTATTGTTTGGTGGAAGTTTCTTTCCTTATATTATTCTCTTGGCTGCCTCCTTCTGGCCACAGTGTGTTTCTTGAGCTTTTCTGACAAATCCAAATAAGACAGGTGTAAGTGACATTCCAACCTATATGGTTCATTCCCTTTAGAGAGCTCACAAGCAGCTGAAATGGCCCTGATGATTAGCTTTCTAGTTTAGTAGCTTTAAAGCCTACTAGAAAGATATATGCGAATAGGGATCTTATCTGTTTTCTACTTTTAGCAATTTTTAATTTTTACCTCCAGAGTTTGCTCCTGGGTCCTACTTGTCAATTCCAGATATAAATTTGATTAGGAAGTGATTGATTAGTATTGTA
Organism: Peromyscus maniculatus bairdii; assembly: GCF_049852395.1. Classification (NCBI taxonomy): domain Eukaryota; kingdom Metazoa; phylum Chordata; class Mammalia; order Rodentia; family Cricetidae; genus Peromyscus; species Peromyscus maniculatus. The sequence goes on from NC_134861.1 coordinate 51,272,401, forward strand.
AATGGGTTGCAAATGACTGACAAGGTTTATTATGCACTTGATTTCCTTTCCTTCCATCAAGGAAAAATCTGTTTCCATGTATTACCTTTCTCCATAAAGAGAAGAGTTTTTGTTGTTGTTGTTTTTAAAGGAAGACACCACCAATTTGTTGTTTCCCCTGGAGTACTATTCATTCCTTGCAGGTTATTTTTAGCTCACAAGAAATGTGTCTTTCTTCTGAACTTCTTTACTGCATTTCTCCTCTGATGGTCTGGAAAACAGCAAGGGATTGAGCAAAGAATCACAATAATTTAGGAAACAAAAACATGCTATGGGAAGGTCATTCTGTTCCTTTAGTGAAATTACAGAATAATCCTCTTATACTGATACTCACAATCATGGGAAAAATACAATGTATTTAGTTAGCCACAAATTTAGTGCATCATCAATGAACCACTGTTTCAGATACATCCAAGGAAAACTATAGCATTAATTCTAACAGGAGAAAATTTTGCAAATTTGACCAAAGCCTTTTAGGATCTATTCTGAATAAATTTTAAAACGTATATCAACTATTCTTTTCATTCTTGCCTGGGCCTTCAAAGGTAGAGAAGTTTCCTTCTTCTATCCAAAATTCTGGCAAACTCATCAATGTTGTATATACATACATTTTGGGTAATAGAATGTGAGGAAACATCCCTACTGAATTCCATGTATCATGTGATTTAGGAAGTCAGTATGAGCTGAGAATATATGTTTCCTGTGCAGCTTTGTATACTTAGCAATGAGCAAGCATTTCTACTCAATTAATTTTCACTTAATTTATAGGTGCCTATCCTACTTAGGGACTGTGAAACTTCAGAATAGTGATCAATTTTTTTATTTGCTTGTCTATAAGGACACTCACAACTCACTTGAGTTGATTAGTAACCACCGCATTAAAAACAGAATGTGAAGGAAGTGCCAAATTTGGAGATTTTGTGTTATTAAAACCAAGTGTATTCACTGTTTGTCACAAGTCAGGCATGGTGTCAATACCTCCCTTTACTTTTACATTTAACATAAGAACAGAGTGGATTTCTATGTTTTATTTTATTGGAGCAGATAGGTTGTCAAAATGGCATTTATAAACTTACCTGTAGCACTTAGTTTTCATTAATCTCAATTTTACTGGGGCAGATTCCATTACATGGAAAATTCTCTGTAAAATTTAAAGTCCAGATGATTCTCTTCTATATACTTGAATGTAGTCTATATGATATTTATATAGTTCTACTGTTGGAAGTGCTCAGATCACTTGATAAATATCATCCCATTGATCCTATCCACTTTCCTGAATGGTAAATGGCAAGATTGGTGTCATCACCTAGCCATGAGACCGCATTCTGAGAGCTGAAATGCAGAAGGATTTGAAAGAGAAGTAAGAGAGAAAAAGGGAACTGTCAGAGAGTTTAGCCACAGGATCTTCAGGGTCTTCAAAATTCATCTTCACCCTCTTGGTGTCTAATTTGTAAAAGCAAAGATCCTCTTATATTACTTGTTTAATTAGTTTTAAATTAACCTTGGTTGTGAGTAATTCCATTGCTTGTAAATCTGTAAAGTACAGTATTGTTCTTTGGTATAAACATCGATTCTTAAATGCTTGTATCAATGCCCTAAATGTTTATATTCAATTTAAAATCACAGAATGTGACTTCAGAGAATTTGAGGCATCATTGCTCCAACTTCTTTTACTATTGCAAACAAATGCAAGAACACAGAACAGATTAGATTCTTCCTTCAGTCTCACTGGTTAATAAAAGGAGAAATGGCAGAGTGAGACTTTCTAATGAGTAATTTGTATTGCTCTACAATAACTCTGAACCCAGAAGGAATTATACAGACAGGCCATTGATAATAATACTGTAGATGGGAATATTTATAATTACCTCTTGTGATATGTGAGTTTTCTTGTTACATTCTATTGTGTTTTTCTATATTTTATTGCCTAGCACACATTAGAATGAATTAGAAAATAAATGATGCATAGCTCTTATGGCAATAGATACAAAGATAGAAATAATAATGTCTCTGATTGGATCTGACATCTCTAAACATGCATTACAGTGCTGTGGTTTGGGTTAGCTAGAACCATTTCATTACATAAAGCATTTTGCATAAATGTTGTACATTTTCTCTATATGTCTGGCTATTTCAGCCAGTAATGGTTTCTACCATGGACTTATGAACTAAGGGAATACTTAAGACACTTGAGCAAGACAAATATGCTTCAACTACCATATTAGATTTTAAAATTCTAGGTGAAAATGCATTGCAGAATGTATCTATACTACCTTTGAAAAGATACAGAGCAAATAAAAGACATTCAACAGTTAGCGTGTTTGTAACAACCATCAATATAATTTTGAACTGATTTCTAACTTTCTTACAGACAATTAATCTAACATCATTTGGACATGTCATTGAAATCAAAAGCAAAGCTCTCCCTCATGACTGATGTGAACATTACAAGATTGCTGATGCATCTGGGAAGTGATGCAAAGATACATGAAATGTTAATAAGCTTCATGTGGACCATTTCTCTTTCTAATTTTTCCCTTTTACATGTTGCCCATCAGCTAGAATGAGAACCCTGTAGCCAGAACTCCGATAACCCCAATGTTTCTCAACACGATGGATATGTTCCTTTCAGTTATCTTTAAGTACTGTGAAAAGTGCATTGCTGGATCCTTTACCTCTCATTTGGAGGAGTCTAATGCTCTGTTCTGTTCTCCTTAAAAATTGAACAAATCCCAGATGGCTCAAACTGGGATTTAATACATGCTTTCAGTACATTCTATGGCACAGCTTCTGCAATGTCTATTTTTTTTTTTTTTACTATATTCACGTTTGCTCTAATCCTAGCACTCTCCTCTCTCAAGGATCTGGTTAGTGTCAAGTCCTTTTGACAGTATCGCTTTCTGACTCCACTTCCTTTGTGCATTTGGTTCTAGGATCCATGTGATTTTCTGCTGGCAATTCATTTCTTAGGCTTCAAGCCTTCAGTCTCCTTGGGTGGTATAATCGAGAATCTACTCTTCAAATCTATTGTGTTTCTTTCCTCTAAAAAAAAAAATATTATGAACACAATGTTCTGCCTGCATGCCAGAAGGGGGCACCAAATCCCTTTAAAGATGGGTGTTAGTCATCATGTGATTGCTGGGAACTGAACTCAGGACTTCTGGAAGAGCAGCCCATGCTCTTAACCTCTGAGTCATTTCCCCATCCTTCCCTTGTGTTTCTAATCTCTGTGACATTTCTTCATCTTATGCATGCCAGGCAGGCACTCAACCACTGAGTGCAACCCACTCTCAATGGAAACGTCAGTTCTAGACTCTACCTTATAATTGTCAACACATTGAGTTACCCAATTCTTTGTTTTTAATTTCCTATATAATTTAATTTAATTTTTACATATCAGCCACAGATTCCCATGTCCTTCCTCCTCCAGCCAGCCACCCTGCCCTCCCCCCAGCCCAACCCCCATTCCCATCTCATCCAGGGCAAGGACTCCCCTGGGGATTCAGCTCAGCCTGGCAGATTCAATCAAAGCAGGTCCAGTCCCCTCCTGCCTTCTCCCAGGCTGAGCAAAGTGTCCCTGCACTTAGGCCCCAGGTTCCAAACAGCCAGTTCATGAACTAAGGATAGGTCTGGGTCCCACAGCCTGGGGGCCTCCCAAACAGTTCAAGTTAATCAACTGTCTCACTTCTCCAGAGGGCCTGATCCAGTTGGGGGCTCCTCAGCTATTGGTTCATAGTTCATGTGTTTCCACTAGTTTGGCTATTTGTCCCTGTGCTTTTTCCAATCATGGTCTCAACAATTCTCGCTCATACAATCCCTCCTCTTTCTTGCTGATTGGACTCCTGAAGCTCCACCTGGGGTGTGGCCGTGCATCTCTGCATCCACTTCTTTCAGTCATTGGATGAGATTTCTAGCACGATAATTAGGGTGTTTGGCTATCCTATCACCAGAGTAGGTCAGTTTGGGCTTTCTCTCGACCATTGCCAGTAGTCTAGTTTGGAGGTATCTTTGTGGATTTCTGGGGACCTCTCTAGCACTTTGTTTCTTCCTATTCCCATGGGGTCTTCATTTATCATGGTCTCTTTTTCCTTTTTCTCCCTCTCCGTTCTTGATTCAGGTGGGATCTTCCACTCCCCTAAGCTCTCTTTCCCTCGACCCTCGCCCTTCATTAACCCCCCTCACATCCAGTTTGCTCATGTAGATCTCATCCAGTTCTCTGTCATTGGGTGATCCCCGTGTCTTTCTTGGAGTCCTGTTTTCTAGGTAGCCTCCCTGGAGTTGTGAGTAGCAGTCTAGTCATCCTTTGTTTTACATCTTGTATCCTCCTATGAGTGAGTATAGGCCATGTTTATCTTTCTGAGTCTGGATGATTTTTTCTAGATCTATTTGCCTGCAAACCTCATGATGTCATTGTTTTTCTCTGCTGAGTAGTACTCCATTCTGTATATGTACCACATTTTATTTATCCATTCTTCAGTTGAAGGGCATCTAGGCTGTTTCCAGGTTCTGGCTATTACAAACAATGCTGCTATAAACATTGCTGAGCATGTGCCCTTATGGTATGATTGAACATTCCTTAGGAATATGCCCCAAATCTTCACAGAAAGTGAACCTTGGCAAAGAGCTTGCAGTAATTTTTTGGGAGAAATTAACAGCAAATATCCCAAAAGTAATAGAATTGATCTTATAAAGAGAGCTGATTGGATCTTGCCTCAAATTGTACGGCAAAAACCCATATCTGGAGTTCGTACATTTTATACAGATGCCAACAAAGAAGGAAAGGCAGGTTACAAATCAGAAAATTTAAGTAAAGTGGTTCAAAGTCCGTATAATTCAGTTCAAAAATCAGAATTGTATGCTATTCTGTTGGTATTAATGGATTTTTCAGAACCTCTCAACATAGTAACTGACTCTCAGTATGCTGAAAGAGTGGTGTTACATATTGAGACTGCAGAATTTATCCCTGATGCTTCAGAATTAACTTCACTATTTATTCAATTACAAGATACAATCAGGAAAAGGAATCATCCTTTATATATAACTCACATTCGATCCCATACTGGTCTGCCAGGCCCTCTAGCACAAGGCAATGATGAGATTGATAAATTATTGATAGGAAATGTGCTGGAGGCCTCAGAATTTCATAAAAACATCACGTCAATAGTAAAGGTTTAAAAAAGGATTTTTCCATAACCTGGCAACAAGCCAAAGAAATAGTAAAGAAATGTCCTACTTGTTCCTTCTACAATCAAACGCCATTACCAGCAGGATGTAACCCAAAGGGTACTCAGAGAAATGAAATCTGGCAGATGGACGTGTTTCATTTTGCAGAATTTGGAAAATTGAAATATGTACACCACACTATCGATACTTATTCAGGATTTCAATGGGCAACTGCTTTGAGTTCTGAAAAAGCTGATTCTGTAATCACTCATTTGCTAGAAGTTATGGCCATCATGGGTATACCTGCACAAATCAAAACTGACAATGCTCCATCATATGTCTCTGTTAAAATGAAACAGTTTTTTGCTTATTACAATATAAAGCATATTACAGGCATACCACATAATCCTACAGGTCAAGCAGTTATAGAAAGATCAAACAGAACTCTCAAGGATATGCTAAATAAACAGAAATGGGTAACAAAAACCCCCAGAAATAGACTGCATAATGCTCTTCTAACTTTGAATTTTCTGAATGCCAATGAGAAAGGAACAACAGCTGCAGAGAGACATTGGATAATAGAAAAAACTACAGAATTAAATCAGCCTATATACTTTAAGGATGTGCTGACCTCAGAATGGAAACCAGGGTATGTATTACATTGGGGACGAGGTTTTGCTTTTGTTTCTACAGGAGAAGATAAGCTGTGGGTACCATCAAAATTGATAAAGGTTCGATTTGAACAAGAGAGACCTCTTAATTGAGGAGGTGATAGTTCATCAACCAGCATGAACATCCAAATTAAATTAACTTGTATCTATAACACATGCCTTTTCATTTAATCAGATAATAACTTGTCAAAAGGAAACATCCCCAAAATTAGTCTTGGGGAAAGGTTTTTGTTTTTGTCTTTTAGGAGAATGAAGGTTAAGGAATCTGAAGAACACTGGACAAATGAGACAACTGAAGAAAAGTGACAAATCATCTATCCCAAGAAACAGAGTGAAACGGTGTATGGGTATATATTATCTAAAAAAATTTTATGTCTTCCTAAATGTTTGTTTCTGCTTTTCTCTAAAGATTTAACACTATTGGTTTTCTAATAGTCCCAGTTCAATTAAAATTTAAAGCTGACTTTGGAGTTGGAGAATGGCTCTCTCCTTCTTTAAAATCAAGCATGTTGTTAAAAGGAAAATGCAAACTCCCTGTATCATGCCAGAATAAGAGCCATCTTCTGCTATGGTACAGGACAAAAGCAAAATTATTTAAGGGACTATTCTATTACTAATCTCAACTCTTTTGATTCTATTCTGATTCTTTAAACTTTTCTTAAAGTATAAATTTTATATCAAAATTTACAAGATTAATATATATATATATATATATACATTTTAAACTTTGTTAAGATATGAATGGTCACATAGAGTACTAACTAATTCTAGAAAAAAGGCTAGCTGCATATATATGTTTTTGTGTTCGAGTCTCTTATCAGTTTTCTGCAGGAAATCACGGCCAGGCCTAACATCAACTGAAGTCTCCAGAAAGAAGATGGGGCCCCACAACAACAACAATTCCACGTGGACAATAATAATATTGTTAAGCTGACAAACATCATCCACAGATCAGCTTTGAACTACAAGGTGCTCAGAGCAATTTTGAGATGACTAGCTGAGATGATCCAGTCTCAAAGACTACTTGAATAAGGACGTGAGATAAACCCTGAACTTTGGCATTATACACAGACTGGATAATGAAGGATATAGTTACCTCTCCTAGAATTTGACGATTAACCTAAAATTTTTCTTTCAGGATAAAGAAAACTTCGCCCATACCCAGCAGGAAGCAATTTTAAGAATACGATGCCCACATTCCCAAAGAGGTGGTGTGGGGCGGGTGGTTTTTTGGTCTTTTTAATGGGTTTTGGGTCTGGGATAATTTTCAGTGTTTAGGGGGGTTGGTTACAAGTTATTGTCAAGGGTTAGGAAAAAGGCTAAGCAAAGGAGAATAGATTTAAGGTTCTTGTTTAAAAAAAAAAGAAAAAGAAAGAAAAGAAAAAGACAATTACTAATTTTAAATACTTTACATTGGATTTAATTGTTTTATATTGTACACAAATTTGAAACTAATATTGTTAGAAAATGCTATATGTATATTTCTAATTGTATTTATTCCATCCATTTAACAATGTAATGCAAATTTCTGATCCTTGAATGTTATTATTATCAACTATTAGGATATAAAGAAATGAAAGCTAGTAGTTAGACATTATCATAGAACTTGTAGTCATATTAGATATGTTTTAAAAATTGAGCAGAGATGTTTTAGACAGGTCATCTTCAAACCCTTCAGAGATTACAGAATATGGCATTTAAAATGTTTTAATAACTTAGAAAATTTTTCTTTTTTGAGACATGTCGGCTCCTGGCAGTACCAATCTACTTTAGAGAAAATATGGGCATTGAAGAAACTGCATATGGAGTCAACTTTCATTCTGGCAAAAGTTAGCCACTGGACAACAAAGTATCCTCGAATCAACAGGACAAAATGGACAGACAGATCACGAAACAAGAGACTACTGATTCTTGCCAAAACAAGTGTGGTTATGGCTTTATCAAAAGGCATCTTCTGAGGCCAGGACAATATGGCCCCATCCCTGAAGTGGCCTTCGCATCCGGAAAAGGTACAGTGCCCTTTTCTTCGAAGGCCGCTTAACAGGCAGAGGGCCGATGGATTCTGTTGTACAATGGAACAGCAGCTGAAAGCTCATGCCTCTCAAAAGTAGACTGGCATTTAATAGAAGGATGTGGAGAAGAAGGGGATGCTGAGATGAAGCCATATATACACAGCCAAGAAGAATGGACAGCTGAATTTAAAAACTGTCAACAATTTCCAGAATTTAAAATCCTGAATCATGACAGGACACTAGTGGAATTCAGGTGTTTCTGGTACGTGGACTGCTCTCACCCAATGTGAGGTTGAACTGTTGACCTTGTGTACATCCTACATCACAAATGAGTCTGTCAGATACACTAAGCCTATAGGCTGAAGATGATGCCCCAACACTTCGGAGAAACCTCAGGTGACTGCCCAGGCAGCTGGCTGTTTCTGTCAACTCACAAATTTTTTGGAAGTTGCTTGCATCCACTTCCTGTTTTTATTTTTGTTAGCTAATATTATTCCCTTCTTGGGTCTCTGAGGGAGTTGAAGATTAGTTAGTTATGGTTGAAGATTAGTTAGTTATATTTGAAAATTAATTAGGATAGAAAGTGCATTAGATACATCTTGGATTTACCAAAATAGGATAGATAATGGAATTATTTTCTCTGATTTGTCAAATACCTGTTTAGGTATTTATTACTTGTATATATTGTATATAGTTATTGTACTTTTGTATATAGTTTTTCTTTTGTTAGTTATAACCTTTTGCTTTTTTTCTTTTTATTAAAATAGAAAAGGGGAAATGTGGTGGTAATCTAATTGTACTGAATTATTATTTTGATTGTATGTTAATAAATAAAGTTGTCTGGGGGTCAGAGCTATTAGAGCCATAGCAAGAGTGTGGCGGTGGTGGCACACGCCTTTAATCCCATAGATATCTGTGTGTTCAGGGTCAGAGCTATTAGAGCCATAGCAAGAGTGTGGTGGTGGTGGCACACGCCTTTAATCCCATAAGATCTCTGTTCAGGGATATAGCCAGCATTGGAGACATATGCCTTTAAGACCTAGGGGGCTGTACATTCAGACAGTGACGAGGCAGTCATGTGTTTGGGTTTACAACCAATGAGAAGGCAGAACAACATACTATAAAAAAAAACGAACTGACAGGAAGTAGGTCTTTTTTCGCAAAGCTGGGACAGCAGGAGGAAGGGTGAGATTTTAGCTCTGAGCTCTGACTTCTCGGCTTTCTCTTTTACATTGTTTCTGTGTTTCTTATTTAATAAGACGGTTGGTTACATCTATATCTTGATTTGCATTACCCTGATGATTAAAATTCAATAAAACTATCTCAATGCCTGGGCATGCCTCCACCTCACTGATTCCTCATTTATAATAGTTTATTTCACTTTATTGTTGACAAGTCATTTCTTACCATTCTATGGTAAACTTTTTTTTTTTTTTGCGTTGTCTTACTCTCTTGGTCTTCATTGTGTGGACTAGGAAACATCATTATTTTATTCTTTCACATGGTGACACAGTTTTCTTGTCTTTTTTTTTAAACATATATGTCTTTGTTCAGCTCAGAATGAAGGAGAGTATACTCTAGAAGTCCTGGAACCTGGGAATTCAGTCATAATCTTTACATATATATTATTGATCCAAGTTTCAATCAGATGGTAACAATCTGTGATACTCTGGTTAGTTTGTATGATACTTAGCTTTTACTGTAAACATGATACAAGCTAGAATCACCTGAGAAGAGACTCTTGATGAGGAATTATGTACAACATGTTGACCTAAGGAGGTATTAACATGTTGTCCGTTGAAGCAGGAGATTCAGAACAATTTAGGTGGCATTATTCCTTAAGCTGGGTCTTGAACTATGTAAAAGAAAGCTAGCAGTTAAGCAAGCAGGCATCTCATGTGATCATCCTTTACACCGGACTGTGAATGTGAAGTGACTTAGGACTTAGTTACTATGTTGACTTCCCTTCCTTGATACCCTGAAGCTAGACTTGTTAGCCTAATAAGCCTTTTCTCTCAAAGTTGCTTTTTTGTCTGGCTATTTTATCACAGAAACAGAAATGAAATCAGGATAGTCACCATGTCTATTTCACTATTCTTTCCATTCCTATTCTGCGATTTAAATTGTTTCAATGGGCTCAATTTTAGGGAGATGAGATACTGGTTTGTATTTCTGCTTTTATTTCTTTTGTCAGACAATCTTTTATGCACTAGCTAAATAACATCATTCCTATCATTAACAATTTCAGTAGTTCTCTTAGTAAAGAATTATATTTGTATATTCCTGCAAAGTTAAAGGACTCCCATTACCATATGTCATTAGAATTGCTCTGACACATTTTTTTCTTAGATGAAGTGACACTTCATTTAAGTTTTGTTTAACATTTAACATCACTTTCCATAGAAGTCCATTTACACGTATGATTATCCTCCTAACGATACCATTGTTCATCATTTCTAACACTCATAGATTCTCCGGCTTGGCATGCTGCTTCTAGTAATGCCTGGGGATGATTTTTCCCTCTATTCAAGCACTGTGACTCAGTGGAGATTTATCTACCTCTGACATCTTAATACTTTCAGCCTGCATACCATCTTAATATTCCTTTGTTTAATAAGAATTTCAACAAGATTCACTATGTTCTTTCATTGCTATGCTTGAATACTTTACTTAGATGCATAGATGCTAAGTCCCAGTACTGAAAAGGAGAATTGGACATAAAGTACTACTCTTAACCAAGAAGATATTTGCAATTGATACCTGCTGGGGAAAGTAAAATCTGTTTTTTGCAATGGAATATCACTGAGTATATTAACCACAATCCAGGGCAGAACCTATACTCTGGAGTAGTTGGCCAACACAAAATGGACTGAAGCCGTTTCTTTTTGTGTGTGTGTGTGTGAATGAACTTTTTGTTTTAATTTTTTTATATTTTTTGCTTTGATGGCATTGTTTTCCAGTTTGTTTGTTTTGAATGAAACAAAGAATGGATTTGGGTGTGTAAGGATGTAGAAACAATCTTGGAATAGTTGGTGGAGGGAAAATAGTAAGATCAAAATTCATTGAATAAAAAGTTAATAAAACAGTAATTACAACAAAAACATCTTTGAGAGAAAGTTGTTATCTCAGGAAAAGATATTAATGAAATGACCACAGAGTAGCACACTTAGAACAATTGTAGAATATATATTATAGAAGTCAATTAGGGAACGATGTGGAGGGTAGTAGATGAGCCTATCCTGGCATTTGATCATCTAAAAGTCATGCAAAGCTGTGTATGCAATGTGAACTACCTTCAGATCAACCTGTAGGTTAACGAGTCTGTGAAAGCATACTTAACAAAGGAATGGCATGGCCATGTTTGTATTTTGCATTACCATTTAGATAAATGTACTGAAACTGAAGAATAGAAAATAACTGCAGGGGGGACTACTTCTAAACTATAATGCTGGTGCTTTGGGGTTAATATGAGAATTCAGATGAAGGAAGCATGAAGGATAGTGAAGGAAATGGTGTAGAAATTATCGTAAGTAGAGCTCAGTATAGGCATGCTTCAAGAAAGAAACCATTCTTGATACTGACTTGGTTTATAGTACCAGGCATGGTTTCCTTCTTGTGAAGTAGGTCTTAAGTCCTATTAGACAGCTGTTGGATACTCTCAGCTGTAAGTAACACTAATGTGCCACTGGGGTATTTGCCATGCTGGTTATTGTTCTAGGACACTAGCATTGCATCTGGGTAAGAGTACTGATTGCTTCCTTCCTTAGAAGCTTGAGTCCGTACCTTTCCATATTGTGGAAGCTAGTCATCAGAGGGAAAGGCTATTTGGTCAGATCTAGCTCAAATCCTCCAAGACATATATCTGAAGACATGGTTTCAACAGCAACATGACTTATCTTCAATTTTAGGGGAACTTAGGACAATAGCAAAAGCCTATTTTGTTTTGGAAGAATCTTGGACTTCCCTGACTAGCAACTTTAGCATTAATTGCTCTAAAACTAATAAATTGTTACTATTTTCTTCCTTTTAATATGTCACTTTTCACCTAATTAGCATTTTAAGGCACGGACAGTGATATCTGAAGCCTGTACTGGTAAGGCTATTTACTACATATGCTCATGTGGACACAAATAGTTTCATAATTCTATTCTCAGTGCCTTTTTTGTTGCTCTATATGCAAAGGAAAATATATACATGGTTTCCAAAGACTTGATGAAAAGACAATAAAATGGAATATGTAATACTTTTTAAATGGAATATCTACAGGAAATGGTGAGTCATGATTTTTCTTAAGCATAATGAAAATAATATTTTGGGAAACAATTTAGTATTTTCACGGTTTACTAACTACCAATCTCATATTTAATCAATGTAGTTTGTAATAATAAATATAATAAAATACTTAATTGTTTAAATATTCTAGTATGTAGTGGGTGATCAATGAATGGTTTCTATATTTTGATTATAACTAAGACATTTTCATGCAATCTCATACTTGATGAACATTTAGCATTATATGTTTATACAAAAGAACAACAATTAGAATTTTATTATATGTAGAAAATAACTTAATGTGTAATCTTTCATTTTGCCTTCACCTTAGCCTAACTGCTTTGTGCTGCATTCTCTCTACTTCATAGAAGACAGACAAGAGATTTTAATTCTATGAGGGTAGATCATTCATGAAGGTATTAACTTTTGCAATCTTTCTAGAGGTTTGGCTTCTGCAATCTTCATATTTAGTAGTATGATAATATGATTATTTTTGTAATAATATAATATATAATATGATAAGATAAAACAAAAACTGTCACATAAGAATTGGAAAAAACAGAGCCGGGCGGTGGTGGCGCACGCCTTTAATCCCAGCACTCGGGAGGCAGAGCCAGGCAGATCTCTGTGAGTTCGAGGCCAGCCTGGACTACCAAGTGAGTTCCAGGAAAAGGCACAAAGCTACACAGAGAAACCCTGTCTCGTAAAACCAAAAAAAAAAAAAAAAAAAAAAAAAAAATTGGAAAAAACAAACAGAAGGGATAGAGCCCAGGGGAATGCACAAAAAACAGATACCCACTCATTTACACACTCAGGTATCTCATAAAAGCAATAAAATGGAAGCAATAATATACATGCAAAAGTTATCCTTTGTAATTCCTCTTCCACGGGGTTCTTAAGCCCTGAAAGGAGGCCTTTTATGGAGACATCACATTTAAGGCTGAGTGTTCCAAGGTCTCTCATTCTCTGCATATTTTATGGCTTTGGGTCTCTGTATTTGTTCCTATCTCCTGCAGGAAGAAGCTTTGCATATCAAGGCTCTGATCTATAAGTATATCAGAATGTCATTAGAAGTCATTTTATTGCTGATTAATTTTGAACAGTAGTATGTGGTTCTTTTTTCTTTCTTTTAAATTAAGATATTTTCTATTCATTCTACATACCAACCACAGATTTCCCCATCCTCCCTCCTCCCCTCCAGCCCTCCCCCCACCTCTCCCGCCTCATTCCCACCTCCCCCAAGGCAAGGTCTCCCACTGGGAGTCAGCAGAACCTGGCACACTCAGTTGAGGCAGGTCCAAGCCCCTCCTCCCTGCACCAAGCTGCACAAAGTGTCTCACCATAGGCACCAGGCTACAAAAAGCCAGCTCATGCGCTAGGAACAGGTCTCAATCCCACTTCCTGCCGCCCCCCGCCCCCCCCCCCCCCCGCAAACAGTTCAAGTTAATTAATTGTCTTGATGAGAGAGAGAAAGGATTCTATGAGCGAGAGATTGAGACCATGATTGGAAGAAGTGCGGAGACAACTGGCCAGGCTAGTAGAAGCATGTGAACTGTTTACGGGCGGCTGGGGAGCCCCCTTAGTGTGTGGTTTTATTGTAGGTCCTTGAGAAGTTTAGTCTCAGGTTCTAGGTAGTTGTGTCAGTCATGGTGGGCTTCACCATTGCATTAGCATATCGGGCATGCAGAACACCATTGTAGATCAAAGAGTATGTGGCTGTGTTGATGCTTCCATTTCTCCTCTTGTAGGTAGAGTCTTTTTCTGGACCTAAAGCACTAGAACATAGGGGTAAAGGCTCTATGTAGGCACCAGCTCAACTTCTCTATGTTCAATGAATGGTTGTAAATGTTTTCTGAACTGAATTTTTGTTTTATATATTTCTATGAAATACTAAAACTGCCAGTTTCTCCATGATGCAATAAAGTACGCTGTATATCATAATACTGCCATCCATGTATAAAATACAATTTTCAGGACAAGACAGTGGAAATTATTTTTTAAGTTAAGTCAACAGATTTTTTTTTTTTTTTTGCCATGGATTTTACGATCTTTGAGGAAATTCATGGTGGTGCTTGCATGAAGCTTAGGGAGCATTTCTTTATTGGTATTTGTGCTTAATTAATGCTCCTGATGTGGCCAACACCAGACTCGCTGCCAATATAAAACAGTTTTCTTCCTAAGTAAAAATATCTTTGACTAAATTAAAATTGACAGACAATGAACCACTGGATGGTCAAATTGATTGGATACTATGCCCCAATTTGTTAATGAAGGTATACATCATACTCCAGTTGATGCATTATTTGTGAAGCCAGGAATAATGCCAATTTTTATAGTTGGTGCCAAGATCTATAATTTTGTCAGTAATGAGAAGACACATGGCAGAGATGGCAAAATAGCGGGGAGCCCTGTGCCCAGTAGAAGAAATTGTTTACAATGACTGTTTAGTGTGTTTGAATCTCCTCAGCTCCCTCAATCCAAAGGAATTCCAATCATTCTATTTAAAATAAAGTTTACAAATATGACATATAGAGTTAAATAATACCTTGGAGAAGAAAAAGACTGAAAAATGCTGGGGTTAGAAATTTCAACAAAACTTTCTTCTTACTATTTGATTGATTTACTGGAGCTTTGGGATTGTTCACAGTTACAGTGTTGATGCACTTTGGATGGAAGACAGTAACATTACAGGACATTATGTTCTGTCTAGAATATTTCTGTCCATTAAAATGCTAAACCCAAGAGGAGGAATACTGTTTAGGTATGAGAGGGAAACAATGACCATCTTTTACAGGTTAGGATTTTTCATTTTCATTAGCAATTATTGGTTATAAAAACAATGGGTTTATTATGACATTTTAAAATGTATATAATGTACTTTGATCATTTTCAAGCCCCTATTACTATATCCTACTCCTTTACCTTCAAGCCCTCTTATCTTCATGTATTGTGTCTATTCTATTGCTTTGTATGTATATATACATACAAAGGATATATATATACATACATCAGGATATATATATATATACATACACATACATCAGGATATATATATATATATATATATATATATATATATATATATATATATATATATCCAGATGCATGCATTTAATGTTGCTTGTGTGTTTTTGTCAAAACCCCTGCATAGTACATGAATGAATACTGCAATGCATTGCAGGTGCACCTCCCAGACAGAAACACCCTGGGTTGGGATTGTCCTGTACTATGTCTGTCACAATTAAATTAAAAGATATCTAGATGATATATTATAATGAAAAGAGAGGTATCTAAGGGATGATGCATTTTTCAATTCTGTTATTAACATAACACTTCAGAAACATTATACCACAATGATTAAAAGATGATACAAGGAAAGAAAATTATCTATTTACTGTACCCACTCTATATAAAACCCCAAAACAACATGAAAATGCAAAACTAGTAAAGATAAGAAAAATTGACTAACATTGAATAAGTAAGCAGTTTTAAGTACATACAGTAATAGTCCAGTGGTAGGTAGTTTCATAAATAGCTCATGAACTCAATGACATGATTTCTTCACATTTTAATCCACAAAATCATCTTGATTCTTCTTAGAATTCTTATCCCCTGATTCACAATGAATAGATCCATTGCATCTAAAAATGAAAGCTCCTTTCAAGGCACCCATCTCAACATCTTATGCCTGTTAAGTACCAAAAACACTGTAAATGGTAGTAGATGCTCTTTAGCTGTCTATATTATAATTATCATAGTAGTTATTAGTTTGATAAACTTTTCTCCAATCTGTACATTTGATAACATAATGCATTTCATGCTAAAACAATGAATCCACATTGTTTTTGATTTTAGAAATTTAATGAGTATTAAAGAAAATGTTCTTGTATATGAAGAAATTATTATGATTCAGAGAAAGTATATAGTGTATGCAAACTCAAGTTAACAAAAAAATCAGAACATGTCAAAGTTTGGCATGTGACAGAGTTCATACTTAGTATGAACAATATTGCAATATGTGTCCCAAACAGATAAACATAACTAGAAAAACTAAAGGGACTCAGCAGGTCATATTTTAAAATTTGTATTTCTATATGTATATGTAACAATAAATGTCAAATATTAGGAGGCCATAAATTTGAGATGGAATAGGTGGGATAGGAGGACTTGGAAGGAGGAGAGAGAGAGATAGAAGGAAATGTTATAAATAGAGCAGCTATATGAGAATTTCAAAATAAATTATTACAATTTATTTTTTACCTCTAAGAGTATAAGTGTGTTAGTGATACTATATTTTTAAACAAAAATCAACCATTTGTGTTCACTGAGTCCTATAGATGGACATAGCATTATGTCACTTTATTCTCTCTAAAAATATACATATATTGTCTAAATGACATCAGTAAACTTTAAATTTGTGATAACAATCAAATGTTTGAACATTTTGTGTCTATTGTTCATCAGAGTACAAATTGACCATTCCTTTCATATGACATTATTGAACAAGGAAAATTAACATTTGAAATCACTCTTTATAGACAAGAAGAGTTAATATAAAGCTTATATTGCTGAGAAATGACAAAATAAATTTAGTCTACCTCAGGAATGAACATTGATCACAAAGGTAACCTGGAGAGCAGAAAAATTTGTAGCCAAAGAATACTGCTTTCCTTTCCCTCACTCTTTCAGTCTCATAGTCTCTTCTTCAGATATTATAAATAAACCTTCATAATATTTTGTAAATATTCCAGGATTTAGCAGACAAGTGACATTAATCATAAAACCTGGCACAGGGCGGTCTATCCTCATTCTTACCCATCACTCATTGGCTCATTATCCATGACATTTGACACTGGAGTATAAAGACCTTGGCATCATATAGTTTCTTTTTTATCTCAGTTTCAACTTGTATAATATGTGAATAATAATTCCTGTTTGCTTTTTTCCCCCCACACCATGGGTTGTTTTGCAAAGCAAATACAATAATACATGCTGGAAGCACTCAGGTGTAGTCAAAAGAAATCAGCTTTAGGACAAGATAAGACTAGTTTCAAATCCTTTTACTGGATTATTTCCCATGGAGCATCTTCAATGGCACTGTTAAAATGCAAATACGATTTTTTTCACATTGTCTCCTAAAAATTTTAATTCTTTTTCCTTCAGAATATAATCAATAATCCTCTCCTTTATCTGTAAAGCCTGCATGAACTGTCCCCCTTTTTTTTGCCTCTATTCCATGCTGGTTTCCCATTACTCACTAGAATGTGGTCTCCAAACCTTTCCTTTACAAAAAAGTTCCCACATTAAAGTTTATAGTTCTCTATTTATACTTTATATCAATATAGCTTATCTCTTAACCTTTTTATGTTTAGAATTTCTTCTCACTTATCATGCTTTCAGGTATATACCTTTAGTCTCTGGAATTGTGTTGAAATCTTTTGATATTTCGTGATATTCTTTGTTTGATAATACATCATAGGATGTACTTAAAATTGCTTGAGTAAATATTTGCTTTGCTTTCTTTCTGCTCACTCCATTAAAGACAATGACAGCACTTGGTCTTTGTAGGTAGCTATTACCCCAGGCTTTAGTAAATTATAGTGTCTCAATAAATATACTGAGAGTATTTACATTATATTTTCAACCCTAACATTTTCAGTGGACAAGATAGACACTCATGCTGTAAGAACTTACTTATATTGAAGGTAATATGTGTATATCATATTAGGAACTAGTTAAAAATACCATAATTAATAATTATGTAATTATGTAAGTAATAATGTAAGGTATGGTATTTTAAATGTACTCAATAATTACTTTGAAATAGGTAAAGCCATATAAGGTGAATAGCAACACATACATGAAGATCTTCTCCTAATACAACTTTGAAATGCACTTTTCTGGGGTGGTTACTTCAGAGATAAGGGAATGTGTCTAGTGCCCTAAGCTAGCATTCTTACAAAAGTTTTGTTAAAGTTGGAACAGACATATCCTGAGGGGAGTTCAGAGTTTTAGAAGTGTAGCTACAAGTTCATGATAATCAGGATAAAGTACACCAAGATGTTATAACTGAAATTTCTTGCAGAAGGAAGTAGCTTTGTTGAGAATCGGGAATGCTTAGAGTTTCATATTCATTATCAGTCTCAGTTTTGTTGAGTTAACTTATCGCATCATTATCAAAGATGAGGGGACGTTAGTCATCAGTGCCTGTAGATCCATCTCTCTTTACTGAGAAAGGTATTTCAGGATTCTCTGTGGATAAATTGCACATTTTTATTTAAGGTAACTGAACTGTCTTCAGTACTTCTCCCTCCTCTAATATTATGGCATCAGATTTCTTACTAGAGCATTGTCTTATGTTTTTGCTTATGCATTGCTAGAATCACATGAAACTTTTGCATTGGAGAGAGGTGTGTTAAGTGAATATGGGCTATTCAAAGAGTCAGAGAGGGAAGAAATTCCATTTTGCTGTGAGAAAGTTCAAAACCCATTCACCAGCAGTGAGATTTTGACTAGTCTAACCATGGAAAAATTTAGCTTCAATGTATGCATTTTAAACAATACGTATAACACCCCACTCTAGAATTGAAGGGTGAATAAAATAGACTTCTACTGTTTACAACATTCCTGGCATGTGATAAGTAAAAATTAAATGGAAACTCTCACTGTTATTATTCATTCTTACCTGTGAGTTCTTAGATATCAGTCACACTGTGACTGTGTATGGGCATTGAGCCATTACAGTCATGACATGTCAAGGTAACAGAGTGAAAGAATAGTATTAAGGACCTGAGGAGATGATTCAGTCTGTAAAGTTCTTGCTGTGTGAGCAGAGGACCTGAAGTCAGATATCCAGTATCTATGTAGAAAGCTGGTAGGTGATATCTCAGCATCAGAGAACAACAAGAAGTAGATTCCCTGGAGCCAGCTGACCAGTCAGCAGAGCGGCGATGAGCTCCAAGATCAAAGACAAACTTTCCTTCAAAAAATAAAGTAGAAATCCTTCAGCTTTGTTTTTAGGCAGGATATCTGAGAAGGGTGTCAGGGAGGGTTCAGTATTGATGATGTAGTGGGAGACAGAGTCCTCAAACCAGACAGATGACTCATTTCAAGGAACATTTGCAAGTAAAGCTGGTTGGACATAAGGGCTTACTGTGGGGTACAGCATGATACACCGCAGCTACTGCAGTAAGACGTATTCTTTTATTTTAATTTTCTATTTTCTTTTCTGGGGAGGTTACAAGGGTAGAGGATGGATATGGGAGGACTGGGGAATGAGATATAGTCATTTTAGGTCACCTGACCATTCCAACTCCATGTACTTCTTTATCTCCTTCACTCTTCTGCAACCTTATTTTTTTTTATCCAAGTTATATATTAGATGTGGATGTGCTATTTATTCTTTCAGCAAATTTTGATAGTTTTTCTTAGTGGGAAATCAGCCAGTCTTTTTGTCTCTGCCTCATATCCATTTTTATTATGTAACTTCCCTTATGTAGAGGTATGTATTTCTGCATGTGGATATGTGCAGTTGAGTGCAAGTGCCTGTGGAGAGAGGCCAGGGGGGATCTTCTGAAGCTGGAGTTACACAGGGTTTGGAGTGGCCTGATACGGTTGTAGAAAATATCACTCAAGTCCTCTGGAAAAGCAGGAAGTGCTGTTAGTTGCTGATCCATCTCTCCAGCCTCTCTGCCCCTATTTTTATTTTGCAGTAAAATCATCTCTCACCTCTTCATACTCATACACATTACTTGCTGCTCTGTTCTGTGTTTTTTTTTTGTTTTTTTTTTTGGCCTTTGATATAAACCTGCAACTTTGGAGTGTCAAAACATGTTATGCTAAATCTTGATTGCCTTCAGTTGAAGAGAGGGTGGAGGGATCACAGGAGCAAGTGAGATCAAGATCATGACAGAAAACCACAGAGACAGCTGACCCAAGCTGGTGGAAGCTCATGGACTCTGGCTAGTCACTTGGAGAACATGCGTGGAACTGAACTAGGCCCTCTGAATGTGAGTGGCAGTTATGTGGCTAGATCTGTTTGGGGAGCCCCTGGCAGTGGGACTGTGGGGACCCACAGAGGCTCCCTAGTAAGGCTTTACTCAAGGTCAGAAAGTCTGAGTTTGCTTTACCCAGCAGGGCTGCATAATAGGATGATTTGGCCAGGGGTGTGGTTACCAGGTGTTTTGATGGGTCTACACTTGGCTTTGATCTTGTGTTTTGATCTTAAAAGGGGGATGTCTTTTCCTCCTTCCTCTGCTGATGCATAACAGGCCCATCATGATTAAACTCTAGGTGACTGGGTATTGACCCAGGGCCCTCCCAAAGCTATCCTATGTCTCTGTCTTTCTCTCAGTCTATGTCTCTATGTCTTCCCTCAAGAATGCTTCCACAGGTCAGAGCTAGGCTCCTACAAGGGACCAGGACTTATCCCAGATACATGAAATGGCTTTTGGGAACACATTCCCTAGGGCAGGATACCTTGCTCAGCCTTGACACTGTGGGGAAGGGCTTGGTTCTGCCTCAACTTACTTTGCCAAACTTTGTTGACTCCCCAAGGGAGGCCTTACCCTCTCTGAGGAGTGGATGGGGGTAGGATTGGGGGAGGCTGGAGGGCAGGAGAAGGGGAGGGATGGAGAACTGGGATAGGTATGTAAAATGATCTGCTTGGGAGGCATCCAGACAGTGGGAATGGGTCCTGTCCTCAGTGCATGAACTGGCAGTTCAGAACCTGGGGCTTATACAGGGACACTTGGCTCAGGCTGAGAGGAGGGGACTGGACCTGCCTGGACTGAATCTACCAGGTTGAACTCAATCTTTGCCCTGGAGGAGATGGGAATGGGGAGTGGGCTGGAGGGAAGACGGGGGTTGGGTGGGAGTCAGGAGAACAAGGGAATCTGTGGCTGATATGTAAAATTAAATTTAATAAATAAATTTAAAAAATAAAAAAAGTAAAATGAAAAACTTTAAAAAAAAATTAATTAATTAAGAAAAATAATCAACAGCAGCATGGAGCCTTCACCCTATATTGTATATTCTAGTATCTTTGAAACAGCAAGATATTCTGTAGTTTACAGAGACAACTGGATAATGCAACACGTCTCTCTTTGGACAACCAGTTCTCAAATAATAACATTGGGACTTATTATTAATTATGAAAGCTTGGCTTTAGCTTAGGCTTGTTCCCAATTAGCTCTTAAATCTTTAATTAACCCATTTATATTAATCTATATTTTGCCAATGGCTTATTACCTCTCCTCCATACTGTATATCCAACTTCCCTTCACATCTTCTGGCATGACCACCTCTCTGATTCTTCCATCAGAGTTCTTCTCTCTCCTCAGAGTCCCATGTACCCTCTCCTGACTAGCTATTAGCCATTCATCTCTTTATTAAACCAATCATGAGGAGGCATGGCAGAGACACATCTTCACAGTGTACAAAATGATTATCCCACAACAGGACACCAGCTCAGCCACAAAACCTTTGACCTACAGTGTGTCCTGCATGCATGTTGTGCTGGCAATGATAGCCAACCAATATCAGGTTAAACTTTAGGACCATGCCTTATGCTGCATGGATGGCAGGTAACCAGAGACTGGATAACCAGAGACCTAGGGTAGAACCAAACAAGACCGGAAAGAAATTAAGTAAAATGATTCCTAATGATATTCTGCTACACTCATAGATTTGTGCCCTGTCCAATTGTCATCAGAGACTCTTCTAATCATCCCTCTGGCCGTAGATGGGAGCAGAGGCAGTGACTGACAGCCAGACATTATGAGTAGAGAGGGTCTAAATAGGAGGCCTCCATAGGGCAACTCCCCTTGGTGGTCTGGATACACTAATGGAAGGAGGTACTATAGAAGTCAGGGTGGGTGGAGGGACACCAGGAGAAACTGGCCCACTGAATCAACAATGCAGGGAACAAATGGGTTCACAGAGACTGAAGTAGCAAGCACAGGGCCTGCATGCATCTACCCCAGGTCCTCTCTCTATATGTTATAGCCATTAGCTTGGGATCTTTGAGGGACTCATAACAGTGCATGTGTCTCTGACTCTCTTGCCTGCTCTTGTGACTCTTTTCCTCCTATTGGATTACCTTGTCCAACCTCGATATGAGGAACTGTCTTACTGCACCATGTTTTGTTGTTGTCTCTTGATACCTGCTCCTTTCTGAAGGGAAATGGAGGGGGAGTGGAACTGGGAGAAGAGGAGAGAGGGAAAACTGTGTGAGAGCAGAATCTATGTTCAAAAATAAATTAATAATTTGGAGAGCCACTGACAAAGACACTTGCCACAGGAGAATACACACACACACACACACACACACACACACACACACACACACACACACACACACACAATTATCTTGAAGACCTGGAAGGAAAGCACATATTCAAAAGAACAAGGCAAGAGTGAACACTGCCCAAGGTCAATAAGGATGGAGATTTTGTGACCTGGTGATTAGTGCTATCCACTCTGCATACCCAGCAGCATGGGGATACATGGGCTGTCCACTCTGCATACCCAGCAGCATGGTATGTAGTAAACCAGCAAAATCTTCTCTCTGCTCCAAATGCCATGTTTCTTTGTGGGAAGCTGAGAAATAGAATGAGGATCTTTAGTTCAAAGTTTTATTAAATTTCTCTCTAGATCTTAATAATTTATCATATTATTTTACTGATTTCTTCCTTTCTTGGATGTGTGAAGAGGAAACAGAATTTATTACTTGTGCTAGATTCATAAGGAAGGAACAGCCACTCATTTTGTTCCTACTGCCCTGAATCACACAGTGTAAAGTATTCTATCACACAGGCTAGCAGTCTTTCAGCCTCTCGATTAAAAAAAAAGTTTGTCAGTATTCCTTTTTCCTACATGATGTTGGTTAAAATTTGGTCTTTGCAGTTAGACAACTTATAAGTCATTAAGTCAACTACTTGGCCCATTTAAGCATGAGGCAATTGCTAACTTGGAAGGACAAATGAACCACTGTTTTATCAGTATGTAATGAAAATACAAACAAGACCTGTAAAGTGTTGTCACCCATTGAAGAAGTGATGTTTAGCCATATGATTACGAGTTTAACATCAGCATTACATTTCATTAGTGCTGTTTAGTTGATTGCTTGTTAAAAACAATTCTTTGAAGCAAATATAACTCATCCCCTATTTACAGAAAGGAGGCTGAAGTTAAATAGTTTCTCCTATTTTAGAAAGAATAAATCACTGGCTTATGCATAAAGATTTATTGATGCATGGTTTTCTACTTTACTATGAACTTGTTATGTGTGTATGTGAATGTGCTCTGTGTGTGTGTGTGTGTGTGTGTGTGTGTGTGTGTGTGTGTGTGTGTACATTGATACATTGAGGTAAACTTCAGCAAGTCTGTTTAAGGGAAAGAATGAAGGAGGGGAACAGATGACTAATTTAAGTTCAACCAACACTCATTAAGTAGTATATATAATAGGATAATTATCTCCATAATATAAAAATCATATAATAAGATATCATAGTCCATTATGGGGAACAATGGTTTACACCACAGATAAATGAACATAGAATACACAGATACAGTGTATGTGCTCACTCATTTATATAAATATATGTGTGTGTGTGTATAAATTTATATATGCATACAAAATATATATGTCTGAATGAAAAGAGTTTATCCAATGGTCACAAAAACATTATCAAATAACATTAGTGGTGAGAGCTTGGCACATCACACAGTGGTTAAGCACATGCTTTGTATGCTTTTCTTACTTTGAGTCCTAGAAACACACACATACACACAAACACACACACACACACACACACACACACAGAGAGAGAGAGAGAGAGAGAGAGAGAGAGAGAGAGAGAGAGAGAGAGAGAGAGAATGAAACAGACAGAAAAGTAAATAAATTAATTACTAAATAATAACAATTTTGAAAACAAGAAGCAGTTGAGAAATATGAACAACCTAAGTTTGGAATTTGGCAGGAGTGTGGAGAAGGGCTAATACTAGAAAGACAGAACTTCAAATATAGAAGGATCTTTCATTGATACACAAGTGAAATCTACAGAGAGATTATGAATTATACCCATTTCCCTTAAATATTTTCAATAAAGGACAGAAATTATGCTTCATGGTCATAAAGTGTGTATTTTAATTCATTACCAGTGGTTAATCTACCTGGTTTTACCTCTGAAGCAGACTTAATGATGCAGTGCCAGCATCTGGATACTGGTGCTGTAGAATACCCATCCTTAGTGCAGCCACACTCTCATAAGTAGAATTAGGAGAAATGCTTATGGTATCATTTGTAACTTGCACAATCCTGGGAGTTTGAGAGATCCCTGTTAGTGTCTTACTTTAATAGAAGCCATCTAATTAAAAACCCACTAAATAATACTTGTTTTAGTTGTATCTCTAGCTTAATTGAATGTACACCATTTATTTTTCAAGGACTTTTAACTACTGTCCCAGCTGAGACCTTGAAAAACAGCTGTTATTGTGACACAGTCTGGGAAGAGATTGGGCATCTTTCAGCTTGTCAAGGAATTGAAGCATGTGGGTGATTTAAAAATGGAAGTTTATGATGCTAATGAAAGCAATTATCATGGGATATTTCATCACAATACCTGAGACTAAACAAATTTGGAACAGAGGGATTTACTCACTTGGGAGTTGGAATCACATAAGTTTTTTTGGGATCACGATGAGAGTTTTGCCTTCACAAGGGTTTCCCTGGTGCATTTGCTCTTTCTCCATGTATGCTGGATGTATCAGGCTTCTGAGACAAGTCATTCCTTATCTAATGTGTTTCCATTTACATAATCCCTTATCTATAAAGGGAATATTGGCATTGTGACAGTTAAATTTGAACTTCCCTGTGATAAATAAATTAAGGTGCCAAGAAAAGAAAATCACTTTTCTTGAAACAACAAATCTAAGATCTAATTCCTGTTGTTGGATATTTAGCACAAAGGAATGACATCAATATCTGTGCTAAATGTTCTAACTTGACTAAAAACATTCTTAATGTGTATGTTTTCATAGTATTGGATATATAAAATTCATCAAAGTCATAGATTCGAAAGTATTAGACCATGTCAAGGGAGATGCTCTCAGTTTCTTGTTCTCCAGGAAAGTTGGTTAGAGAATTATTGAAAATAAAATTTTGTGTATTTGATTGATTCTCAATTTTTATGTATAATAGGCCATAATTAAGTATCTATTAATTGGGGGTTGAGGAAATGATTCAGTGGATAAGAGTGCTTGTTCTGCAATCGTGCAGTCCTGAGTTCAAATCCCCAGCACTCATACAGGAAGATGAGCATGTCTGGCTGTGCATGTCCATTACTTCAGAATGGGAAGAACAGATCTTCAGAGTCAATTGTCAGGCTCTAGGAAAATGGAAAACTTCTGGTTCAGTGAGAAGCCCTGTCTCAGAGCAGGCTATGAATGACAGAGAAAGACACCTAATACCCTACTCTGGACTCTAATGGACTCCACATGTGTGCATACCTGCATACATACCTACCTACTCGACCGCATATGACACACACATGTACACACATGTGTGCATGCTCTCTCTCTCTCTCTCTCTCTCTCTCTCTCTCTCTCTCTCTCTCACACACACACACACACACACACACACACACACATACACACACACACACACAGGAATGCTCACTTGTAAACACACACAAAGTCAACACAAACAAAAAGTCTATCCATATACAAAAATACAATTTTACGAGTTTTATTATTTAGGATTCTTGTTGCTTCCTTGGCTAATCAGACTTCCTTGTGCTAGACTGTGTCAGTGAGCATGATCTGTACAGACGGCCTTTCTCCACAGTACACATGCAGCTGATATGAGCATGTCTCACATCCACGTCACCTGAGATATGCAACAATATGGAAAAAATCCATTATTCTCATCACAGAAACATTGTCTCCTGGTCAAACCTTTCACATGTGTTCTTAGATTGTCCTTCTGCTTGTCTATCTGGATTCCTTCAATTTTTGTTCTCAGACACAATTTTTCTCTCACACTGTCTTTCTTTGTCCTAAACCTTTAAGACATATTTCATCCAGTTGTTTCAAATGTTATACAGCTTATTTTTTGTAGGACTTTTGGTAAGGCATGTAGTGCTCATGTATTAATGAACAACCTAGATGTAAACTGTTAACATATATATGAAATTTTTTAGTTTAAAATTTGTGGAAAATAAAGTTTAATTTGAGACAGTTTCGAAATATGTAATTCAAATGCTATAAACTTATATATAAACCCTCAAAACAATTTCGAAAGTAGACACAGAATTACACAGAAATAAATATAATGTAATTTACACAGCTTGTATTTGACCTTTGCCGATTCAAAATTATTAGAAAAACATTATTTTCAAAATGCCAAAAATCTTGCAAACATGTTCACACATAGAAAATGGGCCAGGCATGTTGTATTTGTATGTCTTCCTACACATATGTGTGTGACAATATTGATCAAGGAAAAGGCGGCTATGAAATAGAGAGTAGTAGAGGGCAGGAGAGGATTTAGAAAGCAGGCTCCTGGCAGGGCTGTGTGAAGAAAAATGAAGAAGAAGGTGACACAATTTTATTTCAATTCAAATATTTTTTAAAAAACAAAAAATATCAAGGTACTGTAAGGAATCTAGAAACCCATTGAAATGGCTAGAGAATACTGATTATATAACACCAGTGAAAACAGTGAGTTTAAAATAAAATATTTGTATCTTACATTAGTGTCATATGATTCATTATTATTGAGACTATATACCTGGTAAATGCATATTGAAGAAAGGAGTTGTTTGGTCTCACGTTTTAAGAAAGAATGTGCTCCACCAT
The DNA here is from genome assembly GCF_049852395.1 of Peromyscus maniculatus bairdii. NCBI lineage: Eukaryota > Metazoa > Chordata > Mammalia > Rodentia > Cricetidae > Peromyscus > Peromyscus maniculatus. Next base: position 51,299,417 of record NC_134861.1, read on the forward strand.
TGCGCAATGACAGGGCAGCAGGAAGATGGGACAACTGGTCCTACTCCATACATAGGAAGCAGAGGGCGAGGAACGTGGTTGTTCAGCTCTCACTCTTCTTTTGATTCATTCCCACACACTAGCCTGTGAGATAGTGCTGCCCATACTCAGAATGGGTCTGTTGTCCTCAGTTAAATTCCTCCTCATAGAGACAACTAGAGTGCTTGATTGCATGGTAATTTAAATTATTGAAGGTGACAATAAAGATTAAAAATTAAATATCATCAAAATAAAATAAAGTAAATGTATTATAAGCAATAACTATAGGCATTGAGTCAAGTTCAAAGATATCCATCAGAATTGAGCATATTTACTGGTATTCTACTTATTGATAGAAAGACAACTATTAAAGATCAATCACTTCAAATTTATCCATAATTTTCATAATAACCCTAACCCAATTGTCACACACACACACACACACACACACACACGGACAAAGTTTATTCTAAAAATCTACTCGAAATTTTGTTACTTACTTTTATGTTGCTGAGATAAAACATCATGACCAAGGCAACCTAGAGAAAAAATATTTATTCTGGGCTTCTCTGCCAGGAGAAGAGACCATCATGGTGGGGAAGCATGGCAGCAAGCTGCGGAAGTTGCAGCAGGAGCAGGAAGCGGAGAGCTCACATCTAGAACAAGTAGCTGACGCAGAGAGGGCACCCGTGAATGCCTTGAGTCTGTATTCTCAAAGTTGGCCTCTAGTGACGTGTTTCCTGCAATAAGGCTGAAATTAGTAAATTCCCCACATTCTGCCATCTACTTGGGACTATGCCTATTAGGGACATTCTTACTCAAATCATCTAAGCAATCAATTGCACTACCAACCGTTATAAAAAGAGTACTGAAGGAGGAGAATATGAAAGGGTGTGGATACTGTCACCCTTTGTTACAAAGCTTTATACATTAAGACATGTCAGTATTTCCATAGGGGTAAGTGGTGGAAGTCCCTGAACTAAGCCACACATACACACATTTGCTTCACAAGTCACAATTGCCATTAAAGAGCAATTGAGAAAACAAAATCCTTCCAACTGTTGCTGAAATAATTGGTCACAGGTAAAACAAAGAAAATCTGAAGTGTGATTACATTTCTTCCCAGTAGAATAAACATCTAAATAAAACCACAGTGATTTATAAGCCAATGCTAAGTGACTAAGGACATTTTATTGAAACCTAAACACTTGAGGCTAATTAAAAATAAAACTGAGGGTGTATTTTCATGAAAGTGTTCCTCTTCTTTATTTTTTAGGACCTAATGACTAAGAATATGTGTCAGTATTCATTAAATATGAAAACCAGTATCAACACACAGGCAATATAAAAAGATCCAAATGCAAAAGGAAGAAGTACGCTTAACAGTTATTTCCTAAAGGTTAAAAAAAAGAGTGGTCAGTTCATAAGTGAGAAGATATTAAACTTAATAAAAATGGGGAAGTGAAACATTAAAGTAAGAATGTGATTCCTTTTATGCCTCTAAGATACTGGAAAAATAAAATACTACAACTAATGCAGCTATAAATTGTCAAAGACAGAGACATAGAGACCCCAATCTTTTTATACCTCACTTAAAAAACAACACAGAAAAACATTATCAGCTAAGGATGAAAATTGTATGTAGACTGAGCTGTTCGTTGCACATCCTGTGCATGTGCATAAGGATAATTCAAATAAAAGTTTGATGAAAAAGAAACAGCAAGGGAAGAGACATTGAAGTTTAAAAGAATGACACAATTGAACAAAAATTAACATATATTCATACAATTTGCTATACCAATTATTGAGAGTTAATGAAATGTATTTATCAACATATGTAAACATTAACCTCTAAAACATCTTGAGACAAATCTCCATAATAGAAAAATGTAAAATGACAGAAAAATCTAAATGCAGTTTAGAAGCAGACTTTATTAAATCATTTGCATTTAATAATTAACTCTTTCAGTGAAAATGAAAAGAAGGATGTGGATTTCAAACATTCAGCTCACCAGAACTGCAAAAGAAATAAGTTTAATCCTGCTGGAAACTTAAGGCATTCCAGTGTTGGAAGCATTCTTTTATTTTGCTGCATGGGAATAGGTGGGTTTTGCTTTACTCTTCTTTGTATGTTTTTTGTATGATACAGTAATACATAATTGTTTTGTGGTTTCAGCTTGTTAATACGCCAAGGTTGTAATATTGAGAATTGCAGGGCACCCTGCATAACATAGCATATAAATACGGTTAAGTGGAATATGTCTTCATTATATTTCTTTCATAAAAAAAATGCACAAACTGATTATACACAGCATATTCCAACAATCAGGTAACACAATGGTTCTATATTTAGTGAGCATGATACAGCTAATGCATTTAGTGGTGGTGCTAATGCATTTAGTATCTAAGTCACATCCTATTAACAATAAGTTTTCCTTATTTTCAAAAGGCTGGAAATGGAAGCCAGTGCTTTGTCATTGTAGTTTTGTTTTGTTTTTGTGAATGTATCACAATTGAACAATTCAGAGAACACTTATCTCCTGTTACTATTATTATTTTTTGTCTTCTTTCTCCCAGAACATCTCTTTCTATTTTTGATCATTTCCTTTGTGGACTACAAGGAAATGTCCCACAGCATATATTTTTGTCAAAAGTGAATGTCCTTCATAAGGATTATTCTTGTCCTTCTCTTTGTGAATGGCCACGTCACGCTTTTCTCATTTCATTGGGAACATAGTTATTTTGGGCAGCTAAATTTTTGCATCAAGTCCTTCAAAAAACCTTGCTCAGCTCACTATCTTTTGATTATGTGTGCAATATTGAGCAAGTGGCTGGTGAGATCTAAAATTTAGAATTTATATTTTCATCATAAAAAATGACAAGTATGTCTCTCAAAATACTTTAGGTGTTTAAAAATGTCAGTGGATTTTGATTAGCTTATGGACATTCTTTGTTCAGAAGTAAAATGCCAGTTATAACAGGGTAAACCTTAGAGATTCTAAACTGGTTTCCATTCTCTAGGAAGCAATACAGAAGTATGCAAAGAGCTTCTTGTGCACACTTTCCCACAATTTCTCAATTCTTCATCTCCTATTATTTTTCATCAGGTAACCAGATATGGAGTTATTTTTCTAAATTGATTTAACACCAGTAGCACAGACATTGAGAGAAACAATCAATCAATGGGACCTCTTGAAACTGAGAAGCTTTTGTAGAGGAAAGGACATGGTAAACAAGACAAAGCAACACCCTACAGAATGGGAAAAGTTCTTCACCAATCCCCATCTAACAGAGAGCTGATATCCAGAATATATAAAGAACTTAAGAAATTAGACATCAATATGCCCAACTGTCCAATTAAGAAATGGGCTATAGAGCTAAACAGAGAATTTTCAACAGAGGAAGCTCAAATGGCTGAAAGATATATAAGGAATTGCTCAACATCCTTAATATTCAGGGAAATGCAAATCAAAGTGACTCTGAGATACCACCTTACACCTGTCAGAATGGCTATGATCAGAAACACTGAAGATAGCTTATGCTGGAGTGGATGTGGAGAAAGGGGAACTCTCCTCCACTGATGGTGGAAATGCAAGCTTGTACAGCTACTTTGGAAATCAATTTGGTGCTTTCTTAGAAAACTGGGAGTCAGTCTCCCCCAAGACCCAACTATACCACTCTTGGGCATATACCCAAGAAATGCTCAATCATACCACAAGGGCTCATGCTCAGCTATGTTCATAGCAACATTGTTTATAATAGCCAGAACCTGGAAACAACCTAGATGCCCTTCAACTGAAGAATGGATAAATAAAATGTGGTACATATACACAATAGAATACTACTCAGCAGAGAAAAACAATGACATCATGAGGTTTGCAGGCAAATGGATGGATCTAGAAAAAAAAAATCATCCTGAGTGTGCTAACCCAGACTCAGAAAGGCAAACATGGTATCTACTCAGTCATAGGAGGGTACTATATGTAAAACAAAGGATGACTAGACTGCTACGCACAACTCCAGGGAGGCTACCTAGAAAACAGGACGCTAAGAAAGACACAGGGATTGCCCAATGACAGAGAAGTGGATGAGATCTACATGAGCAAACTGACATGAGGGAGAGTAATGAAGGGCAAGCATTGAGGAAAACAGAGCTTAGAGGAGCAGGAGATCCCAGCTGAATCAAGAACAGAGAGGGAAAACAATGAAAAAGAAACAATGATAAATTAAGACCCCCTGAGAATAGGAAGAAGCAAAGTGCTAGAAAGGTCCCCAGAAATCCACAAAGATACCTCCACAATAGACTACTGGCATCGGTGGAGAGAAAGCCCAAACTGACCTACTCTAGTGATAGGATGGCCAAACACCCTAACTGTCGTGCTAGAAATCTCATCCAGTGACTGATGGAAGTGGATGCAGAGATGCACGACCACACCTCAGGTGGAGTTTCAGGAGTCTAATCAGCGAGAAAGAGGAGAGATTGAATGAGCAAGAATTGTTGAGACCATTATTGGAAAAAGCACAGGGACAAACAGCCAAACTAGTGGAAACACATGAACTATGAACCAATAGCGGAGGAGCCCCCAACTGGATCAGGCCCTCTGGAGAAGTGAGACAGTTGATTAGCTTGAACTGTTTGGGAGGCACCCAGGCAGTGGGACTGGGGCCTTTCCTTAGTGCATGAGCCTGCTGTTTGGAACCTGGAGCTTATGCAGGGACACTTTACTCAGCCTGGGAGGAGGGGACTGGACCTGCCTGGACTGAATCTACCAGCTTGCACTGAATCTCTAGGGGAGTCCTTGCCCTGTAGGAGATGGGAATGGGGCATGGGCTGGGAGGAGGGCGGGGGGGGGGCAGGAGGAGGGAGGACAGGGGAATCCATGGCTGATATGTAAAAAAATAAAATAAAAAAAATAAAAAAAGAATTTTATGTTTGCAAAAAAAACCCTCAATATAGAGTACAAAAATCTGTACAATGTAGACTTACTCTTGCTCTGTACTTTTTAACATTATTGTGTTTTAATTAATATTTCCTAATATCATGAAATTCACAATTTTTAAATTCCTGTTTTAAATATAGTTTACTCTTTATTAAGACACTATAAATGAGGCTTTCTTGGAACAAATACACCAAGAGAGATTATAATGACTGCTGTCATGATACTCACACACAAAGACATGGACACAAATAAAAATAAACATTCCTTAAAAAGAAGAAAACATTAAATTGATTTAAAAATTAATTCTGATTTCATTGACAGTGTAGAGTTATGAATAGAACCTCTGCTGACAGTACACTTGGTGCACTTGCTCTAGGAATTGTGATTGAGGACTTGTCTACTACTGCATGTAGTTGTAAATAACTCACAGGTGATTCTCAAGTGTGGTTCTTGTGAACAATTCATCATCTAAAGACAGTTATGAATTACATCAAGAGAATATAGAAACAAAATCTCACCCTTATGTCATAACATGTGCGTAATGTGTTTGGAAGATTCTAAGTTCCACTCTATGACTTGTACTCCATTTCGATTACATGTCCCATGACCCTCTATCAGCTTCATGTCTTTTTAAAAATATTTCACTGATTACAAAATTGGTGTTGCCCAAATGCCCATTGGTTTGAAAGCATGGTCAGTTGTTGAAATAATTACCTAAATTGTTCAAGTATAATAAAAAATTGAGAGTCAGAAATTGAGATAAAGCCCTGATAAGTCCAAAGAAAGTGGAAAGTTATTGACTGACCCTATCCCATATTTTTCCTCATTTACCATCCCCAGAATTTCCCTGGAAATCCTCCGTCCTCTTTTCCTGTCCTTCTGGAAAATCTTATAAATCCACTGAGAGTTCTACAGTTAATCCCACTCCACCAATTGCTAACTTTGTCTTTTGATTTAAGGTAACTTTATTGGCACAGTGAATTGACTGTATGAAAAATTCTCCTGCAATATTTCCCCATTTTTGTCTAAATAAAAAGGAAAAGTGTTATCTCTAACAATGTAAAACCATATATAATAAGAACAATTATCAATTAAAAATATATTCATAATGCCAAGTCTATTAGTATTTGGCAAATTCAGAGAAAATATTATCTGTCTTAACTTGGTCATTCCAAAGTTTTACACTGAATTTAGTTTCTGTCATATCTAAGGAAAACTATAACTATCTAACCTTCAACTCCATCAGAGACCTGAGAAGGATATAATATTACCTGTGCAAACAGGAAGTATAGAGCAAGTAACTTCCAAAACTAAGAAGTAACAGAGACATCTGGCTGCCTAGATAATCAGTCCAAGGTTCTTTTGCAACATTTGGGCATCCATTTTCAGCCTATAGGCCTAGAATAGCTGACAGACTTTGTGAAGCAGGAATTTTGAAGGACTGTCCTACCTTGCCTTGGCAAACTTTGGCAGTTGCCTTGCTTTGTGTCCTGCCTATCCAATTTGAAGAGCATACTACAAGCACTCAAGGCAAGGGCAGTTTTTTTGCCCAGTGGCTAACTTTGCCACAAATGAAAGCAAATTCCATATAAAGGTTCTTTGATGCCCTTTATCCTCTTTTGAAGTAAATAGAAGCTACCTCGGGTAGATGTGTCTTGCTGTCAAGAAAAACCTTATGTTATTAAAACACTAAAATGCCATATTCTTTAGGTCTCTGAAGTATTTGAAGACCATCTATCTATTTAAAATATGCCTGTGATTGACCTTGAAAACATACCTAACATGACTATAATTTTGATTGTTATAAATGATTAACTCAATTTTTTTTATTTTTTAAATTTATTTATTAAATTTAATTTTACATATCAGCCACGGATTCCTTTGGTCTCCCCCCTCCCACTCCCACCCTCCACCTTCCCTCCAGCCCATCCCCCCCATTTCCATCTCCTCCAGTGCAAAGACTCCCCAGGATTGAGTTCAACCTGGTCCTCAGTGCATGAAATGATTAACTCTTACCTGTAGTATAGTTAATATCTTAATATTCCAAATGGCTTTTAAAGGCTAGAACTTTACATTACATTTTTAAATGAGTTACATAGGTAAAATACATTAAACAAGAAATAGAAACATACAATACAGTATAACAAAAGAACCTTAAGTTTGTATCACTATACAAAATACCTTAAAGAAGAGTAGAAACATATATACAGTATAACAAAAATAATTTATTTTGTACCAATAGAAAAAATCCATACCAATGTAAAATATTTGAGAATAGTAGTTGTTTTTATTAGTTTGAAAGTAGATACAGTAATCTACTCTATTATACTATCCTTTCTAAATCACCCTTTTTATTTTCACAGTGACTTTGGGTGCCAGATTAAATGATTATCTAAATTGCTCCAGTATAATAAAATCTTGGGAGTCAGAAATTATGACAAAGATCTGATAATCCAAGGAAAACGGAGTCCTTAGGAATTCCTGGGGCTGGTTGATTGGGAAAACATGGAGAAAGGGTCAGCCAATTAAAGCAGAGTTGATTGACCATCCTTTCTCCACATTTCCCCCTATCCATCAGCCCTAAGTATCCTTCAGAAATACTCTCTCCTTTCTACCTGTCCTTCTAGTAAACCTCCTAAGTCCTCCAAGAATTTTATGGTTAATCCTGGTCAGCCAATCACAGACTCCCTTGACTTAAGGTGGCTTTATTGGCACAGTGAATTGGCTGTACAAACAATTCTTCCACAACAAATTGTCATGCTCCTGAAGAAATTCATCTCTCTCCACAGCAGCCAGCAACTACCAAGTGCTTCTTGGCTAGGGATGGGTCTTTTAAGACCCTCCCTGATAATACTCAAATGTGACTGGCTTTATGTTGTGTATTTTATGTGTAGACAATCAGACAATCATAGTTGCTATGAGGGTTTTTTTTTTAAGTGCAATGGCACCATCATGTCCAGAAGACATAGTTTCACAGTATTTCTCCCCATCTTTTTGGTCTTAGAAGTTTTCCATCTCCTTTCCTACAAGGTTTCTTAGGAGTTGGGGGCAGAGGGTATGATACAGACGTCCCATTTAGTAATGAATACTGCACTGACATTTATTCTATACAATTTGGGAATTTGTGATTAGCTCTCAGCAGAGAAGCTTCTTTTTGCAGGGACAACAATAAATGATGATTATTTTGATGCTTAAAGAAAGCAATCTATTTCACCTAACTTTGAATTGGGACATGAGGAGACTGCAAGATTTGTAAAGCTTACCAAGCCATTTTCTAAATAATGTTATTATTTCATTGTGGGTTTTTTTTAATTTTCCAATTTTCTACATTGCAAAGTACATGCTTTAGACACTAAAATCATGCATAGTATGGTAGAAAAATGTGAAAGCAGATTATAAGGCTCCAGCCATCATTTATTAACTCAGTTATTCAAGAGATTTTGAAAGAAAAAATAATTTAACTTTTTATTAATTAGATTTTTGGAAAGCATGGTTAGTTATTTGTTTAAAATATAATTAGTATGTTGGTAATAAGAGTTCTTATTTTTTCATGTTGAACAGATTAATATGCATTTACAGATATTAAATTATCAGGTTTAGTTTCATATAGTGCAAACAGTAAATATTTATTACAATGTTTTTAAATGTATTTTAAAGGTAAAGTTGACTTTTAACATGTATTGAATTTATTTAATTGTTCTTAGAAAAAATTTTATAGCAAGGGGCTAATCAAACATGGTAAGATTATCTACAATGACATTTTTCTTAAATTATACAGTCTTTTTTATTAAAATGGTTTAATTTTTGTTGTAAAAATTAATTATCCTAAGAATAAATATTTAAACATCAATTTATTTTGTATGTGCATAATCCACATAACTAACACCAGGATGAAACCATCACTATTTTCAAGTACTTCCTTTTTTACTATTAAACAAAGAATCTCTCCAGACAGGATTTTTATCCTCAAATTATGCAGAGCTTACCTGTTTTGAATTTTAAAGAACATGAAACAGTAGCAGAGATATTTTGTTTTGAGGACTTACCTTGTTTATTACAGTGTCAGAGTGATTAATCACTTTTTAGTGAGGTAGTTTCTTTATGATGCCATATTGCCTGAATAAGACAGAGTACATTTTGTTGTCCTGTTGAATAGAGCTGTATGTGCATTCTTGAATATAAAATTAAATAAAAAATGTGCGCACTTTTTGTTCTTACAGAGCAATCTTGGTAAACTCTTTCCCATAGAGACTCATCTGATTTCTATCTCCACTGGTAGTAGAGCTGTTTCTTTCCTCTGATGACCATTGACACTGTCTCTCTTTAAGACTCAGTTTCTTGGTGTGCTATGTGTGTATCTTGTTGACTTGCAGTCCTTTAAATGCATATGTCCACAGTTTCTCATCTTCAGAACCCTTCCCACTTGACTCCTTGAAATTCTCTTTCGTGACGTGCTCCTTGAAACAACTCACTCTTTTGTTTATCAGTTTTGCACATTTTATTGTATGTAAAGTGTATTATTAGTCCCTGTGGTTTGCAAAAATCCTGTCCTGACTTCTATTTTATACAAAAACAGTGTTTTTTATTGTTAATTGTAATCAGTTATTCATATTTACTTTGCCGGTCATTGATTTTATTTGTGTCCACTAAAAAAACAAAAACAAAAACAAAAACAAAAACAAAAAAACCTTTAGTTAGTCTAGTATCTATACTAGAAAAGTATATAAATATACTTTTCATTGCTTTACATATTTTATTAGTTGCATGACTAACCTTAAATAAATTCTCTAATATTTTATAACAAAATTGAGACTCATTTAATTGTTTATTACAGACACATACTTAATATGACAACATTTATACTAAAAAAAAGTCTTCTCAGAGTGACTCTTTTTAAGTAAAGCAGATGGTATTATTCATGATTTTATTTATAGACTCTATACTCTTCATACATATTACTTTGACTTTTAAATACTCTCAGCAAATGTCTGTCAATTGATGGTTCTTGCCTAAATCTAAGGATGAGAAAATGAAAAATAAATGAAATAAATTTTGATAATTTTAAATATTTGTAGTACACACTCATGTGTCACACACAAATTGTGTCAATAGAGAAGCCCATATACAGGTATATAGATGGATATATAAACAGTTATATACAGATAGAGAGTATTGTAATCAGTGAAATAAAATAGATTTCATTTTCTAACTCAGAATGATCTTATGGGAACTCAGTTGTTATGAAAAGAAATGACTAACTAAAAGTATATGAAACATATTTCATTTAGGAAATATCCCAAATTTTTGAATTCAACTCATATATATCATATTCTAGGATCAGAAAGGAGGGTTACACATATTTATTAATGCAGGTGGAATTAGTCATTATTCTAGATTGATTTTGGTTGCTGTGAAAACACACTTTAAACAAAAGAACTTAGGGAGGAAAAAGTTTATTTGGTTTACATTTGTAAATCATAGTCCATTTCTGATGGAAATTAAGGTAGGAATGTAAGCAGTAGCTTGAAGCAGAAACTACAAAGGGATAGTCCTTCTGGTGAAACCTCTGTTGGATACTCTGCCTACACTCTAGGACTATCTGTCTAGGACCATGGGTTGGACCCTCTACATCAATTAAATCAATCAAGACAACCCCTCACAGGCATGTCCACAGATAATATGATAAAGATGATTATTCAATTGAGATTATTTTTCATGTGTTTGTAGGGTGTGTCAAGTTGACCATCCATCTCTTGCCAAAGAGAAATACCAACCCATTATTTTAAGCCATAATCTGTCTTTTGTCCTTAAGATCACATGTTTGTATCACAATATAAATTATAGAAAAACTTTAAAATATCATTATTCTTAAAATTATCCACACTTTTAAGGTCCAGGCTTTGTTTCCAATTCGTCTCTAAACCGTGAACTATAAAATAATACATAGTTTCCTAATATTTTAATTATAATAGGGAATAGCCTGGGCATAGGAATAATCAGATCAAAGCAAAACCAACTTCTATCCACATAAAACTAAATCCTGCTGTCCACTGTCCAATACCTGGAACTCTCTGATTGTCTTTAGGTTCCAAAGGTCTTTAGAAGTACCACTTCTCTGGCTTTGCAATCCTCAGCACACAAACTTGTCTTGTAGACTCAGGCTAGCTCCACCCCAAGCTTGCCACTGTCCCGGCTGTGTGTACCATAGTCTAGGCATCTACAGAATAATTGGGTATGTGCTGCAGCTGAGGCTTCACATATATCAATGACCTCTGTGACCTCTTTGAAGGGAGTCTAACACTCTCACATAGTGTTAAGTCACAGCTTTTCTCCATGACCTCTTGAGTTCTGCAGAATTTTGGTCCTTCAAAAGCAATACCACAAGTTCAGCTTGCACCTTGAACATAGTCTGTGCACCCCACCCCCAGGTCATAGTATCTGTGTGTTTATGAGACAAATACTTCCTATGTCCTAGTGAAGTGCAGAACATTTCATCTCAATGGCACTGATTTCTTGTTAATCATAGTTTATTTTTGTCTCCAGCCTGACCAGCAACTCCATATTTTTAATCCAAAATTTCATGCAAATGGCACCTCAACCAGTCATTAAAACAGTTCTTGCTTCCTACTGAAGCCTCATGGGCCAGGAATTCAAAGTCCACATTCATCTAGGTATTATCTTTCCCAATCCAACAGAATATCCTTTTAAGCTCAAAATGCTAATTGCTGTTCCAGTGCAAAACTGCAAATCCTTTCACATCCACCCCATAAATAAATATGGTTGGGTTCAGCACCACAACTACTCTCTCTTAGTACCTATTTCTGTTTAAATTTGGTTTGTTGCTGTGACAAACACCATAACTGGAAGCCATGTAAAAGAGGGAAATATTAATTGGCTTTCCTTTTTACATTCTATCATTGCAGGGCATTAACTTGGAAGCAGAAACTATGGAGGAATACATGAATTCAGTCTCATGCTCAGCTATAGACTATAGTCCTGAACCATGTACCTGAGAAATGACATTGCCCATAATGGGCTGCATCTTCCTATATCTGTAGACAAATTTCTAGCACAAATAAAGTATATAATATTTTAATTAAGATAATTGCTCACAGATTCATCCTCAGACTAACTGATAAATACTATATTTTTCAGCTTATGCTAGAGGATGTCAAGTTGATAGTCAATGCAAACTCGGGCAATTTCTGGTGTGGGGGTACTATGTTCCCCAAAATTTTGTGTACCTTAATAAACTTATCTGGGGTCAGAGAACAGAAAAGCCACTAGATACTTAAGATAGGCAATGATAGCACACGCCTTTAATCCTAGCATTCCAGAGGCAGAAATCCATGTGTTCAAGGATACAGCCAAGCATGGTGACTCATGCCTTTAATCCCAGGGAGTGGTGGTAGAAAGCAGAAAGGTATATAAAGTGTGAGGACCAGAAACTAGAAGCATTTGGCTGGTTAAGCTTTTAGCTAGTTAAGATTCAGGCAGGCTTTCGAGCAGCAGTTCAGCTGAGACCCATTCTGGATGAGGACTCAAAGGCCTCCATTCTGAGGAAACAAGATCAGCTGAGGATCCGGTGAGGTGAGGTAGCTGTGGCTTGTTCTGTATCTCTGATCTTCCAGCTTCATCCCAATACCTAGCTCACAGGTTTGATTTTATTAATAAGACTCTCTAAGATTCCTGCTACATAATGGGACTAAAATCACTTTATTTTATTTTATTTTATTTTATACTTCGAAATGTTTAATTTACTTATTTTGTGCTTGTGAATGTTTGGCCTACATGTGTGTATGTGTACCACATGCATGTCTTGTGCCTATGGAGGTCAGAACAAGGTAGAGGATTCCCATGGACTTGGAGTTACAGATGACTGTGCAACCATGTGAGTGCTAGGTACTAAATTTGGTAACTATACAAGAGACAGAAGTACTCTCAACTACTGAGCCATTTTTTTCAGTTATTATGAGTACATTCTTTGTTTTAAGTCCAATTGCCAACTTTTCCTTCTGGGATAAACAGCATCACCAAGTTCTGTAATGTCTGAAGTCTTACAAAATCTTTTGGTGTTCTACAAAGATTAACTACATCCACAAAAACAAAGTAAATAAATAATCTCACACTTTAAAACCAAAAAAAGGAAGTACACACACACACACACACACACTGTCACCACCACCACCACCACCACCACCACCACCACCACCACCACCACCGCTGCCAACAACAACAACCCCCAAATAACAGGAATCAGCAATGACTGGTCATTGATATCTATACATATCAATGATCTAAATTTGCCCCCCCACATGGCATAGACTATTAGAATGGATGGGAAATACAGAACCACATTTCTGCATCAAAAAGAAAAACAAACACACACACACACACACACACACACACACACACACACACACACACACACCTTAAATCAAAGATTGACATTACCGCAGGGTAAAGGGTTGGAAAAGGTTATTCTGAGGAAATGGACCTAAGAAGGAAGCTGGTGAAGCCATTTTAATACCTAACAAAATAGACTTCAAACCAAAAATTCATCAAAAGAGACGAGGAAGGGCACTACATACTCATCAAAGGAAATATCCATCAAGATGACATTTCAATGTTTAACATCTATGCCCCATACACAAGGGTACTCAAGTTTGTAAAAGAAACACTAAACAATTTAAATTATGTATTCACCCTCACACACTGATAATGGGAGACGTTAATACTTCCCTCTCATTTATGGACTAGTAATTTAGATAAAACTGAAGTGATAAATTCTGGAATGAATAGACATTGTAAACCATATGGACCTAATAAATATTTACAGAAAATTTCACCTAAACACAAAAGAATATATGTTCTCAGAACCTCTTGTAAATATCTGCAAAATTGGCCACATATTTTGACACAAAGCAAGTCTCAAAAGATACAATAAAATTGAAATACATATCTGTATCCTGTCAGACCATCACGGATTGAAGTTGGATTTCAACAACAACAGAAAAACGAGAAAGCTTACAACTCATGAAAACTGAGCAACTCTCTTCTGAATGAAAAATGTTCAGGACATAAAACAAAGTAAAAACTTTCTAGAATTCAATGAAAATGAATACACATAGTCATACTTAGGGGACACTAAGGAAGCAATACTAAGAAGAAATTTCATAGCACTGAGTTCCTACAAAAAAATGGAGATATCTCATGCTCTCAACTTAAAAGCACATCTGAAAGCTCTAAAGCATAAAGAAGTAAGCACACCAAAGAGGAGGACTATACAGCAAGAAATAATAAAAATTAGGGCTTAAATCAATTAAAAAAGAAATAAGAACAAAAACAAAAACCTCAGTACAAAGAATCAATAGAAAAAACAGTTTTTTTTTGAGAAAATAAATGAGATATTCATACTCACTAAAAGATGGATAGACAGTAAATATCCACATTAACAAAATCAGAAATGAAGAGGGGGACATAAAAACAGATACCAAGAAAATCCAGAAAACCATAAGAACATACTTTAAAACCCTGTACTTCATCAAATTGGAAAATCTAAAAGAAATGGGTGATTTTTTCTATAGATACCACTTGCTAAAGTTAAATTGAGATCAGCTAAACCAGACAAACACTTTAAATAGAGTTATAATGTCTACTGAAAATAAAAGAGGTCATTAAAAGTCCCTCAAGCAAAATTAAAAAGAAAAAAGAAAAAAATAATCCCACAGCTAAATGGTTTTGGCACAGAATTAAGCCAGACTTTCACAGAAGAATTAATATAAACACTCCTCAGATTTTTCCACAAAGTGGAAACAGAATAAACATTGCCCAATTCATTTTATGAGGCAACAATTACCCTGATACTCCAAACACATAAAAACTCAACAAAGAAAGAAAATTAATTACAGACCAATTTCCTTTTTGAACATAGATGATGACATTCTCAATAAAATCCTGGCAAACCAAATCCATTAACATATCAAAAATGATCAAGTAGGCTTCATCCCAGAGATGTAAGGATGATTCAATTTATGAAAGTCAATAAATGTTATCTACCAAAGAAACAAGCTGATATTTTAAAAAAATCATGATACTCTCATTTGATGCTGAAAAGGATTTAGAACAAAGTCCTACATCCCATCATGATAAAAGTCCTAGACAGATTAGGGATACAAAGGACATACCTAAATATAATAAAGTCAATTTACAGAAAGCCTATGGCCAACATCAACTTGAATGGAGAGAAACTCAAAGCAAATCCACCAAAATAGGGAACAAGTTGTCCACTCATTCTCTCCATATCTGTTCAATGCAGTACTTGATGTTTTAGCCAGTGCAATAAGACAATTGAAGGAGATCAATGTGATATAAATTGGGAGGAAAGTCAAATATCATTATTTGCAAATGATATGATAGTATACACAAGTGATCCTAAAAATTTCACCAAGGAACTCCTACAGTTTCAGTAAAGTGGCTTGATAGAAGATTAACTAAAACAAACAAATAAACAACAACAACAGCAAAGCAGTAGCCATCCTTTATACAAATGACAAAGGAACTGAGAAAGAAATCAGGGAAACAACCCCTTTCATACTAGCCTCAAATAATATACATCATCTTTGGGTACCTCTATCTAAGCAAATGAAAGACTCATGTGATAAAAACTTAAAATCTTTGAAAAAAGTACTTGGAAGCTATTAGAAAATGGAAAGATCTCTCCTGCTCATGAATCCATAGAATTAACATAGTAAAAATGACCATCCTATCAAAAGCAATCTACAGATACAGTGCCTTCTCCATTACTTGGTGAGAGTCTAATTTGGAGGTCTCCATCAAATTACTCCTTTCAGAGCTCAGGGAATCCTGAAGAAGAGAAGGTAGACAGATTGTAAGAACCAGAGGGGATGGAAGATACCAGGAGAACTTGGTCCTCTGAAACAATGAAGCAAGGCATATATGAGCTCACTGAGACAGAAGCTGCAAGACAAGGGCCTGTATGTGTCTACAAAAGTCCCCTTGTGTATATACAATAGTTTTTAGCTTAGTGTTTTATGGGACTCCTGAAGATGAGATCAAGTGGGTTTCTGACTCTATTGCCTGTTCTTGAGATCCCTTTTCTCATGTTGGGTTGCAGTATCCAATTTTGAAATAAAAGTTGTTGTATTATCTTATATATTTTTTGTCATGTTTGGTTATTATCTCTTAGAAGCATGTTCTATTTTAATAAGCAACAAAAGAAAGTGGACCTGGAGGGGAGTGGAGATGGTGAGGAACCGGGAGGAGTAGAGGAAGTAAAAACTCTAACCAAGATATATCATATGAGAAAAGAATCTATTTTCAATAAAGAACTCATGAGTTCCTTTTTAATTAATCGCTGTTATACATATTTATGTGCATATACACATATATGTATATATATGTACATACATAAATACATAGAAACAACCTGCTTTGTGAGTACAATGTTCATATATATATATATATATATATATATATATATATATATATATGTTTTTAGGTCTGACCATTTAGTTTTTTATTTACTGGAGATGAATATTTCTCCTGCCCTCAACATTCCTTAGTTGCTTGTAGAAAAGTCTCATAAACATAACAGAGTGCCAATTTGGTCATGAAAATCCTTGCAAACCCAAATGTTTTGTTTAAATAATTAGTGTAAGAATTTATGACAGGACAGTTATCAACACCACAGTAATATTCAGTTCTGCCTAATTTTGTTGGCATTAATAATGTGTTCTCATCTTTAGATATTATAAAACAAATGTCCACTTTGTGAAAGAAATTATAGTTACAAATCATTTAGCAATATAAATATATAAATTAATGCAACCAGAGACAAGGTTTCAATTTTTAGTCCAAACAGCATTGAACTACGGAGTATTTGGAACAGTTGGTATTAAGAAGTTAATAATATGACAGTAGAGAGGGTAGATATCTCAAAACCAAAATAAAAAATACAAACAAAGACACAGAAAGTAATCACAGCTTTGTTAGAATAAAGTAAAGTTTATGTTGTCCTATTGCTTACTTAAGAAGGAATGCAGGTATAATCTCTAATGTATTTCTTTTTCTTACTCACTTTTTATCTTTTTTTAATGTCATATAACATGCTTTTTACTGCTACTTTTAGATACACAATTAAGCCTCAAGTAGGAATTTCACAGCTTTTTTGTATGCATAAACATGCAACACAGATACATATATTTAACACAACATTCATACTATTCTTTTTTTTTCCAGCTTTATTGTCTCCTTTTTTTTTCCTTTTATTTTATTTTACAATACCATTCAGTTCCACATACCAACCACAGACTCGCCCACTCTCTCCCCTCCCGCCCCCCCCTCTGGTTCCCCCCAGCCCATCCCCCATTCCCACCTCCTCCAGAACCGAGATCAACCTGGTAGACGCAGTCCAGGCAGGTCCAGTCCCCACCTCCCAGACTGAGCCAAGCATCCCTGCAAAAGCCCCAGGTTTCAAACAGCCAACTCATGTAATGAGCACAGGACCCGGTACCACTGCCTAGATGCCTCCCAAACAGATCAAGCCAATCAACTGTCTCACCCATTCAGAAGGCCTGATCCAGTTGGGGGCCCCTCAGCCTTTGGTTCATAGCTCATATGTTTCCATTAGTTTGGCTATTTGTTGGGCTGAAGAGATGGCTCACCTGTTAAAGGCTAGGCTCACAACCAAAAATATTTCTTTTATTTTTGAGATTATAGTTACATTTTCCCTCCACAAAAGCCTCCCATATACTATCCCATGTTCTTCTTAAAATTCATGGCCCCTATTTTTGCTTTTGTTAGTACACACATGAATGTCTAATCTCCTGGCCTTGATACATGCTTGCCGCCCCTTTTAGCTCTTTACTTGATCCTTCTTCATCACTTTGACCCATCCATACATTCTATGACTAAAAAGAATAGACAATGTGTGAGACCAGCTACCACATTTATTTATCCCAGGGACTCAGGAGTGAGAGATAAGAGACTTAGAGGAAAAACAAATAGAAAAACAGGATTGCCTCTGGTGGGCCTGGATCCTTATCCACCCAGCTCAGAATTTTATTCCAAAGGGCTTATTATAACAATGGCAGGGGGTGGGGCAAAGGGCCTCGCTCTTGCTAGATACAGCCAATTGTAGACCTTTCAAACACCTGGTACTCAAGCCCATGGTCCATACATCCATTTATGCAGTCCTGCTGGGTAAAGCCATTAGGAACCCTAGGTGAGCGCCAACAAGACATGGTTAGTGTTCTGATAGACCATGGTAATTCACTATGTGTAGATTATTATTTTGGCTTTATTATTATTTCAAGATTTTTCTGTGTAATTATAAAGGAAAATATTCATTTAGTTTACCTTATTGATCTAGAAACTTAAGTGCTATAATTTATAATTAATAATTTTTCTTAATTTGGCTATGAAGAGATAAAGCTACATTGTGTTGTTTTAATTTGTGGTTTTTGTTATCACCAAAGGCAAACATTTGCTATTTTATCAAGTTAATACCTTCATAGAAACAAGATATTATAGATCTTGAGCTTTAGTATTAGAAAATATACATGATAATGAGAACACTTTACATGTATTATTTGTGATATGTATCTCTGAATTATTTGATGTTTTGTTGAATATCATTCATATTTGTATTGATAGAGAAAATGCACTTTCCTCCTGTGATTTGTTTAGTTCTTAAAAATATTATGTAAATTATAATGTGTAAATGAATAATGACAAATAGTTTATTCTACTAATTCCCACAGCCAACAAAATCAATAAACATAAATGTCCAAAAGACAATAAATCAT
Organism: Peromyscus maniculatus bairdii; assembly: GCF_049852395.1. Lineage (NCBI taxonomy): Eukaryota > Metazoa > Chordata > Mammalia > Rodentia > Cricetidae > Peromyscus > Peromyscus maniculatus. Next base: position 51,318,204 of record NC_134861.1, read on the forward strand.
CTCAATTAATAGCAATGTATTTTATTTTTCAATATTGAAAAGCATTGGGTTCTCTTATTGATTATACATGTAATACCATACATAACATAAAAATCCTATCTATGTGATTTATTTTTCACTTTCACTGAGTTTATATTTGAAATTTTATCCGTTAAGAAAACAGATATTCACAAAATAATTTTATGGTGGTGGTAAAAATGCAAATGCTAGAGGATGAACAAAGACTGCTTCTCTGGCTAGTGGTGGTGCATGCCTTTAATCCCAACCCTCAAGGCAGAGGCAGGTGTATCTATGTGTTTATGGCCAGTCTGATCTACAAAGCAAGTGCCAGGAAAGCCAGGATTGTTACACAGAGAAATCCTGTCTCAAAAAACAAAACAAAACAAATTTCATACACTCTTTGGAAAATTTTGTTTCACATATATCTGCCAAACTTTTCCGGTTTGAGTTATTTTACATTTGAATATTTTATATCATGAGATCATATCAAATAATAGTGGCTCTGAAACTCACTTAAAATTAAATGTAAAAGATATATTCATATAGTGATATATAGAATGTATTGTACCTGGAGTTATAATACTTACTTTCCCAAATCAAATATTTGTCTTATTATTGACGGTAGAGTAAGATCTATTTTTATTCACAATTTTCATACATACACACTATGTCCTCTTTTCCTCTTTGTCCCATTTTCTTCCCCATACTTTACTCCCTAGAAAATATCTTTTCTCTAGTTCCTGGTTTGGTTTTACTTAGTGTCCCACAGAGTTAATCAAAGTTATCTGAGTAATTTTGAGTTTGGAACTAACCATCTGAGCCTGCTGGATAGGTACAATGTTGTTTAGGAAATGTTACTCATTTAGTGTGAGTGAAAACTTGTCAAACAAAAAACAAGCAATGAAACTATCTGAGGCTGCTTGAATACTTAATGCAATTGGAGAATTTCTATTTGAGATGTAGAAAACACATTTTAAAAATCTGACAAACAACATGGTTTTTAAGCAAAGAACAATCATAAGTCTGATGAACCATTTGTCCGTGTCTTGATTCCAAGTAAAATGAATGTGACCTTGGGAGGTCAGACTTTGACTTGCAGGGCATGACTCTGTCCCCCTTATTCTGTATGACTTTAGCAATCTTCACATGTTCTCCTTTTGACTAAGTCCTGCTGACATGCTTCTGAGTGGATTATTGAGAGGCCCAAAGTGGCAAAAAGTATTAGATACACTAATGAGGAAAACTGTAGGTATTATTGTGTAATAATAAAAATCTACTGACCTTGTATTATTGACAAATATTCACCAAACATATCATATATCACATAAATATTGTACATTGTATAAATGGTGACATTACACTCTGGGGAAGAGATGTTAACAGAAATATCAAAACTTCAGTTGCTATTGTTTCTGACAGCATATTCCTAAACACATTATTTTCTGTGGGATAAAAATTAACCTATACTTAAAATATTTACCCTTCCTGTTATAAATTTTGATTCTCTTACAAAAGAACTATGTACACTAAACTGCAATGCAAAAGCATTTATTGATTGACAGTATTAACAATGTATCAGAACAGAAAAGGATTAAATGTATATAGAAAAACTATCAGCTCTGCAGTGTCATAGAAACAATAAGACATTAGTTATAAAGTATAAAATACTAAAATACCTTTCTTTTAAGACTTAGTGAAACAACTAAAATGCAAAAATGTTAACTTTGTGGTTTTTACTCAATAAAATGAGAGAATTTTCATAAGAAATACAGGAGAGAGAAATGATGGCATTTGATCATTGAAAGAATATTTTTCTATTAAGTATTTATGGTTATTCTATTTTGATCTCATCAAGGCATAATAAAGTACATAAAAATTGTCTTTCTAATCACAGTTCAGGTAGTTTAACACTTCTTAGCTGATATACCAGGAATACTCTAGAAACTGTGATTCAAGTATAGTTTTCTAATTCACATTAATATTCACCATCTGTTATGTGAAAATACTGTCTATTGTTTTCATTTCCCACAGACCAGTGAAAGGAATATAACGTCACATAGAATGCACCTAAATTCTGATCACCAACACAATTATATATTTTTGATACAAGAAGTTTATTCTCTTATAAGTAATTAGTACTATTGGTTAAACTCAGTCCACATATATTTAATCACATGATCCTCAGAAAATGAACCTGAATGAGCACATGGAAAAATAACAGCAATTTGGAAAATATATAAATATGGGTAATACAAGTAGAATTATAAATTCTCTGGTCAAGCAGAAATTCTACCATAACTAATTATTTATTAAAAAGCATATTTCTGAAACAAAATGTAGCACCCTAGGTATTATGTGAAAAAAAATAACACACCCGATTTTCATTGTTGAATATGAATATGAACATTGACAATCCGGTAAACAGAACATATCAGCACAGCTACAAGCACTGCACTTCATTTTTCCAACTGGAGGTTTCAGCACAGCTGACTGGAGCTCTCTTGGAAGCAGAGGCATGTCCCTTGGAAATCAGTTGCTTCAGGACTCTGATATCAAAGAAAGCAAACAATTCTCCTCAATTTTGACTAATGCAAACTTAAAAAAAAAATCCTTGTTTCAAATTTCCTGTAATTGGGGGCTAGAGAAATGGCTCAGCACAGAAGAGTACTTAGTATTTTTGCAGAGTACCTAATTTGCTTCAGAACACCCATGAAAGGCAGATCCTAATCACACAATCACCTGGAATTCCAGTTCTTGGTGCTCTGACATCCTCCTCTGGCCTGCATGGACAGGGACATTCATATGTCCATATCCCCTTACACACACACACACACACACACACACACACACACACACACACACACACACACACTTAAAAATTAAATATATTTTTAAAAATACTCTGTGAGTAAATTTTACTATATTTAGATAATACATAGAATTATATCTTCAACAAACATTAAAATGAACTCATAAACACAGTTGATGCTAAGAAAAAAAGCTGTCATGATAATTCATGCCATAAACAAAACAATGAAGAAAATTGCAAAGGAAAATATATAAGAAGTGAGTTAAAGCAGTTAATATAAGTTGGAAGATAAAATATAGCCATCCTTTATTTCTGAAGAGGAAGCATAAGAACTAAGCAAAAATACCTTTCAATGCATAGCAAAATCATATGAAAAATTGAAGTTGAAGTGGAAAACATGTAAATTTTCAAGTCTTTAGGACTGAATGGGCTCATGCTGAGCACTATTACCACCAAGAGAGAAATTTCTATTATGGAATGAATTCCTACTTGTCTATGAGGCCTATGAAGCTCTAAAATCTAAAGGTGACAAACACAAACTTGACATATATGCAGCTGATCTGTAAGGGCACTGGGCTTGAAAACTGACAAACTACAGTGACTTGGATCTTTGAAGTTTGGTTTACGTTTTATAAATAGACATTGCAACAGATCCTTCCCAAAAGTAGAACCTATGGGAAAACTTTCAGTGTTTCTTGTCTCTGAAACAACTTTAGGGTTCTCTGTTCACAGAAACAGATACCCACAAGACAGGGGCCACATGACTTGGTAGCCTCCTTCCTCCCTCCATCTCCCTTCTTCCATCCTGTGTGTGTGTGTGTGTGTGTGTGTGTGTGTGTGTGTGTGTGTGTGTGTGTGTGTGTGTGTGTAAAAGTTGCTTGCAAACAATATGACACACTTTGGAACTACATTAAATTATCACTGATATATTGTCACTGACATTATGTCTTTGTCAGTGGTCATTGGAATAACTTTTAGAAAGGGAAACACATTAGAAACTGGACATGGAATCAGAAAGTAATGTCCTGAACATGGGATTGCTTGTATCATGTTTCAGGAAAGTTGGCAATTTTACAGGGTTTATCAGTCTCTTAGCTTACCAGACTGACCATTTTTACTTGAAACGGGTATGATAAGTTTTTATTTAGTTTCTTCAATGTGAATCAATCCAATGCTATTTGAATATGCCAGAAGAATAGTTGGAGAATTAATAGTTAAATGTTTTTTGGAATGGTGGTACACTGAGAAGCTGTCTGTTATTTGGAAGATTTTTAAAGTGATGTAGGGCTTATTTTTTACTTAACAATTTTCTGTTTCTTCACATTTTTCTCATAAGATAGTGGAGTTGAGAGGCTCACAATTCTTCTTTCACTAAAATACAAGATGTTACATCAGGAAATGTTAAAATGAGTTTAAATCAACAAGATTTCAAAAATTAAATTGACTCATTTTTAAAGTGAGTTAATATCAAAATGAGTTATCATCTGAAGGAGGCTGAATTGGGTTATTTTAATAAAATTGAAAAAGCAGAAAGAAGCTGATGAAGCCTGGCAGTCTCATCATCACAAACATTCTCTGCTGAGATAACGAACTCGATTGTAGCTCTTCTTATTCTTAAAATATGATAGCGCAGAGTCATGTGCAAAATCTTTGAATGAGGGAACAATTCATACTAACTAGAGAATCCTTCTTTCGAGACTAGGAGATTTTGTGATTGATGCCTGATTATATAGTAACCCTTCTACTTTCAAAGGACACAGTAAGAATGGTATGCTTCCATTTCCAATGTATGAACAACGCTGTCAGAAAAATTGAATAATGGCAGGTGACTTGTAGAAGTTATTTGAATTAATGTACTCTAGTGTTAAACTGAAAATTCAGTAGGAAGGGTTTTCTTCAAAATCACACAATCAGCAAGACTTGTTCAACTTCTGAGAAGAACTTAAGCTGGTTGAAATATTTCTGAGGTACAAATGATAGTGTGCTACATTTATTTCCATTATTACAAACTCTACAGCATGTCTCTGGACCAGATACCAATTTTGGCTAGAATCCTTGACATTAGTTAATTTCCTGATATACTTAATCTCTTTATGCTAAGAAAAAACTTGACTTCTGTCACGTCATGAATACTTACTTTGGATACATGAATTACCTTAGCACCCAAGAATGCTAAGCCTAAGTTATGCACATACTGGAGTAATTTTAGTTGTCATTGATGAAATATGATAGCTTCCAGAAAGTTAATTGTTGAACCTATGTAAGGACAACTGCTGAGAAGCTTGTAGGGTATGAGGATTATGGGATCACAAAGTACCTATTTACTTGTGTTAATAAGAGACATTTTTAGAGGGCAATGACAAATGATCTCACATGTAGGTTTATACTATTTGATAATCTTATATAGTAATGTGGTTTGGTAACTTACAAGGTTAGACATGATTAACTGTCCTTGTACATGTCTGAGTTTGAGAAACAGCAGTTCGCCAACTTACTTAACTAGGGTTCAGGACAAGAATAAAGTTAATTGCTTTCTCTATGCATGCATGTTCTGTAAAGCTAAAATTTTGATACAACGTTGCTTTCATATTCCAGTACTCTAAATTAGTTTTAGAAGTTATTTTATAATCTTTAGGGCATTACTATCTATGGATTAAATTTATCATATACATAAAAATGAATATACAAGTCTTCTATGAGTACTTTGCAAAATTTCTCAGTGGACATTGCAAGAAATGCCTATGTTGTTCTCATTCCATTATCTTATTATTATCTATCCCAGGGTTACATCCTAACTGCCCATTTCTTCTGTTGATTAGAAGTTGATAGTGCTAAAGGAGATAATCAGTTCAGACAGATGAGGGAGGCATTGATTTTTTTTTAATTCTCCAAATCATAGTACTTGTCCAAGTATTCTCAATGGCAAGAATACTGTTTTGTAATCCTTAAAGTTCTCCACGCTGTGGATAATGACATATACTACTCATACTTGAAGGATATTTAGTCTTGAGTAGAGACAATAGTATCTTATGAGAGATGCTTGTTCAATTAAAGAGTTTCAAAAGACCTAACCTTTCAATCTCTTGCCAATATCCTTATAAATACATGCTCCATGCTAATTCACTCTATTTTTTCAAGCCCAGAAACTGGTCCAAGAAAGCCTTAGGGTGTAAGCCAGGGTGTTGTTAATCTTCTCTTTTGTAATTACTTTTTTAATTTTTGCGAATATAATACAATTACATCATTTTCCTCTTTCCTTTCATGCCTCTAAGCTCACCCATACACCCTTTCTTACTTTCTTTCAAGTTTTTCTTTTACACTATTATAATTTTGATCTGTGAATGTTATTCTTTCATGGATTCATTGTTTACCTAATCTAAGTATCAACTCTATCTTCTACTTCACATGGCTTTTAAGAAATGATTCATTTGCAAATAAAGGCACTGAGGCATGACATGTAAAGCGTGGCCATGACACTGGGATCATCTATATATACCAGTAGCACTGCAATAGTATCAATAACAGGTGAAGGTATATGTATGGTTATCCGGCCTACAATTTTTCTCCTTCCAATTTTTAAAATAATACAATAAAATTAATATAATAGGATAAAACAAACACATCAGAGTTGAACAAAACAAACAACCAAATAGAAGCAAAAGAGTCCCAGAGACCACTGGTTTGCACACTCAGGAATCTCATGAAACACTAAATTGGAAGCCATCATATATACAGAGGTGACCTAGTGCAGACCTGGGCAGGCCCTGTTCATGCTGCTTCAGTTTTTGGGAGTTTGTATGAGCTTTGATCATGTTGAATTAGAGGGACTTTTTTCTTGGTATTCTCCATCCTATCTGAAACATACATTCTTTCTGCCTTCTCTTTCACAGTTTTCCCTAAGCCCTGAGGGCTGGGTAGGAGGTGATTTGATGGAGATATTCCGTTTAGGTCTGAGTGTTACAGGCTCTCTCATTCTCTAAGTAATGCCTGGCTGTGGGTCCCTAAATTAAGTACTGATTGGCCAGTAGCCAGGCAGGAAGTATAGGTGGGACAAGGAGGGAGGAGAATTCTGGGAAGTGGAAGGCTGAGGCAGGAGACACTGCTAGCCACCGCCATGAGAAGATGTAAAGTAAGCCACAAGCCACATGGCAACTTATAGATTAATAGAAATGGCTTAATTTCAGATGTAAGATCTAGATAGCAAGAAGCCTTCCATGGTTATATACTTTATAAGTAATATAAGCTTCTGAATGACTACTTTGTAAGTGGGCTGCAGCACTGCGGGGGGGCTTGTCGGAATGCAGAGAGAAACTCTCCAGCTACATACACCACCCAGTTTAGAGTCAGGGCTTACTACATATTAACAATGTTCATTTTGTATGATTTTTTTTCTGGTGCAATAGAATTTTGTTATGTTTGAAGGTTGTAATTCCTTTGTTCCATAGTTTCTTTGAACTCCTAATCAACGCATTATGGTTACACAATATTGTTAATTTCATTTGATGTTAGTTAACCTATTGGCTTAGATAGCTCTTTAAAATAAAGTGATTTGGATACAGTAAGCAGCAAAGGGCAAAGAGATATCTCAGTAAGCAATTTGTTTGAACTTGCAAGCATGAAGTCCTGAATTTGAAGAACAGTACCCAGTTTAAAAACTCTAAGCCTGCTGGTAGTCACCACCTCCCTTTTTTTCCTCACTTCTGTTAACTTTAATCATCTTTGCAAGATAAGGAAAGAATGAAACTCTCACAGGGGACTCTTTAATACTAGCCCTGGTGGAATAGAGGCAGGAGTTTTACTGGGGCTCATTGGCCAGTCCATATACTCTAATTGTTGAGCCCTAGACAAATTAAATGTATCAAAGTAGGTAGGTGAGATACTTGGGACTAATACACAAGGTTACTTCTGAATGCCACATACACCTGAAAATGTATGCAAACACATAAACACAAACACACACACACACACACACACACACACACACACACACACACACGGATATTACAGTTCTAAACACATGTGCACCAAAGCCTGGTGTACCTAATTTCATAAAGCAAACACTCTTAACTAATTTCATTTTAAATACATCTTGTCTAACTATTCTATCCTTTCTCCCTAAGGCAGATATTGTCATTGTTAATGAAATATATTTCCAGTAGACAATAAATAGATACTGAATTTTAATAAATATGCTAATCTATTTTTATTTAAAAATTGAGACAGCCCTCGGAGTTATTATTGAAGGATGTGTGTTAATTCCTACCATTTCATGGGTTGTGTAATGGTGGTTGGTATTTTTTCCATTTCTCATTTATTATTTTCTGTAGAATGTATATGTATTTATTTTTCTCTTTCGTATGTATGATTCCTTGAAATATCTCTTGTTTCTGGCTTTCTCTTTATGGATTCCTTAGTTTATATTTGTCATGTGTTGTTTTTCTTTTCATTAAATTTTGAAGAGCATCATTGCTGGATATAGTAATGTGAGTTGGCGGTTCTTACTACTCAGAGTTTGAAGTACAACATTCTGTGCCTTCTGTGGCTTAGAGATTTTCTTGAGAAATCCTCTGTTATTCAGATGAGCCTACATCTATGACACTTCTTCTTTTTTCAATATATTTCTTTGGCCCATGTGCTTAATAGTTATTATTAATACCAGGAACTAATCATCTTTTCTGTTACTATGGTCTATGGTCTACTACTAATAACTATATAAATATTCTGAATTTTGAAAGCCCCTTTCTTGTCAAACTTATTCTTTCAAATAAATTGAAATATTTTCAATTTTACTTCATTTATATATTAATTGTGACAAGAAAAACTCCTATCTTGGAATCATTGATATTTTGTGTTGTTTGATGTAATTATACCTTCCTGAAGACTGTAAATTTTCCCAGGATGATGGAACACAGCAAAAGGACTCTCAGTTTGGACTACAGTCTAAATGTAAATATGATTATAAGTCTGTATTATTAGGGTACAATATTTGAAGCACATTGAGACCAGCAGTAAAATCTCACAGGAAAGTTGGCTCTGAGTTATATTAAGATTAAATATTCTTCAAATACATAATTAAAAATGTGATGAATTGTGGATATTGATTAAAAGTGCCTATGATAGGCACATACATTATCTCACTATCACCATTGATATGATGTCATAGATTTTGAATTCTTAAATTTATTTTATGTGTAATTGCATACAATAATTAAAGATGCATAAAGAAATGGAAATCAACAAATCAGTCTCTTGAAGTCTTACTTCTTAAAATCATAACTACCACAAACCATATTTTCTCTTTCATCTCTGTCAAGAGGAGGTCTTTGAAGGGTCAAGAACAAAATAAATATCACTAAAAGCAATTAAAATATGATTCATTCAATTATGAGAAGTTCTTATTTGCTGGAAATCTATTTGAATTTCTTTCTCCCTAGAATTTTCTTTCCAGAGAACTCAGATCATTTGCATATGAAAACACTGAGACTTGGAAAGATTTACAAAGTGCAATTAACATGCACTGCTCAAAAAGACCCTTGAATTTATGTAGTCTGAAAACAGAATAATAGCTTCGATTAAAAATTGGTGGAAATATATATCTTTCCAACAGAGAAGAGATCAATGGACTAGTAATGTGATGATTTAGATAAACTAGAAATTAATAACCAAAAAAACAGCTTTTATTTGTGTTTCCTTAATTAAGTTATTCTTCTGATGGCTTAGAAATATTTTATAATGTGTTAGAGATTGACAAAGTGCTGTCCTTACTGAAATTTTGTATCATGTTTATTTTTATATGATTATGATTTTTATTAAAGATATTAACTTTCATTCTTATTGGAACTAAAATATTTTATAAACAATCATGCTGATTAAAAAAGTGGTAGGATCTGATAAATAAAAGTAGAAGAAATGGAGAATAAAGAGGCAAAGACAAACAAATCCTTTGTCTTCAAAGAGAACTCTCTAGTTAATTTAAAAAGTAGAGTTTTGAAATTCCAAAAGGGAAAAATAAGTAACAATATGATGGAGGTCCCAAGGAAGCAAGAACAAGAACTTGCAGGTACATAAAGAATAGGGAATGGGCAACAGGTACTAAGATATAAACTTAAATAATAGTAAAGAAAAGGTATTGGCCAGGACAGAAGTCATGGAATCAGGATTAAAACAGATAAAGCTGCAAAAGTTATTTGACAACATTTCATTTTTTACGCTATTGAGATTAGTTTTGTAAAATATGATACTATCTGCATGAGAGTCCTCTGGACTGATGAAAAGAATGTGTGTGTTTACAGGGTTGAGTTGGAGCGTTCTATGCAGGTCTCTCTGTTCATTGCATTCTTCCTAGGGAGCTGTTTAAGTCTTGCATTTATTTTAATTCTCTATCTGAATGATCAATTTCTTGTTCCTTGTCTTCTTTTAGAGATAAAAAGAGGGAGGGGTAAAACTAAAAAAAAAAAAAAAAAAAAAAAAAAACAAACAAACAAAAAGAAAAAAACTTTTCTCCCTGTCTTTAATGTGGAGGAAGACCTGGGAGGAATTATGATCATAATATATGATATATATTGTTATATATAATGTTTTGAATAAAATATTGAAATAGATGATAATATATACTATTTTCAATCAATTTTTTTTAAAAAATATGCTAAAAGCTGACACTATGGTCCCTCGTAAATATATAATACAGTATATCCAGTCATTTGGTTAGATGTGTCATTGATGAAATAATGACCACATTACCTTGCTTAGCCTCCATCTTCTCCTTCTTCCTTTTTCAGATATAAATATTATATATAGTGTTTCTATTAATGAATATTACCTTTTACCCTTCTTAGTGGTACCATGTTGGTAGGCAACACTAAATGTTTATATAGAATCATATATGGGCACATATGTTTCTCCTTTCACTTTAAAATAATATAAACAATGTAATGTATTTTAAATTATGTACTGCCACAGCACAATTATTCACAATGGAATCTTGAGTTACACTATAACTTCATTCTCTTTTTACTGTGTGTATAATTGCCCTTTGTTTATCTTTTTCATTGTTGGTATACAAGTTTACTTATATTTACTTATTTTCTGGACAAATTAGTAAAAAGCACAGCTTTCTATAGTCAGACATATCAGGCAACTAACTGTTTTCACTTTAATTCTGTTAAAGAAACCCCTCCCACTATATATGTATTCATATAGTGCCTTTCTTCTACAATTTGAACTGATTGGTTTTCTGGCCAGTAGCTCAGTTGCTGCCCTGGGATTTCTCTTCAGGCCCTTCCACCCACTCCCCTTTGCCTTTTTTCCTAGACTCAAACTTTTTTTTTTGCTTAAATCCTGTATTTATTACACTTCTATTTAATTCATTATGCAATAGGAGAAAAATCTTATGCAGTCCTCCTGAGAAACTCCTCCCAAAAATGGTTCATAGAAGGCAAAATGTTTGGAGGAAATCTTGCAGTGCAAAAACAAAACAATCTTTCCTCTTAACATACATTTAGCATTCTAAGTATTTTATTTGGAAACTTTTACAAAATAGTGAGTGAGTGTATGTGTGTGTGTGTGTGTGTGTGTGTGTGTGTGTGTGTGTGTGTGTGTAGGAACTTCCACACTGATTTCCATAGTGAATTTACTAATTTATATTACCACTAGTGGTACATTAGGTGACCCAACTCAGCCCTCATTAGTATTTGCTTTTATTTGTGTCTTTGTTGACAGGTGATGTAACATAATAAAAAAAAACTTGAACTTCTTGAAACTGATAGAGCCTATTACTTAATTTTTAGTATAGTGATTGTGTAGTGATATATTGTGTACCCTAATAAACTTGCCTTGGGATTGGAAAACAGAGCTAGCCACTAGATTAGATATAGAAACCAGACAGTGGTGTCACACACCCTTAATCCTATTACTTGGAGGCAGAGATCTGCCTGGATCTCTATGAATTCAAGGCCACACTCGAAACAACCAGACAGTGGTGGCACACACCTTTAGTCCCAGTACTGGGAAGGACACATGCCTTTAATCTTGGGAAGTAATATCTGGGCAGAGAAAGGTATATACGGTGTGAGGAAACAGGAATGCATTCTCTTTGGGCTGAGGATTTCCTAGAGGTTAAGAGCTAGTGGCTGGCTATTCTGCTTCTCTAACCTTTCAGATTTCACCTTCATATCTGGCTCTGGGTTTTTTATTATAAGACCTTTTAAGATTCATGTTACATGATCGTATTAAGTATGCCTCAAAATTTAAATATAAAAGAAAATTTGTTGCCAAGATGACCCAACTATCTTCTTACTCCTGAAGATAAACAATATTCACACTTTCTCATTTTTCTTTGTGAAACTCCTATTGAGGTAACTAAAATTTTACTTGCAAGTGGTAATCAATTGGAGATTTCTTCTGGGTTAGGGATGGGACATGTGTCCACTTCTCTTTTGAACTATAGGACCCCATCTGGTGCAGATCCATGCAGGCCCGGTATGCTTTGTCAAATTGTGAGAATTAATGTGTGTTGATCCTGGTGTTTTATGGGGCCTTGTTTTCTTCATGTCTTATATCCCCTCTCAGAGCTCTGTTCAGCATTACAGAATTGCACCAAAAGTAGATATAAGTTGCATAATCCTAGACAGAGGAATCAGCCAATTCCTTGAGAAGGCAATTTCACACCCAAATTTAAAAATATGTCTATATTTAGGAAGAAGCTAAAGATGTGAAAAAAAAACTATTTTTTGTATCAATAGTTTATGGCTTGCAATATTCCATCCTAAGTGAAAAAAACATAGTTTATGAGATTGTTGAAACTCCCGAGGCTTACAAAACTCAGGAATAGCACAAAACATTCTTCTGAGGGCTCTCTAAGGTTATATAATCTGGGTAGAGGAGATTCTTCAGTGGTATAACTTGCTGCAGTTTATACATGGAATGAAGAAGCCCCCATGGATTCAAATCCAGGGTAGGGTGTGACTTTTTGGTGAAGTAGATGGCAGAGAATTAAATATGCTCCTGTAAGTAACCTCTAACCCATGTTCTTATAATCAAATTCAGTAGACTCATAGGTTCACTAAGCTAACAGAGGGAGAAGCATATCTTTGAGTTGTCTTACTCTCACTGTCTGGGATGAATAGGCATTTTTATGTATTTTTTCAGGAAATATAACATAGTAGACTGTGATTTTAAATAAGACATTCCTAAAATAACTTCAGGGGACAACTAATTAGAAACTTCAAAAATGTTCTAATGTTCTTTACAACAAAATCTCTTAACGTTCCAATGACTTTCAGAAATAGAATTGGAAACCATTAAAATCTATATGGAATCAGGCAATACAAGTTATCAAAAAAAAACCTTGAAGCACCTCAGGGCATACTACCTTGGCCTTTTAAATTTGAAAACTAAATCACAAAATGAAAGTCATTTAATCTGGTATTGACATGGAGACTTGCATGTTTAGACCAATGAGCCAGATTAAATAGTATGAACTGAACTCACACATCTGTGTCATCACTTCAACAAATAGTTCTATGAAAACTGATTTCCTATATGCAAAATAAGGAAATTGAATGGTTGTCTTAAAGTACATAGAAAATAAGTTAAATAGTTGAATGATAGTTGAGTTGCCTCAGACATAATAACAGTTAAGTTTAGTTTGCCCAAATTTGTTATAACTAATATAATAAAAGTAATAATTATGAAGGATTAAAAAAATAGAACCTCTGGCATGTCAGTGGCAGAATTTGGACTTACTATCCCCATTTTAGAAAACAGTATGAGATTTTTTCTAGAATTAAATATCAAACTCCTATATGACACAACAAGTGAATTACTGGGTTTCAAAAATCAAGATGCAGTTTCTCCATGAAATCTCCACACTCATCCTCATTACAGCATCATTCTCAATTTTCCAGTTATGGGATCTACCTAAACATTCACCAGTGAATGAATGAACAAGAAATACTGTACCGCCCAAACACAGTCACATTTTATACCATGATTTCACCATAAAATGAAATAAACCCTGGAATCATAAATCCAAGAACACACAAACGCAGAGGATGTTATGTTAAATGACATAAACCAGGAAGAGGAAGCTACTTTTGCAAGATTACATTTATAGGCAGAATCTTTATGACCTGGATGCAGAAGTAAAGTGCTGATTTCCAGGAGTTGATGGCAGGATGTGGGGATGAAGAAATACTCTCAGAGGTGCAATTATTTTCTGGGAGCTAGAAAGAGTGTGTTGTAGAGATCACCACATCACAGAAAATTGCTAGAAGACAAAAAAATTAAATTATTCTTACTATACAAGCAGGTAAGAACTATATGAGTTAATAAATATATTAAGTAACTTGCTTAAATATCCCACACTAAATATATTAATTTGTCTGTCTACATGTGTTTAACATTACTTAATGTTTAAAATTTTTGAGGGTATAGATCGCATAATATGTGAATTTTACCAAAATGGCAAAAAATTTTTTAAAAAGTCACCTAAAAGATTGTTACAAGGACAAAATGGTAAAATACAGACCAAGCAAATATCTTTTATCCTATTGAAATACTTGTAATCAGTTATCATATATAACTCTCAAAATTCAAAAACATAAAAATAGCCCATTTTAAAAACTGGCAAACTATATGAACTGATGTTTTCCCAAAGAAGTTGTGAAGATGGTATATAAGCATCTGGCCTTATCATATCAAATGGCCTTAATCATTAATGGATGCAAACTGAAATAGGTATCAGTATGTTATAGATGTCTGTATATAACCAATTCAAAGAAAAATAGACTTGAGAATACAAGAAATAGCAAGGGTGATGACCACAGAAAAATACTTTAATGCTGTGTGGAATGTAGATGCCCAGGCTTGTTAGTAACCATTTGTACTGTCTTATAAAGATAAACTTATGCTCAATGTGAGTCCAGAAATCTCATTTCTATGTATTTACCAAACAGAAACAAAGTGGATATTCTCACAAAAGCCTGCACATGAATATTTATAATATCTTTATTAGTAACTTCCCCATCAATGGAAATATGCCAGATGCTTCATAATTGGTAAATGAATAAATTAACAACAAAATGCACAAAATTCATTAATGTATCTTGGTTGTATTAAGCTGGATGACAGATGCCATGCTCAATAGGCCCTCTGGTCCTTATTTCCAGTTTAATGGAGTTCTTGACAAAGGAAAACTACAGTATTTATCTGAATGCAAAGGAAGAAATGTGCAGATTGGGAATAAAAGAGACAGTGTGAAGAAATTTGAGGAATGGTCAAATTGTTCTGTCTTGCCCCTTGCAGAGTTAAGTGGAATTTCCATTTGTCTACTGTTATAGAAATACACACTGAGCAAAACAAAGCAAAATCAAAACCTGAATTTTACAAAATTTAATTTTGTTTGAAGCAAGGTGTCATATGTAGTCAAGGCTGGCCTCAGTTCACACCATCTGCCAAGAACTGATAGGGTAACAGTTTTGAACAAACATGCCAAAGTTTAGGGAGTATGAATTTAAAAATAAAATATAATGAGTTAAATAGTAACAGGATATAAAAGGTCAAGTATTTCTAGCCACTATCTCACAGGTCTTTGCTCTGTTCAATCCCCATCTTTCCCTATAAACACCCAGGTAACTTGATTAGTGATTTCGGTTGTCAGCTTCATTCTCAGCCCTTATACATGCATGCCCTTGCTCTCTTTCTGCTGGTTTTAGTAAACTATGTTTATAAATGATTTCCGATGTCATTTCATTTATAGTCTTCTCCCATCGCTGAGGTCCAGGGAGATCTATTTCCTGTAATATATCACACTTCTTGTGTGTGCCCATTTTGTCCCATTAATTGTAGTAAATCATGTTACTTTGTTTTGTAAGCATTTTAAACATTCAGGTAAAATATGGAGAATATTGGGTATGAAGTACAGAAGAGAAGGATATTTGAGAGTGAGATTTCAAGTGGACTGAATAGATAACCCATGCCTTTCTTAGTCATCATATGTGCACCCCAACTCTTCTTTGCAACTTTTTTCTAAGAAACAAATGTGTGATACATACATGCATTATATATAAACACAACAAACTTTCTGATACATTTCTATAGCCCATACCTCTGAACCACATGCTTTTCTATTTTTACCCAGTGGCAGAGAGGAGGAGAATGTGTATCTACACAAAGATAAACAGATTATTTGTTCATGGCTTTGGAAAGCTCTAATGTAGAGATGTTCTT
This sequence comes from Peromyscus maniculatus bairdii, assembly GCF_049852395.1. Taxonomy (NCBI): domain Eukaryota; kingdom Metazoa; phylum Chordata; class Mammalia; order Rodentia; family Cricetidae; genus Peromyscus; species Peromyscus maniculatus. The sequence continues at coordinate 51,334,240 of NC_134861.1, forward strand.
CCTAAAGCAATCAAAACTTTAGCTCAATAAAAGGTTTTTGAGGTTTTTTTTTTCTTTTTTGAGCTTTACCACACAATAAGTCGAGCTTACAAATAACTCCTTCTGCAACTTTAAATTACTTTATATATTTATTGAAAAACTTGGCAGGGTTCATAGATAAATTTTCAATCTTCATTTTGTATATAATCTGACAATACCCCTGACTGTAGAATTGCAGTAGAAAATATTGAGTCTCTCCATATCTCCCTCGGAGGTGAAATTTCTCCATCAACTCTACTTTTAGAGATGCTCCTACAGGGTAACTCAAGCAATAATCTAGAGGATTCCCTTGAAAGAGGAACATGCTTTCTGCTCTGTACTTTAAAGCTTGTTAGCAAGTTGCTTAGTGCAGGTAAGTGGAAAGCTAGGGATTGATCATCAAAATTCCAGTAAATTTTTTGCAAATTATCTTATAGCAAGGAATTATAATCTAATTTTTCAATGATTCAAAGATTTTGACAGTTTAGAATTCCCAAATGTTTAGCTTTATCTCCTAAAACTGAAACAATTGTGTGTCTCTTTGTCTGTCTCTGTGCCTGTTTCTGCTTCTGTTTCTGTCTCTCTATCTATCTTGTTCTCTGTGTCTATGTATTATATGAACATATATTGGATGAAGTGGCAATTCCCACGCATGAATTTGTCAGAAGGTGTTTGTCTATTACACTTTGATAAAAATACTTTAAAATTAAAATGTAATATAAGAAAACATGGCCACAAGAAAAATATAGTGTGAAAACGATACTAGAGGCCTACCTATCACTAAATTGCCATTATTAGGCTTTCTGAACATCATTCTGCAGTTTGGGTTATATATCTACATTTTCTTTCCAGTTCCAGGGCTGACATTTTAGTGCCAACCTTTGAATAGAAAACACATTTAGCAATCTTACATTTCAATATGTTTATGCTTCTGCTTTATTAAAAACCAAACTAAGGAAAAAACATTCTATTGACTGTAAATTCAGAATTATGCAAAGAGAACACATTTAGCGGTAACTTTATTAGCATTAAAGAGGTCTAGAACTTTGAAAATAAAAGTAGGTTTGAATAAAAACTTAAAAAATGGACTAGGAAATCAATAGAATTTTTCTTCATGACTTCCGGTGTTTGAATAGGATTTCTCATTTCAAAATGAAAATAACCTTTTTGTGGAAGAATCTGAAGCCATGCCACAATGTCATGCAAGCTTCTCTGTCCTTTGTGCCAGGAGGGTCACTAGGGTGTTTCTTGAGACAGCAGTTGCAGATAGGGATGTTTAACAGAGCCTTGACAGAAGCATTTGGAAGAGTCACAGGACTAACCATTAGGATTCTGGAGCAAAGTTTTTTTCTTAAATTGGCTTGTGTTTAACATTTTTCTCTATTTATGTATATGCGTATTTGCCTGGTTGTGTGCAGTGCATCACATGCTTATAGGTTTCCCTCAAAAGTCAGAAAAGGATATTAGGATTCCTTTCACTAGAATTACAGAGTTTGTGAATCACCACGTGGTTGCTGGAAACTGAATTTAGGTCCTCTGCAAGGGTAGCAAAAGCTCTTAAATCACTGGGCCATGTGGAGGTAAATTTATTATCTTCCATAGATAACTATGTAGTTTTGAAAATAGCCCCTATCTTATTACTAGGCCTTTGTAGAGACATCACCATATGCTGCCAAATTTATATGTGACCTGACCTCCTTATCACAACTGGATATTGTCTGCTCTTTGAGTGTACAAAGTTGAGCATGGAAAAGAACCAGACCAGCCAGTCTTATGGAGCAAGACTCTGACACAAACCTATGAAATAAATGATAGATATAGAGACAGGCCCAGATAAAAAATTGAAACAAGAAACTTTATTAGCTTTACATTTTTGATTATTTCATTCTACCTGTATTGTATTTTTACCTGTTTTCTCTTGTTCATTTGCTCTTATAATCATCATCTGAATGTTTAATAGAGGAAACTTACATGATAGTATTTAGCTAAATTAAGAGGTATGACTATAAGACCTGATTGATACTCAAATTTAAAGTAGAGTCTAAGAAACTTAAAAAAAAACCAATAAACTTAGGGTTTTGTCAACTAATTATTTACAATAATATGGGGAAAGATTGAAAATGTCATGACTTAGGATATTAGATCAATCCCTACATTAGGGAGTCATTATGGAAAGGCTTTAGTTGGTTATTTTTCACTTTGCTGTGCCTAATTTCCCATCCATGCTGGTTTAAAGAAAGAGAGTCCATGACATCTTGGCTCTTTTTTATTTGCAAAATTGGTTTGGTATCTAAATGAAAACAGCAAAAATCTATGAGATACAAAGTTCTTATCCTCTGTCACAAGCAAATTTAATGCCTCAGATAAGTCAATTTGTCTTGAATTTACTTTTCTTCCTTTTTTTCCCACTTAGTGTTCTCAGTTACTATATTTTAGAAGACTTCACCCTAACACATACATAGATAGACTGGGAAAATAAGGTATATATGTAGTCAAATGTTTTCTCTGGTCCTTCCTGGTCCTGCGGTCAGGACAAATCTCTCTCACCCATGGTCCCACAGCCACTTATAAAATAACCACTTAGAGCCTTATATGAATTATAACTGCTCGGCCATTAGCTCAGGCTTATTACTGACTAGCTCTTATACTTAAATTAATCCATAATTCTTATCTATGTTTAGCCATGTGGCTTGGTAACTTTTCTTAGTTCTGCCTTGTCATCTTGCTTCCTATGTGTCTCGCTGGCAACTCCTGACTCCACCCTTCCTCTTCCTAGCATCATTCTTCTAGTCTGCTTGCCCTGCCTATACTTCCTGCTTGGCTACTGGCCAATCAGCATTTTATTTATCAACCAATCAGAGCAACACATAATTACAGCATACAAAAAGACATCCCACAGCACTTTCCCTTTTATGTCTAATCAAAGATGATGGTTTTTAACTAAGTTTAATTACATATAACAAATCAGTTATGAAGCAAGAATTACAGTCACAATATCTAGTCTATATTTGGCAAATTTAAAGAAAATATCTATCAAGCCTATATTTGTGAGTCTAAGGTTTCATATCTAATTTATCTTTTCTCATAGTCAAGGAAAATTATAACTATTGAGTCTTCAACTATATCAAAGACCCCAGGAGGATATAATGTAACCAAAGTAAACAGAAAGTACATTGTAAGCAACTTCCAAAAATCTAGAATGACAGAGGTAGCTGACTGCCTGGACAATCCCAAGGTGGACCTACAATGTTGGAGCATCCTTCTTCAGCCTATAGGCCTAGAGTCTCTCAGTCACTGCTCTCTGTTGTGTAGAATACCTGGCAGTCTCCTCTGCAAAGCAGGAACCTGAAGTACCACCTGGTCTTTCAAAGTTTAGTGGTCACTTTCCTATGGGTCCTACATGTCCAGTCAATACAACAATTTGTCAAGCAGTCCAGGCAAGAACAGTTTCTTGTCAAAATGTCTATTTTTGCCAAGAGAAGATAAACTTCATGTGGAGTACCTTCAATGACCATCATCTTCCTTAAAGTAATTGGTGCTGCCAGGAGCAGATGTGTCTCAATGACCAGAAAGTCGAACTTCTTAAAACATTTTAAATGCCATTTTCTTTAGGTCTTCGAAATATTTGAAGATTACCTACCTAATTGAAATATATCTATGTGTGCCTAGCAAACTTACCTAACATGACTATAAGTTTGATTATCATGGATGACTAATTATTAATCTGTTTTCTTAATCTGAGAGTGTGTGTATATATATATATATATATACTAACAAAATTAACTTTATATTTGTATCAGTAAACTGAAATCCAGAGCAATATAAAACATTTTAAGTGAGTTATTGCTCTTTAAAAATAGATTCAATAATCTACCCTTTCATCTTACCATATCTATAAAATATATAGGAAGTAGGTCTCTCTCTTTAGAGACTGAAGTTCAGTAATGTGAGGTTGGCTTTGGCTTGTCCTCTTCCTCTGTTCTTTAAGAATTTACCCCAATATCTGGCTGTGGATTTTTCATTAATAAGACATTTTAAGATTCATATTACAATGGGCACCCAATATAGGGCTTGAGTTTCCACCTAAAACCTGAAAAAACTTCTGACTATATATATATATATATATATATATATATATATATATATATATATATGTGTGTGTGTGTGTGTGTGTGTGTACATAATATGTGAACCATCCTACTATAAATTTTTCTAACCAGCTTGAGGTATTAAAACAGATGAACTTGTGACCCTTTCTATGTTTCTGGCATTTTGCCACTGTTGATGATTTACCAGTTTATGTTATTATTGTAGAGTTTATATTCATCTATTGAAATGCCTGAAGTAGAGCTTAAGAATAATTCACACATGATAAATACAAGGATTATTTTTCAAATTAATTATGAACCTGGCCTATAATTTTCTTATATTTCCTACATTAACTTATAAAATGTGAACAACTCAGTAGGATAAATTATTAGATTTATCATATATATTTGTAACAACATAGATAAGGAACTTAGTCATCTTATGTGGTGCATCTTAGAAACCAACAAACATGCTTTGTAACATTTGTATCATAGTTTTCCAAAGGTAAAATGCCATTAAGTTTCTTTGTCAGTCTGTCTGTCTCTCTTACATACACACACATACACAAACACACACACACACACACACACACACACACACACACACAGAGAGAGAGAGAGAGAGAGAGAGAGAGAGAGAGAGAGAGAGAGAGAGAGAGAGAGAGAGAGAGAGAGAGACATGGAGGAGCAGAGATGGGAGTTGATTATTACTAATTTTTTTCATGTTTAATGCAAATGTTAAGAGCAGAGTCTAGAAGCATCAGAAAACAGAGGATTCAATTCTTTCTCTCCCTCCCCCCCTTTCTAATTATGGCTATGATCCTGTTCATTTCATGGTGTTGTCTTATGAGAAACTAATCTGTAATCACATTTCCAGAGCTCCAGAATGAGAACAAATTAGCAAAAAATAAAGTGTGACAGATTCTGTGCCATAAAATGGGGAGAAATAATTAAATGTTTTATTTTGGAGGGATTTCTGCCTAGTATTTTTCTTAGAACATCTGTGACAGTAGATGGGTATAGTCAGAAAACAGCTTGCTTCCAGACTCTTCACTTTTCTAGGGTAATAAAGAATCTTTTGTAAGTGCTGGTATTGTAGAGCTCCTAGAAGTAAGGAAGAATCATTGTGAACTGAGAAGACAGTCTCCACAGTTCTACAATCTCCACCATATATACTTATATTAATTAATATTATATTAATTAATATTTGCATTTATATTAATTAATTAATTATAATTGAAATATTGTGTTGGATTCATGATTCTTAAAGTAAGAAGGGAAACTGTAACAGGGGGACCACTGTTCTCTTCCCAATCAAGTGCAGGAGGCCATTGCTATTTGAAAAAAAAAATTCTTCATTTGATTCTAAAATAATCATCGACATTTATATTATGAGTGAAATGACCAAGCAATTTGTAAATGCTTAGAGATTTATAGTTGTGTGAGTAGTTTTAAGTATTACAGCAGAGAATAACATTCTGGCTGACAGAAAACTTGTGCCCTTGATAGGCACTTCCACATTTGTTATATGTCACATTATGCGGTGAGGGTATAGCAAGCATGATATCAATTTGTCAGAAATAAAGAGACAAAGAAAGTAGATCATTTCCTCTTTTTTTATATAATTATAATATTTTATGATCGTGTGTCTCTTTCAGTATGTATGGACATAAATAAGACAACTGTATTATTCTGTCAAATCATAAAAATATTTAATAAAGCAATAGAACAAAATTTAGATTTACGTTCAAGACTTGAAAATAAACAATTTAAGGTGAGCATAAGATTTATAAGAGCTTAAACTTTCATCAGTATGAGTTCAAGGAAATGGGAGTACCTGGAGGGCAGGAAAGAATATGATTAAACTATATTATCTGAAAAAAATAAGTTATAATAAAAATTTAAAGAAAGGAATATAACCTGAAAAACTGTCAGTGTTTTTTTAAACACTGTATGTACAATTTAAACATATATTTTTTACTTTATTTAACTTTTACCAACCACCTTGATATCTCTAGATAGAGTCACTATCACTTCTCACTTGAATTATTATAAAAATCTCCTTTGGACTCTCTGCTTGCATCCTGCCTCTTCTTTACCAACACTTACATTAGTCATAGTGAAGATGTAATTTAAAGTTCTAATTAAGCTACTTGTATTCTCGGAATTCTCAAGTTATCACTGATTTCCAAGTAAGGACTGTGGTGATATTTTATTTGTGCACCCCAATAAAGCTTATCTGAGCATCAGAGGAAAAAGCCAGCCACTATATTAAACATAGAAGTCAGGCCATGGTAGCACATGCCTTTAATCCTAGCATTCTGGAGGCAGAGATTCGTCAGGGTCTCTGTGAGTTGAAGGCCGCACTAAAAACAGATCTAGGTGTGGTGATACATGCCTTTATTTCTAGCACTACTTAACCATAGAGGTCTGGAGGTCTGTACAGACAGACAGGAAGTGATGTAGCTGGGTGGAGAGAGGAAGTAAGGCAGAGCGTAGAAAGGCATATAGGAATGAATATACAGGAAGTAGATCTTTTTTTGGCTGAGGATTTACAAGCAGTAAGAATGTGGCTGGCTTCTTTCAACTTCTCTGATCTTTCAGTTTCCACCTCAATATCCTGCCCCAGGTTTTTATTAATAAGACCATTTAGTGTAGCTTGAAATTTTCTCAGCTCCTACTAGGGCCCACAGCTGCTCAGACCCAAGTAAACACACAGAGGCTTATATTAATTATGAAATGTATGGCCTAATGGCTCAGGATTCTCTCTAGATAGCTCTTATAGCTTAAATTAACCCATTTCTATAAATCTATACTTTGCCACATGACTTGTGGATTACCAGTACTTTATATCTTGCTTCTCCTGGCACAAGGTATCAGTGTCTCATCAGCTTTGCCTTTCTCCTTCCTCTCTCTCTAGTTGGAATGTCCCGCCTAAATTTATTATGCCTCACCATTGGCCAAACAGCTCTATTTATCCACCAATCAGAGCAACACACATTCACAGCATACAGAACAAGATTCTGCAGCAGTTTCATAATATGTCCTACAAAGGACAAAACTGTACTCTGAATTTATTTATCTACAGGAGACTATCTGATATCACATACCTTGCAACAAACTCTACTGACTGCATTGGTGCCATGGTACTTCTGACACACACACACACACACACACACACACACACACACACACACACACACACACAAATGCCTGCCTCACAACCTTTGCTGTTGCATGACCCTGGTGATCTGTGATTCTACCATATGACTGTGTCTATCTGTTCTTCACCTCCACACCCTCCACATTCCTTGGGTATTTACTTGCATGTTATTTTTTCTGTGTGTGATTATCTACCAACCACTTTTAAATATAAGCTTACAAAAAGCAAGGAAAATGTCCTTATTGGCTTTTGTCAACTTGACACAAGCCTAGACAGGCCTGGGAAAGGAAATCTTTTAATTGAGAAAATGCCTCCACTAGATTGCCTGTGGGTAAGTCTGTGTGGTATTTTCATGATTAATGATTAAAGTGGGAGGACCCAGCTCACAGTAGGCAATGCCAGCTTTGGGAAGATGGTCCTAGGTTGCATGAGAACAAGCCATGTTGCAGGTTGAACAAGCCATGGAGAGCAAGCCAGTAAGCAATGTACCCTTATGGCTTCTGTTTTAGTTCCTGCCTCCAGGTTCCTCACTTGAGTTCTAGCCCTGCCTTTCCTCAGCGATGGACAATAATCATTGTTGTGAAATAAATCCTTTCCTCCCCAAGTTTCTTTTGATCATGGCACTTTGTTTTATTTGTTTATCTGTTTGTTTTTGTTATCACAGCAATATAAAATGCTATCTAAGACATATAATGTTTCCATTTCATTAGGATAATTTCATAACGTGACATTTTCTAACAATATAGATGGATAAATGGACAAGTAGATTATTTGCTATTTTAAATGTCGAATGAACTTGGCTACTATAATATGTCAAGATGATATTATTCCCACATTATTGTCTTCCTGGTGCTCACAGAAAATATTAATTTTTAAGTAGATAGACACAACAAAGTAGATTAGCTCCTGAATGTGGCCTACTCACATTGAATTAGTTTACAACCTGACTAGAATAAGAATGTTCTAGTTAGAGTACTACTTTTCTTACTTGGAACTAGGTCATTAGTTTCTTTGTTACCCTCAAATGTGAATTGAAGTCCAGGATACTCCTGGGTTGATAGTTTGTGATTCTTTTAATATCATAGAATTTTTTCATATTGTATGAGATAGTTCCTTAAACATAACTCATAGTATATATATGTATGTATGTATATATACAAATCTACATGTTCATATCTATGTATATGATACCTAAATTTATTTGTATTCATAAAAGCTACTTATATATGCATAAGTGTATATTCATGTATGCATTTATGTTTGATTTTATATATATATATATGAGTTTATATATATATAGACATTCAAATATCTCTACATATTTACACACACTCATGTAAAGTTACACCTCCTATGTTTTGTTACTTTGGAGAACCCTATTAGAGATTGATAGATGATGGGCAAAGAGATGATATGTTAACACATACACGGCACATATGAATAAGCCTGAATTTAAGAATACACAATTTATTTACATTTTGACTGCATTTTAACTAAAATATAACCTTGTAGACAACATCAACTTTTGGAAGCCATGTTTATTGTTATAGTCGCAAAGCATTTTATAAATGTATATGAATAAATGAATAGGAAAAATATAAACTCCACACCATTATCAGTAAGACAATTTCTATATAACATTTAAGCAGAGTTTTAAACCATCTTCTTTTTCACTTAATTTTCTCACTGTGGACAAGTCTACAACTGTTTTGAAACAGCTAAAAAACAATAAACATTTCTTCTCTTCTCCAATACATGTAGATCACAACTTCCCACCTCCCCCCTATTCCCCCTACCTTCCCCAGATCCATGGCTCCTCCATTTTTCTTCAGAAAAGAAGAGAACTCTCAGTGATATTAACCAAACACAGTATTAAAGAAAACAATAATATTTTTATTAAACTCTCATATCAAGGCTGGACTACGCAACCAGGAGGAGGAAAAGGGTCCCACAAGCAGGCAAGAGACAGAGACACCTTCACTCCCACCGTGAGGAGTACAACAAAACCCCCAAGCTAACAAAAACAGCATGTAGGCAGAGAGGCTAGTCCAGACTACTGCAGCTTGCATTGTTATTGTTTCAGTCTCTGTGAGCCCATCTGAGCCTTGCTTAGTTGATTCTGTGGGCCATGTGCTCCTGGTATCATCTACTCCTGACTACTACAATCATTTCTCCACCTCTTCTTTAGTGTTTGAAACTCTACCTCACTGTGGGTTTGATCTGTGGGTCTCTGTATCTGATCCATCAGCTGCTGGAGGAACCCTACCAGATGACAACTGGGCTACCAATCCATTCATGACAATAGCAGAATATCATTAAGAATAGTTTCACTGACTATTTTATTTTGTTGTTTGTCATCCTTGATTCTACCCTAGGTCTTTAGGCCATCCTATTTCCAGTTCCTGGCCATCCAGGCAGTGTTAGGTATAGGCTCCCTTTTGTGGCTTGGGCCTCAAGTTAGACCAATCATTGGTTAGCTACTCTCACAAGCTCTGAGCTACCATTGCCCAGGACATCTTACAGGCAAGAAGCATTGGGAGTTGGAGGTTTTGTGGTTGGGTTGGTGTCCTAGTCTCTCCACTGGGAGCCTAGCTTGGTTTCAGAAGATGGTTGATTCAGGTTCCATTTTCTTCATTACAAGGAGTCCTTACTAGAGTCACCTTTCTAGGTTCCAGGAAGTTTTTATTGCAATAGGTTCCAACATTGCCCCCTAAATACCCACCTATTACAGGGTTCTCTCTGGTACTCTCTTCCACCATCCCTCCCTCCCCCACCTGATCCCTCCTGTTCCTATCTCCACCTGGCCCCATCCACCCACTAGATCTATTCTATTTCCCTAGCTGATTGAGACAGATGGAGGAAACAACAGCACATATGAATGTATTTGAAATACCAAATTCTTAAGAATAAAATCTATATTTTAAAACCTCAACATTAAATTGCAAGCCAAAAGGTATCTGTTTAAGTTTAGAGAAGATAGATTTATTCCAAGGCCTATGGAAGTTTTTAAAATTAATTTATAATATTTTCTTTATTACTTTTATACATAGTGCTATTATATATGTAGATAGATAGATAGATAGATAGATAGATAGATAGATAGATAGATAGATAGATGTACATATATCATATATATCGGGAGAAGAGTATAAGCTGCTGTGGGATAACAACCTTGTACCCTGTTATAATAAAATGCTGATTGGCCAGTAGCCAGGCAGGAAGTACAGGCACAGTGGGCAGACAAGGAGAATGCTGGGAAGAGGAAGGGTGGAGTCAGAAGTTGCCAGTCAGGCAAAGAGGCAGATCTGAGAAAAAGTATCAAACCATGTGGCTAAACATAGATGAGAATTATGGGTTAATTTAAGTGTAAGGGCTTGTCAGTAATAAGCCTGAGCTAATGGCTGAGCAGTTATAAATAATATTGAGCCTCTGAGTGATTATTTTTATAAGCTGCTGCAGGTCTGGAGGGGACCAGGCAGGGCCCAAGAAACCTTCAGACTACAGTAAGCAGAGCAAAATTCATCAAGATTTTAAAAAATAATTTTCATTTATCTTTTGAGATTATAATATAATCACATCATTTCTCCCATCCCTTTCCAGCTTCCAGATCTTTCCATTTGTCCACACTCTTCTCTCATTTTATGGAATCTTAAAATATATGTGTGTGTGTGTGTGTGTGTGTGTGTGTGTGTATGTGTGTGTGTATGTATGTGTGTGTGTGTGTGTGTGTGTGTGTGTGTGTGTGTGTGTAAATATAACATGATCAGTCCATATGATGCCCTTAGTATGCCTATGTTTTCCAGGGTGATCCTTTGCTATTAGAGATTCAAATGCTTTTTACTGTGATTTCTTTTATTGCTAATTTGGTACATAAATTCCCAGCTAATTAGCCTATATTTCCTTTTATGACAGTTCACTGATCATATTTTCATGTTTGTGGTTAGCTTACTAGTAATAACCTAGTTGAAACCAAGATACTATTTTGTGTCTAACCATGAACATAATATTTAGCAGAGTGCCTGGCCTATCACAGTTTTTTGATTGAAAACCCTACCACTACATGTGAAAGTATTGGCTGAAATAGAACATGTGTTCTTGAGTCTTCATATTCACTAACGTCACATTCAATAACTTCATATTCATAGCATTTGTGTCACATGTTCATTTCACTACTTACCATTTATTTTTATTTTTTCTTTTTTTGAGATTAAAATATAATTATATCATTTTCCCATTCCCTTCCTTCTCTGCAAATCCTCCTAAATATTTCATCTTGCTCTCTTCCAAACACATGGCCTCTTTTTTCATTAATTGTTGTTACATGTACTTATCTTTTTCTAATATTTACCTTTTCTTTGGAATACTTGTATGTGTGAATGTCTATGTGCTGATGAGTGCTGATGCTTTCAGAAGCCAGAAGACAATGTTAGATATCCAGGATCTGGAAATATAGGCAACCACAAGTTGCCTAACATAGGTTGGGAACCTATGCTAGGTTCTCTTCAAAAGCATCAACTGCTCTGAATATTTAATTCATCTCTATAACACCTCATTACTTATCTTTGGTGTCATCAATTTTGTTATTTGTTTCAATTTTTCAGTTTCTTTTTTTTTAATTTTATTTTATTTTACAATACTCTTCAGTTCTACATAGCAGCCACAGATTCCCTTGTTCTCTCCCTTCCTGCCCCTCTCCCCTTCCCCCCAGCACACCCCCCATTCCCACCTCCTCTAGATCAAGGTCTCCCCCAAGGACTGAGATAGACCTGATAGACTCAGTCCAGGCAGGTCCAGTCCCCTCCTCCCAGATTGAGCCAAGCGTCCCTGCATAAGTCCCAGCTTTCAAACAGCTAACTCATGCAACGAACCCAGGACCTGATATTACTGCCTAGATGCCTCCCAAACAGATCAAGCCAATCAACTGTCTCACCTATTCAGAGGGCCTGATCCAGTTGGGGGCCCCTCAGCCATTGTTTCATAGTTCATGTGCTTCCATTCGTTTGGCTATTTGACCCTGTGCTTTATCCAACCTTGGTTTCAACAATTCTCACTCATATAAACCCTCCTCTTTCACACTAATTAGACTCCCAGTGCTCCACCCAGGGCCTAGCTGTGGATGTCTGCATCCAGAGTCCTCAGTCCTTGGATAGGGTTTCTGGCACAACTATTAGGGTGTTTGGCCATCCCATCACCAGAGTAGGTCAGTCCCGGCTGTCTCTCGACCATTGCCAGCAGTCTTTTGTGGGGGTATCTTTGTGGATTTCTGTGGGCCTCTTTAGCACTTTGTTTCTTCCTTTTCTCATGTGGTCTTCATGTACCATGGTCTCCTATTCCTTTTTCTCCCTCTCTTTTCTTACCCAAACTAACCAAAAGACAGAGAGAGAGAATCCAAATCAACAAAATCAGAAATGAAAAGGGGACATAACAACAGACATTGAGGAAATCCAGAGAATTATCAGGTCATATTTCAAAAACCTCTACTCCACAGAACTGGAAAACCAAAAAGAAATGGACAATTTTCTGGATAGGTACCACATACCTAAGTTAAATCAAAACCAGATAAACTATTTAAATAGTCCAATAACCCCTAAGGAAATAGAAACAGTCATTAAAAGTCTCCCAACCAAAAAAAAAAAAAAAAAAAACAACAACAACAACAAAAAACCCAGGACCTGATGGTTTCAGCGCAGAATTCAACCAGATCTTCAAAGAAGAGTTAATTCCAAAACTCTCTAAATTGTTCCACATAATAGAAACAGAAGGAACATTACCAAACTCCTATGAGGCTACAATTACCCTGATTCCTATACCAAACAAGGATAAAACAAAGAAAGAGAACTACAGACCGATCTCCCTCATGAACATTGATGCAAACATATTCAGTTTCTTTATATACAAAATAAGGACAGCATATGCACTTAACTCAGAGGATTGTAGTGCAAATTCACCCATTTATCAGAGTGTTTAACACATGGCCACCTATTGAAACTGCCTTCTACATTTAGAGAAAATCTTGGAGTTAAGTTAAATGAAAGAACATATCTGAACAATGGCCCCATCATGGAAACAGAGGATGTAAGGCAATGTATTTAACATATATAACTGATGCTTATGTGTAAGCATTATTATACTTAATTTCAGCTAAGACAATATAATAACCGATATTGATTGTCAACTTGACAGGTTCTAAAATCACCTAGTATGAAAATCTCTGGCCTTCATTGGGAGTTTATGATTAGGTTTGTATGAATAACACACTCTCTAAAGAATTTGAAAATGAAAAAAAAAGAGTTTAAACCATTCTTCTCTAATCCTCTGTGAATGATATATATTCGTCTCTCTTACCACAACATCAATTGTTCCTGAGGGATGGTCTTTATTTAGTAGCACTTAAGTTATAATATTTCATGAAGAAAATATTCATACTTTTTCTTAAGAAATTGTTAGATTTTACTACAAATATATTTACATCTCAGTAAGTATATAAACAGGCAGAAAAAACTAATAGAGTTTCCTAGTGAATGAAGGGGATTTTCTCTTAAGTGATAAATGAATAAGATCTAGCCAGTTCATTGCTTATGATTAAAAACTCAAAGAAACCATTTTCCCCACGGAAATATCAACAGGATGTGGAAGAGAAAGAAGAAAATCTTATAGTACCACATTTTAGTATTTGACCAGAATTCATGTCTTTGAGTACAGTAAAATGTTACATTAATCAATGTAAGACTCTGGGCAAAGGAGGCAATGTTTTGTAAAAAGTTATTGCTCTCTCTAAGGTACTTTGCATTTTATTTAAATTATAGTTAAATTACAGCTATTATATTGCTTAAAGTATTACTTCCTGAAAGCAATGGGTCACTATGATAATTATTTGTCTATCTTTTTCAATAGTTTTGCACAATACAACCAGCTGTGGAAGTAAATACACCTATGTTGAAATGCATCTTCTGTAGGAACCAGTCATATCATCTTGGATAAATAACTATTACAAACTTCAGTTAACTATGTAATTAACTCTCCTCCTCTCTCTCTTCTCTCTCTCCCTCTGTTACCCTCTCTTTCTCTTTCTTTTCTTCCTAGCCTAAATAAAGTAGGAAGCTTTGCTCTACCATGATCTGCTTCACCGAGACTAGCAAGATAAATGACCAGCAAGTGGAAACACGAATCATCCCAAGTCGTTTCTTCTCTTACTTGTTGTATTGGATTTGTCAAAGCTATGAATAGAAATGTGTGTAAAAAGAGTAACCAAAATATAGGAAATGAAACTCAGAAAAGAGTATAGTGTTGCTGAAAAAAACAATAGTGTGGATTTTGTAGCCAGACTGCTAATTAATCTACTAATAAACTGTTTGAGTTTTAACCTTAAAGAATGCTAACTATTGAGTACTATAGAAGTTTGAAAATAAACTATTTATTGATATTTGTAGAATCCAAACTATATGCAATGAACGTCATCCACAGAGTTATTTTTATACTGAATAGCAAAATACCGGTTATTAAAACATTACAAAAATTTTTTGTTATTCTACTCCAAATCCATGTTGCAATTTTGAAGTTCATAGTATTTTTCCCTTTCATTCTATGACAGGAATCTTAGCCAATGAGGATGAATTTTGAGAGTCAAAATATAGGATACTATTGCGGTCATTTGTCTAAAAATTTCTAGATATTGTGGTCAAGCAAAGGCAATAAGCAATGTACATTAAACATTATACTTTCAGAAATCCCTGTAAAAAATATCTCACATTGTTTTAAATGGAAGTGTTATTTGTAACCATCCTCTTCCCACGAAAGTAGTCATTAGGGACATTAGTGCCTGTGTAGGTCCATTATGAAGCCTAAACACTTCCATTAGATAAAAGAACTAAAATGATTATGAATAATGTTCTCTTCCTTCCAAAGTATTCTAAATCAAACACTCAGTAGTACAATATGTTTTAGGTTAATTGGTTTAATCCAGTTTTAATTAAGTTGATGTTTCCATGCCAACAAATGGTTTTTAAATTGTTGAAATCTTGATGTTTCAGAATATGACTAAAATTAATTACCTAAGAGCATTTGACTCAATATTTTGGAACCATGTAGTGCTATTTTAGCATTGCTACAGAAATGATTTTAATACTGACAGCTAACCATGTTGAAAAACTTTTAAAAATTATAGCAATGATAGGAGGTATGCTTTTTTTAAAATTTTGTACATTGAATTTTTAATGATTCACATGTATGATAGATTATATGTAGACTAAAGCAATGATATATAGATATAGATATATAGATAGATATATGGATAGATTATAGATAGATATATAGATAGATATACAAATAATCCTTTAAGATGGGCTTAGTGGAACAGGTCTGTAACCTCAGCTACTAAGAGGGTTAAGTATGTTAATTTGAAATCTGCTTTGGCTGATGTAATGAGTTCAAGGCCAGTCCAGGCATCTTATAAGAGCTAGCCTCAAAATAATAGGGTAAAATTTGGACTGGAGTTATAGTGCAATGGTTGAGTACACACTGAGCATGAAAGGGGTCCTGTGTACATACACCAACATCCACACACCCACACCCACAGAGAGAGAGAGAGAGAGAGAGAGAGAGAGAGAGAGAGAGAGAGAGAGAGAGAGAGAGAGAGAGAGAGAAGCACAAATATAGGGAGAAAGGGGACATGAGGTAGAGAAAGAAAGAGCATCCTACCACACGTACCACTGTGTCTCATTTCTAAAATTTAAAATACATATGCATTTGGAAGTGAAAGGATTTATTTGGCTTATAGGTTACAGATTATTGTTGAGGGAAACCAAGACAGGTATTCATGTCAAGAACTTAGAGGCAGAAACTTAATGAAGCAGAAAACAAAGAGGAATGTCTTGCTTCCCGGGTCATGCTCAGCTACTCCTTAAACAGCCTTGGATCACCTGCCTGGTGAAGGTACCATGCAAAGTGGGCTAAACTCTCCTTCATCAACCAGTAATTAAGAAAATGCTCTACAAACAAGCCCACATACCAATATGGTGGAGGCAATTCCTCAGCTGGGTATCTCTCTTTCCAGATATGTCTAGTTGACAATCAAGAATAGGTACCTTATGTACATGCATAGATGGGATGCATTTGATTAAAATAAAATGCATTATGGGAAATCTATGTAACCTTCTGTTCAAAGAAAAAGTATTAAAACTAAACAAAATTAGGTGTCTTTGGACCAATTTATAACTGGCGACCTGGAAAGAACAGTAATAAAAAAAATCACCTTCAAGAAATAGTGGTATTAGCTGAGAAAATTTTTAATACAAGGAATTTGACATTTATATTTGTATTGTCTTTCATTGAAATATTCTACTAGGAAAATAAAATTATATAAATGTATAAGAATAATAAAAAAGGAGGCCATGCATTTGAAAAGTGCAAGGAGATATAAATGGTGAAACTTGGAGGAAAGAATGAGAAGGGGAAATGGTGTAAGTAAGTATAATCCCAAAAATAAAAGAAATAATTTTTAAAATTTGCATTAATTTTGAGCATTAATGAGACAGATATGTTTTGTGTGTGTGTGTGTGTGTGTGTGTGTGTGTGTGTGTGTGTGTAATTCCAGAATCAAACAAGTCTGTGGAGTGTGCCTGTACCCTGAAATCTCTCAGCAGTTTAAGATAGGAATCTGGCTTTCACTCCTGACTTGAGTTGAAAAACTTGGATCCACTTCATAGGGACAAAAGTTCATGTTTTAAAAGCCAGCAAGTCTTTCCCTCCCTGCCAGAAAGCTGGATCCAACATAGGTTATTTTACTGACAGCCTGTCAGTAGATAAACTAAGGGATGTACCACCTCTGCTGCTATGACCCCCCCTGCTCCCTCCCTCCACTTCCCCTACCTAGGGATTACTTGATATTGGAACTGACAATGGCTGCCTGTCCTCAATATGACCCCTGTGTGCAAATTATGTGTATTTCACTTGTTCCTTTGTCTTCCAGTTATGTATAATCTAGCCTGTTATCCCAAAAAAAACAAGCTGCCTAGGAAGCAGACTTCCAAGGGGTTTTTTGCTTATTTGTACTCACAGTTATCTGCCACTCTGCCCTCTGTTCTTACTTGTGACCTAAGACCACTGGACTCCAGACTCTGCATTTTGATTAGTTGTAGTTTTCTGTAATTGTCTCCATCTGTTACAAAGAAACATTGTCCCCCCCCACACACACACACACCAAGACAAGGTTTCTCTGTGTAACAGCCATGGCTGTCCTGGAACTCACTCTGTAGACTAGGCTGGCCTCAAACTCACAGAGATCCTCCTGCCTCTGCCTCCCAAATGCTGTGAATAAAGGTGTGTGCCACCACTGCCCAGCAAAAAGTTATCTTGATGAGAATTATATTTCTTTGTGGGCATAAGGACAAATATTTAGAATGTAGTTAGGGATAATGCAGGCAGAGTAAAGTAGTTGTTGTAGGGTCACCTCCAAGAATCATGACCTCACAAATTGGTAGTTGACTAGGTTTCCAGTACTAGGCATGATTTTCTTCTTGCTGTGTGTGTCTTAAGTCCAACTATAGATCTATTGTTTATTGCCAAGGTATATATGCCACTACTGTACTCATAGGGTTATTGGGCCATGATGGCCATTGCCATGGCTCATAATCATCTTTGCTCAGTAGGACTGTTGTTTACTTCCTTTTTTGGAAGCCTCTTGGAGGAGGAGACATTCATGTTTGCTGAGGAGTCTTTGGGCTCTGTGTTTGAAATGCATGATGTCTTCAGTAATAGGGAGTTATCTGCACATATGGGGACAAAACAAGAAAAAAATAGCAATAACAAAATGTTTTTGGAGTCTCTTAAACAAGTGGTTATCCAAAACCAAATGGTCAGTCCTGAAAACATATACAAACAAATGAAACATATACAATCCAATATTGTCACAGACTAAGAAGGTTATATTCATGTATTGAAGGGGGTGGGAGGAGAATATAGTAGGGTTTGGAAGGAGGAAACAGAAGGGTTCATTATAATTTCCCAAAGTGAAAAAAAATTACACTAACTAAAAAGAAATGTAGCTAAGTAAAGCATGGAAAGCCAGGCAGTAAGCTCTCTTCCTCAGTGTTCTCTGCTTCAGTTCCTTCTTCCAGGTTCATGCCCCAGTTTCTTCCTTGAATCCTTTGACTGTAATATGAAAGTCAAATAAATGCTTTCCTCGCCACAAGTTGCATTTGGTACCTGTTTTTGAATAGAAATTTCTACTGATCGTGGAAGTTACTGTGCTATACCTGACCATGTTTTTTGTTTATTTGTTTGGTTGTGTGTGTGTGTGTGTGTGTGTGTGTGTGTGTGTATGTGTGTGTGCAGGCGGAGTTTTGGGATCACAATTAGAAATCTGAGTTGGAAAAACCACTGCTTAATGGACTATTTTGTAGGGAATTGGAAGATAAGCATGTTGACAAGTATAGATGATGGAGGCTGACTTAGGGAATTTCAGAAAAGTGGAGCAAGTTAAGTTATTTATACAGGTTTGATGACAATCTCAATCATTCATTAATGTTTGTCTTTCATTTCTTCCAGAAGAGCCTTGGGATAACAGCTACATCCCCTCTCTTGTACAGTCATGATTGTCCAAATAAACACGTTATTTGATTGAGATCTAAAATCTTTTCCACTTTTAAATAACAAACAGTGTTAGATAGTGCTTGCCCAGAAGTTTGATGTTATCTGATGACTCAAATCTTCCTAGCTTTGACAATTTTCTAAACATACTGACTAAAGGAGTCTTGAATCAGTATTTACCAAGTTAAACATTTTCTACCATATCTGATTTTGGAAGTTAGTATCTCAAGCATTTAAGGATGGTCAATATTGTTTATTTTAGAATTTATCAACGAGTTCAAATGGATAAACTGCACATGAGTTAATTGGCATGGTGGAGCTAAGATAGAATAAGGTGAATTAGACCACAGTGGCAATTACAAAGCAACGCAGGCTGGGCAGAGGACATCATGGGAATAGAAAGAGGCAGGGTCCTGGGGAGGCTCTCAGGAATCCACAAGGTTGACCCACTTTTGTAGCAGGAATCTTAAAAGTACTTATTAATAAAATCAAACCCGAGGCCAGTTATCGGGGTCAATGCTGGTAGATCAAAGAAACAGAACAAGCCACAGCTATCTCACCTTGTCAATTCCTCAGCTGGTCCTGTTTCCTCAGACTGGAAGCTTCTGTGTCCTCATCCCAATAGCTCTCAGCTGAACTGCTGCTTAAAAGCCTGAATGCTTAGTCAGCCACATGCTTAACCAGCCAAATGCTTAACCAGCCAAAATGCCTCTAGTTTCTGGTCCTCACGCATTATATACCTTTCTGCTTTCTACCATCACTCCCTAGGATTAAAGGCTTGCTTCCTGGGATTAAAGGCGTGAGTCACCATGCCTGGCTGTTTCCAATGTGGCCTTGAACTCACAGAGATCCCAGATGGATTTCTGCCTCTGGAATGCTAGGATTAAAGGCGTGTGCTATCACTGCCTAACTAGTGGCTTTTTGTTCTCTGACTCCAGACAAGTTATTAAGGTACACAATATTTTGGGGAACACAATACCACCACACACTTTGATCTGCTGGCAGTGGTCCAGAGGGTGCCTGGACTTGTCTTCTCTGGTATCAGCCTAGCAAATAACCTAGCTGTCATCATAGAGCTTTTGTCCAGTGACAGTTGGAGGCAGATACAGAGATCCACGGCCAGGTACCAGGCTGAGCTCCGGGAATCCAACTAATGAGAGAGAGGAGAAATACTGCAGGTAAGGGATGTTGAGATCATGATGGGAGGATGTGCAGAGATGACCAGCCACATTAGTGGAAGCCCACGAACTGTTGAGTGGTGGCTGTGGAACCCACATGGGCCTGGACTAGGCCCTCTGGATATGGAAGATGGTTGTTTGGCTCAAACTGTTTGGGTGGAACCCAGGCAGGGGGATTGGGATCTGTCTCTGGTCTATGGGCAGGCTTCTGGAATCCGGTGCCTGTGGTGTGACATCTTGCACAGCCTTGGTGCAGTGGGAAGGGTCTTGGACCTACCTAGGCTCAGTGTGCTGGGTTCTGATGACTCTCCATGGGAGACCTCGATTTGGGGGATGTGGGGGTGTGGGGTGGCTTGGGAAAGAGGGCTGGGGGGGTGGGAGGAGGAAGGAGGGGGATCTGTGGATAGTATGTGGAGTGAGTAGAAAATTTCTTAATAAAGAAAAATGAAAGAAAAATAAATAAATAAAAACGAAAAAAAACAACAAAACCAAAAACAAACAAACAAAAAAACCCAAGGCAACACAGGTCACCATTACACTGGTGCTGGGATGGGATTTCATTAAGATGCTTCTGGGAATTTTGGAAGTGCTAGAGGCTGGAACCAAGTGATGTGGCTCTTCCAGTTGCTGATGCTAGGATGAGAGGAAGTGATGTTGCTGGAGTTCCTACCAGGACTAAAGTATGTAAAAGGACAAGGAAGCCTCTTTGGCTCCTTTTCAGTCTCCTCTATATCTGCCACTGCCTGACTCTAATGAGGTTGGAGCCTCATTAGAAAGAGAAGCCACAATTTGCATAATGTTGGACACAGCACCACAGAGTGATGGCCAGTGTAATTAAAGGGTGAATTTGGAGCTGTAAGATGATGGGATAATGGACAGCACATTATGCTTCTAATTTAGTATTCTTGATAGTCTACTCTTTTCTCTCTTTTATTAAATGCATCTGTATTCCTCCTGGTGATTCCAGGCTTTTTTAAGAACACTGTCACATTCTTAGAGTTTTCTATTTAACATTAAAATTTCTAATATTTGACTCAAATCAGTGTGTAATGGGACATCTCTCCATTCCATCAGCTCTTTTCAGACAATGGTGTTCCAGGTTTTCTTACCTTGGAGCATCATTACGTCTATTGCATAACCACTCCTAAAAACATTTATTTACCTATATGTATCCTCTGTTTTTAAATGATAAGGATAAAATAGGAATAGAGAGTACAAGTTACCTTTTCATTCAAACCTACTGATGTTAGGAAGTGAGAAGCAACTAGTTAACAATGCAGATTAAGTGTGAGGTACATAAAGGATAGGACTCTGATTCAACTGAGTGTATGACTATGGAAAACTTCCAATTTCTTCATTTCAAAAATAGGAGTAACAGTCACTTTTATGTATAAATTTTCTTGAGCTAATTAAAATTAAAGTTCAGAGATCTGTAGTAAAATCATTTGGAACCCAGTAAAAATGAATGCCCCTATAGAGCTACTTGGGAGTACAATCACACACACACACACACACACACACACACACACACACACACACACACACACTAGTATTCACCCTAGGACAGTCAGCACAGAGCTGAGTCTCTTTCCATAATGTTCAGTTTGGGTACTCTCTTCAGGATCACAGTGTCTTTGCAGCAACCTTGCTTGAAGTGTGGCTCATTTCTCTGTCAGAAAACTGCATGGCCTTTTTGCATATTATTTTAGTCCATCTTATGTTACCTGTGCTTTGAGGTGCTGACCAGGAAATTATTGAGTTACTATGTGGACACAGTAAGCAGGTCCATTCTCTTATGTTTGGACAGTATTTCATCATGTTGTAGGAAGCAGGTAAGCAATATTTGATTTAATAATAAATATTATTACTTTTTCAATGAGAAGAAAAGCAGGAAGAATTCATGTTGTGGGGAATAGTAGATAGATAGAAAGGCCAAACTGGGATATGAAATGAGACTTAGTTTCAAAAAAATGTAAAACAAAAATAAATAAAAATGTTGTAAATGAAAGAATTTGACTTATACCTAAAACCTTCCCTGATTTAAAAAAAAAAAAAATACATTAATGTGCATGACGACTTTATAGAGTAAGAATCACTGGCTATTTTTCAGTAAGCCAAATGAGAAAATAAATTTTAGTTATTTGGGAGAAAAATAAACTTCAACATTGCACCCAATCTATTTTCTTGTTCCTTAGTCACATGCCACATCAATAATGTTAACCTATATAGGTATACAATAATTGAATTTTTAGAAAGGATGAAACGATAGTTTTGATGAAAGAAAATCAAACAACAATACTTCACTTCTGCACTGCAAGTCTTATATCCTAAACAGAGGCAAAAAAAGAGAGCGTTTGGCTTGGCTCACCCAGCAATGCATGTTGATGAGGCAAGGTAAGATTAACAAGCTTACTCAAGAGAAGCCTCTAGTCTGCAGCATGCTTGAATATTAATGAGCTTCCAGATTCACTCTCTCTTCATTGGACTAAGTTTTCTTGAAAAGCTCATTCCATCCAGGGTGTAACCTACATCCTGATTGGCGAGACATCCATGGAACCAAGCCAAGGCCATTGCTCTCAATGAAGTGCTGTCTGAAAAGAGACCACAAAATAGGACAGTGAATATTTGAGAGGAGCTTATGTCTAACCACTTTAATAATAAGCTGACACATGCCTGCAATAAAATTCTGAGTCAAAAAATAGAGTGGGATCAGCATTATGCTAAGTCAAATCGCTGCAGCAAAATGAGAATAAATAACTATGTGCTTGGAACAAGATGACTTGAGGGAATCACAGATTTACTGAACTGCGCCAGATCACAAAAGCAGTCTAATATCATAAGTTATCAAATTTACATAAAAATATGAGGGCATGCAGTGGTATAAAATACCTTGTACCTGAAATACTATAAATTCCTGTATTTTTCATTATGCCAACAGATTATCATAGTTGAATTTAACTATTGACGTATCTATTCATTAAAAATATACAACAGGTTGCAGTATCTATTAACAGAGAAATAATAACTAAAATATAAGTAAAGTAGTTTTTTTTGTTTTTTCGAGACAGTAATTTTGATGCATATTTCTTCAAAGTAATGAAGTTTTTTTTTTTTTTTTTAATTTGTGTGTCCTTAGTCCTTAAAATCCTTGAATAGTAAGCACACATACTTTAAGAACTAGCACCAATACTTCATATAACCATACGGAGCTGAGAAGAGTCACTGTATAATAAAATAGAATGGTAAATGTGGTCCAGTGCATCATGTACTTCCCATGTAGACATGAGGGTCTGAGT
Organism: Peromyscus maniculatus bairdii; assembly: GCF_049852395.1. Classification (NCBI taxonomy): domain Eukaryota; kingdom Metazoa; phylum Chordata; class Mammalia; order Rodentia; family Cricetidae; genus Peromyscus; species Peromyscus maniculatus. The sequence continues at coordinate 51,357,569 of NC_134861.1, forward strand.
TTGAATATCCAGAACACTGTAAAGGCAAATCTAGTTGGACTCATCTGAAATCTCTGTTCTCCTAGAGGGAGATGGGCGGCAGAGACAGGAAGATACTTGGAAGCTTACAGGCCAGGTATCCTGCCTGACAAAGCACAATGGTGAACAATAAAGAGAACTTCCTTCTAACAAGCTGTCAGACAAGGATGAACACGGAGACTGTCCTCCCATCCCTGCACCTTGCTAGGGCACCTGCATGTACCCCCCACATGCATAAACATCATACATACCTATACACATATGAATCACACAGCGTCATATGCAAAAATCAATACATTATATATACCATGTTATGAGCAAGCCATTTTCAAAGTCTCTGAACTTTAAAAAGAGAGCAAGAAAAGGGAGACAATACATTCCAAAGGATACTAACACTGAATCATGCTGAAAATGAAACACAACACATATTCACACACACACACACACACATACAGTTAAGGATTTGTTTGTCCTCATTCTTTTAGGCTTAAAATTAAACCCCAATACTAGTCATAGTAAAGCTTTTTTGAAGAAATTGATTCTTCTTAAGTCAGTATTCATTTGTGAGTTGAATTCTCTTATTACCCAATGATAACTTATTGTGTTGAAATTCTATAACTGTTAAGAAAATACTAGTTAACTACTGATAGAAAGTTCTCTAGACTCTTCTAGAAAACTTCGCAGATGGAAGGCCTATGTGGGCCTTGGTTAACTCATCTTATGAATTTATAACACATTCACCACTTGTTTACTCCTGGATTTAAGATTTCATTAGCTTATAAATTGTACAATCACTCTTTTCTTCATGTCCCTCCTTAGTCTTAACATTTTACTTCCTATTTAAAAATATTACAGTGAATATTACTTAAAAGTGTGTACACGTACATGTGTATAAAGGTGTGTGTGTGTATGTTTGTGTGTGTATGTGTGTGTGTGTGTGTGTGTGTGTGTGTGTGTGTGAGAGAGAGAGAGAGGGAGAGAGAGAGAGAGAGAGAGATGAGCACATATATGTGAATGGGAATTATATCTGTCCTTATAAATGGAAGGTAGAGGAAGGTATTGGGTTTACTAATCACTTTACCTTCCAGGCAGTCTCTTGTTGAATGTGGAGTTTGCACTTTCATCTGGCCTGGAGACCAACAAGCCTCGTCGAGTGTCCTGTCTACTATACACAGTACCAGGATACAGCAAAGTATGGGATCCTGCCTGGCTTTTTCATGTAGATGCTAGGATCTTTATGTCTCATGCTTGAGCAGCAAGTGCTCTGAACTACAAGACCATCTTTCTCACCCTATAATTAATTTTATTGGAAAAATTTATTGGTGTTGTGATTAGATGCACATACATAAATATGGAATAAACATATTGATGTTCTGTACATTTTGTGAAATTATCATATACAATCAAAACCAGGGTAATTTCTTCAACACCCCCATAAACATAGTCATATTTCATCACTTATTCTTTTATTTTTATGTGTGTTCATTCAATAATTTACAACTTTTCTAATTTTCATTACAACCATTTCCATTTATTTTGTGTGTGTGTGTGTGTGTGTGTGTGTGTGTGTGTGTGTGTGTGTATGGAGGGGATCATACCATAGTTTGTTTGTGTGTTGTGTGTATTTAGAGGTCATGGTCAACTTGAAGGGGTTAGTCAGTTTATCTTTTGATCATATGGGTCCCAGGGATTAATTCAGGTTGCCAAGCTTTATTAGCATTCGTCATAACCTGCTGATTCTTCTAGCTGTCCTTACAACTTTGCAAATGATGTAGTCTCATACATACATTTACTATGACAAGGAGGACTCTGGGCATTGAGAGAAAGATCTATTCTTTTTGCTGTTGACTACACCTCTCTCTAGCCTTTCATATAATTTCTTGTAAACATATTCATGTTGAGGATATGAAAATTTGGACACATTTTATTCACTACTTTATCATGATTTTTGTTAATCATAGAATTTTTACTATTATCTATTGAAGAATGTCTGTATTTATCATAGTCATACATTGCTACATTTATACATATGTACATAATATGTAAATACAAGCTGAAAATTATTTTTACCAGAATTTATTGTCACTTTCTTTCTCATTCTGATGGTGCACAGTTTTACATTATATTTCTTTCTCATTCTGATGGTGCACAGTTTTATATCATAATACTTTTAATTTGTCCTTTCTTCTTTTTTCCCCTGAGACAGCATTTCTCTGCGTAACAGTTCTAGCTGTCGTGGAACTTGCTTTTGTAGAACAGGCTGGTCTCAAACTCATGGAGATCCTTCTGCCTCTACCTCCTGAGTGCTGGGATTAAAGGTGTGCACCACCAAGCCCATTTAATTTTTATTTTCTTATTACTAATATTTTCAAATATATCTTCAGATGATCATTTGGCATTGCATATTATTTTTCATTAAATAACTTCATTTCTAATTTTAATTTAAAAGTTTTAAATAGATTTATGTATTTATTATAGGTTTTCAAAGTTTGTTATGAATTCTGGTTATAGATATTTGTTTTGACAATATTGTACTCCTCTCTGTAGATGGTTTCTCTTAATCATCTTTTTTAGATTTTACATAACCCATGTTAACTCTGATGTTACAATTCATTAAATTTTATGTCTTAATAGATCATAATTTTGTTGTCTATAATGATATTGTATGTACCATAGGATCCTTAAAATAATATTTCTGTATTCTTTATTTTGTTCAAAAATGCTTTATAGGTTTACATTTTAAGTTTAAGAGCAAGTTCTATTTTAATTGATCTTATATAAAGTTGGATGCTCAGATCAAGGTCAGTGTTTAGTTTGTTGGATGTTCTGTAGTTGCAGTACTCAGTGATTGCATTTCCCAGTTGCTGAGATTACAGTCATAAGCCACTGCATTCAGCTTTCCCAAAAAATTTATCATAAAACTTGGAATCAGTCTCTCTCAGAGGAACATATTTGCACCTTGTTCCTCTTATTAATATCTAGGCTTTGAACTTACACCTTTATCTTAGTTTTATAGTGAACATTTTTATAATTTTATTGCACCAATTTTCAATATTTTGTTAGGTTTTCTAGAACTTAGTAATTCATGTATTATATAAATAACTTTCTGTTTAATCAGTTTCTATTAATAGTTTTTGTTAGATTTATATACTTACTTAGTTAATTCTTTAATTTTGCTGGTTTTATTATCAGTTTATTGACTTTTTTATTCATCTAATTGCCAATTTAAATATTTTGGCCATATGATTCCTTTTTTGGGTTCACTTAATTACATAATACATATTTTGATGTATTTTTATTTCCCTGAATTTTTTCTATTTTCTTGAGATTTCTTTGTCCATGGATTATATGGTACTATCTTCTGTTTGTTTAGAAATTACTCCATATTATATTTTCTGTTAACTGAAGATTTTATCCCACTATGGTCAGAGGATATACTCTGTTGGTTTCTTTTTTTTTTTTCTCGTTTTTTCAAGACAGGGTTTTTTTGTGTAGCTTTGCGCCTTTCCTGGAACTCAGTTTGTAGACCAGGCTGGCCACGAACTCACAGAGATCCGCCTGCCTCTGCCTCCCGAGTGCTGGAATTAAAGCGTGCGCCACCCCCGCCCGGCTTGGTTTCTTTTAAAATTGTTCAAGCTAATTTTATGTTCCAAATATATATTATCTCAAGGAATATACCATTTGTGCTGAAAAACTAACTTTATACTGTTAGTTTGAGCATATATAAAAGTATGTATGCCAATTAGATTCAGTATGTTGAATATGCTTTTCAATTTTTTATATTATTGTACCCTTGACTCTAAATTTTATCTACTTTTTCATGCTAAAATTTATTTCAGATATTACTGCTTCTACTTCTATGGTTGTTAGTTGTGTGAACATTTAAGGTCAGCAAGTTGGTATATCTTGCATATTTTTAAAATCTTTTCATAGTTTCTCACTTATCTTTAGTTTTTTTAATGTTTTCTATTTCATCGAAAATCAAATTACTCTACAATTTGGAGTTTTAAGTTTTAAGAGTGCATTTTATTCTCCTGGCTTTCCTCTACTTATATCATTGAATTTCCATCACCCTTTCTTTTTATTGATCAATTCACCAAACCTCTATTTTTATTGCTGCATTGGGACAATTCATATTTAGTGGAATTGTTACTGTCTTATCCAATAACCATGCCATCTATTTATTTTCATTCCACTTCAGTCATCTTGAATTGTCTACAATTTTTTGTTTCTTGTATTTCTGTGTCTATGTGAATATTTCATCTTTATTTATGATCGGTATTTTTTTTGAGTAGCGTTTTTCAAAATCATCTTCAGTCATTGCTCTAGGTATAACAATACATGTGACTTACACCAATTCACTGTTTTCACATTTCAACTTTGAGTAAAATATAAATTCATTACCATTTGAATGTTTTTGCCTTTTTTCCTATGATACATTATTCTCTCAAATATCACACAGTGTTAATTCTTTTTCTTCTGATACCAAATATGACAAATCACAGAAGTACAAAGAAACATATTTCACACAGTCATATTCCTGCCATTTTACACTCAGTGCACCAAACATTTGATAAAGATCCAGTTTTATGTAGGGTTACAGCCTGGTGGTCTTTTCCCATCCACATTGTTAGCATGGCCATTGTGATGGTCCTAGTACAGTTTTTTAGACAGTCATGTTCCTTAAGATTTCATGGATGTAGCTCATGACATTACCAGGAGACATAATTTCGCAGACAATTTCTGGTTATTCTGACTTTTCTAGTTTTTATTCACCCTCTTCTGCAGTGGTCCTTGACACTTAGGTTCAGGAGTTGTGCTGTAGTTGTGTCCAGGACGACTGGGCTCCACACTCACTACCTATAGTGGGACACATCACACAGACTTGAGGTAGAGGGTGGTGGGGCTTGGACTTGCCTCTACTGAAAGTACCAAGTTCTGCTGACTCCCCATGGGAGGCCTAAACTTCTTGTAGGAAGGAAAGAGGGGTTTGTTGGCCAGGGGAGATAGGAGAGACAAAAGGAGGGAAAAGGAGGATCTATGATTTGTGTATGTAAAATGAATTAAAAAAATTCTTAATAAAAAATAAAATAATTATTACACTCCACAACTATGCATTTATGTGTGTATTTTCTGTAATTATCTCTGTCTGTTAAAAAGAGGAGCTTTCTTTATAAGGGGAGAGGACTACACTTATTTATAGGTATAAAGAAAAACAAATGCATATATATGTGTGTGTGTGTGTGTGTGTGTGTGTGTGTGTGTGTGTGTGTGTGTGTGTGAGTGTATCAACAATTGATGAAGCAAGACACCAAGGATTTAAAAGAGAGAAAGGAGAGGGTACATTGGAGGGATTGGAAGGAAAGTGAGAGGGAAAGCAATGTAATTATATTGTAATTTCAAAAATTGGAAAAAGCAATTTAAGAAAAGATGAAACATTGTAACTTCAACATGTTTCTTCATTTGGAGGTAAAGTGTTAGAGCACATTTTCTCAATAATCAGAAGTGACCTAAACTATTGCATGTGCAGGACTCTGTGTGTGTGTGTGTGTGCGTGTGTGTGTGTGTGTGTGTGTGTGTGTATACGTGACTTTTGGCAAGTCCATTAATTCTTCCAAACCTTGATTTCTACCTATATTTGCATAAAAAATCCACTTAACTAAATTTGTCAGGATTGGAAACATCTTATTTTTCTGGGACAGATCCTCAATAAATGACTCAGAGAAATGTTCCAAAACATTGATTTCAAAAATTGACTAGTTCAATTCATAACAAAAATGGACAATTATAAATCGATATGCAAATGCATTTCTGTTATAAATTAGTCATTACTTTTGTGCCACTGTAATCACCATACTGAAGAAAGGTTTGGGGAAGAAAGGTTTGCTTTGGGTCACAGTTTCAAAGGATTTCAATCCATTCTGGCAAGGAAGATGCAATGGATGGAGAATTCAATTCATGGCAACAAGAGGTTTTAAAGCACTTTAAAAGCAACTAATACAGACAAAACCTTTACCTGATGGTCTCTGTCATCCGCTGACCAGTTTTGTAGCTTCCTACTGGGTTTGCAGACCATTTACTGGGGCTTCATAGATGTTTAAATTTGGATTCAAGATTTATATGAATCAACCCCTAACAAACATCTGTATACCACACTGCTAACCAAAAATGTTTTGCATCTGATCAATTAATTTGTGTCTTCAGCAGTAAAATAATGTGAACAAACATTTCAAAAATCTGAAAATTAGACCATCTTGGACTCACCTACCAGAGAGGCCAACAGGGCAGCAGCAACCACAGGGTGAACCTAAGAAAGCTTATGGTCAAGTTAGGGCATGAATCCCAAAAAAGATGTTTGCTATCATTTTCCAACTGTAAAGGTCCTACCATGTTTTGTCTGTGCTCTGATAGCATAGGGAAACTTGTAGGTTGACACCAAACAAATGCATTTAGTTTGTGCTTTAAAAAGAACGTTTAGACAAATAGTATGGTTAACTTATATTTTCTTCGATGAGAAATTTCAAGACTTTGAATCAGTGTTGAATCAGAGTAGTCTCGCCTGCCTGTGATGACCAAATCTGTCTTAATTTAGAACAGTTGAAGTCTGGGCAGGATGATTAATATATAATGTAAAACTTTTTTTTCTAGTTTATTTTAGAATGCCACTTAAAGAAATTTTGAAAAGCATATTGTTTGTACACTAAAAGAGAATAAATTGGATGCAATTTATGTAGCTATATTATTGTAGTAGTACCTTAGGTAAAAAGAAAAAAAGACAGTTATGTCTAAAATAAAGGCAAAGAAGTAAGCTGAAATCAACTTTGGATTCTCTTGATTATAGATATAAAGGGAAATGAAGAGTCACATATTGGGGCAATAAAACAAGAGATAGCAAGTTAATGTTGAGAACATCTGTAAAATAGTGAAATGAATAAAATCACTCTTAGACACATTTTTAAAGGATACATGCCATTTATAATTCATCTTCAAAGAATTGAGCACAGAGGCTTAAACACAGTGAGTACACAACAAATAAACATGTGCACATGTTTCAAGCAGAGGGACACGTTCAAGGGGTACCTTACTGAAGATTTAATACATGGCAGCTCTTAACACATAATATATTATTTAACAGTCCAGGATCAAGTAGGCAGTTCACAACATTCTACCAATAGTCAACATTTCTCCTTCTCACTTTCTTCTTGTTTTCTTTTAGCTTTCTCACTTCTTTTTACATTATTTAAAAAGTGTTATTACAATTTTATTTGTGGTGTGTGTGTGTGTGTGTGTGTGTGTGTGTGTGTGTGTGTGTGTGTGTTTTCCAGGCTTTTACATTATTTTTGAGAGACATTTTCCCTAAGGAAGACTGGAAAGTGGCAAGTTATTAAAATCCACTCATTGTTTATTTCACAGAAAAAAGAGCCTGTGTGTGAAACAACATTATAGCTGAAAGAGAGAAAAATAAAATAAAAAAGGACAGAGATAGGTAAAAGTGATAAATTCATTAAAAATTTAAGGAAAACCTGACAGAATCCATCCTCAAAGTTCTAATGTTATAGAATTGAAGAAAACCAACGAAGAATTTTGCCTTTAAGAGTTATGTGTCAGGCCCTCAGGCCCTCAGATGGCTCAGTGGGTAAATACACTTGACAGCAAATGTGATTGCCAGGGTTGATCCCAGATAAAAGGTTGTCCTCTATCTTTCTTATATGTGTGTGACCATGTGAACAACATCACACACACACACACTCACACACACACACACAAATACATAAATAGATGATAATATTAAGTTAAGGTGCTGTGACAAGTGTTAACCTAAACCTGATTTTACTATTTGTGTGTTCTAGAGAACATAGTGATCAGAATAATAAGTTTAAATTAACTTAAAGCATATGTATTAGTAAGGGCTGTCTAAAGAAATAGAGCTCATACAATGAAACTCTCTCCTCTATCTATATATCTATAAATGTGCATATGTATTTATATATCCGTGTGTATGTGTGTATGGGTTTTATTAAAATGGCTTACAGGCTTTGGTCCACCTGGTGAAACAGGAGCTTACTTCCAATGGAAAGCCCAAGAATACAGTAGTTGTTCAATCCACAAGGTTGGATGTCTCAGCTGGTCTTTAATCTATGCTGGAATTCTGAATAAGTAGACTCTAAAGACACTGAAGGCACTACTTACCCGTGAGAGCGAGAGCAAGCAAGGAAAGAGAGAACAAGCTTCCTTCTTCCAGTTTCTGTATATAGGCAGGCAGCAGGAGGTGGGCCCAGCTTAAAAGCAGATCTTATCTTAATATATCTGAATCTAGAGTGGACATTCTTATCTCAGATGACAGTAACCTACAGATGTCCCCCAGCCACTTGGGTTTTAGTTAATTCCAGATGTATTCAAGTCTACATCCAAGGACAGCTGCCATGGCATACAGCAGGTAGGCAGCTATTCTAAGGTTATATTTTATCTTTTTCCTTGACATGTGTATTTCAATAACCCCAAACAGAGGGACAATTTCATTTAACTTTCTTTACAAAAGCAGCATTACCCAAACATCTGGCCTCCAGATTCCCTGATTCATAATCCTGGTCCTCTTCCTTTGTTAGTGCTGGTTTCTACACTTAGACACATGTCAAAAGTTTCAGGCAGAAGTCTGGCATTGTGTTCATTTCCATACACTGTTGTTTCATAGAGGCTGCCAGCTATATCATGTGCCCTAGGAGGATAGTGGCAACTATCATTGTCAGCTTATTGCAAGGGGCTTATGATCATTTAGATAGTACATGATAGATATTTTGTTTCCAGACAGAAATAGTGGACAAGACATCTGGAGTCTATGGTCCTCTGTGGCGAATGGGAGTCTGGGAGAAAAGGGTAGAAGTGAAGCCATTTACTTAGTGATGGGTGTCCTAGGTCCATGTGACTATGACCATGTAACTTTTACCAGAGTCTACTGTTGCCTTAGGGTGGAATACAGTGAATGGGATCTCCTTAACTTTATATTAATTAATTTTGGATATAATCAAATCACCAAGCATAGTTTCTTAGGAAATGAGTGTGTGCCCAGACCCATTGTTAAATCTTTGGATACATTTAGCTCCTGTTCTCAGTGGGAATCACACACATCTATTAACAAGAGTTCTCCAGACCATCTGGAGTGTTACACTGACATTCTTTTCCCTCTAATTTGCTCTCATTGTGCCACTCAGCTTTCTCTGTTCTCGAAGGACATCCCTGAGTTTTAAATTGGCTGTTTTCTTTATTCATTATCAAAGACTAACATTAGGACAAACAGAAAATAATGCTGTGTTTCAAGGCAACAGCTGCTCCGCCTTCAACTTTGCCTTATTAAAAGTCTCTAAGTTGTGGACCACATTGAGTTTTTAACTTTTCAGACAATGACACCAGTTTTTATCAGCTTTCTCTGATTTTTAATGAGCATATTTTGCCCTGTTGTCTGTGTCAGAGGGTAGAGAGGTATGGACTTTGGTTTCTGGCTGTTTCAATTAAAGAACTGATCATTATTTTGTGTACTCTTACATCTCTAATAAATTTGATTAAGGGAATTTGTGACACATAAAGTGGCTTGGTTGACATTGATTTTGAAATGGCATTGATAATTACTCCAAACCAATAAACTTCATCTGTTTCCACAGCAGATGCTTTTCCACTAGAAAGCCCACACCATAATTTGTCTTCATTTTTCCTCTGTATTTTCCATGCATCATCCAGTACATTTTCAAGTGAGTACGAATAAATAATCTCCCACAGAACGCAGGCACAAAACAGCAGATTCCAGCCTGAATCAAGTCATCAAAGCCCCTCAGACTAAACAGAGCTGCACAACCATCGTTCCAGCTCCATTTACACTTGCATGCTGGTTCCTCAATGGGAATAATTGGATGATTTATATTCCTGCTGGCTTTTCAACACTATTGTCACAGCATAAAATGAATTAGCTTTAATAAGAACTTTCACGTGAACACACAGAAATAGAATGATTGTGAAAGTAAATGGAAGTGTTTCAGAATTATTTTGGAGAGCTGCACCAAAAGAGTATTCAAATAATCAGAGTGATTAAACAATCTTGTGCACCCCAATTATTACTTTAGCTATTTGAACATATCTAAAGTACTTTTGCATGGAAAGAACATTATCTTTAGACTTCTTGTTTAGTTTTACCATCACTGATATATGTTATAACAAGAGAAATGAAAGCTAGTTACACTTTAAGTAGTTATAAAATGTAGATCCAGGAAAATAATGTGAAATATAAATTAATTTTTGAAATAAGTTCTGAGTTATGCTTCAATAAGACACACGAGGGAATGGCTTAGATATGTTTTGAGTGTGTATTTTAATGTTTCACACATTGAGAACATGGTCTTCAGTATGTTGGGGTTAAAAAGTGGAAGGAGACCTGAAAGAAGGGATTTTATTTGAGGGTCCCAAGACTTGATCCTCTGACTGAGACGTGCTTCCTACCTTGCTGTGTGACCTCTCCCTTTCTCTGGTCACTTTAATGTTACCAACCATGGGGTGCTATATTTCATGATGTTCTCATTAAAGTTGGTGCTATGCTCTTTAGACTATTATTCCATAAATGAACTTAAGGAAGCTCATGCCTTAAAAAGATACCCAGTTGATGTATTTTGTTAAAGCAAATGAAAAAGAAATAGTATGGTGATTTTCATCATTTTAAATTATTCTATAAAATACTTTGAGAGTAATATCTTAACCTAATATAGGTAGAATTAATTACTATTTTATTTAGGAAGATGCTGAATAAAATTATATACTTGTGAAGGTAAATATATTTCTTATTTTATAATGGTTGTGGAAGTAGCAAGAATCTACTAAAATAAATTTGCATTAATTTGCAAAAGAAAAAATTGTTATAGAGCAGGCTGACTAAAAACACATGCATAGAGTCTAGTCTGTGACTTAGAATGAGTAGCTGAAATAAATAAATGAAGGAAGATGGTAAAGTGGTTGATATCAAAATGAAGAGGTCTTTTAAACAGGAATAAATATAAAGAGGTTCTTTCTGTGGATACTTAAAAGTTATGAGTGAAAGAGTTAAAATATCCTTCTGGGACTTGGGAGGAGGTTTGCTAAGTAATTTCATTGCTACACAGGCATAAGAACCTAAGCACCCACATAAGATCCAGGCAGGAAAGTTAGCATCTGTAACTCCACTGTTTTCAGTGGGTTTCATGTAGTAGTTTCCCTGAACAGAAATATTCTATCATGCTTCAAAAATTCTTAAGTCAGAAGGCAAACAACTCAAAAGAGCTTCAGGAAATACCAGAAATTGACTGGACTCACTACACCCCCTCTCTCACAAGAGTTAAAAACAAAAATTACTAAGAGTCACTCCTAGACAAGCCAATCTAAAAAGGAGAGTCTCAGACAAGCCAAACTTCAAAGATGGACCAGCTGCCTTGAAGAAGTAGAAGCCAGCTGAGCTGCTAGGAAGAGATTTAAATCAACGGAGTCACTGGGAAGGGACACTCTCCAACCAGTTGTGCTGCCTAGAGGCTGTGAAATGTGCTCCAGTTTCCCAGCTTTCATGACCTGTCACACATGCTGGGGTGGGCTTTGAGGATGCAGTGGTCTTTCAGTCATTTCTGCTCCTGTAAGCAGCCCCCGAGCCTGTATTTCTGTAACTAAGGCCAGTGAAACCACTCACTTCACTTTCATGTTGTCTATACTGTGGCCTTGAGTGTGTAGATGAGTGTGTGCTGTGCCTCCCCAGAAAAATCTTGTCCCTAAAAATGAGAAGATAGGGGAATGTAAGGACTTGTTGGATAGCCATTTGGTACAACTTAAATGGTAAGATCCAAGTGTGGTGATAGACCTTATGTCAAAAATTAAGTTAGGGAGAACAATTAAGAAAGCCTCCTGATATCAACATCTGGCTTTCACAAGCACATGTTCATCGTCATGCAACAAAATTCTCATGTGTACACTCACACCAACATGTATATACAGGCACATATAGGTACACACACACACACACACACACACACACACACACACACACACACACACACACACTATTCTTTCTGATAGTCTACAGCATTGTCATGACAAATCCCAATTTCTGAGAAACCCATAAGATAAATTTCAGTTTTTGGAATCCCTTAACATAAAAGTTAATGAATTGCTATCTTATCGTAATTATTTCAAAACAAAGGTGGCTGGGAAATAACTACTACTATGAGTAGTAGTTAGTAGATCACAGCTACTATTTATTTGTTAAAGTATGGTATCCTTTATGCATTACTAGATATCTCATATGTAGTGGCTGTGAATATGTCACTAAATGTTTTGCTAAAATGATTTCATATGTTTTTTAGAGATTTTTTTATTTACACATTTGTAATTTAAAATTCAAAGGGTGTTAAGTTTACACCAGGCCACCAAAAAAGTCTAAATGATGAACTTTTAACGTTATTTTTCATATTAAATTGAGCATTATTTTAAACAAAATGTGGCCAGCCAGAGGGATCAACAAGTAAAATTGTATATTATGTGTGCTTTCTAGTTTTAGGAAAGCTTGACATAAGCTAGAGTTATTTTGGTATACCTCAATTGAGAAAATACACCACAAAATTGGCCTGTGGGCAAACTGGTAGTACATTTATTAAACTGATGATTAATATGAAAGAGATAATTCACTGTGGCGAGTGACCTCCCTGGGCTGTTTGACCTTGGTGACATATGAAAGCAGGCTGAATAAGCCATCAGGAGCAAGCCATAAGTATCAGATCTTCATGACTTTTGCTTCAGGTCTTTCTTCCAAGGTCCTGTCCCCAGGTACATGCTCTGCTTTCTTGCCCTGGTCTCCTTAAATGATATACTATAAATTGCAATATGAAATAAACCATGTCCTCCCACATTGCTTATGGAAAAGAATTTTTTATCACAACAATGGAAATCCTAACTAAGACACCATGTAAACCTAATGATCTGAGTTTGAGCCTCAGAAACCACAGTGGATGGAGACAAGGACACTGCAACTTTATCCTCTGATAGCCACATATGAGCTCACACATATACATGTGCACACACACACACACACACTATAAACACACACACATACACATTGGTCCACACAATAATAATGATAATAGTAATAATAAATTAATATATATTAATTTATTATTATATTAATTATTATTAATATATAATATATTATTATATATTATATATTATTGTATATAATATATAGTAATTAATTATTAATTATTATATATATAATAGAAAAATCCCTTGTATTTGCTACATTATTGGGGACATTATATTCCCGAATAAAAATTTTAAACTTAGTTACACCCATAAAGTTCTCTTGAAAAGAAGATACAACAAGGTGAAACTTCTACCTCTCCTATTGCTTGGTGTATCTCTACATTTTAGTAGATGTCAGAGTCTACAAAACTTAGGATGTACAGAAAGAGTGGCTAATACCAAAAGAGTTCTACATTTAGGACTTGTTTTCCCTATCTACAGGTCTTCTGCCATGCAAACATTTGTCAACAAAATGTTCACTGGAATTATCAAGAGAACATTCATACCAAGAACTGTACCAGGTAGAATTAAAGAAAAGATATCAAGCTCAACAAATATTAAATTTCAACAATAAATTAACATTAACATGAAATATAATATGCTTTACCAATGTACTTTATTTTTTTTCCTTATAACTGTACAATTATATGTATGTAATATGTATGAGACTTGGTATAAATGTATGATACTGCATACTTAATACATGATGTAAATCTATATTTATTTAATTAAAATCTATTAAATATATATTAATTATTATGTGTGGCATATACCTTTATATATACAGAAATACATACATATACATATATATATTTCTAGATGATAAAAGGCAAACTGATAATATGCTACTTTGGACAAGATGAGGAAACAATGCATTCAAACTTGTCAACAAATTGCAATTTAGATATTCTTTAACATTTCCATAGATCATATTTCATTGCTGTACTTGTGTAAGAAAGGTTTTTATTTATTTAAGAATTTTTTAATTCATTTTACATACCAACCACAGATCTCCCTCTCATCCTTCCTCCTGCTCTCCTCAGCCTCCCCCACTTGCCCTATCACCCATCCCCTTATCCAAAAGGGTATGGCCTCCCATGGGTAGTCAGCAAAGTCTGGTATACTCAGTTGAGGGAGGATGAAGCCCCTCACCTCTGCATCAAGGCTGAGCAACGCATCCCACCACAGGTAATGGGATCCAAAAAGCCAGCTCATGCACCAGGGATAAATTCTGATCCCACTACCAGTGGACCCTCAAACAGACCAAGCTTCACAACTGTCTCCCATGTGCAGAGGACCTAGTCCTGTCCCAGACAGGTTCCACAGCTGTTGGTCTAAAGTTCATGAGTTCCTAAGAATTTGGTTCAGTTGTCTCTCTAGGTTTCCCCATCGTGATCTTGACCCCCCTTGCTCATATAATCGCTTTTCCTTCTCTTTAACTAGACTCCAGGAGCTCCCCCTGGTGCTTGGCTGTGAATTTCTGCATCTATATCCAGTTAATGGATGAAGGCTCATGTTTGTCTTTCTTAGTCTGAGTTACCATACTCAGGATGATATTTTCTAGTTTTGGTAGTTTTAATGATTTTTCTGACACGTTCTCAAGGATTTTAATACCTATTTAGCCTTCAGGAGGCCTGTGGATTAGAGATGCTCCCTTCAATAAGTAAAACAATGTCCTCTATTAAGTCCACTATTAATTTGGAGTTTTCTGTGCATTTTCCTTTTGTGGAAATCTAGCTGCACATGGCTTATGTCCCCATACCACGGTAGTGAATCATTATGTGTTGGCATTGCTTATGCATGGCTTTTACTGGCCAGCAGGTACTGTTATTATCCATTAGAATTTTTAACAATTGTCTTTTTGCTTTTTTAAACCCAATTATTTTGCTGAGTTCTAGCTATGACTAGATAGATGGAAAAATGCAGAAGTATATTAGAGACAGGATGTTGAAATATAAGTAAAACATATCAATTATGGCAAAAGTGTTTCGGTATTTCAGGAGAAAATATATTTTTTTTTCCTAATAGGATGACTTAAGATACTTTGCTAATTATTATTATTTTCTGTTTTTCATTTTACTTGCTTCTGTGTATGGGTTATGTACTGACTCACAATATTTTATCTAATATATAAGAAAAATTATATGTCATGAAAAGAATTTAAATGAAGTTATTTTGTTCTTTTTCTTAAGGAATATATTAATTAGAGAGGTTAGATGTACACCCGAATGGATTTGTGAATAAAATGAGATGGACAATGAGTACTTAGAGAGAAAAATGTCGGTAATGATAAAGAAAATTGCCTAATTAGGCTGAAATAACATAAAGGTAAAAATCCCTTTGCTTATCTTTGCTTATAATTTTCTTGGATACATATATATGTATGTATATGATATACATTATAAATATATATTATATGCAAATTTGGATATTGAGGTCATCATAAAAAGACAGATAAATACACATACCTGAACATGAATACCATATATGTGCCTATGTGTGCTCAATGTGCATATGTACACACATTGATGGACACCAGTTTTTTTATGACACTAAACACAAACTGAGATCTGTAATTTTAGTGTTTAAAATGACATGATTTATCAGTGAAAGTCTTTAGTTGTGCCATGTAAGATAAGCATGTGTTTTTAATAATTCTCATAAAACAAAATGTATTGTAAACCCCAAAGAAATGGGAAATGTGCTGCTCTCTTAGTGCAAAAAGATCTGATGGAATGGATACAAGTGCTTACAAATGAAGAACCAAAATAGATTAAATTGATGGTGAATAAAATTAAAAAGCATAAAATAAATAAATAAATACATAAAAAACAAATAGTGATTTTTAAGTTCCAAGTTTTTACTTTTAATTACTGATTTTTTTTGAATCAGGGTTTAAATTTCTAATTATAACACAGATGAGGGCTGTTCCTCCCCCTGTCTATTTGTTGACTTAAACACCTCCTGTATCCAGATTGGCATCTCTTTCCCTTACTCTAGAATTTTTTTTGTTATGATTCTTTTAAAAAATATTTTCAGTGATGTGATGGCTTGAATGATAATGTCTCCCACAGGCTCAGGTATATTCTTTTATTTTCAGAATTTCAAATAAGTTTTTCTTCAATCCTTCCATGTTTGTTGGATTCTTCTTTTATATCTTTCAATTTAACTTCCTTCCCCCATTTTTGTTATTTGTTAAAATTTGTGCTAATACTTAATCCTGACCAAAAAAAAAAATTATAACGGATTTGTGAGAGGCCATTTATTCCAGATGCCATGCAGGGGGTGCATGCATATATGCCTTTTTATTTGTAACATAGAAAAGGTAACAAAGAATCTTTAATCTTGTTCTGCCTATTCTGAATGCAGAAATATCTTGCTGACAAAAATTAATCCTTTAAGAGAACTAACAGACAAGCAGGAAAAGGTATAGTTTCGACATGAATGAGCAGATGGTCATTAATGACAAAATAAAACTTTCTTTTTCTCTGTCACCACAAGTTCTCACTTCATATAGGACAAGTTTTTGTGATGTTTCTAGAGTATCATTTTTTTTCTAATCATATATAAACATGCATAGTATAATTTATTTAAATAACATATTTAATTTCTATTTCTTCTTGTAAATTTTGTATTTTATGAAGGTAACGTCCATTCTGATTATTCCTTAACATGTCCTTGGGTCTAACACATATTTTCACATACTAATAATTAAATAAACACTTGTAAAGTAATAGCTAGTGAGTGTACAACCAAGTACCTTTGTAATGACAGATTGAGAAGTCCAGAATTTGAAATTGACAAGGTACCTGCTTTAGCAGAGATTTGGTGAAACCCTCTCAAAAGCCCATGAATTAAAATCTTTGTTCCCAGTTTGATACTATTCTGAGCTGGTAGAACCTTTAAGACCTAGGGTCTAGTGGGAGTATATGTCACCATGGAGGTATTCCTTTGAAGGTGATAATGGAATCCTAGTACCTCATTATCTTTAATTCTGTTTGCCATGGTGAGCAGCTTTATCCACATACCTTCTTGCTGTGATGAGCCTTCCTACTGCATTTTCAAAGACAGCGTAGCCAGCTGAATGTTGTCTGAATCCTCTAAAACTGAATAAAAACATGCCACTCCTTTTGTTTTTTAAAGATTTATTTCATTTTCAGTTATAAGTATCCTGGAGGAGCCAACTATGTGCACATGAATGCAAATAGTTGTGGAACATAAAAAAGGTGTCAGACATTCTGGAGCTTGACTTGTGAGCAGATGAGAAACACAGGATATGAGGGATATCACTCCAGCACCAAACCATCCATTGTTTCTTTTCTGTTCTTTTTTTCCTCTCTCTCACATCTTACATCCCAACCACAGTAAGACCAGTCCTCCCCCACCTTTCCTCTATCCCAGATTTACTCTACTCCTGTTTCCCTTCAGAAAAGAGCAGATCTCCCAGGGATACAAACCAAATACTACAAAAGAAGTGACAATAAGAATAGGCACCTACCCTTATATCAAGGCTAGAAGTGGCAGCCTAGTAGGAGAAAAAGGGTACCAAGAGCAGGCAAAAGAGTCAGAGACAACCCCCACTTCCACTGTTAGGAGTACCACAAGTATACCCAGCTATATAACCATAACATGCAGAAGACCTAGCTCAGACCCATAAATGCTCTGTGACTATCACTTTGGTTTCCGTGACCAGCTATTAGTTCTGCTTAGTTGATTTTGTGGGCTGTGTTCTTGTAGTGTCCTTGACCCCTCTGGCTTCTACAATCCCTCCTCCCACTTTTCTGTGGAGTTCCCTGAGCCACCACCCAACCAATGCCAACCAATCCATTCCTATCTGCTGATTAAACTTCTCCTTAGTAATGGAAGGTTGGCTAGCACAGTGAATTATGAATAGTCTGAGTGGTAGGACCATGTGACATGATAAATTAATCAATAACAATATTTATCCCAGTAGGAGACTGAAGGAAGTGATCACTCTAGGTAACATAGAAAAGGAGAGTTGGGAAATCTAAGCTAACTGTGTGTGTGTGTGTGTGTGTGTGTGTGTGTGTGTGTGTATTTTCCTCACCTGTCCACTCTTCTGGTCTATTGCTTAGAAGGCTGCAGGTGCATCTACAGCTAAAATTTGAACTCTAAAAATAGCCATTCTTTTCAAGGTTCTGAATGCATCCATAAGCTTTATCATATATTTGAATTATTATATAATTTTCAAAGGAAGAAGTGTTTTTTGATTTACAATTCCAGATTATAGACCATCATTGTTGGTAAATCAATTCAGTAGAATCTAGAAGCAACTGATAACATAATACCAACACTCAGTAGAAGTGAGTGATGAATTAACACCTGGCTGACAGCCTCCTATACTGTATATGGAGGAAAGATAATTAACTTAAGAAAAATAATTTACTGAAATGATAATGGCAGAAAAAGAGAAGATACACAATGAATACAAGAGAATGATCAAGCTACATCAGGAGTCTGGAGTCCAGCAAGCCACAGTAATGAATTAAATATTAAACTAAAAATTAAGATGATACACACAAATCTCAGATAGTAACACAGTGTACATTGTGGTATGTGATCATTTAAGCCTTCATGCCAAGAAGAATATGAAAACAGAATTAGAATGGCAGATAGTGTTAAATGTCAACATGACAATGTTGAATCACTTGAGAGGTGGGTCTCTGGACATGTCTGAGGGGTCTTAATTGATCACCTAATTGAGAAGGTATGATCCACTGACTGTGGGTAGGGCAATTGTATGAATAAGGTATAGAACTATACACAATGGGGAAAAGTATGAAAATGAGCTGAGTTTCCTATGTAAATATATATATATGCATATGTTATACATACATACATATTTATATAATACATATATTTAAATATTTACATATATACCTATTTATACATGTATATATATGTATATGTATGTAGTTTATACTCTCTCATTTATTCTACAAATTCATCAAGTAAATTATTTCTGCTTCAAAAGAGATTACACCTTGTTTTTTGTATGGATTGCTTTCATTCTGAGAATCTCAAACCCTGACTGAGCTATGGGATGCTGATGATTCCCTTTCTCTTTCATGGCAAACATCGTTTGCAATTGTTGCTCATTATTTGTTTGCTGTTGCTGACTGTTCACCATCATGATTAGACTTATTGACCTTCTTGCACCTGTGTGTTTTGCAAAGCACAGTAGCAGGTGAAAAGGCAAAGAATGTAGATAAATTTCAGATGGTGACATCAGGTGGCCAGATCTCCTGTTTTACTGTCCAGTAAGCAATCAGTGGCAGAAAGGGTGATTAGGAAATTTGATTTAGGATTTAAAAATACTGAAATGAACCCATTATGTCCTGATAGGCCTGGCAAAACAGGTATTTGTTGAGCCAAAATCCACAAGTAGGTAACTGATTAGCACTTAACATGCTTCACTCTAGTGGAGTAAGACACTTAATGCATTGTCTAGGGTAAAGACCTGGCAAATATGGAAGTTTGGGTGAAGCTTGACTTTTCTGTTGTGTTCTTTGGTTTCATAGCTATTAAATATATGCCAAGCCATAGGGCATTCTCTGTTCACTGAAACAGGATATTTTTTAGCTGTGATACATTTATTGTATAGGCTGGGACTTCATATGTAAATCCTTGTTAAAGGCCAAGCATTTTCAGGGTGAAGCATTACACTAGATGATGTCTGAGTCAATTATCTCAGCTACATCATCCTAAAATAGGAAGAGTCATTAGAAATATGCAAGTGATTCATAACTACCGTGTAAAAGTGTTGTCAAAATTAAACTAACTTACCTAAATTAGAAGAACAGTGTGTAGTAGGCAGAGTATCTTCTGTAAATCTAAAATAATGACCATTTGTATAATGATGAAGATGCAGGTTATTAAATAATTTTATGTACCCTGTAAGTATTCTTTTCTTTAATTTAAACAACCTAATTACATACTAGATTTTTCTGCCAGAAAATAAATTGTAAAACCCTCACTAACAGAAAAATATAGAAGCACAGAAGAGGATTCTGAAGTTATAATATTGTTTTGAAAGCATGTAGGGGAGACAAAATTTGCACAGCTTGCCAAATATTCTATGTTTTCATTCTAATAATATAATTACGACTATTTTCCTAGGGAGAAAATTATGAAAGTGTATTTATTTATTTTGCGAGATAAATTTTCTTATTAATTTAACAAAAACTTTTATGAATGAAAATCTCTGCATTCAGAGAACTTATCCGGAATACTGGCATGCCACTGGAAATATACATACTTGTTTAAGTTCTGTTGCTGTGAAGAGACTCCATGATGACAGCCAATCTTAGAACACATTTAATTGGGGCTAGCTTACAGTTTCAGAGGGTTAGTCCATTTCCATCATGGTGGGGAATATGGTAGCATACAGGGAGACATGGTGCTGGAGAAGTAGCTGAGAGTTCTACATCAGATCCTTAGGCCTAAGAAAGAGAGAGAGCCAATGGGTCTGGCTTGGGCTGTTGAAAACCTCAAAGCCCAACCCCAGTGACACACTTCCTCCAATAAAGCCACACCTACTCCAACAAGGCCACACCTTCTAATCCTTTCAAATAGTGCCACTCCCTGGTGACCAACCACTTAAATAGTCTATGGGGGTTATTCTTATTCAAACCACCACAATACTCTATATTTCCCACAGGGATAAGTGTTAATGTGAAAAATATAGTAGCATTGAAAAAGTGAAATTCTGTGGGAGTGGATAGCTGTATGAGGTTTGGACTCAAAGAAAAATCACTGAGAAGAAAGTATATGAACCAAAAAGTTGTGGAAGATCAGTGTGATCTTCTACATGTATACATTTTCCAGTTTAAAAATAAATGGTACTCTTGGTAGATACAACAGCAAGGACAAATGCCTGAGTCATTTAAACCATAGAGATTGAGTTTGGTATTTCATAGAAGAAGCAGAAATAGCATGTCTGACGGCAGTAAGAGATATTAGGTAAGAGGTCAGAGGCGTTTATTTGGTGGTATTTGTGCTTTTAAGGAAAATTGTTGATGGGCTTTAAAATCATGGTCTTTAAATTTTGAATTAGAATTTGGGTGATCTGTAAAGAATTGACTAAGCTGGAAGGAGACTGGCTGAGAACACATATTGAAGACTTCTGGCAGACTGTGGAAAATTCTTGGACCTTGACTAAGAGCAGAAACACCAAAAGATACTGCCTTCAACAGCTGCAGCACTTGGGAGAGTGGCCATTGCCCCTTGCCTGTGCAACTCACTAGAGCTGGCTTCCAGGATCCAGTTGTGGGAATGTCAACCCTGAGGGCATGAAAGCAGAACTAGCCCCGCCCCTTCCTCTTTGATGCAAGAGTTGAATTGGCCAGGGCAATGGTACAGAGCTCACCCTGGTGGTGAGGATGGGGAAGAGCTGGCAGGCTGGCCAACACTTCAGCTACCCAGGCCCAGAAACAGAGTTATGAGTTGGCCCACCCCAACATCCATCCCATCTATGATCTGCTGGAGCACATGAAGGGGCTGGTTCTGCAAACCTAAAGCTGCAGGATCTCCATGACAAAGGGCAACAATAGGATATCCAAAAGGAGTCTCAGTGAGAGCCCAGAATAGACAGTGTAGCAGAAACCAGAGGCCTCGAACCAGACCAAAGCAGTGAACACTTGCAAATAAGATATGTGGAAAAAAGGTTGACTGTGTGACTTACTGTGTCACACTATGGCTCCCATGACGAGATTCTTTTTTCTTTTTTCTTTTTTTTCTCTTAAATTTTATTTTATTGGGGGAGGTTGTTGCAAGGGCAGAGGGCAGATACGAAGGGATGGGAAATGAATGGGATTGAGATGCATTATGTGAAAGACACAAAGAATAAATAAAAAATGTAAAACAAATTAAAAAGTGGAATAAAGTCTTTGAGAAGTTATTAAAAATAAGATATTTAGATGTTAAGTGAGTGTACTTGTTTAACATGGAAATATTGAGACATGCGAAGGAAAGAAATAAGTTGCAACCTTTTTATCCCTACTAACGCCTCATATCACTTTGAGTGCAGTCATCTGTGTGACATATTTTTTGAATGTTTTTATTGCAGAAACATCCTTCCTATTCTGGAGTACCTTCTCACAGACATTGCCATACTATAGTTCTGTCATGGCAGGGTTACTGGCCAAAAAGAGAGGTGTCTGTGTGACTAGTCTAAGGTGATTCTTTGTTGATCTATTTGTATTATTACTTTAGAACACAACAGCTTTCTCAGAATGTGAGACATTGAAGAGTGATTTCTTGTGTGTTTTATTTTTATGTTGTCATATGCCTAACATGGCATGGGTTTAATCTAATTAAATTTAATAGATCAATATATAGCATTTCTTTGGGTATTCATTATAGCCACTAGCACCCCATAATCTGCCCATTATTGTTTAATCTGTGCCCATTCATTTGGAAGCTGGAAATGTGGTAATCAGGTTTACACTGACTTAGTTTTCCTCCATGGATTTTAGGAAGTTTTTATAAAATTACCACAACCTAAACAAGTAATGAATTCATCCAATTTCCTATACTTTATCCATAAACAAATATTCTGTATTTTGAGACTGGGAATCAACATTCACCCTAGAATAACCTCAAATCTACAATCCTTCTGTTTTAGCCTCCTGAGTTCTGTGATTTCACCCAAGTATCACCAAATCTGGCATAAGTCCTCCTTTCATGGTTTTAAATTATTTCCAGGCAATTTCAATACTAAATTTTTAGCCCAGATCATCATGAATTCTCACTGATGTTTCTGAGTATCTTACTAATTAATTCCATGTTTTGATGTTTGTGGCTTCCACTAGGGGGAAATAACTAGTACAGGTGATGACTGAATTCTTTGTGTGGCATAAATCTTTGATGGATCCTTAAGATTACATAGTTTGTATTGTCAATAACAATCTAATATGTTAAAATTAGAATAATCATAACTTTCCATCCTCAAGTGTAATATTGAATGTGTTTAAATAAAATCAGAATAAATTATTACCTCTGCAAATCTGCATAGAGTTATCCCATGCCATACACAATTTGTGATTTGTGGTTTTCCTATAATTTGTAACATTTGTATATAACTTGATTTGTGATGCTTATTTTTGTTGGTTTTTTTTGGGGGGGGGTTGATTTTTTTTTGAGTCAGAGACTATCTCTGTAGTTCTGGCTGGCTTTGAATTCACCATGTAGACCAGGATGTCCCCGAACTCACAAAGATCCTCCTGCTTCTGTTTCTTGAGTCCTGGGATTAAAGCCATGCTCCACCTTGTCCAGCTTTGGTTTTAATATTTAAGAAATAGAAAATCAGACAACTGCAAACCTTTCACTCTCTTTGTTCAATAAATTCATAACACTTTCTGAGAATGAATTTTTGTTTTATATATATATATTATGTATATATATGTGTGTGTGTGTGTGTGTGTGTGTGTGTGTAACATGCTATCTCTCAATTGATATAATGACATAATCTACATATCCACATACATTTACCTGTTAATACTTTCAAAAATAAACATTAAGATAAATATCTTACATGTAGCAAAGGTAACATGGTAGGCTAATTGATAGACATCAAATCTGCTATCCAGAGTAGTAACATCCCACTAAGTGAGATTGAACTCCGTGTATGTTGTACAAACTGGAAAAGCAAAAGAGTTGAAATATAGCCTGACTTGATTAAGTAAAAATTAAAGACCACAGGAGGTCTTCTATTACTCTTATATTTTATGTTGATTTGATATTTTAGAAGTAAATATTAAATTCTATTTTAAATGTGCATTCTCAGGTTTTCAATGTTCAAAGGCAATTTATTTTTATTCTTTCATTTAATTTCCTCAGCTCTGAACAAATTGGCCATCTAAAAGTATTTCAGTGCCAAGGTAATTAAAATAAATAAGAAGTCACTCCCATGATGTCTCTTAGGTGTTGGCTTTTAAATCAGTTCAAACATCATGATCCTCAGAACTATGGTTTTTGTTTATTCACATCTATGTCAGCATATGATCACAGCTGGGAAATGAGTTTGGGTAATGGAATAAATGATTTGGCAAAGCCATTCTTCTTAGAATAGAAGCTGTTAGCTGAATGACACCCCTGTGCATGGAAATCAAGTCTCTTAGCCCTGTGATTTGCAACTACCATTTAAATTTCAAACACAACACACACACATGTATATATATGTAACAACCAGTATACCCTTTGGCTGGTCACTATGATGAAGCAAGAAAACATCAGGACAATGAGTGATACAGTTACAATTTTCTTGGTGAATATTCTGGCACTTATGATTCTCAAAACTTTTCCTCAGACTTTAGTTTGTTAAGTTCTGCATTATGCACATAGGATGACTTCAGTTTCTAGCCAAAAAAATAAATAAATGAAATAAAATACACACCATCATTATGACTATTCTCCTCCTCTTAGTTGCCACAATAATTTCCATTAATGTGATTATTACTGTTATGTTTCTTTTTAATAATATTTATTTTAATGAGATTATTGATGCAAAAACAGTACCACACCTTCACAAACAAATATTATGTTTGTATATATGTATATACAAGTTTTTATTGTTGTCTTTCAGTTTCTATTTAAGACAAAGTAGTAAGAAAGTTGTATTTTTTAAATATTCCTCAGATCCTCTGTTGTGGCCCACTTTGGAGGGCATTTTTCCAAAATCATCTTTTAAGACAATGTTTTGGTAATACCTGTTTAAATCAAAGGAAGGATTAGCCATTTGTATTTTAACTTTGTAATCCACCACTCTCATCTTTCTTGGATGATGCTAACATTTGAACTTTGCCTTCAAAGGATGAATTTCTCACCAGAAATAATGCATGGGAAAAGGAGATGTACCGTAACTATACTGGCTATTGTTTTGGTACCAGCACCTTCAATTCAAGAGTGAGACTTTGGCTGCTGTTGTGCTTTCTTAATTTCCTCCATTATAAAAGGAGCATAAAAGTGTCAATCCTATACATTTCTTATAAGGACTTCAGATAACCTAGGGGGAAAATTCCTCAAAGATTTCTTTTAAGTTATAATTTCATCAGCTATTAGAATTTAAAGTTTGAATTCCTTCCCTCTTGCATTGGATACTCAGATTTTTTATAGATACATTTGCTCATAAGGAGCTGAGATACTTCCTACATCTAGTGTTTCAAGGTGAATTTGCTTTTTTTTATTTCAGCTTCTCTCAGTTTTCCTTGTCTTGCCTTCTCCCGGGAAAACAGAAGATGCCTAGGCTGTGCCTTATAGAACCTACTACAATATAGGTCCTTGACATTAGAAACTTTAAGATGGATTTTTACAAGGCCTGGCTTCTAAACTACAGAAAATTTTCTTTGCATAAGGATCTAGGTCACATATCTAGAATTACACATTGCTGAAACAATGATTTGCTTTTTACTTCTTCCGAGTCCTTGCTTAGTGTATATTGTTACTGAATATTCTATTTGGTTCAACCAGTTCTTATCAGGTAACACCTTACACTTGTCATTTAGGTTCAAGACAGAAAATAAAAAGACTTATTCAGAATTTACCTGAAGAATTGGATTTTATATTGTTTGAAAATTCTGATTCATAGTATTCATATATAGTATTGCCAATAAATATTAACAATATTTAGTCACATTTAAACTTCCCCATGCGGTGTCATGAAAACTAGGAAAGATTTGTGATTTCCCTTTTGGGCTCTAGAATGGCCACAACAGCAGCTTCATTTCAGTATTTTTATGCATGTTTAAGCTATAAACAAAGATAGCAATGGACAGAGTGTGTATTAAGATGTAAATATTTCTTTGTTAAAATTTTTATTTTCATCAGATAGCAATATAATTACAACAAATTCTAGGTCTCTTTTCAATAATTGTTATCCCATGCATATATATGTATGTTCAGAGCACATAATGTTTCTTGTTTGGGGGACTGATTGTTTGACACTGGACAACCTATTGGTGTGCTCAGAACTGGGAAAGACCAGGCCTCCTGTGCTTCTCCCTGTCCACTTTGGTATATCCACTGGCATCCTCCTTGTTCAGCTCATGTTTGTTCAGTCATATTGGTAAGACTTTATGTCATGATCATTGGAAGAGAATCTACAAACTTTAATTCACTAAATCAGCATAGTCTCTAACAACAATGTATAAACTTTTGCCTTTATATCCAGAGATAAACATAGTCTTTATCCCCTCATCAAGGAAACTTCCCTTTGAAACAAAGACCATAAACGAATGATATTTTTCAAGGTCATAATTTCTCTTTATTTTATTTTTTAACTTAAGTTATGATAGAGTTGCATTGGTAATTAATTTTCTATTGAAATGAAATGAACAATAATAAGAATGCATCTTAAAAAGACAGCAGTGAAATTTACATCAACTAAAATAAAGTTGAGTAAAATAAAGTATTAGCTTATATAAATCACATATAAAAATGTATGTTAAAAAGACAGATTTTAAAAAACACATAAAATATATAGAATAAAGATATTAAAAAAGAAAATGTTGACTTGGTTTGTTGGTACACACCTGTCATTTCAGCGTTTGGGATGCTGAAGCAGGAGGATCATGCATTTGAGACCATAACCTGCAACAGAGTTCCAGATCAACATAAGCTACAAAGAAAGATCATTGTTAACCCTCTTCAAATACATAAGTGATATTTAGCATGCATGTGTGCGTGTACATGCATGCATGCACACCCACACACATACACTCTTAAAAAAATGCTAAAAGTTACTTGAAATTGAGATTGATTAATATGTGCTTGATCTAAAACACTTTCTTGCTTGATTCAGATTCACATACAAATTAATAGTTTTCATTATGGCATCATCATATATGTGTGTGTGTGTGTGTGTGTGTGTGTGTGTGTGTGTGTGTGCATATATCCAACAACTGACAAGTGGGGTTTTATGAAACTAAAAAAAAAATTATCCATGACAAATGAAACAAAGATTAGTATATGGATACAACCAACAGATTCTACAAAATGTTTGCCACTATGCATCTGACAGGAACTTTGCATTTAGGATATATAAATAACTGTAAAATGAAGCACTAAGAAAAAAATCAAGTCAAAAAATTGGCTAATGTAGTGAATAGATAATTTTCCAAAGGAAAAATACAAATGTCCCATACCTACCAGAAAAAAAGTTCCAACCTCCCCAGCCATTATGGAAATGCAAATTAAAACTGTTTTGCAATTCCATGTCACCCCAGTCGGAATGCGTAAAGTTGAGAAAATAAAATTAAATGCTTACAATGACAATGATGTGGGGCAGAAGACATTCCTCATACACTGGTGTTTCTAATGCAAATGTGGGAAGAGGCATGAGTTTTCTTCAAAAATAAGAAAATATAAACACAATATTCCTAGCTATATTATTTTGGGAAGATAGCTTAAGAAATATAAATCAAAATATCACAGAGACACGTGCAAATTCATGTTTATAGCCTCACTATTCAGGATAACCAGAAAATGGAATGACCTTATATGTCTATCCAGAGATGCATAAGTAAAGTAAATATGGTACATATACACAATCTAAATTTATATAACCATTAAGAAAAGCCATAACAGTTTCTGGGAGCTATTCATGCAGCTGAATATCACGTTAAGTGGAAAAAAAAACAGGTTGAGAAAGAAATTAATACTGCATGTTTCTATTCACACAGGAAATATTTTTGAAATTATGTGTATGGAAACTGTTTTTAAAGTTATGTGAGTGTGTAGGTCACAAACTAGAAAATCTACCATGAGAGGGGAGAATGAAATGTTAAGGGGGGTGGACAATAGAGACGGTAATGACATATATGTTATAGGAAGACAGAAGATAGGCCTGACTAGGAGAATAAGGAGAACCATCTGGAACCGGAAGAGGAGAATATGAAAACATAGTATAATGATACATGTGTAAGAAGAAGATGCCATTATGGAACTCATTACTTTGCATAATGAAGTTACACTTTTTTTAAAAAAAGTGTTTATAAATATAAAATAATATAAAAATGTATTTAGAATGTGCCACTTTTAAATCTCTATGCTGGGGCTTATGAAGTAGGTGCTTATTTAAATAGAATGAATATAATTGAATAAAACTAACTTGAAGGATAAGAAATAGGTGAAGAGGCAGTAACTATCTCAAAAGCAAGAGGAGAGACCTGAGAACTTTGGAAATATTTATTGAATGGGAATACCCTGTGAACTTTGGAAGTATTTATTGAATGAATATAGCCTGATGCCACGTTTGGAATGGCAGGATTGAGCAGGCACTCAGAGACATTAGAAGATGCTTTTTGATTTTTTCTGAGTGTAGTATAATACAATAGCAAAGGCATTTCTAAGAGCCTTAGGAGCTGGGATAGTTGGTGTATGGATTTAAATTTTCCTTCCTTTAATATAAAGAGAAAACACATTTATGTATTGAATTGAGAGGAGATAAGCAAAACTGAGCTCTAAGGTTGGCTCAGTCTGGTTGTACGGGCACAAACTTATATTGATGCACGGCATAAATGAATTACTCTCAGGCCTGGCAATTGAGTATGCAATAATTATAGCATAATGAGATAATGAAGAGACTCTGTCAGGCATTCTTAGGCAGAGAGGCTTGAGGATGCAAATATTTGAAAACAGAGAATACCAATTAGTTTTCACGCTTTCTTATTAGTCGGACGGAGTGTTACATTTTGTCGATTCTGTACTGCAAAGAAAGCAGGAGGGGAGCAAAATGCAGCTCACATCATGGGGCTGGTGTTGAACAATCCATGGCCATTATGTGCTGGAAACAACGGAGTAATTAAAAATCAGATTGCCTTGCCAGCAACAGCCGCTTCTGAGCGGCTGTGGCGAAAGTGACACCCAGGACAGGGTTATAGCTTGCTCTCTCAGTCCTCTCGGTTCGCTTGGAATTAGGACTCCGAATGTGATGTTTATCAGCACTTATCTACAAAAACAGCATCATTTTGGGTTAATTACCATTATATGTATGTTCTAGCTGTTTGATCTCTATCAGGCCTGGAAGGGTCGATTAAACTGTACTTAAATTTATGCTGCTTTGTGGGTGTCCAGTAAACAAGCAGCATCAGTAGCTGTGCACTAAGGTTAATTTGTTCTGTAAAATTACCCAGATTTCTCCAGGGTATTCATTAGCTGCATAAGGCGGTGAAAGAACCCAGAAGCTGACAGATTATTATTACTGTAGTACATTTATTTTGATGAACTTCGCATTGGGATAACCTACAGGACTTGAACAAACAAATCAGATCATGTCAAACATTAGCCCTCACATCTATTTTAGACAAAACCATGTATGAATTCACTGAGATTCACCAGCCAATCACATTAGAGCTTCTTCATTTGGTGACTTATAGAGGAGGTTTTCAATGACCTTTTCATGTTCAGCAGATAAGTCTAGCAAATGATGTTCAGACTAACCTTGAAATCCTGATTAGTACACAGCACATTTCAGCAGTTCTAATGCACTTTGGAACATTCTTTGCCCTTTTGAGACTAAAAATAAGAGTTATTTTCTCTGGGAATCCAAGTCTAGTATTTCTTAGAAATCTGCATATATAGACAGATGGAGAAAATAAAATTATATTAATATCTATCACCTCGTGGAACTAGGCTTAAAGTTCCAAAACTTCTTAGTTACAAATGTTTTGTAGTCTGTACTTTCATGGATGTATTACAACAGATAAAGGGTACTCTGGCATTTATACTAAAGAACTCTTCTGTGTTCAGAACAACCCTTAGAAGAGTAATTGGTGCTTTGTTGTGAATTTTTCTATTTTAATTTTCTTTTCCTGACTGTATTATATATGAACATACTTACATTTTCTTTTCAAAGTAGACCAAACTATCCTTTCCAATTTTATTTTTAATTCAAATTGTGCCTAGTGAGGATTTTTGTTTTGTGTGTGTGTTTATAGTATATGTATATGGAATATGCACATCAGCATATGTGGTTGCATGTGCTCGTGTATGCATTTGGATGCCAGAAGAGAAGGCTGAGTGTTACTCTCCACCTTATTCATTTGAGACAGGATCTCTCACTGAACATGGAGATAAGTTCAAGAAATTCTCTTGTTTACCCTTCTCATATATGGTCCTGGGGTTATAGGTGCATGGTGCTCCACACAGTTTTTGTCTCATGGGTTTGGCAACTTGGACCCAAGAGCTCATGTTTGGCAGCAAGCACGTTTGCTCACAGAGGCATCTTCCCATTCCTTGGTAAAGATTTCTTGAAGGAACCTCAGATCATTCAAAGTATAGAAGAAGACCCATTGCCAGTGGGCTTCTGTTCTATGTATTTTAACAGCTGGGGTTTATTGGCTATTCCTGAGCAGGACCCAAATTTTTCTATACCATTCATAAAAAGTAAAAATATGTTAGAGACAACACAACTGTAAATTCCTCTTTTCTATAATAATATTTCAGTATCACTTTCCCAGGAAATATAGTATAATTTTGAGGTTTTCCTGTTGTTTCATTGATTCACTTAAGTATGCCATTGATATAAATTATGTATATATTTATCATAATACATTGAAACATTACATTTATATAAATTCTATGATCGGCTTTAGAAGTCCATTTTTCAGATAAAGAGCCTGTAGTTAATATCATTGAACATAAATCTTTTTCCCCCTATGGCAGTGAGTTTCTGAGCACATATTCTCTGAAGTGAAATGATACTTTAAAGCTCTTAATGCTTTCAGCACAGTTGCAGATTTTCACTCAAACAGAGGTTAAATGGAGAACTCTTTTCATTAAAGTCTCAGATTATATTAAGAGTGACTGTGGCTGCTTAATGAAATAAAAGCCTGTTAATTGTTTTGTTTTCAATGTTCCAACTGGTAAGATTTTCATGACTAGTCTTCATTAATGCTGGTCTCCTCTCAGGGTTACAAAAGTTATTATGTCCTCGGCACTGCTCCGGCTCTGTACACACTAGTAATTGCATTTTCTCTAGAAGCTTTATTTAGTTAGACTTCCCGATGCCTGCTTAGCTCCACAGAAAGAAAATGTATCTCTAAACCATTAGATGGTAAAATAAATTATTTAACTCTTTGCTAACAATTTTGACTTTCTTGTTTTGTTTACCACTCCAAAGGCAAATTTTCCCAAATTTCACTTTTCATAACACAGAAACCTGAAACTTTACTTCATTTAGTTAAGGTTTAGATTGTATTTCATAGGAGATGGACTAAGTCAATGAAGAGAACAAAGAAATGAAAAGCTATTGCTGAGCAAATTCCGATGTCTGTTGAGCTCACTATCACTAGTGCCTGCAATGAACACAATCCACTTCCTTCATCTCCTGTTTTAGTTATCAATGTATCCACATCCAACCTTCAGACATTTCATAAGGAAAATTTCCCTCAGTCACTGTGTGCTGGCTGTTGAGATGGAAAACCGTGGGCTGGAGGGTATAAAGGATGTTGGCCTGTCATTGCAAGGTTCTGGATTCATTTCCAGAAAGATACAGGAGAGTGACACCCATCTAGCCATTGTAACTGTGAACTTGGCAGGGAAGAATTATACAAGCAGACACAAGCTAACTGCCATAACGGCTATCATTACTGTTTTAAGAATACTGGCAATTATCAGTTGCACTGAGTCATGAAACTGGTTTGGAAACTATTGTTAAGGGAAAACACTCCTCAGTTGCTCAAAATTTTCACTTCCCTCTCTATAGTATGCTTCTACAGCCTTTCTATAGCACACGTTTTTCAATATCAAAATGTTTTATTTGTGTAGAAAATCCAGAATTATGCTTACTTTACATTGTTACTTCTCTTAACACAGTTAATTCCAATGCATTTAGAAAATTTAACTGAGATTAATAGAGATGAGTAGTTTAAAAATTATAATTTACTTTTGTTTGGGAAACATATCTTAACAGTTATTTTTATCTTAAAATAATGACTCAGACTGAGTTATGGAGTTTGGCAAAAGATGAGTATTATGTATAAGATTATACATACATATATGTATGTATGCATATAATTTACTGAAGAACCAGATAGAGGTAGAGATTTATGAAAAGATCTACAATTCAGATGTTTCCAGTTATGTTAAATAAAGGACCTGGAAGAAAATGCTAGCTAGCAAATACTATAAAGATTAAACAATACATTACTCTCTTAACTTACATCAGACATTTCACAGGCAAGAAGCTATTAATTTTTGCCAAACAATTTTAAAACAACATTTTGAAATCAATTCATTTGATTTGGTAATTTGAAATTTAAATACAATGATTATTTAAGGGATGGTAAATACGTAGATGAAATATCTGAAGAGAAAACTATTGCGCAATACAAATAAAAACCACAGACTATAACTGAAATTTTTACTTTCAGGGTTCTTTGTTGTTGTTGTTGTTGTTGTTGTTTAGGTTTTTGAGACACAGCTTCTCTGTGTAGCCCTGGCTGTCTTGGAACTCACTCCATAGACCAGGCTGTCCTCAACTAAGAGATCTATCTGCCTCTCTGCCTCTGCCTCTGCCTCTGCCTCTGCCTCTGCCTCTGCCTCTGCCTCTGCCTCTGCCTCTGCCTCTGCCTCTGCCTCTGCCTCTGCCTCTGCCTCTGCCTCTGCCTCTGCCTCTGCCTCTGCCTCTGCCTCTGCCTAAGTGCTGGGGATAAAGGCTGTGCATCAGGCCTAGCTCTCATTCACAACTCCAGGGTTAAACAGTTTGATCAAAATGCTTTAATATACATGAAACTTTTAGTATTTATTTTAAAGTGTGGTTTCCATGACATAAATCAACACTTTAAACACTGTGAAATAATTCAGTTCTGCACTATTGTGAATTTTTCTTCAAAAACATGTACAATTTTATTTAAGTTATTTTGGGTTTTCAGGAAGATCAACAAAATAGACTAAATGCCACTTCTTGAAACACACTAGAGTTAAGAAACTTGATGGAGTTTGAGAGATGTGAAGGTCATGAGCCCAGTAGTTTTAAGAGGAAAGTCATATTCTTCTGAAAAGCATAAGTAGATTAAAGACGAAAGAGGAAACTGTATACCTTGAATTCAGCATTGAAACATTTGCAACAAAAATCAAAAATGTGTTGGATAGAGATGACAGAAGATTTAATTCTGAAATAGTTGAAGCACTTTCTCAAGAGAGCACTTGAAGATGATTTAGACTTTTTTAAAGTGAAAAAGAAAGTCGAGAAAGATAAGTGCAATTAAAAATTATATATATTGGTCCCTGTTGGCTTTTAATGCACTTATAAAATGTGTCTGTCAGAAAAGAAATGTTGGGTCAAGCTATGAATTGAAAAATGTTTTGATTGGAGACATTCAGTAGAGATATTTCCATTGAGTGGGCTGAATGGATTTTAAAATTCCTACACTGGGTGTGCATCAATTTATACAGAGTATACAGGAATACCAAAGTGATATTCCCTTGATTAAGGGGTAAAGTAATATTGGACCACTGAAACATGAAGTCTTCATCCATAAAGCATAATTGAAATAGATATTAGAATAACATTTTTTAACATTTCATACATGTATGCAATGAAACATGTCACATCTACCTTCCATTTCCCTATTCAGTTCCTCCAATATCCCCCAACTTGACCTATCCCAACTTCCTGTCATTTTTTCTTTTTTAATTTCTTCTTTACTTCCTCTAAAACTCCCTACATCCAATTAGAGTTGCCCAAATGTGGGTAGGCAAGGGGCTATCCACAGAAGCACAGGCACTCTCCAAATACAATGATGATCTCCCCCAGCAGCTACCAACTGCTAATAGCTTTTCATTAAGGGGTGAGGACTAGAGAATATTTCTCCCACCTCTGCTGGAATCGTGTATATCTTGATCTTGTGTAGGAGCTATGCAGGTAACCATAGCTGCTGTGAGTTCATAATGGCATGGCTTTATGTCCAGAAGCTAGTTTTAATTTTAAAGCTTTTGAATATGTAGACATAACATAGTACTCCCTCAATACAAGTGACTAAAATAAAGAACCCTTACTTCTGATATCTTATTGTGTTTTTATACACTTTCCAAATGGTCTTGAAGAAAAACTAGACCACAGATTCCAAGAAAAGTATTTGAGGACAAAAAAAAATGAACAAAATATGAAAAAAAAATTGAGCCTAATTTTGAGTTAATTACATACTTGAAAATTTTTTCACTATAGTGTTTTACACAGTAGTATTTTATAAGTATCATTCCAACCTATATATTTTGTTTCAGATTCACAGAACTGAATTCTTTCACTTTTGTTTTTCCTATTTCTGGTAAACTAGATACTTATTGTGTGTGCGTGTGCGTGTGCGTGTGCGTGCGTGCGTGCGTGCGTGCGTGCGTGTGTGTGTGTGTGTGCGTGCGTGCTCCCCAACTGGAATGTATGCATAATGTTTAACTGATTCTAACTCGTTTTCACATTTTTATTGTAGGGTTGTCTGTGAGTATGAGGCTACCAGTTTCATGCAGTGGAGAAGTAGTTAGGGGATTGCTATGAAAAAATAGTGTTTTTTTCTATAGTTCCACCTCGCTAGACATTAATAGATTACTTGTACTATGACCATTGCCACTTCCTTTGAGAAAGCACATTGATAATTAAATGTTATGATGTGTTTCTGAAAGTTTTCTGAAGACTCACATATACAGCAATATTTTTTCTCCCTCTTTTTAAATTAAGACATTTTCTATTCATTTTACACATCAAGCATAGATTCCCCTGTTCTCCCTCCTCCCACCCCTTCAGCCTCCTTTCCCCCAAAACCCATCCCTATTCCCACCTCCTCCAAGGCAAGGTCTCACATGGGAGTCAGCACAGCCTGGTACATTCAGTTGAGGCAGTTCCAAGCCCCTCCTCCCTGCAACAAGGCTGCACAAAGTGTCTCATTATAGGCACTAGTTTCCAAAAAGCTGGCTCATGCACTAGGGACAGGTTCTGGTACCACTGCCTGGTGGCCTCCTAAGCAGTTCAAGTTAAACAACTGTCTCACTTGTCCAGAGGGCCTAGTCAAGTACCATGGGGGCTCCTCAGCTATTGGTGTGTTTCCACTAGTTTGGCTAGTTGTCTCTGTACTTTCTCCAATCATGGTCTCCATCATCTCTTGCTCATAGAATCCCTCCTCTCTCATCAATTGGACTCCTGGAGCTCTGCCTGGGACCGGCCGTGGATCTCTGCATCTGCTTCCATCTGTCACTGGATGAGTGTTCTATGCTCTCAGTTAGGATATTCAGCCATCCAATCACCAGAGTAGTCTATGACTCCACCATAGACCAATTCCTCAAGCTCTGATCCTGACTGATGTTAGATGTACATCATTTGGCCAGAATTCTTCTGTCTGATCAGAGGCAATGAGAGAGCCAAACAGGGAATGAATTGTGTTTCATTCAGGTTGATTTTTCTCAAGTATTTTGTTAATGACAGATGCTGGCAAGAAAAAAAGCATCAGTAAAATAAAATAAAACAAACAGAAAACACAGCAATCTTTATACTTTCCTTTTCATTTTCATTTATTCAGAACATATCTGGGTCATTAGTCATGTCAGGGGTAAAACTTGTCTTTATATCTTTCTAAAGCTTCACATAAAATGGAAATTTTTAAGTATTTAGGCATTTGTACTTATAAATGTAACTTTATAATACAACATATTGACAGTATTACACTGCTGAAATGAACATTTATTATTATTATTCTCATGCACTATTTCAATCTGGTTTAAAGACTTTGGAGATCATGCTAAATTCTTCTGCTATAAATTCAAACAATGAAATAATTGAATTCAACCACAAATACACACACACACACACACACACACATACACACACACACATATTCCAGATAGGGTTTCTTTGTGTAGTTTTGGTGCCTGTTCTGGATCTCACTCTGTAGACCAGGTTGGCCTCGAACTCACAGAGATCTGCCTGTCTCTGCCTCCTGAGTGCTGGGATTAAAGGTGTGTGCCACCACTGCCTGGCAAAAATATTTTTTATCAGTAAATCACTTTTCCTTTTCTTCCAAGTTATATGCATACCAGTGCAGTGTGCTGGTATTGTGTTCCCCCAAATATTGTGTACCTCAATAAACTTATCTGGGGTCAGGGAACAGAAAAGCCACTAGTTAGGCAGTGATAGCACACACCTTTAATCCTAGCATTCCAGAGGCAGAAATCCATCTGGGATCTCTGTGAGTTCAAGGCCACATTGGAAACAGCCAGCAAGGTGACCACGCCTTTAATCCCAGGAAGCGAGCCTTTAATCCTAGGGAGTGATGGTACAAAGCAGAAAGGTATATAAGGCGTGAGGACCAGAAACTAGAAGCATTTGACTGGTTAAGCATTTTGGCCTGGTTAAGCATTTGACCGGTTAAGCTTTCAGGCTTTTAAGCAGCAGTTCAGCTGAGAGCCATTGGGATGAGGACACAGAAGCCTCCAGTCCGAGGAAAAAGGACCAGTTGAGGAATTGGCAAGGTGAGATAGCTATGCCTTGTTCTGTCTCTCTGATCTACCAGCATTGACCCCAATAACTGGCCTCGGGTTTGATTTTATTAATAAGAACTTTTAAGATTCCTGCTACAGTGCAGAAACATTTTTACAGCAGTTTTGTATTTCTCAGTAAATGTCTAAAAATTTTCTGTCCATAGTATGTAATTTAAAAACAATTGATTAGCATACTTTTTATTATTATGCATAGCTGCAAATTTATCCCTGTTTTACTCTGCGTAGTTTGGTAAGCTATTAAAAGGTAAATAAGGCAAGGGTAGAATTGCATCTATGTGGCAAAGCATCTGCTCTCTTTAAAAAATACACATGCTAATTTGAAGAAAAGGAGTGAGGAGTGCCATGAGGTCTCAACATTACACAAAAAATTATGGACAACTAAGGAATGTTTAAAAGAGGAGAAATTGTTTTACCCAGGAAAGCATGCAATCCAATTATCCAGTATCAGTTCCTATACGTACCTATAACATTATACTGATTGAGTGGATTATATTTCTGTATTGTGAATATATACCATTATCTATCTATCTATCTATCTATCTATCTATCTATCTATCTATCTATCTATCTATCTATCTAACAACAACAATTAATTTAAAAATAGCCCATGCGTATGAATAAGAGCAAGGAAGAGTTTATAGGAGAGTTTGAAAGGAGGAAAGAGAAGGGGAAAACGGTGTAATTATATTATAATCTCAAGGCTGAAAATTCCAATAAATAAAATTGGAGGTTCAGTGGCTGTGTTTCACAATTTGAGGAAACCACAGCGGGTTGAAAGAGAAACAAACACCCAGCAAAATAAAAAACAAAACAACAAGCTTAGGAGTCCTGGTAGGAAATGGAAAATGATGAAAGCGCATTGTAGAGGGTATATTAGACAATATTTTTGTTCAAATGTTTTTCACAGCTTCTGGTGATTCCAGCTCTAGAGGATCTGATATCTTCTTTTGGTCTCCAGAGGCATCTGCTCTCATGTGCAAAAACTCAAACAAAAGACAAAAAGCTATGTATGCATTTGTGTGTGTGTTTATTTTTTTGTTTTTATATCCCAATCAAAGTTTCCTCTCCCTCCTCTCCCCCAGTTTCTCCCCTCTAAACTTGCCCCCCCACCCCATTCACTCCTCTTCCTCTTTTTCTCTTCAGATATAAACAGGCACCCTATAGATATCAGCCAGCATTGGTATTTCAAGTTGCAATGAGATTGGGTACCTCCTTTTCTTTTAAGGTTGGATGAGGCAATGCAGTGGGAGGAATGGAGCTCAAAAGCAAGCAACAGAGTCAGAGACAGCCCCTGCTCTCACTGTAAGGGGTTTCAAGAGAAGATCAAGCTATACAACTGTAGCATGTATGCAGAGGGCCTAAGTCAAGCCCATGCAGGCTCCTTGGTTGTTAGATCACTCTCCGTGAGCTGTTATGAGCACAGGTTAGTTGTTTCTGTGGGTTTTCTTGTGATGCCCTTGACTCTTCTGGCTCCTATAATCTTTCCTCCCCCTCTTCAGCAAAATTCCCTGAACTCTGTGTGATGTTTGACTGTGGGTATGCATCTCTTCCCATCAGTTGCTGGGTGAAACCTCTCCGATGACAACTGGGCTAGGCACCAATCTATAAGTATAGCAGAATATTACTAGAAATCATTTCATTGACCTATTTTTTTGCCAGTCATGTTTAGTGCTACTCCAGGTCTCTGGTATATCTCAGCTCTGGGTCCTGGCCCTCAGAGGTAAGCATCCTCTCAGGGTAAGGGTATTCAGCTTACCCTAGGCCAGACATTTGATCACTTCTGAAATTTCTGGACCATCTTTACCACAACACATTTTGTAGGCAGGGCAAATTCCAGGTTGGAGGGGTTGTGGTAGGGTTGGTGTCCCTCCCCTGGAAGTCTTGCCTGGTTACTGGAAATGGCCAGTTCAGGCTCCCTGTCCCCTATTGCTACAAGTTGTAGCTAAGCTCACCCTCAGAGATTCCCTGGAGTTTCCATTGCAGTAGGTTTTTATCTCATCTTAGAGATGCCCTCAGATTCCAGGTGTCTCTCCCAGTACTCTCTCTCTATCCTCCCCCTCATCTGATCCCTCCTGTTCCCCTGTACACCCTTCCATCCAGACCCCTCCTCTGTCCCATCTACCTGTGATCTGTATTTTCTTTCTCTTTCACAGTGAGATTCACACATCCCTGCTTGAGGCCCCCATTATTACTTAGCTTCTCTGAATCTGTGGATTATAGCATGGTTCTCCTTTTCTTTGCAGTTAATATCTACTCATGACTGAGTACATATGTTTGTCTTTCTGAATTTTGGTTACCTTACTCAGGATGATCTATTCTAGTTCATTCCATTTGCCAGCAAATTTCCTTATGTCAGTTTCCAACAGTGAGTAATACTCCATTGTGTAACTCTACATTTTCTGTATCCATTCTTCAGTTGACAGACCTCTATGCTGTTTCCACTTCCTGGCTATGTAGCAGGAATCTTAAAAGTTCTTATTAATAAAATCAAACCCGAGGCCAGTTATTGGGGTCAATGCTGGTAGATCAGAGAGACAGAACAAGCCATAGCTATCTCACCTCGCCGGATCCTCAGCTGGTCTTGTCTCCTCAGACTGGAGGCCTCTGAGTCCTCATCTGGAATGGGTCTCAGCTGAATTACTGCTCAAAAGCCTGCATGCTTAACCAGGCCAAATGCTTAACCAGCCAAAAGCCTCTAGTTTCTGGTCCTCACGCCTTATATATCTTTCTACTTTCTACCACCACTCCCTGGGATTAAAGGCTGGCTTTCTGGGATTAAAGGCGTGTCACCATGCTTGGCTGTTTCCAACGTGGCCTTGAACTCACAGAGATCCAGAGGGATTTCTATCTCTGGAATGCTAGGATTAAAGGTGTGAGTGCCACCATTTTCTAGCCTTTGTATCTAGTGGCTGTCTGTTCTCTGACCCCAGATAAATTTATTAAGGTACACAATATTTTGGGGAACACAATACCACCACATGGCTAGTAGGAACAAAGCTGCTATGAACATATTTGAGCAAGTGCTCTTGTGGTATGGTGGAGCATCCTTTGGGTATATACCCAGAAATGGTATAGCTGGATCTTGAGGTAGGTCAATTTCCAATTTTCTGAGAAATCTTCCACTCAAGTGCAGGCCACACCAGACAGAACCAATGGGTGACCTGCCTCCTGACAGAACTGCCACATTTCCTAGATTCTGTTTCATAAGATCTCTCCTATGGCCCATGCCAACCTACCTTATCACTGGCCCTGCAACTGGATCCTGCCACCAACCACAGCTGGGCTTCTACTACTCAGGCCCATACCACACTAGTCAGAACAAGGGCAAGCCACATTAGCTTGAACAGACTTCAGTTGTTCAGGGGTAGGCCACACTAATCAGATGAACAGAGATGCCATGCTGCAACAAAGGCCAAACTGTATGAAGCGTCTAGAGGAACAGGATCCAGGAGAGTGGGCAGCTCCATTGGCAAGCAGGTTCCTCATGGGTTCTGACTGGTATGACCTGTACCTGAGTGGCAGAAGTCCAATGAGTCTATGTATGCTTTTAAAAATAAAATTAAATTAAAAAATGGCACATTGATACATTTCCTGAACAAGAACAACAACAAAAAAGAGAAACTGACATCATCAGTTAAAAAATATTAACAGGTTTTATGAAAAAGTAATCACATATTGAATCCTAGTTAATCATAAATAAGCATAGAAACACTGAAAATATAAGTGCATATTGATAAATGTAATAGTGACTGAGAAAACCAATAGCAATAATAAACCAATAGCAATGGTCTGCAAATTTCTGACTTACATATATATGAGTATAAAGCAACTCTATCATTAAGATAGTCAGCTAAATAGAATTAAAATATTTTAACAAGTACTGTAACTCTATTAAGTTATGGTAATTTTTATAGATTTAACTATATTTCAGTAAGTTTTATTTTTTAAATTTCTGTTGCATTTCTCAGCACTCAAAATGTAAAATATCAGAGACAAATGAAACAAATGAAGTCACTCGTAAAAGACTGCAAAATGTCACTCTTAATGTATGTCAGAAACAGACCACCTCTAGCCTACAGCAGCCCTGTTCTAATGACGAAACTAGGCCTAACAAGAAAAGCAGTGAATAGCATCAGAGACACTAAGAGGTCATTCCTGGGTGGTCCTTAACTGTGAAAATGATGAGGGCTCATTAGCATGAGTCTTTCAAAAGACACAGCAAGAGGAAATCAATTAAGATAACTTCTTTATTAGTAAAGAAATGGCAAATAAGTGGTGAGTCCTGTGATACACACGGTAACCTCTGTTAGGCATTTGTTGAAATTCTCACTTTGGAATGATTAGAGAAATGATCTAGGTTTTTAGGAGTATCTGACTCTTATAGTATATGTAACAGTGTATGAGGTTGAGAGCAATAAGGTTAACCAATCAATTAAAACATAAGTAATAATAGCAATATTGAAAACAACCATCAAGTTAGTAAAGATCTAGGCCAGTTTTCCTATGGTTCCTTAGGCCCTCAACAGTCACATGATATTTCATGATTGCACTACACAGAATTGAATAATCAGTATAGGGTAGATTCAAGATTCAAGTTCTTCAATCCCACCCTCCCTAGGCCCTCTGCCTCTAAGCACGCTGACTAGACAGTACACCTAGCTATAGAGAAAAGCCCCTTCAATTTTCTGGGATTGAATCCCTGCTAGTCAAAAAGATCCCATATTTTAATATTTTGGCAACTTTATTGGTGCTGACATGTATTTGGAGCATATTCAGCTCCAGGAAAAGCACAGTTGACTGGAGCAGGAATTCCACCAAACTGTCCCTATTTCCTCCAAGGTTCTATTCAGCATTGTTGTGGTAGGTCCTATGGGAGATGGGGTACCAGCTGGGACAAGAGCGAGGGCCTGGCCTCTGTGCTTTAGTATCCCCCATGGCTGTCTGACCCATCCTTATTTCTTGCTTTTTCATCAGAGAAGGCTCCTGTAATACCATCACTTCTTTGGATTGCTGCCTCATTTCTTCCTTCTGCCTGTGATCCAATCACTTAAATTTTGTTTGTCATTTCAGTTTTTTGTCATAGTGTGTGTGGCATAAGGTGTATGCAGGTATGTATATATGTGCACGCTGGTACAATCACTCTTCAGGTGCCTGTGAAAGCTGAAGTTAATGTTGGGATGAATTTCCTCAATTAATTATTATTGTTACTATTAATTATGATTATCATTATCACTATGATCAGCAAGATTATTTTGACAGGATCTATCAATGAACCAAAAGTTGGTCATTTTGGCTATACTGGCTGATGAAAGTGATGGGGTTCCTTCTGCTTCCTCACCCACAAGTTATAGACACATGCTGCATGGTAGCTGTTACGTGGGTGCTGAGGTCATCTGATCTCTGGCTCTTATGTTTGTGTAGCAGTTTACCTGCTAAGCCATCAGCTCTGCTTTTCATGCTTGAATTCTTCTTGGAGCAGTCTCAAATCCTGTCTGATACACACACACACACACACACACACACACACACACACACACACACACACACACACAAGCTTTAATGAGATCTGGGCTTGAAAAAAATCTCTCACTTCATGTATCTTAAAGCCTTAAGACAAAAATATTTAGTTTCAGAATCACAATGTCAATATCTAAAAATTTGTAATATAATAATAATTTCTTTTAACAATCGAAAGGACTGAGATGATAGATACTTATCACAGAACACAATTGAGTTTATTACCAGAAAAACCTTGATAGAAATGTTGTTAAT
Source organism: Peromyscus maniculatus bairdii (assembly GCF_049852395.1). NCBI lineage: Eukaryota > Metazoa > Chordata > Mammalia > Rodentia > Cricetidae > Peromyscus > Peromyscus maniculatus. The sequence goes on from NC_134861.1 coordinate 51,399,938, forward strand.
AATTTACTACAATTGTGCTCCCTAGAGAATGAAAAATATAATTTGCCTGAATCCTCATATTAACCTATAAAAACAAACAAATAAACAAACAACAACAAACAAACAGCACCAACAACAAAAAACAACCAAAGGAGGAAAAAAATAACCAAGCACATGTTTTAGTCTAATTAAAAGTGAATAAAGATAAAAGCTGTTATAATTAGGACCCATTTTCCTTAAAAAGAATAATGGAATGATAATTAACAATAATTCCAAGCTTAGCACTCTTGGTCATATAATCAACTACAGCACAAACCATAAATTATAGCTCAACAAAGCTTTTAATTTTTCTCTTTTATAAACTTCTATTCTTGTATTTATCATAAACAAAATTGTGATATAAGAATCACATAAGAATGCATAGGAAGATTAAGAGATTGTAGTGCTCAGCCATAAATTAGACATCTATGTCACATTTCTTACTCCAAAGGCTCAGATGGATCATCCAGGAAGAGGGAAGGGCAAAAAGGTTCTAAGAGCCAGAGGTGGTGGAAAACTTCAGTGCAGCACTGTTTCATAAACGTGAAATGGCCATTACACATTAAGACTCACAGTGGCTTGGATGCATGTATGAGACCTGAACAGGATCAAATCAGCCCACATCCTGACATAGATGGAAGAAAGGCTCATAAAGTCCCCCTTTTTTAGATGAAATGCTATTGGAAATGATTGGTACTGTGCAAACCAGAATGCCAGTTATCTTTAGGGATGTTAGTCCCAGTAGGGTACTTATGGTTCAGGGATGTTCCTATATTCATATCCACACTGGTGGCATTAGGAGAATAAATTTTGCTTCAAAAGAGTACATAAAAGTAGGAAGAACAGTGAAGGGGATATAGTGAGAGGGTTGATTTGGGAGTGGATCTGTTCAAACATATCCTATGCACTTATGAAATTCTTAAACCATAATAAAAGAATATTGTATGAGCTCTGTTGAGACACTGGAATTCTTTGAATTTTCTTCTGAAAGTTATAACCCAGCACCTGCTCTTTTAAACATTTATGTTTGAAAAAGAGTTCTTTGATCTACTTATGTGCACATGGCCAAATTCTCTTACAAAATACTGATGTTGGCTCCTAGCTTCCCCCTTGTACAAACTGAATTCAGGAGAGGTAGTATGTACTGTGGAATCAGCTGGAGCCCTGATACCAATCCAGGAATCCAGCCACCAGCCTCCTGCAGGTGTTCTATGAATGGACCACCCCAGGAAGATTATACTTTGAAGATATACTCTTGAATCAAAAGAGCACTCAAAGTTGATTGTAAATCTATTAGTAATTAATTGTTTGTGTACATGTTGTGTATTGGGGTGCATGATATTCCAGTGAAGTCTGAAAGACAGCTTTCTGGAGTTGATCCTTTCTGTTCACCTTATGTGGATTCTACAAATCAAGCACAGGTCACTAGCTAAACTAGCAAGACCTCTTCTGTGAGCCACATCATTAACTCTAAAACGACATTATACACCAGTGATTCTATCATGTGCACTTAAAATACACAAAAGTGGGAACTATTTCTAAGAGTTATACATCTATGTATACATTGCATAGTCCCAGAGACTAAAATAAAACTGTATAATATCCACACATGCAATGAATTTTACATGTCTATATTATGTAATTTTTTAATAAAATACAGTAGAATTTACCAAATACCATAAAGTAAATATGACTATTTTCAAGCAAAGGAGGGTAAAATATAACTGCTCTATAGGGGAGGAGGAAATAAAATATGTATTTGAGAAGTTAACCAACTATAATGGTATCTGTATCCTAGAATTTTGTTTTTGCACACTCAACTAATTGCAGATTCATATATATGCATGTAATATATATATATATATGCTTTATATATTATTTATATATAAAATTTCAATCTGTCTTAAATGTGTACCATTTTCCTTTCATTTTTCTTTAATAATGTCATGAAGTACCTCTTTACATAAAATTTATGTTATATTAATTAGCACAAACAGTCTGGAGATGATTTAAACTACACATGTAGCTTGATTAAGTTGGAATGAAGGAATACACCACTGTATATCTTGGTAGTGTATTTGTGTCTGCAATATTTTCAGTTATTTCTGGTCTTGTGTTTCTAGTAGAACTGTATCCTAAAAAAATCATTCCTCCGTCCTTGCCGTGTCAGAACTGTCTCTGGTCATGGCAGTTCATATTCCTAACAATTATGATAATGTGCTGTAAAAGATTTAAATTTTGAATATGTACTGTATGTGGCATAAAATTGTGAGTCAGTGGAATTAAGGATTGTGAGCATTTGATTGTTATGTGAGGTCTTAGGGAAAACTTGCCAAGTTTAGGATGGAACATCACTGGAAAAAGTTCAAAAAGAAACAATACATGGCTCTTTTGGGTACGTGAACACAATGTATGACTCTTAGAGTTTGGGTCCATGTTTTAAGATTTGAAATGTCTGTATACTCAACCAATAAAATCTCAGTTGTAAAAGAGTTAAAAAAAAGAAAGAAAGAAACTTGAGCATCTGTGGATTTTTTTTTTATTCTTGGGGGATATTAGAGCCAATAATCCAATGATATCAAGGAATAACTATATGTGTGTTCATAATTAAAATATGCAGACTACAAAAATGAAAAATAAATGAAGTGCTACTTAATGTATGATCAGGCAACTCTAGTAAAAATATGCAGAAATAGTAGAATGCATGTGTTATGTCAGAACAAGGAGATTATTCTATAGCTGAGGAATTGAGTGGGGAAGGGGAATGGGTTGGGAAAGGAGAGGTGGGGTGATTTAACAAAGCTGAGGATAGATTAAGAATCCATATGAAACTCTACTACTTTGTAAGATAATTGTGTATTGTTTTTCTTTCAAATCTGAGTTTGAATAGATTATCCCACATTTTTTAACCATGCTGTTCCCAGAAAATTTAGGCTATTAAATGAAAACTTTTGTGCTAGGCATAAGGTATGTCCATATGACTTACTGATCATGGTGACCCTAGGGGCATCTCCAAATATGAGTTATTTCTACAGCTTTTAGTTTCTCATAATAACTAGATTCTAAGGCCTTATAGAGTAAAACACAACAACAAGGCATAGCTTAATTAACCAACCATTCTCTTGATTAGATTTGAGTCCTGCTTCACAGAAGGGAATTCATGTCTTGTATCAAAATTTTCTTGAAACCTATGGTTAAGGAACTCATAGAATTTGGTGAGACCCTTATTCACATTGTTTATCTAGTTTTTCTATTGAAATGGACACTGACTAATAGAGACATTTTACCATTCAAAGTGCTGAGAATAAGTGAGGGTAGTTTCTTTGCAAGTAGAGATGGCACATCTATAACATTCAACTACCATTACCAAGTCTCAGAGAACATCTCAGAATGAAAAGGCAGAACATAAGAGGCAGAAGATAGGGAAGAGTACTGGACAATGCTGGCTTATGAGCATGATATGAACTCACAGGATCCATGGTTCCCTGTACAAGACCTGAATAAGACCAAGCCAGTTCAAATCCTAGTCTGTAGAAGGGACAACTTTCCCATGCCCCATCCATAGCAGAAGTGGTGATTGATGGCTACTGGGTACCAGACATGGCTTTACTCCTGAAAGCAGGCTTTAATCTTATTTATTTACTATTTTGGCCAAACTATACTTTGGACATTTATTTTATTATTGTTATAATGTGAACTTCAAGCAAAATAAATTGTTTCAACTCATATATCTGAAAAGTGCTATAATAAATTGTAACCTATTTTCAAGTAAGTTCTTACTAAAATAACTTAGTAGTGTGTTTTGAAATAAAGTTAAATAGAAGTGTTCATACTTGTACCCTAATTTGATTGAAGTGGGACAAAGTATAGCACACAGTGAAGAGAAAAATGTTTCATCAATTATGTCTTAAGTTAATGTCATCATAATTTATTGGTAAAATATAGTCATAGACCTCGTAGTTTACCATGGAAAATCAAGGAAGAGATTAAGGGTAGTCCAAAGGTCTTTACAAACTTCAGTATTATATTTTAAATCAACTGTTTCCAGGGGACCTATACTTACCCATACTAAATCCCCAAATACAACAATTTGTGTTCTTATAGGTGTTATGATAATAGAACCATCAGTCAGTAGTTGTATACAAATGCCAAACATCTGGGAATGATACTTTTGTGATGGATATTTCAATATGATTATGCAAGGATATAGAATATGTAAATGTTACACATGGATAGAATATGCTTTAATACACATTCTATCACTTAATAGCAATGATATTATACCCAACAGATGAATGCATTTGATTTTTTTTTTGCTTTTTATTTCAACTGCTTATACAGAATCAATCAATATTTTTGTATCTTGGGCTGTAAAACAAGAATAAACCACAGGATGGTTCTCTTAAGCATGAGAAATTAAATAGTATATTTCAAATTAGTCAATACATCACTGTGGAAAAACAAATAATCTTTTAAAAATACAATAGAATGTAAAAGGAAAGCATTATACATCATGATACAAATATGTTGGCTTCAACTGAATCCACATAGATTTGAACTCATAGAATTTAATACTCAGGTTGGAAATAAAAATTATTAAAATTAGTAAACTAGGTTATTAACTCTAGTAGGAAAAGACAAAAATCAAACCAAATTAATGATAAGAATTTAATAATGTTAAGAGTAACACAATCAAGAGGAAAATGGGACATATTAAATTTATGAAAAATGAAGTACATGATATCTAATAAACCAAATAAATGGAAAGTTGATAAAATCCATGGAAAAGATTTGGGATAGAAGTATATAAATAGACTGCAGTGTGAGATATCACTTTCCCATGAAATTTTGATAAAAATTGCATATGTAGTTCTGCCAATATCAGAGTCACTAATTTGTATTTTTCTATCTTTGCTTCTTTTTGACTTTCTATGATATCTCCTTTACGTATAAATCTAAGATCTTGTCTCAGTAAATTACTAAGGAGTGTGGGCAGAGTGTTTAACTAAATAACTGTCTTTTCTGCAGAAAATATGTAAATAAGGTTTGATAGTTTCTGTATAAAATTCTACGCAGTATCTTATTTACATTTAAATCAAATTATGTCATGACTTCTCTATTGTTCCTCTGTTATGTACAATGACAAAAGAAAAAAACTTTAGGTTTTTGTTCATTTGTTGGGTGAGTTGTACATATTTATAGTTATCGTGCCTTATTCACAAAACTGTGAGCTCCAAAAATAAGTAAACCGTTTCTGTGAAATTCCTAAAGTGTTGAGTGTCTGAACAATTGGGATAGTGACGGTTACACAAAGCAGCAGGTTCAAGGTGGTCTGTGTTTAACAGCTGGTACACTGGAGGACCGTTCAGGTACCAATAAGAATGACTCTTTATCAGGTGTTCACATTACAGATAATTTTGTGATGAGTTCAAATTTTGGTAAATCTTTCTAGTTTTAGCTGGAACGCGCCAATTTGTGTATTAGCTCATCCATTAAATGAGTATTTGTTGTACTCCTATTACTCTTGTGTGTTTTTTTTTTCTTGCAACAATTATTTATTGATCACCAGCTATGTCAATATTTTGAAGGTGTTTTAAAAATCAAAAAATAAAGCAATAAATACATTCATACTTTGATTCATGGACTTGATCAGATGAGGAAGACAGGCATTGAAGGAATATTTTGTAGAACAAGGCAAAGTAGAGTTTATGGCTATAATCAAAATCTAATTAAATTGATCAGCTTTTGCGTTTGCTTTTTTGTTCATATCATTGCATTTGGGTGTGATATTCCTATTCCCAAGAAAGTAGAATTACTTTATAGCAATGGAAAGACTTCACAAATAATTGTCTGTTGTTCTGTGGCTAGCAGCATAGTGTCAGAAACAATCCTTATGCTTTCTCTCTGTGAAACTTTACCTTACTTACTGAGGGTTGATTGGACAGCAGGTGTGAGATTGGGTCTGATTTGATCTTAGATTTTTGTCATTTATCATTTGTCACAGGTCTGTTTTGAAGCATCTGCTTGCTAGACTTCAGGTAATTTGCTGTTTGTCTAAGCCATTAGAAACAGTTGGCACTAATCATGAGGTGCCTGGTAAATTCCTTTGCCCTTATCAGAGGCATAGCTCATTCTGTTTGTTTATGTTTTAAATATATCTAGAATCACAGCAATGGTCAAGATCAGGGCAGAAAATTGATCACAATAACCTAAACCTTTCCTTTAGGATTTTAAGGACATGAGACATTTTACGGAATACACATTAGTTTTCTTATTGATATCATTTCATACAGAGAACAGAAAGAAGCACTGCCAGTCATCACCTATGATTTGTGACATATGTTTAAGCTCAGTATCATGCTGCTTCTCCAAGTGGATTAGTAGCAGTATCCACTTACCAGGGTTCAAGGATAAGATGCAGTGCAAGACATATGTAAATCAACTATGCTTCCTGCCATGGGGTTGTTTTCCTTTAGAATATGTACTTAAGAGTATAATTTAATAAAATAATGACATTTAAGTAGGCATCTTTATTTCTAGGTCATATTTTTCTTTCTACAAGTTCTTTATTTAGAATTTTTAAACCTATAAAACTTGCCTTTTAATATGTTGCTATTTTTTTTAAATGAAGAATGGTTCTTTGCTGTGGATATCACTCTATATAAATAAAACACTGATGGCCAATGACCAGGCAGGAAGTATAGGCAGGACAAAGAGAGAGGAGAATTGGGGGAACAGGAAGAAGGGGAGAGACACTGCAGCCATGGCCAGGACAAGCAGCATGTAAAGACGCTGGTAAGCCACCAGCCACATGGCAAGGTATAGATTTATAAAAATGGGTTAATTTAAGATAAAAGAACAGTTAGCAAGAAGGCTGCCACGGCCATACAGTTTATAAGTAATATAAGTGTCTGAGTGATTATTTTATAAGTGGATTGTGGGACTGTGGGGCTTGGGGAACCTGGAGAGAAGCCCTCCAGCAACAGTTCTTTATAGCTGAAGTTTTCCTGTGTACTTGACATGCTTCTAAATTTAATCTCTTATTCATGATTCTGGGATTTTTTTTTTGTGAAAGCCAACACATCTACTCTTTGCTACACACACACACACACACACACACACACACACACACACACACGCACACCCACACACACGCACACACACATATATATATATAGTCACTATTTAGATATTTCATTTTATATAATATATATGTGATACTTGCATATATCATATATGAGGATATATTTTGTATGACAATAAGATGTACCTCTGATATTTTATTCTCTCTGTGACATGATGCCCACATGGTTATAAATAATTGCTACTGTAAAAATGAGTAAGTAATCAAAGAATATTTTCAAAAATTGTCAATAGTGACCTGATCATTATCATTATCATTTTCTTCCTCCTCCTTCTCTCTCATGTTAAGTTTTTGCCTCTTGAATATCTACTTACTAAGTTCAACATTTACATATTTTACAGAAAATCAAAATAAGCACAGAATCAGAATTTTAGTCTAGAATATGTATAAATTGGCTATTGAAAAATGAGTCAAATTTTACATAATAGTAAAATTTTGGTAGATTGGGGAAAGCAAGAAGGAGAGAGGGAAGTGTATGCAACCAGCACTAGCAGTATTTCTATAATAATGCCATACATATACAAAATTAAATTCAGAATGACTTGTTCATCATCCAGAATTTTGCCATCAGTACACAAGCCACAACAAAGAAGATTGTCTTCTGTAACTAGAGGAAGTCAAATTTGCATGCTCTCTACTTCCAGCCGTATGCCAAGAAGAAAGAAAAAAATCCCCACAGGTATGAGGTCTGAATATTTTAGCAGTGTGATAACAACAGAAAGACATAAAAAACACAGCTCATTTGTTCTGTAGACTACAGTTAGTCCCATGAAACGTGATCATAATGAAAACCATTATGAACTCAAGTCCATTCCTTCAACAGCTCTTCAGACAGAGATACAGAGTTTTAGAAAATGCATCTGTATTAAACAGATATGAACAGATTTATTTTGGGTCATTATTTCTAAAAATTAAAACAACTTATGTTTCATTAAGTATTATAAATAATATAGAGATAATATAAACCATGTAAAGCTATATACACAGAGATAGATTATATGGTAATAGCATTCTTTCTGCATAAGGTATTTGAGCATCTCTGCATTTTGTTATCTGTTGAAACACAGTCTATGAATGATCCTTTGTGAGATTTTTGAGAGTCTGTGAGAGAACTCCAAGTAAACAAGACAAGAGTCTTGTGATCTCTGTTTCTCCAAAGCATGGGTTGTTTTTGGAATGTACTTTCATGCCACTCCATGGTATACTAAACAGAAGTGGGTTTACTTTGCATTACCACCATTTTATCCATTATTACTCAGAATGATGTTTCCAAGCACAGGTTGCCCTATGACTGTATTTAGTCTAAACTCATGTGACCTTGTCCTTGTGACTGTATACAACTTGAACTCATGTGAACTTTGCTCATATGACAATACTTAACCCTCAGAATGCCCTCAGAATAGAAATTGTCTGGTCCCCTCAATAAAATTAGCCACTGCATGAGACTTTAGGCCCCACTCTCCCAGTTTAATGCCACCAAATAGAGCAGCAACAAGTGTTCTTGGGAACATCTTGAAAACCATCTCCACCAGGAAAAAAAGATGTATGTACAGATAAATAAACAGCTGTTTTAATCATAAGTTGAAAATTACACATGGTTTTATTTATGATAAGTAATGTAACAGCAGACTTACATGGTAAGATTATGGGAAATCTTGCAAGTTTAATGATGAAATTAGTTTATACTAATGGCATGGATTTGAGTGACTCTGAATATCATGTGTAAGAAACTTAAACTATATCTTTAAACATTAACAAACAGGTTACTTTTGTTATGTACATGTGCGAATGTAAATGAATACGAATATAAAATAGAGATTGCCATTTTTCTTAACCTTTTATTAAACATTTTTTGAAACATATTGTGCTTCTTTTGAGTTTCTGCACTTATCTCAAGAAACACAGAAATATTGTCATTCTGCACTTAAATCATCAGCACAGAGAATCATCATTTCTTTTCACACCTACAATTTCTGGAGCTTATGATTGTTCCAACTCCTGAAGGATCAATAGGCATGTATCTCCTGACATTAATGCTTTTTAGGTTATAAAGTATCAGTTAATATACTTTGTCCAGTTTTATAGTTACTCACGTTTCTCTTTTGGTCTTTATAATTCTCTTTAGTATTAAGTATATTAAACTGGAATAACAATGTGAAGTAAATGTTCAAAATATAATAGAGTTCACATTTCAGTTTTATATTTTTCTAACCATACAAATTAAAGTGTTCACATTATCAAATATGAAATTTTCTTTTAGGTCTCATACAATAAATCTTTTCACTAATTCTGTGCTTTCATTTTTCTTAAAATAATTTAGTTTTAAGGGACTAGTGGTTACTTTTGTTTCAAAGTAAATTGAAATCTAAACATCTGTTTGATCAACATATCATTTGATGTCTCACTTTTTTATACAGTCTTGATATGTAATCATTTTGTATAAAAAGGAATAAACACAAGGTAACAAGATTATACAAACACAACACAGAATTTTAAAGGGTTTCATCCTGTTTAAAAACTTGGACCTGTGTGTAGTGGCACATGCTTATACCAGAATTTCGGAGGCTGAGACAAGAAAATTGCTTTGAATGTAAGACCAACTTGGTCTCCACAGTAAGGCTCTGTGTCTTCAATAAAGGAACGAATAGTTTAATTAATAAAATAAGATAAAAATCTGCATATGCATTTTCAATTTATACTATTGTTCATTGTATTTTATATCCATATTATGTAAATCAATCATCTCATTTACTTTTCTACTATTTTCTTTTTAATTCTGAAGGTTATATTTTCCTATATTAAGTTGGCTGTCATTTAGTATGATTTCAATGAGATATCCAAATTTTATTCACAATAGGCTGGGCCCTCCCATATCAATCATCAATGAGGAAAATGCTCCACAGGCTTTCCCACAGGGCAATCTGGTGGGAATTTTTTTAAATAATTTATTTTTTAATATTTTTATTTTATAATTAATTTAATTTTACATATCAGCCACAGATTCCCCTGTCCTCCCTCCTCCCATCCCCCAGCCTTCCCCACCAAACCACCCCCCATTCTCACCTCTTCCAAAGCAAGGTCTCCCCTGGGGAGTCAGCCCAGTCTGGTAGATTCAGCTGAGGCAGGTCCAGTCCCCTCCTCCCTATACCAAGGCTGAGCAAAATATTTTTTGTACATTGGTGTTCTGCCTACATGTCTGTTTGTGAGGATGCTAGATACCCTGGAAATTGAGTTACAGACAGTAGTGAGATGCCACCTGGGTGCTGGGATTGAACCTGAATCCTCTGGACGAGCAGCCAATACTCTTAACCACTGAACAATCTCTACAGACTGTGGGAACATTTTCTCAGTTGAGGTTTCTTCTTCCAAATGACTTTAGTTTGTGTCAAGTTGACGTAAAATTAAACAGCTCAATGGGCCTGAGATAAAATTTAAGAATGTGATAGGTGAATGAAATTATATTAAGGAAACATTTTGTGAGGATTTTATAAGACATAAATAAATGCATGACAGTTATCTCTAAGCAAAACTTCACCAGTGGAAGGCTGAGAGATGCTCATGGTATAACCAAAATCAGACTACCTTGAGTTTGTAGAGTACTGAGAATTATGGAAATGAGGGCTATACAGCTTACCAGGGCCCACTACAACCCACAACAAATGACATGAAATTAGTTTTATCATAGCACCAGTGCTCAAAGAGTTTCCAGGTAAAAATATTGATTGCTTCCAGATTGTTGGTTTGTGTGGAACTCAATTATATGTATTAGATGAGTGAAATTTCAGTAACTATACCTTTGTATTCTTAGAAATTAGAGTCTTAACAAGAAATATTTACAGAACAAACATTTTAAGTACTGATATGCTTCACGTTAATGGTTTTAAGTAAAGTTATACTTAGTTGAAATGTGGAGCTTTTCTATTCCATTTATCTGTTCCATGTTTTCTCTTCAGGCATTTAAATCAGCCAAATCTGAGATCAAATTCACTTCTTAATCAAAGCAGAGTCATCTCAAGCACAGTTTAAACTCAGACAATTCTTTGAATAATGTTGCCGAAAATAGTCTTATAAAAAGAATGCTAAAAAGATTATTTCCCGTTTTTTCATTTACTAAAAGCTCTATAATTACTGAAGAACAACTCTCAATTTCAAAGAAATTGAATACAACATTCAAATTTTACATATGAACTTTGTGTACTCTATTGATTAGTTCTTTCATTGATTGATTGATTCATTCATTCAATAAAGATTCATTCCTTCTGCAGTGTGTCTGTATATTCTTGGTTACCAGCTATACAGTTATGAGCAATGAGCAAGAAACCCAAAATGAAAGGCTTCTTACAGAATTCAGCATGTTGCAAGAAATGATCTTAAGGTTTATTTTTTTAAGTGACTTTATTTTTTTTTCTTTCATTTTTCTTTATTAAGAAATTTTCTACTCACTCCACATACTATCCAGAGATCCTCCCTCCTCCCATTCCCCAGCCCTCTTTTCCAAGCCACCCCACATCCTCACATCCCCCAAATCGAGGTCTCCCAAGGGGAGTCAGCAGAGCCCAGAACACTGAGCTCAGGCAGGTCCAAGCCCCTTCTAACTGCACCAAGGCTGTGCAAGGTGTCACACCACAGGCACTGGGTTCCAGAAGCCTGCCCATATACTAGGGACAGATCCCGATCCCCCTGCCTGGGTGTCCCCCAAACATTTCGAGCCAAACAACCGTCTTCCATATCCAGAGGGCCTAGTCCAGTCCACAGTTCATGGGCTTTTTATTTTTTGTTTTGCAGCAATATGAAGGAATAGAAATACACAGTAGTTGGATCTTGTCTCACTAATAAATTTCTCTTTCCTTTTGACTTTTTTCTTTGATCTTTATAGGAAATTTTATGACACATAGTTCATGAGTGTCGATACAGAGCATTGTTGCATTTTGCTTTTGTTGTGTTTTGTGATGCTTCTAAGATCTAATGAAGAGAAGGCTAAATGTCTCATATCATACTGGTTACTGAATTTTCTCTCCTTGAGCTATACATATAATTGCAATTAATTTTAATGTGTGTTGCATCTCCAACATAAATATAAAAGTATATTAACCACTGTAAAGGAATATACAATAGAAATTAATATTTAGTGAGCAGAGCATTTTGAGTACTACAGAAGATAAGCAGTGGCACTCTTTTTATGAGATAATTATTTCTTGCCAGTATTTAATAGTTTTTTCATTTCCAGTCAAGTTTTCCCTTAAACCTCTTGTTAGAGGTTAGAGGAAGAGAATGTTTTGTGACTGCTCTATAAAGCTGAATTGAGAACTGAATTCTTTTCTTTGAAAACAGCAGAAACCACATTAATAATTTATCCTTCTCTTCCATTTATCTCCAACATACCACTCATGTAAATAGCTTTGAACAGATTTGGAGCTTAACATATGCTGTAGTTCACTTTAACTTCTCAGAAAGATGTAAGTAATTTTTAAAACTAAAATCATGTGATGCAGGTTTCATGCCCTAGATGATTCTAACTGAGCTGATGTAGAAATGCCTGCTTGCACCAATTTATTTCCTCCACTGGCTTGCTTCATTACCTGGAATTCTCTTCATTAAAATTTCTTCTTTGATCAAGGCATTGTGCTTCTAGAAGGCTCCTTTTAATGTAAAACCTTAATTCATTATTTAATGCTACACAATATTACATCTCCAAATGAGAAGCAGAATTAAGACACACCTCTGAGGCAAAGGAACATGAAATAATATGATAAGAGTATGAAAAAGCCTGGATCATAAAAGCAGAAACTGGGCAAGGTAGAAGTAGGGCTGAGGGATGACATTGCAGTCACCTTCTTAGAATAAATCACAGATGTTCTTAGTTCACATGTTCTATTTAGGCAATCCTTGCTCTGAGTGTTTGCAGCATTTTGCATGTGTGAAAGGTGTTCTGTGTGGGCAGGTTGAGGTGCTCAAATATACTAGTCCGTGAGGGGCTGACAGTCCAGACAGCAGTCAGGTCTACCCCAAATAACTTTTGACCGCATGTAGCTTGTTAATTATGTATTTTGACCACATGTAGTTGTAAATTCTGTATTTTAAGGGAAGAATGCTATAGCGCCTATTAAAGCAGAGCATTTGAATCCTACCAATGCCAACCAGTCAAGTCAACCCTGAATCAGTCCCTTTGCCTTGACATTTATTTGCTCTTGTACTTTCTCTTCCATTTTTCATAGGAACTGATTTTACCTTTTCCTTAACTTGTAGAATTCCTTACTTTTCGCAATTTATGATGTACCCCTACTGTACCCTATTTTTTTAGGACAACAGTTGTAATAATTCTTCTTACTTATTGTTCTGATTTTATAACTTCTTTGAAGTTTGTAAGGTTGGGAGCATTGTTCAGTCTGCATAGAAACTGACAGCTGAGTTGAAATTTTAACTTGATCAGGTAAAGCATTGGTTTATTAATCAGTTGTTATCTCAATTTTTCTTAATGGCCCGTTGGCTATTTATGGGTTATCAGTGGTGCCTGTGTATATGTTACCAAATTTATAAGTCCTATGGCAGCAGTTTATATTCTCAAGAGATGATGTTTGGCCCCTCAAGTAGCTGTAATTTACCCCAAAGTAGAAGAAAATTAAGTGTTTAGGGAAAGGTAACAAAATGGCTATGTCTTCCTAAATACACATATAGATGTCTCATGGACAAAGGCTGACTTACAAGAGGCATGTTTTATCTCATTCTTTTCCATATTTGAAGATGGAGTATTCTTTGGAAATTCAGAGAAGATTCTGGTGCCTACTGACTGGATTTTACAGTAAATTCTATGGCTGTGAAATCCAAACTATCATAGATTAAATACAAATTTCCACAGAAAAATATAAATTGTCTCACATAGAACTAGTGATTTAGACAAAGTCAACCTCTATATTACAAAATTCAACATTAACACTTTCAGCAGATCTTGTAAGGAATATGGGTATGAAGAAAGTTTTTATTTACAAGATAGTATAGATGAACCACTATCTTTTGGCCAGAACACATTTCTAATAATTTGGAAGTTTGGCATTGGCATGGATTAAGATCTGTCCTGGAATGTACTCAATTATTAAGTGTGCAGCAGTAATAACAATATTTATTAAATGTTTGTTCCTCTGATTAAAATAATCATGGTTACTGAAGTTAGCTAAAGAAAGGATAGTGGCATATTATCATATTAAGACATTCATAGAATTTTTGACATGAAGCCATATGAAACCTTTAACAATTATATTTCTTTTGCAAAACAGATGGTATTCTTTAATATTTTCAAAGAGTTGGGCAGACATGAGTGCACAATGCATAGTAATGCCTGTTCTCAAACCTAAAGACCTGAATTTGATTCCTGGAACCAAACTGGGCAAACTGATTTTTTTTTAAGTTGCCATAGATGCCCTGCCATTTGTGTACATGCACACACACACACACACACACACACACACACACACACACAGAGGCAGAGAGAAAAATATAAAGTTGTAAACACTTCATAACGTTATTTAAAGTGACAATAATGTTACAATTAAGGACTATTAAATTCACAATTTTTAATATTATTAATCAGTAATCATATTTTAGGTATAATACACATCAGTATGAAGTATTAACAGAAAATGTTCAAAAATTAGATGACAAATTTCAGTATATCTTTATTTATATTTTTCTTTTTCCTAGTTTATTTATTAGCTTACATATAATTCTAGTTTAAGCAATATCTGATTTTGAATTGTTTTCAGTGTGTAGTCAGGGCCATGCCAGAAAAGAGGTATTATTGCCGGGCGGTGGTGGCACACGCCTTTAATCCCAGCACTCGGGAGGCAGAGGCAGGCGGATCTCTGTGAGTTGGAGGCCAGCCTAGTCTCCAAAGCGAGTTTCAGGAAAGGCGCAAAGCTACACAGAGAAACATTGTCTCGAAAAGCCAAAAAAAAAAAAAAAAAAAAAAAAAGAGGTATTATATTTTGGGATGAGTCAGTAATCCCGGCATCAATTTTTCTAGTGAAAGACCCCAGCATACTAGCTTAGCCTAACGCCATTTCAAGTAAGGTCTGAAAAGCGCGGGGTGTCTACGGCCGGCCTCCTGGCCCCAGAAAAGGGTACTAAAGGTCAGAAAAACAACTTGGAGCCAGGCAGCAGGCGTGTCAAGCTCGGGGAAAAACCACGAGCTGCCCTGAGTTTGAACCCGGCCTCATTTGAATCGTCCAATCAGAACCCTGTAAACCATGAGCTGCCCTGAGTTTGAACCCGGCCTCATTTGAATCGTCCAATCAGAACCCTGTAAACCATGAGCTGCCCTGAGTTTGAACCCGCCCTCCTCGTGCTCCTGCTGCCCGACCCTATAAAAACCCTCCGCTCCAGCCCGGGAGCGCGCCAGTCTCTTGAGCTTCTTGAGGGACTGCGTTGCCCCGGGTACCTGTGTTCCTGAATAAAGCCTCTTGCTGTTTGCATCTGACTCGTGGTCTCGGTGTGATCTCTGGGCGAGGGTCTCTCCAGAGGGAAGACTGCCTTCGGGGGTCTTTCACTAGTATGTCTCTGAATAGGTGAAGCATGTACACATTGGCACTTAATATGCTCAAGCTTCTTTTAAATGCACTGCAGTGTTGAAAATCTCAATGAGCTGTGCTTGCCAGACATCACAGAACAACATGCCACTCAAGCTGGTTTTTAATGACTCTGTTTACAATTTATGATTTTAAATTTTCATATAGTAAATTTTGTTCAATTCTTTTCTCCCAAAAGCTCCTTGAAGATATTTCCCTTCATTATTTACCCACTTCATATTTTTCTTTGTCTATAAATAAACAAAATAATAAATAAATAGATAGATGGGAAATAAACACCAAATGAAAGCACATAATATAACATGGAGTCTGTCTTGAGTTGGCCAACTTCTCAGGGTGAGGTCTGCTGGAGTAGGGTTGCTGTACCCAGTATAACTTCATTAGAAAATAATGGATACTCACTTTCCATCATGTATCAGTTGCAAATTGCTTTTGGTGAGGTGTGGGACTCCATGTTCACTTTTTTCTTTCTTTCTTTATTTTTTTAATTTTATTTTATAATTTAATTTAATTTTACATATCAGCCACGGATTCCCTTGTTCTCCCCCTTCTCGACCCTCCCCTGGCCTTCCCCCCAGCCCACCTCCCATTCCCATCTCCTCCAGGGCAGACTCACCTGAGGATTGAGTTCAACTTGGTGGATTCAGTCCAGGCTGGTCCAGTCCCTTCCTCCTAGGCTGAGCTAAGCGTTCTTCCATGAGCCCCAGGTTCCAAACAGCCAACTCATGCACTGAGGACAGGTCTCGGTCCCACTGCCTGGATGTCTCCCAAACAGATCAAGCTAATCAACTGTCTCACTTATTCACAGGGCCTGATCCAGTTAGGGGCTCCTCAGCTATTCGTTCATAGTTCATGTGTTTCCATTAGTTTGGCTATTTGTCCCTGTGCTTTTTCCAATCTTGGTCTCAACAATTCTCACTCACACAAACCCCCTTCTTTCTCACCAATTGGACTCCCGGAGCTCCACCTGGGGCCTGGGCATGGATCTCTACATCCGGTTCCCTCAGTCATTGGATGAGATTTCTAGCACGACAATTAGGGTGTTTGGCCATCCTTTCACCAGAGTAGGTCAGTTCGGGCTGTCTTTTAATGCCGGGTCCCCATCTGGTTTGAATCTGTACAGGGCCTGTGCGTGTTGGCCACACGCTCTGAGTTCATCTTGTATCTGACCTATTGTCTACGGGAAATACGATTGTTTGGATCCATCTACTATCCTTGTCACTTAATATCTTTCTGACTCCTCTTCACCTGACATTTCTCAGCCTTGAGGGGAATGGTTTGATGCAGACATCCCATTTACAGATGAGGAACTCAATATTTCTCACTCTCTCTCTATTGACAAATTGTGAGTCACTTGATGATGCAAGAAGTTTCTATGATGCGGATTAAGCATTTCACTGATCTATGAGTATAACAAGATTTTATTAGGAATCATTCTGTTGCTATGATTATTAACAGAATAATAGTAGCATATTTTCTTTTCGGGCCCATTATCTATTCTCAGTTTCTTGGCCACTTTTTCAATTTAAGGCGGAAGGTCCATATCAAGGGTGTCATATCATATCCAATCAAAGGTAGTTAGTTAATGTCTTAATATTTGTGCCATTCTTACATTAGTATATCTTGCAGTCACCTCTTATTGTAGCTCACAAGGTTTGTGGTTGGGTAAGACTGATGATAACTTTTCTCATCCGGTAGCTAGTATAGAATAGGCAGAAACAATGGATGTTAGCTAGTAGGGAGAAGCTTCTAGTTGCATACCGGCTCAATTTTTTGCATGTTTGATACACACAATCTTGTGGTTGTGGTGATATTGTGTTCCCCAAAATATTGTGCACCCTAATAAACTTATCTGGGGTCAGAGAACAGAACAGCCACTAGACATAGAGGCCAGAAAATGGTGGCACACAGAGCTTTAACCCTAGCATTCTGGAGGAAGAGATCCATCTGCATCTCTGTGAGTTTAAAGCCACACTGGAAACAACCAGGCATGGTGACACATGCCTTTAATCCCAGGAAGTGATGGTGAGAAGCAGAAAGGTATATAAAGTGTAAAAACCAGGAACTAGAGTCTGGCTAAGCTTTTAGGCTTTTAGCAGCAATTCAGCTGAGATTCATTCTGAATGAGGACTCAGAGGCTTCCAGTCTGAGGAAACAGGATCAGCTGAGTAACTGGCAAGGTGAGGTGGCTGTGCTTGTTCTACTTCTCTGATCTTCCAGCATTCACCCCAATAACTGGCACCGGATTTGTTTTATTAATAAGACCATTTAAGATTCACTTACATGTGGTATCTTTAGCAATAGGGTTTTCCTGTCAGATTGTGGATGGTAATACGTAGTGATGGCAATAGACTATGTGGGGTAGTGGATTATTGAACCCCTTTGATTTATAGCTCATAAATATGTAACTCATTCCTGGTACTGGGGGTTAGAAATAATATTGTGAAAATAATCACTATGCCAAAATTCAATCTCAATATTCAACGGAACCTCAACAAAATTAAAGCACAATTACAAGCAGAAATTGAAATAATCTTCAAACACACATGAAAACAAAGAAGCAATAAAACAAAAACCAGAATTGCTAAAAAATCTGAATAATAAAAGAAATTCTGGTGTATCCCCATTCCAGATTTCAAGGTGTATTACTGAGCTCCAATATTAAAAACATAATGGTATTGGCATAAAAATGGACACATTGATCCATGAAATGGAATTGAAGGCCCAGAAGTAATTCCACACACTAAAGGAAACCTGATCTTTGACAAAAATGCCAAAAATGCACACTGGAGAAGAGACATTATCCCCTGAAAATTGATTTGACGAAAACTGAATCGCTGCATGCTGAAGAGTGAAAGTAGATCCACTTTTGTCAGGCTGCACAAACCTCAGCTCTAAATGTACCAAGAACCTCCCCATAAGTCACTCCCTGGATGGACAGGAACTGGAGACTGGTTAGCCCGGAGACCTAGGGTAGAAGCAAACACAACTGGCAAAATAAATAATTAATTAATGAAATAATAATAATAATAATATCAATGATGAGTCCAAATGATTTTTTTTGCTATATTTGTAAATCAGAACCTTGTCCAGTTGTCAATGGAGAAGCTTTTTCCAGCAGCAAATGGGAACAGGTACAGAGACCCATGCTCAGAGATTCTGCAGAGAGAGAATGTAAATTGGAGGTCTCCATCAGGTCTCTTCCTGTGGAGATCAGGGAACTGTTCAGAAGATGGGGAGGAAAGACTTTGGGACTCAGAAGGGATGGAAGAAAGCAGAAGAACATGGTCCGACAAATTGACTAAGCAGGGTTCACATAGGCCCCAAAAGACGGAAGTGGCAAGTACAGGACCTGCAAGGGTCTGCACCAGGGTCCTCTGCATATATGTTATGGTGGTTTGCTTAGTGCTTTTGTTTTGGCATGTGGGGGGATCCCAATAGTTGTAGCAGGTGTATTTCTGACTCTTTGCCTTGCTCTTGAGACTCTTTCCCCACTATTGAGTATCCTTGTCCAGCCTCCATATGAGGGCCTTCATTGTGTTATTGATTCTTGTTTTGTCCTGTCTTGTTTTGGATGTCATCTCTTGGAGGCCTGGTCTCTTCTGAAAAGGAAATGGAGGGGGAATGATAGTGGAGAAAGCAGAACCTGTTGTTGGGATGTATTGTGTGAGAGACAGATCTGTTTTTAATTAAAAAAAAAAAAGGACCAGATACTCTGATATGATAGAAGAGAAAGTGGAGATAGGCTTGAACTCATTGACACAGAAAGATACTTCATGAAGAGTACACTAATAGCACAGGTGTTAAAATCAATGATTAATAAGTAAGACTTCATGAAGCTAAAATGCTTTTTACAACAAAGTACACCATTATTGAAGCTTACAGAATGGGAAAAAATCTGTACCACATGTATATTTAATGGAGGGCTAGTTTTTAGAATATGCAAACAACCAAAAAAGCCAAGTATCAATAAAACAAACAACCCAATTAAAAATGGGGTATAGATCTAGGCAGATTTTTCTCAAAAAATGAAGCACAAATGGCTGAGAAACACTTGAAGAAATGTTCAACATGTTTAGTCATCAGGGAAATAAAAGACACAGGGATCACCCAATGACAGAGAAATGGAGGAGATCTACATGAACAACCTGGACATGAGTGTGAGTAATGAAGGGCAAGGTTCAAGGGAAAGAGAGCTTAGGGGAGCCGGAGATCCCACCTGGATCAAGAACAGAGAGGGAGAACAAGAAATAAGAGACTATGATAAATGAAGACCACATGAGAATAGGAAGAAGCAAAGTGCTAGAGAGGTCCCCAGAAAAGCACAAAGATACCTCCACAATAGACTACTGGCAATGGGTGAGATAAAGCCCAAACTGACCTACTCTGGTGATAGGAGAGCCAAACACCCTAATTATCATGCTAGAAATCTCATCCAATGACTGAGGGAACCGGATGCAGAGATCCATGGCCAGGCCCCAGGTGGAGCTTCAGGAGTCCACTTGGAGAGAAAGAAGAGGGTTTGTATGAGCGAGAATTGTTGAGACCAAGATTGAAAAAAGCACTGGGACAAATAGTCAAACTAATGGAAACACGTGATCTATGAACCAATAGCTGAGGAGCCCCTAACTGGATCAGAACCTCTGGATAAATGAGACAGTTGATTAGCTTGAACTGTTTGGGAGGCATCCAGGCAGTGGGACCGAGACCTGTCCTCAGTGAATGAGCTGGCTGTTTGGAACCTGGGGCTTATGCAGGGACACTTAGCTCAGCCTGGGAGGAGGGGAATGGACCTGCCTGGACTGAATCTACCAGGGTGAACTCAATCCCTAGGGGAGTATTTACCCTGGAGGAGATGGGAATGGGAGATGGGCTAGGGGGAAGGTGAGGAGTGGGGGAGTCTGGAGGGGGGAGAACAAGGGAATCCGTGGCTGATATGTAAAATTAAATTAAATTATAAAATAAAATTTAAAAAAGGAAAAAATAAAAAGAAAAGGGAAATTAAAATGAAAGCTAATTTGAGATTTCTTCTTACCTCAGTCAGAAGAGCCAAGATCAATAAAATAACCAGCTGCACATGCTGGTGAGGATGTGGGAAATAGGGAACATTTAATCATTGTTGGTGAGAGGGCAACCTGGTACAGCAACTATGAAAATCAGTGTGGTGATTTTTCAGAAAACTGAAAATCAATTAAAATAGCTTTAATCCTAATTCTAAATTCTAATATGTTGTTAATTTTTTCAAATGATGGTTTCCTTTTTTGTACAGAAGGTGGTTAGCTTCCTGAGGTCCCATTCACAAATCAATGGTCTCAATAGTCTGCTGTTGATGTCCTGTTTAGAAAGTCATTTTTGTGTCAATGTATTCAAGCCCATTCCCTAATTACTGTGTTTTAACAGATTCAGGCCATTTAGTCTTGCATGGAGGTCCATGATGCACTTGGAGTTGAGTTTTATGCAGGATGGTAAATATAAATCCATTCTCTGTCTTCTGCAACGTGGGCATCCAATATGACCAGCATCATTTGGTGAAAATGATGTTTTTTCTCCCGTGTGTATTTTTGATTTCTTTGTCAAAAATCAGGTGTCTTCTGTAGGTGTGTGGAGTTATGTCTGGGTCTTAAATTCTATTCCCATTGATCAATAGGTTTTCATGCCAGAAACACATTGTTTTATGTGCTTGTGTAGTACACCTGAAATCTGGGATGATGATGTCCTACCAGTCCTTTTCAGGATTTCTTCAGCTATCTTGATTTTTTATTCTGTATGATCATTAGGACTGCTTTTATGTCAACTTTATGAATTATTGTGTTTTAATTTTGATGGGGATTGGATTGAATCTTCATGCTGCTTTTGGTAGAATGACTATTTTTACAATATTAATCCTACTGATCCATGCGAATGAAAGATCTTTTCATTTTATGGTGTCTTCATCAATTTCTTCAATGTCTTAAAGCTTTTAATTATACAAGTCTTTCATTTGCTCTTTTAGTTTATCTCAAGTTATTTTTGTGGCTTTTGTGAAAGGTATGGTTTCCTCATTTCTTTCTCAGTATGGTTGCCATTTGTATACATAGAATATACTGATTTTTATATACTAATTCTGTGTACTTCTACTTATCTGAGACTATGTATCAGCTATAGACATTTCCTGGTAGAGTCTTAGGATCTTTCATGTATAAAATCATATGGTTTACAAATAAGAATATTTTAATTTCCTCCTTTCTCATTTGTATCCTCTTGATAGTAAATCCTCTTCCTAATTGTTCTTTCTAAGACATAATGTTTCTTTCTAACAAGGGAGGTTTTAGGAAATTTACAGTATATTTTGTTTTAAGTCTTTTTTAATGTGAAGAAAACAAAAGTAAGTATCCTATTACAAGTACATGCTTTGGAATGAATATAATTGTAATATATTTAAGCAATCATAATAATAAACAAATAGAAATAATAATAATAATAAGTTATCTCTTAAGGCTAATGAACTATCTAGCTACAAGTCTTAGCCCAAGTGACATGCCTGGTATTTTTGATTTTCTGTCTTTGTCTCTCTGTCTCTCTTGTCTCCCTGTATGTGCTTATGTGTGAGAGAGAGAGGGACCTTAAATAGAGTCATAAAATTGTTGAATAATTACACTTTCATGACTTTCATACCACTATCAAACTAATCAAACTAGTGGCCATGTCTTTTCATGCAAATCATCATTCAGTTTTTCAGAATTCACACCTATGTATGACTGATGTCTGCTTTTATTACTTAACAGAACTCACAGCAATTCCCAGCTTTATGAAAGCTAGCACATACAGAGAAAACTTCAAGATATGTACGAGTATGATTTATCTATAATTTATGATTCAAATATCTGGTGTTTTCAGTAATACAGTCTGGGTATCAAGTGTCAGAGGATCAATAGTATTGGCAATAGCCTGTAATATATGATGCATTATTTTACTGATCAATAGCTACAAAAGAAGTAACCCATTCATGGTTCTGGGATTTATATTTGTTAGGTTCTGAAGTCTAGTAGGGAATTAATCACCCCGTTATAGGATAACTCCATGTAAACTCTTTAGACATGTGACCTTAGGAAGCTTCTACAGTAATAACTTATTGTTACAGCCATAGATTATTGTACAGTTCACCTCTCATTTGAGAAGTTTCTATTTTTAGTAGACAGGGGCCAAAACAGATACCTACAACTGGTCAAGGAGCAGAGAATAAGAGCTATAGCTGTATCATACTCCATCCTTCCAAAGCTCAGAGATTGTTGCTAAAATGGGACCAAAATATTATAAGAGCCAGCGGCATGTCTACATGGACATAGTGTTTGCAGACACAGAAGGAATACTGACATGTGAACTCACAGCAGAAATGACAGCATGCCCAAGATCTGGAAATTTCAAGCCAAACAAATTTCTAGTAGAGAGAAAGTTTGTGAGGACGTAGTCTCAGCCTTACCTGAGGAGGTTTGGTGGTTGGTAGCTCTTGGGAAAGAGAGCCATTTTTTCTTTCTTTTATGTACTTATCTATTTATGTATGTATGTATGTATGTATGTATGTATGTATTTATTTATTTTACATACTGACCAGTTTCCCCTCCCTCCTCTCCTCTCATCCCCTTCCCCCACCTTCCTCCTCCCTCCCCCATCCACTCCATTCAAAAAGGTGCAGGCCTCACATGGAAGTCAACAGAGTATGGCACATTAATTTGAGGCAGTACCAAACTCCTCCCCCTGCATCAAGATTGGGCAAGGCAACCCAATTTAGAGGTTAAGTTGCCCAAAGCCAGCTCAAGTGCCAGGGGTAGGTCCTGATCCCACTGGTAAGAGCCCCACAAACAGACCAAGGTGCACATGTAGTTGGCCAAGTTTGGTCCCATGCAGGTTCAATGTTGGTCCAGAGTCAGGGAACTTCCATGAGCTCATATCAGCTGTCTCTATGGGTTCTCCTGTCATGACCTTGACCTCCATGGCTCATACCATCTCCCCCTTCCTCTCTTCAGCATTACTCCCAGAGCTCAACCCAGTACTTGGCTATGGATCTCTGCATCTGCTTCCATCTGTTACTGCATGAATGTTCTCTGATAACAATTAGGATATCCACCAATCTGATTAGAGGAGGAGACCAGTGCAGACATCCTTTCCACTGTTGCTAGAAGTCTCAGCTGGGGTCATCTTTATGGAATCCTGGGAGTTTCCTTGACACCAGGTTTCTCCCTAACCTCAAAAT
This sequence comes from Peromyscus maniculatus bairdii, assembly GCF_049852395.1. Lineage (NCBI taxonomy): Eukaryota > Metazoa > Chordata > Mammalia > Rodentia > Cricetidae > Peromyscus > Peromyscus maniculatus. Next base: position 51,423,909 of record NC_134861.1, read on the forward strand.
AACCTCCCACCAAGATATATCATTCATTATTTTCTGTGTTCATCCTGCCCCCAATCCACTTAAACTGATCTGTCATGTTCCCATACCTCTACCCACTCACCCCTTGTTTATCTAGGAGATCTCTTCTACTTCCCCTTCCCAGGGCAATTCTTGTTACTTAGATTTTCTGAAGCTGTTGATTGTTGCCTGGTTATCCTTTAAAATTCATCTTGCTGAGTGTGGTGGCACATGCCTTTAATCCCAGCACTCAGGAGACAGAAGGCAGACAGATCTCTGTGAGTTCCAGGCCGCCTAGTCTACAAAACAAGTGTTTCAGTATGGGCTCCAAAGCTACACAGAGAAAACCATAAATAAATAAATAAATAAATAAATAGGTAGGTAGATAGATAAATGATAGACAGATAAATAAATAAATAATAAATAAATAAATAAAAATAAAATTCATCCTGAGTGAGATAACCCAGACCCAGAAAGACAAATATGGTATGTACTCACTCATAAGTGGATATTAGCTGTAAAATAAAGGACAGTCAGTTTTCTTAAAGAGAGTGATTCCTGGTTTTAGGAGGAGTTTTTTGTAGGAACCATGAGTCAACTCCCTCCTGCCATCCACTCCCAAATAACCACACAGAGACTTAATATTAATCATAAATATTTACTCGATAGCTTAGACTTGTTTCAACTTGGTTTTATAGCTTAAATTAACCGATTTCTATTTAACTAGCTTTTATAACTTAAATTAACCCATTTCTATTTATTTAATTGCTGCCATGTGACTCATGTCTTGTTACCTCATTTGGTACATTACCTGCTTCTCCTCATCTGTCTGGCAATCTCCCTAGACTTCACCCTTCTTCTTCCCCAGAGTCTGCCTAGTCTGTGTCTCCTGCCCACCTATAGGCCAGTCAGCTCTTTATTAACCAATGAGAGTAATACATAGTTACAGTGTACAAAGATTGTTCCACAACACTTAGTTTTCCCTGATACAAATCCACACATACAAGATTATATGGGAAGTAAACATTGGAGTTTGTGGCTTTTAAAAAAAAGATAGCAAGGGAGCAGGTGAATTTGACAGGGGTTATGGGAGGGCTGAATATGATCAAAGTACATTGTACAGAATTTTCAAATAATGAGAATTTGCAAAAATAATTTCAAAACACCAAGTAGAAAAGGATCTGATGATTCAGGATGAATATCCTATAATTGTTTGAAGGTGGGTCAAGTCCTAAATATTTAAAATTTCAAGTTTGAGATGCTAGAGATGATTCTACAGTTAAGAGAAGTTGTTCTTGCAGGGGACCCAGATTTGATTCTGAGCACCCACATTGCATCTCAAATGTATTTGTTACTCCATTTCCAGGGAATCAAATAACTCTTCCAGTTCCAGGGACTTCATGTAATGGATAAACAGACATACCCGCAGGCAACCCCCCCCCACACACACACATAAACAAATCTTAAAATGGATGAAATAAAATTTCTAGTTTATTTTGCACATATCCCATTCTTCCAATAGTATGATCAATTATTTACTCAAAAAAAATATTTTACAAGACTGTTTTGGGGGTTAAGTAATGCAAAGGCATACATTAGTCAACATGTGGTTGCTAGATTTTCTTTAATCAAACATCATGATGTTTGGACAGGTTCCTGAAAACACAGCATAGTACTAGAAAGTGCTATATGCTACCTGATAAGAAAAGTAATGAAAAGTCTTACCCTTATGAGCTACAATAACAACTACCCTAAAAAATATATGTCTTTTTTTGTTTTGTTTTGTTTTGTTTTTCGAGACAGGGTTTTTCTGTGTAGCTTTGTGCCTTTCCTGGATCTCGCTCTATAGACCAGGCTGGCCTCCAACTCACGAAGATCCACCTGGCTCTGCCTCCCGAGTGCTGGGATTAATAGGCGTGAGCTTGAACAATAGTGGCAAAAATGTTATTGGAAAAACAAAGCACCTTCTGATTGTATTTAAGACCTACCTCAAAAGAGAGACAACTCATGCCAGGTACTGTTAACTGGGTTAAAAAAAAATGGCTAATTCAGCCATAGGCCCTAGGGGAGAAATTAATGCTATTAATCTCTAAATAGACATACTAATAAATTGCCTCATAAGTTCTTGCCTTAATACTTACAGATTAATTAGTCTTTCAACCCTCCTTAGAAAAGCTTCATTTATAATAGATAGTGGTTTTTACAGAGACTTACAACCAGCCAATATGTAGCAAACAAGAGACTATGGAATTCTGAGCTCTAAATGGGATATCTCTACCACAGTCTCTCCCAACAAGGCTCGGGGAACAGCACAGAAAAAAGGAGCAGAAGGAATTCAACAAGCAGAGTCCATGCACACTGGCAGCAAAGCACTATTTATTCTATAGCAGGCATGGACCGTACAGTAACTCAGCAGCTATTACTTCATGCACAATACTGGCATCAGATTAGGCCAGACACAACACTTCTATGGATGGCTCAGAGGCTCCTAAAGTCCTACCGATAGTCCAGGAGGCGTTTCCCACTGATGGCCGCTGGGAAAGAAAGAGAAAGAGTCAGTCTTCTTCAAAGGTATAACCTTTCCCCAGTAGACAGTCCTACACCTATGGACACAAAGGTAGCACAAAGTGGACTCAGGGGTATTTATGAAAAGACCAGATGAAGTTGGGGTAGTACGGTGATGGGATAAACACAAGGGAGTGATTGAAGGTAATTGGGGATGAATTTTATCTAAACACATTATATAGATATGTAAAAATCTCAAACAAAAAGAAAAGGGAAAATTAAGGAATATATACTCTGAATGTGTGTTGGTGAAGTTATTAGATCTGAAGTATTCATAATTGTTTTCTTTCCTTTTTGATCAACTTCTTTTTAATCGTGTATTTTCTTTTTTATGGAAAAATAGTTTCATATGCACAATTAGGCTTTTAAAGTGATATTCTCTTTAGCTCTGTTAAGGGGAAAGTTTCTAGGCAATTGAATGGGGAAATAACTTTCTATTATTCATGAGAGAAAATTGTATTTTATAGGACTTGCTATTGTTCATAATTTGAAGATCTTTCTAACATCAATTTTCAAAAAGTTTTAACTATTAGGCCACTGCAAAGGACAGCAGTCATGTTCAGAAGTTGAGGCATTGGAAACCTTATGCTACTTATACACAGTTATGTCACACAATTTTGTTGGTGAAAAACAATATAAAACAAAACATTGACTCTATTGGGGCTCATTAATATACTAATATTCCAGATTATCTGTTTATGACACAATCATGAAATTAATGGTGAATCAAAAATATCTTTCTTTCAGACAGGTATAGTGCATTTAGCAAACCATAACACTCAATAGTAACATGACACTGTATTTGTTGCCCATTGTGAGAATTATGCATAAATATTGACACATATACATGCGTTCAGAAAAAATTAAGTCTTTAGCAAATCATCTAGGTCTACTTCACTCTATTCAGGGCTCACAGACATGACAGCAGAGTGGATGGAAAGAATATAAAAGCTGGGGAATAAGGAAGATACCGAGGAATTGTAGTCTTCTAGATATGACACAGCTTTTGTAAACACCAGTTCATATTGTGGATATTTTCTTGAATAAGACCTGCACATCCTAGCTGTAGTGGAGATGCTGCTGCTAGTTGGTGGCTACTTAGAAAGATTGTGGCTGCTGGTAGGTTGCCTATGCCCCAATAGATCTCTATAGAGAATTCTCTGTTTAGATCTAAACCCCATTTATAAATTGGATTATTTGGGTTTTTTTTATATCCAATTTTTGAGTTCTTTATATAATTTGGATGTCAATCTGTGGTAATATATTGTGCACCACAAGAAAACATCTGGGGATTAGAGGGCAGAGACAGCCACTAGATTAGACATAGAGGCCAGACAGTAGTGGCACATATCTTTGATCCTGTCACTCAGGAGGCAGAGATCCATCTGGACCTCTGTGAGTTCAAGGCCACACTGGGCTACATGAGAGAAACAGAACCAGGTAGTGGTGGCACACATCTTTAATCCCAGCACTTGAGATCTTGGGAAGCATACATACCTTTAATCCCAGGGAGTGATATTTGGGTAATATATAAGGTGTGAGGAAACAGGACCTTAGTCCCTTGAGGCTGAGGATTTCATAGAGGTAAGAATGTGCCTGGCTTGTTCTTTTTCTCTGATCTTTCAGCTTTCACCCCAAAATCTGTCTCTGGGTTTTTCTATTAATAAGACCATTAAGCAATTAGTGTTACATTAATCCTTGATCATATGTGTAGTTGGTAAAAATCTTTTCTAATTCTATAAGCTTCTACTTTGTCTGAATGACAGTGTTCTTAGCCTTAGAGAAGCTTTTCGTTTTCATGAGAACCAATTTATTAATTTTTGATCTTAGTGACTGCACTATCAATGTTCTTTGCAGAAAGTCTCCTGTGCCAATGAGTTCAAGGCTACTTCACACTTTCTCTTCTTTCAGACTCAGTGTAACTGGTTTGATGTTGAGATCTTTGTGCAGGGTGATAAGTATGAATCTATTTGTATTCTTCTACATGCAGACTTAATGTAGGTGGTCTAAATCATGGAGGAGAGATAGGAAGATACGCTGTAGTTGATTTTGGAATTACAGAGTTTTATTTTTTTTAAGTATGATACATATCTATGGTTGGTATTTGCATTTCACATCAGAAGATGGATGAAAAAATGTGTATAGTCACATGTCTATTATTACAAAATAGGAACATGAGTACTTGCACATTCCTTCTGTTTTGTTAAAGTGCTATTATCTGTGCCAGCGATGTGAACTGCCTTTGTAATGTTAAAATTTTAAAATCAAAGTTGACAAAACACATTATCAAGAGGGTAAAAAAAAAGAATCCAAAGAGTAGAAAATGTGTGTAAATCATACACCTGACAAGACATAAAGAAGCAGAATATATAAAGTATTCACAAAATTCAGCAGCAAGGAAACCTTTCAAAGCTGAGCAAATGACTGAACTAGACATTTCTTCAAACAAGTTATAAATACAGCCAAACAAGCACATCCTAATTCTTGATACCATTAAGTATAAGGGAACTGAAAATCAAAATTTTAAGTCATTTTTAGGACATCTTTTTCTGGTCATGACATAGCCATTATACTCAAGAAATCACTGCAGCCAATATTTTATGCATAACATATATAAACTGGGTCTCTCACCATTTTATCATGGATGGGAGAGAGGCCCATGATAAAACCATCAACCCTTAGATGTTCCACTTACTAGAAGTATTATTGTCAGTTTATGGCTGTTGGACAGGGAGTGTCAGTATCTTCTGTATTATAGGCACTAACTGTTTTGCCTTACTTAAGCTTGGTCATGACATTGTAATGAAACCCATTGGATCATTCACAAAAATAGGCATGAAAGCAGGAAGGACACTGATTAAAAATGGTTTCAGTCATGAGGGATGGGATAAAAATTGAGAATGACAGTGATTAACATCCATTATATAAACATCTTAAACTATAAAGCAAAAAATCTGCCTTGAGTACCAATTACCATATGATCCCTATTGCTGCCTGGCACTTAGTTTGTAAATTTGGATGTATGGAAAGATGACCACGTGAAAGAATGTAATTTCTAATTACTCATCTGAAGATAATGTGGTAATCATCTCTCACTGTAGTTTGTAAATTTGGATGTATGGAAAGATGACCACGTGAAAGAATGTAATTTCAAATTACTCATCTGAAGATAATGTGGTAATCATCTCTCACTGTTATGGAAGAGAGTTTCAAAACTGGAAAAGGGGAAATCTAGTATATACATTGTGATAATGAATTTGAGTTTTGGATTTTGTGTGTGTGTGTGTGTGTGTGTGTGTGTGTGTGTGTGTGTGTGTGTATTCACAGTATATTTCTAGTATATGTTTATGTGGGGAAGGGGAAATATATATATATATATATACATATACATATACATATATATACATATATATATTGGCAAAAAGAAAGCTAGCCATGGGAAGCTCAAATAATCATGGAAATCTGATAAAAAAGTCAATTTATAGAGTTTACTTTTAAATATTGAGGATATTTAAGCATCAATGTAAATAATAAAGACTGAGGTATAAGTCATGGAATAAAATAATATACCACATGATTGTATGGACAAATTCTAAATTAATGAATAATTAAGCCTGTCATAATAGTAAAACTCCAAATAACAAGTGTAACAGGAAAAAACATACTTAGGTGTCACCAGGCTGGCATGTTAACCAGGAACAGGGTAATTATATTAATTAGAATATCTTTTCTTGAGCTACTTATTTATTTTAAAAGGAAAAATGTTTTCTGCCATATTGACAAATATGGATTATACCAACTGAACAAAAAAACCAACAATAACTCTAGTATTAACAAAATTTGGAACAGACAATATCATGCCCCTTAAGATACTCTGAGGGAGTTACTAACCACAGTAAAGGTGATTGCAAAGAGTCACCAGCCAGGCAGAAATGGGTCACCTTATAGAACAGACAACCTATCCTCTTAAAACAGTGGTTTTCAACCTGGGGGTCACGACCTCTTTTTGGGTTGGATGATCCTTTCACAGGGGTTATCTAAGACCATCAGAAAACACATATTTACATTATGATTCATAACAGTAGCAAAATTACAGTTATGAAGTAGCAACAAAATAATTTTATGGGTAGGGGTCACGACAACATGAGGAACTGTGTTCAAGTGTCTCAGCATTAGGAAGGTTCAGAAGCACTGATTTAAAAAATGGAAAATAATAAATAACAATTGAGACACAATATATTATGTACATTCAGTATGTTCATCTGTGGGTTTAATTCTGGAAATGCAAGCAAAAAAGCTGTATGAGACATTCACTATCATAAATGTTAGTTATTGCTGAATATTATTTAGGAGAAAATGTTTCCTTGATTTTTAAAAACTCAACTACATTTTGTAGAACATGCTTTTTCTTAAAAAAAATAAAACTAAATTGTTTAGGAATAGTGAGGCAAAATGTGTCTTAAATTATCAAGTGATTCAGGAAAAACATAGTAAGTCATAAATGAGACTTTCCATGAAGGTCAGCCCCCTGATTTCACTTTTCCACACAAGCCTCCTTCCTCACTCTGCTTTCCAAATGTCTGTACAGTGGTACACAGAAACAGAGTTTTCTCCAGAAACAAAAGCAGAAATGGGTAAGCATTGAAAGATATATCTTGAAACAACTGTATTTTGCTGTCTTCACGATAGAAGGTCAAACCACCATTGCTTCATGTCCTTACTCCACTGACCAAGAATGTGGTCCATCAGTAATGTTCATGAGTTTCCCATTATGTTCAATCATTTTCCCTCTGAAGTGTTGTCTTCCCTGGGTTTTCTCTCTCATTTCTTAAAAATTCACAAAAAATATTCTGTATATATATATATATATATATATATATATATCACTTTTCAGTGAAATTATAACTCATTTTTGCTTTCAAAAATAGATTTGCTTCATCTCATTGGGGCTTCTTTAAGCAACTTTTACATTATAAGAAAAACAAAATATATTTTAACTAATTAATTGTGTGTGTGTGTATGTGTGTACATGTGCATGTGTGCACACACATGTAGGCAGATGAATCGTGAGACCAGTAGAGACCAGAAGAGCGAGAAGAGCATATCAGAACCCCTGGAACTGTAATTACAGGTGGTTGTGAGCTGCCTGACTCAGGGCCTGGGAAGCAAACTCAAGGGCTCTCTCTATAAGGGCATTACACACTCTGTGATAATTACTTTTTTGTGTGTCAAATTGACACAAGCTAGAGTTACCTGGAAAGAGGCAACCTCAGTTGGTGAATTGTCTCTGTACGATTGACCTGTGGGATGTCTGTGGGGAATTTTCTTAATGATTGAAGTGGAAGGTCCAGCCCTCTGTGGGCAACAACACTCCTGGGCTGGTCATCCTGCCCAGAAACCCAAACAAACCATGAAAAGCAAGCCAAGCAGCAAGCAGCATTCCTCAGCGGCGTTTGCTTCTACTTCAACCTCAACTCCCTTGAGCTTCTGCTTTAGCATCCCTCAGAGATAGACTGTAAGGTATAAGGTGGAGTAAATTCCTCCCCCTCCATGTTTGGTTATGACCTTTAGCACAGCAGCAGAAAGCAGACGGGAAGGAAACTAGGACATACTCATAACCCATAAGCCATCCCTCAAGGCCTGAAATGCAGTATCTTTATTAAGTCGAGAGCATGCCTTTTCCATTCATATTTAATCTTCAGTCAATAGTTTTGACTCCCCTTTTAATTCATTTATTCTGAACTTAGTGAATTATTCTGTTGGCCCAGATCATTCATACTATTTGGCGAGTATGTCTTGACTAAACAATTCTCACAGATGTGACATCCACTGAAAACTAAGATCTTTAACCTATTCATACTTCAAGTGACTTTTAAGTTTTCAAACTGTTTCCATTAATTATTTATCATTTTGTTACTTGTCCATCTTTGTGACAAATATTTCATAGTTAATTAATCCTTTAAAATGCTTATATTTTACCAGAAAATTTTACTGATAAAACAAATCTAGGCTCACAGAAGTTAGCAAATTACAGAAGCACACAAAACCAATAAAGACAAATTAATTTATTTATTGTTTTTGCTTTCTAATAAACTAAACTTAAAAAAGAGGAAATAAATCCATTTGTATAAGGATAAAAAGCTGTTAAAGGATAATATACTATTAAAAACAAAACAGAGTATTGAAACTATAATGATAAAAGAGAACATGACAAGTACTTGCCATGATCCCTCATGTCTATTTCTTTTTTTTAAACATAATTGATTTTTTATTTTATAATTTAATTTAATTTTACATATCAGCCACAGATTGCCCTGTCTTCACAAATGCAGAGATCCATGGCCAGGCCCCAGGTGGAGCTCTGGGAATCCAATCAGTGAGAAAGAGGAAGGATTGTATAAGCAAGAATTGTTGAGACCATGATTGGAAAAAGCACAGGGACAAATAGCCAAACTAGTGGAAAAGCATGAACAATAGCTGTGAATCAATAGCTGAGGAGCCCCCGACTGGATCAGGCCCTCTGGATAAGTGAGACAGTTGATTAGCTTGAACTGTCTGGGAGGCCCCCAGGCAGTGGGAACTGGACCTGTCCTCAGTGCATGAACTGGCTGTTTGGAACCTGGGGCCTATGTAGGGACACTTGGCTCAGCCTGGTTGAAGGGAGGAGGGGACCTGCCTGGAATGAATCCACCAGGCTGAGCTGAATCCCCAGGGGAGTCCTTGCCCTGGAGGAGATGGGAATTGGGGGTGGGTTGTGGGGGGTGCTGTGGATATCATTCTATGTAAATAAAACACTGATGGCCAGTGACCAGGCAGGAAGTAGGTGGCCAGGCAGGAAGTAGGTGGGACAAGGAGAGAGGAGAATTCTGGGAAGCAGAAGGCTGAGGCAGAGAGACACTGCAGCCACCGCCATGACCATCAGCATGTGAAGACACCAGTAAGCCACCAGCCATGTGGCAAGGTATAGATTTATAGAAATGGATTAATTTAAGCTATAAGAACAGTTAGCAAGAAGCCTGCCAGGGCCATACAGTTTGTAAGCAATATAAGTCTCTGTGTTTACTTGGTTGGGTCTGAGCGGTTATGGGACTGGCGGGTGACAGAGATTTGTCCTGACTATGGGCAAGGCAGGAAAACTCTAGCTGCAGGGGGGGACGGGGGTGGGGAGGTGGCGGGAGGAGGGAGGACAGGGGAACTTTCATGTCTGTTTCATTTCCCACTTCCTCATCATTTTACAGACAAGTTATTTGCAGGACATCATGAAATTTATGAAACAGGATTTATATATGATGTTCTAGTTTTGTGCTTTAAAACCTTTATCATTTTATTTTTAGATGCCTGAATATGCGCCATTTCTGAGTGTAGATATACCAAAGTTATTTAATCCCTCTGGCAAGGCGTCTTGGTTGATTTCATATTTATAACATTATAAATGGAGTGCTATAAATTTCAAGTAGCGTCCAGTGAAGACAAAAAAAATTAAATAATTGGATAATGCATAGATGTATACATTCTGAATTAAATGGTGAAACTTTTGTGAAGCTGTTAATCATTTCCAAAATGGAGTTTTCACTCTAGAATCATTAACTCTCCTCTCTCCTATTTACTTTATTTTATCGACTCTTAACCATTTTCCCCAATATTTCTGCTCTTCTTTTGTTACACTAAAATTCTATTCTCCTTTAATTTTTTTTTTATTTTGTTGCAATAATGCTATTTTTAAAGCCATTTCTCAATCTCTGAAAGGGAATATCTTCAGTATTGCTGACGATAACACACATCTTGGCTTCAGAATCTCAATCCTAGTCTGACCAAAATTTACCTTTTCCTAGCTAGCTTCCATTGTCCCTAAAAAAGTATATGTTAGCAACTGGGTAAGGGGAAAAGGCATCAGTTGTCTTACTAGCACTGGACATGAGCTAAGACACATCTATTGTAGTCAAAATGTTTTTACTGGACAATAGTAGCACAATCTTTATTGGGCTAACTAGCTGCTTTCTGACTGCATTTTTGCTCCACAGTAGGTAATTCCATTATTTATGCTTTATTCCTGGTCAAAAGCCCATGGCTGTAGAGGTCCTATGTCTTTGAGTAAAATTTGTTGTTGCTATTTTCCTAAATGGTCCTGGTGTTAACTTGCCTTATACACTTTCATGATTGAATCCATAAGAGTGGGTCACTCTCAACATTTGTCAGAGAAGCTTCTTTTTTTACTGGAGAGTAGTCAATGGAGAGATACATAATTAGTTAAATTGCCCAGAATTAGAAACTTAGAGATCTTCCTTAAGTGGAATATCTATGTTAACGACATCATTACGAAGGCTCAGCAAACAAAGATGGAAAAAGAGTGCTGTGAAATACTTTCTTCTGGATTTTGCAGCTAGGAATATCATCTGTAGTTACCTACCTAAGACCAACACAAAATCAAAACCAAAATTCTAGGGTATATGGGATAGATGCTTTCCAGGTCTTATCCTATACCAAAGAGCTATTAACAGTGGATAGTTTTGGGGGGAGTAAGAATGATTAGTTATTGAGGATATGGTTTTTGTAAGTTTCCAATGCTACAATGGGTATCTCCACAATCATGTCAAAGAGACATCACTGATGAGACTCAGAGAATTATTAAAACAAAATAAAACAGAACAAAAGAATGAAATTTAGCTGGAGGGATTGTTGAAGTGTAGAAGGGGAATTTTGAGGGGAAATGGGCAGCTGTCATAATATTTCATTGTATAGATGTATGGCATTCTCAAAAATAAGAAAAACTGAATGAAGCAAGTAAATAGTTATTACCAACATTATTAACAGCAGAACAGAAAAAAAAAACATGAGAATGAGGAACAAAAACAAGGAAGAATTTTATGTCCTCTGTTCCTTGAAAGTCCACATTATTTCCCTCTTGGACTCTCATGCATAGTAACCTAATATAGGTCTCTAATATAATTTGCTTTCCTTAATACAGAGTTCAGTTTCCCAAACTCCAAATTCTCTTGCTTCTATCACATCACTGAGTTGTTTTACTGAGACTGAGCTACTGACTTCAAACAAAATAAAGTGTCTTGAATAAAGCTTTTTCCATCACTTATGAATGCATGTTCTGTGTATGTATGTATGTGTGTGTGTGTGTGTGTGTGTGTGTATGTGTGTGTGTGTACAAGAAACAGCAAACCACTGGGTACTTTCTAACATCCTGGATCATCAATAACCCTGTAAACCGAGAAACATGGACATCCACTGGTGACACATTTGTACATACTGCAGAGAAGTCTTTATTTCGTACTCACAGCACTTATAAGAAATTATCGTATGAAATAGGATCTAATAAAGCAAGAAAATGTCTGGTGTGGAGTGTTTCATTATAATTGGTACTATAACACAGATTAATATGTGTCACATTAAAATTTAAATCTTCAGAAATAAAATATAGCAAACGGAATAATTTTTAATAAACTGTTGATTAAAAATGTTCTTCAAGATGACACATATTAAAAGTATAACTACTCTAATAAACTTAAATTATGAATTTTCACTTTGTAGAGAATTTCTGATTTTTCAACTACATAACTTAGTTTTGTACTTATCTACATTTTTTTCCCTTATTTATATCTTCAGGATGTTAATATTGGTTGCAACACTAACCTGCATTCTTTTTCTTCTACCATTTTTATTCTACCTCCATCTAAAGAGAACCATTCATTCTATAAGAAGTTTGAAGAACAGAATGTAGTAGATCCTTCAGAATGTTTGCCAGGAATTTTAAAAGAAAAATATTTTTCATAAGGGTTTACAAAAGCCAATTTTCCAATTTTTGTTGAACCAGATAAAATTTTTTTCTGACCCACTGTGAGACACTAAATTTTCTAGACTTATAAAAACATGTCTTTCAGTGCATACATATTTACACCTATCAAGGTACTGGTTAGAAGCTCAAGTTCCGCAGGTCAGTTCTGATTTGATATGATCAAAATACATGATGACTAGAAAAAAGCAATCCTCACACGTCTTATAAACTCTGTAGGTTTCTCTAATGTGTGGGAAGTATGGGGACACACTGCCCTAAAGTATCAGTCTATTCTTTTTGCTTCATGTCTTCCCTTCACTCCATCTTTCAGATTCACATCAAGAAAAATATAATTCTGTATGTGCAAGTGTATGCCTACACTGTGTCATTAGTTACCAATTCCTCATTCAATGAAAGGTGTCTGCCAGTCAAGTATAAAGAGGCTAGCATAGCAGAGTATTTTATTTCACTTCATTTTAAATGATAACTTTCTTCAGTTATAATGTTGACATATTTAAATGGAAAATAATGGAATACAAATCTAAACAATTGTCTTTAAAAAATATTATAAATATTATAAGGTTATATTGAAAACGTTTGTAGAAGCATTTTCTGAAATATTATGAGCCAGGTTTGTAAGATGGGAATAATTTCCTATTAGATATATGTAGTGGGGTACTTGTACCACATTTGACTTAGGGGTACCAGTCCCTAGGGCGTGGCTTCTTGGCTATCTTAAGACCTGAGAAGCAAGTTGTGGGGCACTCCTCCAGCATGCACTTGGATGGTGAAGAGCAGGCCAGGTGGGGTGAAACAGCATGCAACCTGCTCTCAGCCTTCCAGGGACTCTGCTACTGAAATTGTCATGTCCCATATCAGTGAGTTGATACCCCATATAATGCCTTAATAAATAGATTCATTATCGGTTTCTGTGGATTTCAATTCCTACATTAGATGTATTCACAATTCTCTTATTTCCTCCTGGCTTTGCTCTCTGACTCCAAGCAAGCTTTATTGTCAGAATGAGATCAAAATATCACATAGCAGTAGATTGTTTTTGGTAGGATGGTAACTTTCAGTAAAAATAATCCTTTTCATTGATGAGCATGGAAAATCTTTCCATCTTCTGATACCTTCTTGACCTTCTTATGTCAAGGTCTTAAATTTATTCATATATGTCTTTCACTTGCTTGATTAGAGTTATCCCAAGATATTTTATATTATTGGAGGCTATTGTGAAAGGCATTCTTTTCTTGATTTCTTTCTCAGTCTGTCATTTTTATATAGGAAGGGTACTTTTTTTTTGAGTTAATTTTGTATCCAGTTATTATACTGAAAGTGCTTATCATCTGTGGGAGTTTCCTAGAGAAATTTTTAGGGTCACTTGTCTATGTTATATCATCTACAAATAAAGAAAATTTGATTTCTTGTTTCTAATTTGTATCCCATTGATCTCCTTAAGTTGTCTTACTTCTTTAGGAAAGACTTCATATGTTATATTGAATAATCATGGAGAAGGTAGACAACCTTGTCTTGTTCATGATTCTAATGGAATTTCTTTGAATTCTCTATTTAATTTGATGTAGGCTACACAATTTGTAAATTGCCTTTTATTATGTTGTGATATGTCCTTTTTTTTTTTTTTTTTTTTTTTTTGGTTTTTCGAGACAGGGTTTCTCTGTGTAGCTTTGCGCTTTTCCTGGGACTCACTTGGTAGTCCAGGCTGGCCTCGAACTCACAGAGATCCACCTGGCTCTGCCTCCCGAGTGCTGGGATTAAAGGCGTGCGCCACCACCGCCCAGCAAATGACTTATTTGTTTTTATTTTATATGAGTTGGTGTTTTGCCTACCTACACATCTGTGTAAGGGTGTCAGATCCCCTGGATATGTCCTTTTTAATCCCTAATCTTCTCAGGATGTTTATCATGCATAGGTGTTGGAATTTTGTTAAAGGCCTTTTCTACATCGAATGATTTGCTCATGTGGATTTTATTTTTCAATTAGTTTGACTAATTGAATATCATTAGATGACATTTACTGATTTTTTTTTCATCTCTGGGATTAAGCCTACTTGGTCATAGTATTATATTTTCGGTGTTTTCTTAGATATTGTTTGCAAGTACTTTATTGACAGTTTTTTGCATCTCTGTTCATAAAAGAAAAGGTCTATAATTCTTTCTTTATTGGGATTTATGGGATTTGGGTATCCTGGTAACTGTGGCCTTGTAAAAAAAATGGATGATCTTCCTTCTTTTTGTATTTTGTGGAATAATTTGAGGAGTGTTGACATTAATTCTCCTCAAAATTCTGATGTAATTTGTGCTAAAACCATCTAGCCCAGGTGTTCCTTATGTTGACAAATTTCTAATTACTGTGTTTATTTCTTTAGGGTTATATATCTGTTTAAATTGCTTATTTAATCTTGATTTAACTTTGGTTAGTAACATATATTGAGAAAATTATCCATTTCATTTAGATTTTCTAATTTTCTGAAGTAAAGTCTTTTTTAATGTCCTTATGATTCTCTATATTTTCTCATCATTTCTTGGTATATTCCCCTTTTCATCTCTAATTTTGTTAGTTTGGATAGTCACTATATACTTTTTAGTTATTCTGGTTAAGAGTTTGACAATGTTACTGATTTTATTATTATTATTATTATTTTTACAAAGAACTAACTCTTTGTTTCATTGATTCTTTGCACAGCTTTTCCATTTGTTTGTTTATATTTTATTGACTTCAGTTCTAAGTTTGATTATTTATTTCCATCTAATTTTGGGGTGTAATTTTTTTCTTTTATTCTGGAGCTTTCAAGTGCAATTTTTTTCTTTTATTCTGGAGCTTTCAATGCTAGTATGAGCTCTCTGTCTGTCTGTCTGTCTTTTTATGTAGACAGTGTTAGGAACTTGCTTCTTTAATCAGCCTTCATTGCATCATATTAGTTTTGGTATGTTGTGTATTCATTTTCATTTAATTATAGAAAGTCTTTATTTTTTTTTCTTTGTTTCCATCTTAGCCTGTTTTTCACTCAGTAGAGAGTTATTCAGTGTCTGTGGGTTTGTAAGCTTATTGTCATCCTGTTGCTATTGTTAGGAAGCTTCAATCCATGTACAAATATGTTGTCAATTTTGTGTACAATTTTGTACAATCTGATGGGGGAATGTCTTTCTATATGCTATAAATGTGTGTTGCTCTGATTGGCTGATAAATAAAATGCTGACTGGCCAGTAGCCAGGCAGGAAATTTAGGCTGGATAATCAGATGAATAGAATTCTGGGAAGAGGAAGACTGAGTCAGGAGTCACCAGCCAAACACAGAGGAAGCAATATGTGAAGGCAGAACTAAGAAAAGATACCAATCCATATGGCTAAACACAAATAAGAATTATGGGTTAATTTAAGTGTAAGAGCTAGTCAATAATAAGCCTGAGCTAATGACTAACCAGTTATAATTAATATAAGCTTCTTCGTAATTATTTTATAAGCAGCTGATGGAACATGAGGCTGGGCAGGACACAGAAAAACTTCCAGCTACAACAATCCATGTACAAATATGTGGTCAATTTTGGATAAGTTCCATGAGGTTCTGATAAGAATGTATATTCTTTTGTGTTTGGGTGAAATATTCTTTAAATATTTGTTAGGTACATTGGGTTTATAAGATCAGTTAGCTCCATGATTTCTGTTTAGATTTTGTGTGGATGATCTGTAAATTGGAGAGAGGGGGTATTGAAATCTCCTGCAATCAGGGTGTGGCCATCAATATGTGATTAATATGTTAGAAGTATGCTTTATTTTGTTTTCATTAACATGGGTATCCTTGAGTTTGGTACTTAGATGTTAATTAGGAATTGAAATCTCCTCTTGGTAGATTTTCCCTTTGATGAATATGTAATGTATTTCCATATCTCCTCTGATTTGCTTTTGTTTGAAGTCTTCTCTTTTTTTGTCAGATATTAATATGGGCTATACCAGCTTGCTTCTTAAATCCATTTGCTTGGAATGCTTTTTCTAACCCATTACCCTGAGATGATGTCCATTCTTGATGTTTAAGGTTTGTTTCTTGAATGCGACAGAGTGATGGATCCCATTTTCACACCCATTCTATTAGTCTGTGTCTTTTTATTGAAAAAATGAGACCATTGATGCTGATGGATATCAATGACCAGATATTCTGATTCCTGTTATTTTGTGGTTTTTGTTGTTGTTATTGTTGTTGTTGTTCTGGCGGTGGTGGTGGTGGTGGTGGTGGTGGTGGTGGTGGTGAGGTGTCTGTGTTTCCCTTATTTTGATTTGCCAATCTGGGATTATTTATTCTTTGTGTTTCCTGGGTGTGGTCAGTCTTTTTAGATTGGTGTTTTCCTTTTAGCATTCATGTACAGCAGATAATACAACATTACTCCTCCAACCTTCATACCCCTTACTGATCCCATACCCCAACCTAAGCAGGCATTCCCAGGGATCCCTCCAGTCATACCTACTGGAGAAGCAAGTAGGCCAGAGTGCTGCTAGGTGAACTTTTAGATATTCACATTCCCTTCTCTCCTCCAAATCCAACTCCTCTGTCTCATTCCCAGCTCTGCAGCAGACTATATATTGTGGCCTCTTCTCATTCTATGACCCAGTTCACATAAGACTAATCATATCATTATGGAATATCTTTTTTCCTCTCTCCTTTGGATCCCATTGTCCTACCCAGTCCATTCTCATATCAGATCCGCATACCTAGAAACATATTTAACCAGGCACCCCCAGTGGCTACATCTAGCAGGATCCCAGAATTTCCTACCAAGCAACACATAACCATGGCAATTTCCTAATAGAAATAGGAATAGAAATCAAGGAACAAAACATATACTCAAGCATAGTACAAGCACAGTACATAGACAAGCACAGATCAACACCTCGATTACAATTGTCCCAAACCTAGATTCTATTTGTTTTATACTATTCTTGATTATTTGTTTTGTTTTATCTTATTATACTATATTTCATTTTATTATTATCAATTTATTCCTGTTTGTTTTCTAAGAAAAGATAGAAAGGTGGGTGGATCCACATAGGAGCTAGGGTGTGGAGGAACCTGGTAGAGTATATGGAGAAGAATCTATGGTCAGAATATATGGTATAAAATATAGTTTTAATAAAATAAGAAAAGTAAAGACTTAAAAACATTCTCATCTAAATTAGAATTGCATTGTTTAAAGTCTAAATAAATTATAACTCTTGTATGAATTGTGAAATGAAGCCATCAGACTTCTCAGGAGCAGATGTCATGTCACCAAGTACCTTTACTGAGCGAACTATTTTCTTGACCCATCTGCAATATTCATGAACAAAAATATATATATTTGAAGATTTATTCTAGATATTTATATGATATTTTTCATTGTGTTTCAATTTTTATTTGTTTGTCAAGTTTGGAGAAATTTGAGCTGCAAAACAAACAAAAAATGAAACACTATTAAATTAAAACCAAAGCCATGAAATGAATTTCCATCACTTTATACTGATAAAAATTACTAGATAAGTAAGAACAAACATTTAAAAGTTATATTTAGAAAAATTTGAAATACTGCTTGTATATTTTCATGTTTAATTTGTGTATTGATCAACAAAACCATGAAGCACCCAGGGATTTGATGAACAATTGATTATTTTGGGTGTGTGTCAAGTTTGCTTCTGAGTGGCATTAACATTTTAATCTGGAGCTTGCTTCAAGTAAACTATCTTCTCCAGTATGACTGGGACTCAACAAGTCCAGGGAAAGTTAAAGCAAAATTCATGTCACACACTAGGACACCAAAGTTTACCTGGCTGGAAGCACAAAACCTCCTATTCAACAGAGAAAAAAAAGATAAACTAGTAAATGTTATTCATAACATAAGTTTATCACTCAAAAATACTTTTTTTCATTCACACCCTTAATATTTTTACACTGAGTAGTATCCTTTAGGGTCATGGTGACCAAATCCAAGATGACTTCTCACAACTCACTCAGGATGTTGGCCTAAAGGCCAGCCAATCTAAACCAAATAGGAATTTTAGTCACTATTGGTATGAAAATATTCATTCATTAATTATAGTAAATGTTATAAAATACTGTGAAGTGTTACTGATAAGAGGAATCAGATGCCAGATTTAGGGAACTCTACAGAGAGTCTACAATAGCCCAAGACTATTGCACACTTACACATACAGTTTATAGACAAAAAGGAAGAGAGACATTTTTATCATTAAACAAAAGCATTAGAAGGAGAACCAGAATGGTATCTTTACAGAGTTACTGTTTGGATGATGACCTAGAGCCTTATCTGACGAGATGTATTCTCATTCTAACAGAATGTTGAAAGTTCATGCATCTTTCCATTGACCACTGTCCACCCCCCAAAAAAGTTTCTCTAACCAATATTAATAGCAGACATGGACAAGGAATACATGTTTGCATATTTAGAAGACAATTTGGGAGCATTATGATATACTTAAATAATAATAGTAGATTTTTTTCCCTAGAGCTTATTACCCCCAAGCTGTGAGCTTTGGACCACCAATGCAATATTAGGCAAGAAGTTCCTTCTTGTCAAGAGGGCCACAAATATAACCAGAAAACATTTACATTAGGCGTTAGTGGTTGTGCCATGAATGTACTAGAAGGAATATCTTGGCTAGTAGATATGTATTGCAGTATGCAAGGTTCATTGCTGAGTCAGACCACTGATGTCCTCTTTTTCCTTAACAGTCAGCCTTGTACTTTTCTGTGTTGTGAGAGTTAGCCAGCACTGAGACTATTTCCCAGTTAGTTTGAGATTGATATCTCTGTACCTGGAGGAATCGTGTCTTGTCATGCAGTTATCATGAGTAAAGGTGAAATGAAAAGAATGTGTGCTGTTTTGCATACTTCCGGTGTCTCCACAACCAATATTTTACAGACCAGTGATCTATGCATTTTACTTCAATTTTCATTTAACAATTTCATGTCTTCAAGGAGTCATATTATTGTCACATGCAGGATAAGTATTTGAATTCTCTTGCAAGGGGTTTTCTTTTAACATTCTTTTATTAACTAGTGGGTTTCCAAATTTTAAATTTAAATGCAAATGTTACACTTGTAAAATGGTTTCATTTTGTCTTATGCTTTGAATTACTTCCCAATAAATCTCCCTTATGTGTACACACACACACACACACACACACAAAAACACCATCATCATCCCACAGATTATTCCTTATGTAATCATTCTGTTAAGTAGATTGTAATTCTTCTCTCCACAAACTATACATTTGTACTTAAGACTACAAGGTCTTAAGTAGTCATATCAACCAGCATTACACCTGTATTCTTCTATAACACATATTAGCTTATTGTATTTCTTTTCCACAAGAGATTCAGTACCTTCATTATAGATGTCATAGGCAATTTTCTGACATATCTGTGGTGCTTACCAGTTTGACTGTATTCTAATTTCATCATAAATCTATACAAGAAATGTTTTATTCTCTATGATCATATATGGTTAAGCATTTGCTTACATTCCTTCTACCTGTTGAATCTGCTATGAAAGTAGACTTGGAAGTTCCAATTGCAATTTTTTTTTGTCAGCATCAAAAGTGATTCAGACTAGTATAAAATTTAGCCTCAATATCTGGCATAGTTCCCACACTTATTCATTCAAAAGTTTGCTTCCAAATTCGTTTGAGGATTAGTCATTCTATTCACTTTAACTGATCTTTACTATTTTGTGTATCCTTTATGGAAATTAGCAGGTTTGATGCTGAACCATACCTTATTTCATTTCAGAAAACAAGAAGTTCCAGTTTGAGGCCACCACACTCTGAACATCATATACTATCATCATTGAAACACATGAATTCAAAATATGTGTATGTGTTAGTTTTCCTCTCTATCATCCCTTTTCCTGCTCTATCACCCCTTTCCTGCTTTCTCTACCAAAGAATTTATCCTAATAATGCTAATTACTGTGATGAATGCATATTTCCAGCCTTTGTAACATTTTTGTACCATTATATTTATTTTCATACTTAATGTATTAGTACAATTTGTTTTAAATAACTTCATTGTTTTAAAATTGCAAATAAAAAAATCACAATAAAAATTAAGCAGACTCAGTTTACTCACTCAGAGAATTCTTACGTAATTAGGAATTATCTGTTGAGTTTCACATTAACTTTTACACTTTCAGTATCAATTGTATGTCATACAATTATCCACCAGTAAAAAAAAAAAATCCATGACATAGTTGGAACTAGAAAAACAATTAGTTTTATATATTTCACTGTTGTATATGCCTTATTAAATGTTCTGAAGACCTATCTACTTACAAGTGCAAGTTATTAAATTAATGTATATTACTTATACATTGTAAAGTGTTACATTAATATATAGAGTTTCTATAAATGTGTATACTATAGTATAATACTTTTGTTTATTCCATAATGGTTGCACTAAAGCCAATGTAATGATTCCACCAATTCTTATCAGTTTATTTTTTTCCTGGTGACACATGCAGAATGCTTCCAGTTCAAATCTAGGGCCAGTAATATTGCAATCAGCAATTATTAAATATATTCTCTTAGATGTAAAACTTTAAGACAATAAATATTTGTATACTGAACTTCACTAGTTAATGACTATTTCCTTGATCATGCATCAAGTTATAATTTTAAAAATGCAGGAGCTAAAATACATATTACTATATACAGAACAAACTACTATACAATAGATTTAAAAAGTCAAATATCATGGGCAGATGTTGCCAAAACCCATTTACTGGGCTTGCTATGCTAGACTCAGATCTGATTCTTATTTTGAATCATATATTCCATTGATTTCCATCTGTCTAAAAAAATTTCAATACCCATTGTCTTACTCAGAGAACATAAAGTTTTTCTCGAATTAAAATGGGGTTACATCTAGACAAAGCTTTTGACCAAAATTTGGAAATACAATTTAATATAGCTCACCTACTAAATACTAGAATATATTAGTAACACTCCAACGCTTTTCTCTTTTTCTCTCTATGTCAGTCTGCCTGCCTGTCTCTGTCTCTCTCTGTCTCTCTTTGTCTCTCTCTGTCTCTCTGTCTCTCTATGTATGTATGTATGTGTGTATGTATGTATGTATGTATGTATGTATGTATGTATGTATGTATATGTGTCAGGAACAAGTGTCACAGCTATTGCTGGCCTTATTAGTTCTGATGCCAACCTACCAGACAAATGGTTCTCTAATGGAAGAACCCTGTTGGGTAGGGCCTACCAGGCCATGGGCTCTGAAAAACCAGTTACTGCCATCTGTAATTTCACTTATGCAAAAACAGCTATGATATCTCCCCATTACCATGCATTTTCATGTAATATGTATATGTAATCCCATGATTACATCTCAATCTTATGGGCACACATATTTGTGGATGGTCAGGAAGATGACTTCTCATTAACCGTACAATGTTGATGAGTAGAAACATACTAAAATATGCTTTATAACTAGATCTATTGTTCCATGTGGACTGTAGACACTTAGAGGTTTTGTTCTTCATCCTTGGCTTACTGACAGGACAAATTAGCCAAACAAACTGTCTTTGAAATAGATTATAGGCATAATTTTCACAGATTTTATTCAAGATCAAAATTACAGATGTTTGGCCTTATTGGATCAATATCCTTCAAAAGATTTATGGCGAACTAGAGTAATATTGAATGTGCCTGGCCTTGTTATATCATATTCCTTTAAGACGTCTGTGTTTCCCTAAGCTTCCTGACCAGCAACTCCCAACTCTGATTCAAAAAGCGGTTAATACTTTGCATATACTTCTATACCAGTTTTTAATGCAAGATTTTAGGTTCATGAGCTGGCTGTTTGGAACCTGGGGCCTATGCAGGGACACTTTGCTCAGGCTGGGTGAAGGGAGGAGGGGACTGGACCTGCCTCCACTGAATCTACCAGGCTGAGCTGAATCCCCAGGGGAGTCCTTACCCTGGAGGAGATGGGAATGGGGGATGGGTTGGGTGGAGGGCAGGGGCGTCAGGAGGAGGGAGGACAGGAGAATCCATGGCTGATATGTAAAATTAAATTAAATTAGAAAATAAAAAAGAGAAAAAAATTAGGTTCAGTAGACTAACTGTTTAGGTCCTGAGATTCAGGTGTTAGTTAAACCAATAACCATGTCCTTATATTATTTAAGCAATGTAAGATAGCATACATATTCATTGCCTCTTCCTTAGATATCTTATTGGTTCTGTTTCTTCCCTTTAAGAGATGAGCCAAAACTTTTACAACCTTTAAGTGTGACTTTGACTCATTGCTAGTTATTTGTCATGTCCTTCCAATGTCCGAGTAACATCTTTCTGCATCTATTTCTCCTTGTCAGCCAAGTGTCAGTCAGCACCTTCTTCTGGACAATTTCAAGACCTGCAGACATGCAGAAAATTCTTTAACTTTACCCAATGACTACCCTAGAATGCACCCCCAAAATGAAATGCTTATGAAAACTTAGCAACTGAAAAGTTGAGATGGGACATGCCACCTCAATGAATTGAACTTATTGTAACAACTTTAAAATAGTGCTTTGAAAAGCTACCCTCTCTAAAATGTACTTTACAGAGAATTTTAGTACTTGTAATCCATTATTTGTATTGTTTAACAAAGATTTTTAAATAACTCATTTGCAATCCACATAGAATTTTACTTTTTCTTGAAATACCAGCATATTTGCATAGTAGCTGTAAATCCACATTTATCTGAACATGACTTTAAAGCAAATATTTTATTGATCTTATCTCAGGTATGTTTTTCTCTATTTTTCATTGATTTTATGATAGTATGTCACAACTAAATTAGAGCCCTCTAAATTTTTAGTTTATGAGTTATTGCTGACTTATATGTTGATCTGTTATGAAGTTTGTTTTATGCTCATCATTTTGTTTTCTAATTATCCAACATCTATTTCTTAATTTTGAGATGTTTATGTGACATGACCCTAAATTTATTCTTGAATTCTCATGTGCCAAGAAGCCAGAGATATATTAATAGTGTTTCTGTAATAAACAATATCAATATACCTGTAACATTTGCAAATGCAAGTTACCTGAGACTTAATAATTATCAACAAAACATTATTCTTAATTAAATTTAACTGAGAAATAAAAGCATGAAAATTGACGCATTCATAGTTTTCCATATGCTGTTATGATGTATGTACACTTTGTGCAATGTTTAAATGCATTTTAATATACCTACTTTTTGAAGTATTGATATTTAATAAAATTACTATGCATCATTTCTTGCTGATTTTTAAGATATATGGCATAAGTATTGCCTTTATTCACCCAACTATGCAATATTAATCTGCAGTGGCCCTGCTTTACAACTGTGTACCCAAGCTTCCTGAAACTATCAGACTGTGGTTTAATACCCACTGATAACATTTATTCATCCTTTCTCACTCTACCCATGGTCACCACTAATTTCTCACTTTCTGTGAAATCAGCTCCTTAAATATACACCTGAATGATGCTGTGCAATTCTTCTGTCTCATCCTGGCTTATTTCATTCAATGAAATGACCAACAGTCATATAATACTGTTGCAAAGAAATTCTGATAAATACATGAAAAGGAGAGACAAAATGTGTGCCAATGGTATAGCCTTTTTATAACTGTCCATTCTTCTAGAGGGTAGATAACTACTAAATAGCAGAGAAAATGAAATTCCACAGTTTAAATATTTTTCATCTCTCACATGAAGAAATAAAATGAACACCTTTTGTTAGAACTGGCTTTCTTATTTCATGCAGAAGTGGTCTGTATCTTACATACTTAGGTAATTTTCTTCCAGATCTTTAATTCACATGAAAGTTGGACTGGAATGTAGAGATTTAGATCTACTCCACATGTCCTTGTGTCTCTGAAACCACTCAAAGCTAAGATATTTTTAGTCTAGTGCAAGATTTAAATGTGTGTTAGGAAGGCTTGTGCAGTACTCTCTTCAAAAAGGAAGACTGACATCACTCCTACATCTGCCCAGGTTTCTGAAACAGCACAGACCTTGGGAAAGACTGAATTCTGGAGAAGGCTAGCATGAGATTGGGCCTCCTTTTACCAAGTGTATCTGTAAAATGTCACCAATGCTTCCCTTCATCAGGATGTATCACTTGGCAACTAGCTCACAAACTGGGCTTCCTAAGATGATTCTTTTCAGAGCTACCAGTTGACTGTGTTGTTTCATTGTTGAGTATGGTGGAAATGGCACAACTGGAACTATCTGCCAAATCTCAGACAACTGTGTCTGAAGCTGACATGTATTAAAGCAGATAATATACAAACACCTAATAGTTTATTACAACTGCACATGCAAGCTCATCATCATTTATTTCTTAACAACTAACAGGGGATTTTTGCTTGTCTTTGA
The DNA here is from genome assembly GCF_049852395.1 of Peromyscus maniculatus bairdii. NCBI lineage: Eukaryota > Metazoa > Chordata > Mammalia > Rodentia > Cricetidae > Peromyscus > Peromyscus maniculatus. The sequence continues at coordinate 51,448,680 of NC_134861.1, forward strand.
GGTACACTATGCAAACTGATTAATTGTATACAGACACAGTGAGCTCTGAGTAAGCTGATTTAATTAGGGTTTAAAAGTTATTTTTTGTTTGGGTACATCTTAACAAATTCCAAAGTTCTCTTTTGTTAATAAGTGTATGCTCTTTTGAATTAGTTATATACCATCATTTTATATCAAATAATTTATGATACTTTATATAATTCCTTGACACTGTTGATATGCATATATATGTATACATGTGTGTGTTACTGATATTCACATCATTTTTTTCTGTGTAATAAATGATATGGCTACAGCTTTATACACTGTAGTAAATTTATCACAGGTGAATATTCGTTATGAACTTCATTAATTTAAGTAGCTATACATTCCATCTCTTTTAATGGTATTTGATACAGATTTCATCATGAATTACTTACTAAGGCAGATACAAATAATACCACAGAGAATAAGGGATAAATTTACTCCATAGCATTCAGGTGACTGAGCTAGGAAAATCAAGAGAAAAGTTTGTTCATCCTCCTATTAAAAAAGAAAAATATGTGGAGTCCACCACAGAAATTTTTTATCTTGGAAAGTAGTCAATAAATCTGAGATGCTACTATTGATAGTGATAGGGTGGGGACATTATATTTTCTTTATAAACTAAATGCAACATCAATAGTCTTAATGTCTTAAAATATTCTAATACATAGTGGTTTTCAAGAAAAAAAGTCAAGTCTATACACAATTGTGTCTGTGTCTTCACAGGTGTGGTGCCTATTTTTATGCCAAGTTGACATGGGCTATTGTCATCTGAGAGGAGGAACTCTATTACAAATGCCTCAATAAGATTGGACTCGTAGCCAGTCCGTAGGGTATATTCATAATTAGTGATAGATTGGCGAGGGCCCAGCCCATTAGTGGATGGTGCCATCACTCTCCTGGTGGTCCTAGGTATATAAGAAATAAGGCTGAGCAAGCCATGAACAGCAAGCCAGGTTGCAGCACTTATGTGGTGTCCACATTAGCTCCTATTTTCAGGTTCCTAACTGGTCGGTGTTCTGGCCTTGGCTTCCCTCAGTAGACTGTGATTCAGAGTTCAGGATATGTAGGCCAAGTAAACTCTTTCCTTCCCAATTTGCTTTTTGTTATTTGGTTTCATCACAACAACAATAACTCTAATATAATAAGAAATCATGATAACATAATTTTTACCCAATCTTATGGTGTCTATATGTATTCACTTGTGAATGTCTTGGCTCATCAAATCCAATTTATTAATGTTCCATTGCACTATTTACTTCTTTGTGTACAATGACTTTCTTTCATGGCATACTGCCTGGAAGACGCATATTTTCAGTAGAAGCAACTGGTTGAATTGAAAAATAAAATTGTGAAATGGATCTAAGGATTGTGAAAGAGGGATCATAATGCACATCAACACACAAACATTTTCTAAACTAAAACACAATCAGTGAAAACAGAACAAAGTTGCCAATGGAGTGTCCATTAATAAAGAGGCTAGAAATGAAACACATTCATCTGTGTATCACATTTCCAGTCTCATTTTCCACTTTCAGAATAGTTTCTGTTGAAAACTCTCTTAATTAAGCAGTCTTACCTTACTAACAATTTGTCATTCATATAAATTGTGTGCTTGTTATCCTTTTCTTTTATTAGTTAGTTTGTATATAATTTTGATGAATAATTTTAGTAACTTCTTCAGAGTTCTATACAATGTGTTTACATCATGTTTACATGCCAGTTCTTGGCCCACCTTCACCTCCCAATCCATCCAACTTTGTGTCCTATTTTTTGGTTTCTTTTGACTTAATAACCCATAAATCCTAATCGATGCTGTCCCAATATCCCTGGTAGGGTCCATCCCCTGAATGGTGGTCAACATGCCTGTCTGAACACTGATTTGCCGTTCCCAAAAATGCATCACTTGTCTACCCATCTACAAAAGGGCTAGAAGCTAATGAACTACCTTTCCTTCTACATTAGTTTGTTCTCTGCCTTGAACACGTAAAGGCTTTGTACAGACAAGGGCCATGAGTTCTTGAATGCAGTGGTCCTGTCATGTCCAGAAGACATGTTTTTGCCCTGGTCCTCCCCAGCCTGTTCCTCATAAAATCTTCCTACCCCCTATTTCTATTATGCTCCCTGAACCAGTGGAAGAGTATTGTAGAGATCTCTCTTTTGTGCTGAGTATTCAGCACTCACTTTTTCTCTACACTTTGATTATATGTGTATTTCCATACGACTGCCATCCACTTTAATGAGCAACTTTTGCCACACTGCACTAATCTAGAATTAGAGGAGTAGAAATTTATAGGGCCCGTGAGCTCCCCAACTGTCAGTTTTTGGCCAGAGTTGCAATTACCCGCATGCGATTCCTCATGTGATATGGCCTTTAAATCCAATCAGGAAGCAGTTGGTTTATCCCATAGTATTCCCTTGTATATTTTTATACCAACTCCATATATCCTACTGTAACTTCAAGAGTCAATGGGTTTTCAGGCAAATGGATGGAACTAGAAAAAATCATCCTGAGTGAGTTAACCCAAACCCAGAAAGACAGTCATGGTATGTACTCACTCATAAGTGGATTCTAGATATAAAATAAAGAACAATCAGACCACAGCCCATAGAACCATAGAGGCTATATATATAGTGTGGAGGTCCCTAGGACGACTGTGGCTTATAATAAATTTCAGTTCTACTCAATTATTGAAAAAAATAGCCAAATGAATGGAAACACATGAACTATGAACCAAAGGCTGAGGGGCCCCCAGCTGGATCAGACCCTCTGAATAGGTGAGACAGTTGAATGGCTTGATCAGTTTGGGAGGTAACTAGGCAGTGGGACCAAGTCCTGTGCTCATTGCATGAGTTGGCTGTTTGAAACCTGGAGCTTATGCAGGGACGTTTGGCTCAGTCTGGGAGGAAGGGACTGGACCTGCCTGTACTGAGTCTACCAGGTTGATTGCAGTCCTCGGGGGAGGATTTGCCCTGGAGGAGGTGGGAATGGGGGGTAGGATAGGGGTAAGGGGAGGGTGTGGGAGAGGGGAGAATAGGGGAACCCGTGGCTGATATGTAGAACTGAATGGTATTGTAAAACAAAATAAAAACAACAACAAAAACAAACAAAAAAAGAGTCAATGGGCTAGGGAAATAATTTAGTGAGCAAATAATTTGCAGCATCAGTGAAAGTTTGAATAGGCAGAACCCATGTGAAGCAAAGCATGGTAGCACATATCTGTAAGAATAATGTTCCTATTATGAGGTGGGAAATGGTATCATGGGGCTCTCAGGAAGCTTACAAGCTACCTATTCTGATATATGCAGCAGAAAACAATGATGAATCCCTGTCATAAACAAGGTGGGGGGGCCTGGAATTTGAGGTGATCCTCTGACCTCTATTATTTATGCTCTGTGACTCTTGTTAGCCTGTACCAGCACATAGGAATGTACACACACACACACACACACACACACACACACACACATACACACACACACACAAAGAGAGAGAGAGAGAGAGAGAGAGAGAGAGAGAGAGAGAGAAAGAGAGAGAGAGACAGTGTTATGCTGTATCCTAACATTAAGTTCTTACAATTAGAGCCTTTACCACAAGTTAATTTTGTGCTTTTTTCTTATAAAATTATTAACTTTTGTCCAATGCCACAAAAATTTGGATTGGGATATTTATTAGGAGTGTTTTATTTATCACTTAAATTCTAGCATCTATTAAGGAAACCTGACATTGCATGATATTAAGACTTTTAAGCATTGGGTAGCTATTCATCTTTTAGACCTCTGTAATGTTTATTGGAGTTTCATTATTTATAGTAAGATACTATACATCATTTGCTAAATTTATTTTCAAATAAAACACTTTTATAGCTTCTGTAAATTATATCACAGAATATGTGCTCAAATGTTTGTTTGTTACTAGAGCTCTGAAATAAAATTGGCTTTTTAAATCTTTTATCCATTGAACTTTCTAATATATTCAATTATTTATAGTAAATTGTTGATGTTTCTGTTTCATGTAGAAAATCATTATTGAGAAATAATGGAAGTTTTATTCTCTGTTTCCATTTCCTGTGTATTTATTTTTTTATTGTTTTCACATTTTGCTCCATAAAATTTTCTGTGACAAATTGAATAAGACATAAAGAATATTTTAATATTTACTAGTCACCATTTAAAAAAGAATGATTTTAACTTGCTCTTTTAGGTGGTTGTTTATTAATATTTTAAGTTGTATAGGTACCATTTCTCAAATTAAAGGCTTGCATTTTATTAGTTCAATTAAAAATTAATTTACTTATTGCCTTCCATGTTTTAGAAACTATTTTTAGTGCTGAGATTAAAAAAAGTAGAATAGACCAAAATTCCTGCCATTTAACCTGAAATTTTATTAACTAATTCAATAATACTATTTCTTTGGTGTGTGTGTGTGTGTGTGTGTGTGTGTGTGTGTGTACGTTTTGCTAGGGACTGAACCCAGGATCTTATGAACACTTTGTAAACACTCCATAATAGCATTGTTTTTCTACCCCATGAGTGCATAGTGAATTTTATCATTAGCTTTCCTTATCAATTGAGGTGATCATATTTTAATTCAATATAGTACCTAACATTCGGAGATGTTTCCGTATCTTAGCAAAAAACTGTAACACATTGAGTATTGATTTTCAATAAAAGTACATCACCGACTGTCAATTCACTAATATAACATTGTTAAGGAAATTACAAAAGCCAGACTATACAGGAAGAGGCTTTTCCTGCATTATTTAAGTGCAGACTCCAATTCATGGGTACCAAGTGACAGTGGTTTTCTGCTCATGTTTAGATGCGTATGCACACTGTGTATAGTTGCTGTCATTTAGAAATCTCAACCCGTGGGCTTCTAGGAAATTAGTAAGAATTTCAGAAATTATCCAGACCCTGAAATCTTGTCTCATTTTACAGATCAAGCATTACTGAGCTGAGAGACGTCCAAATTCCTAACGACCTAAATTCAACTTGTTTCTCAAAATAGGATTATTGTACCTTTTCTTTAGGAGTCAGTCTCTCCTTTTTGCCTTTTCCTCCTGCTCCTTTACAGGAAAAAAAGTGTAATTACCTATTATTCACACAGAAAGGCAGATAGCTGCCGGATGGTAGCCACTTACCAATTACTTTATTGTCCTATGTGCAGCCTTAGAAGTTTTGCTGAATTTACTTGGACTTTTTCATTCCTATTCATCCATGAAACAGTCCTTTAATTATCATTTCTCACACCCCTTTGCTAGGACAGTAATTATAGTTATATTAGTCCTATGGGAAAGGATGTGGCTACTTTATTCTTTCCTCCTGAAATCTAGTATAAAACCAAGACATATGTATTAATGGAAATTAGTACTGGGATTGTCAAAACTTGGGCTTGAGTATTTTCTATGCAGAAACAGACTAAAATGCAGTTGCATCATGTTTAATTTTTATCATATCATTCTAGAGTTAATTTTATCTTCAGTCAGATTTCACCAATTGCATTCTTTATGAGTATTTTTTCTGTTGTCTAATTTTTCAGACAGTGCTTCAGATTGTTGACAGGATCCACCAATTAGTTTTGCAATAATTGCTCAAGTATAATTACACTTTATTTTTTAATAATGCTCTGCTGACCAGAGAAATTATGTGTGTCCATTTCTATGTACGTGTTCATATGTCTGTCATGTTATATGTTACACATATATGCAGTTATTTACTCAAGTGTTTATATTGTCAAAGCTGGAATCAACCTTTGATGATGTCCTTCAGGTGCTGTCTACCTTTTATTTATAAAAATAAACTTTCATTGATTTCAAATTTTACCTTTATTTTTTTAAACTGTTCTAAATTTTATTTTGTTTTATTTATATTTTTTTATTCATTTTACATTCCAACCACAGATCCCCCTCTCATCCTACTGCTCCCCCCCATTGCCTTCTCTTTCCACCCAACCTTCCCTCCTCCAACAGGGTAAGTTCTCCCATGGGGGGGACAGCTGAACCTGGTACATTCAGTCAAGGCAGGACCAAGTCCCTACCAGCTTTATCAGGGTGAGCAAGGTGTCTGACTAGACCCTCTGCATACAGGAGACAGTTGTGTAGCTGGGTCTGTGTGAGGGGCTCCCGGCAGTGTGATCATGATCCATCCCTGGTGCATGAGCCGGCTTTCTGGATCCCATTACTTATGGTTGGACACCTAGCTTACCTTTACTTTTCAACTTTGGAAAAAAATCATTGAATTTTTTACAACAACATACTACAAGTGAAAAAAATAAATCTCTCAAGAATTCTGTGAATAAAATATTCCAGTCAGGTTCCTATCCAAGAAAAATCAATAAACCATTTTAGTAGCATAGGTGAAATTATTTCTATTTTAGAATTTGGAGAAAAATGTTGCCTTTAAGGAATGGTGTTCCTCCTTTCGCTTCTTCTTTCTTTTCTACAATAATTGGATATAAAATATGTTGATTCTCTGAAATAATCAGAGAATTCCCTATACCAATGTCTCAGCCCTGGATTAGAAAAAAAGATGGCAATATAGCAATACAGTTTAGTCACAAAAGAGAGGTACACAATATATTTAAATTATTTTGATGATAAGAGAATTCTAATCCAGTTAGCAACTAGATAACCAGTGATGACTCTTTAGCAGCAGAGAATGTAATGTCATTTTTTGGTTACTATTCAAGTTTTATTTATCACCTAGCACTTAATATTTCATTGAGAGAATATCATTATATTTTATTCCTAAAGTCATAGATGAATCATATTGTCTCTGCTACTTTAATTATTAAGCCAATTGATTTGAAGTCTGTGCTATAATTGATAATGCCATGTAATTAATTCTATGGGTTATGTGAGTTTTCACCTTCATTGGAAATAACTTTGATTTAAGACAGAAGCGAAAATAAAAACAAGAAAAATAAAATTATTAAAAAAAATAAATGGTACTCTACTTAATAAAAGATTGATGTTGAAAAGAGAGAATCTTATACTTTGGGAGAGCCTCATAAATGATTTACTCAAGGAGAAAATTAAATTGAGAAAATTAAAGGTATTCTGGAGCATTTATAGTTTAAGTTTTAGAATGGGACTTGGATTTTTCTAATAAATATCCCTAGGACAAAAAAAATAAGACTACATACTAAATTACATGCTTTATTTTTTTTAATTTTGAAGATGCTTATATAACATAAATTCAGTGTCAAATAAGGTGGCAATATTACAATCCCTACCTCATTTTCATTGACTCACATATTTCTAACAAATAAATATTAACCAAGTGAATGAAACTTCATATTTAACACTATCATTGGTGTTTTAAAACTCACAAACAAAGGCTTGAGGTATGGCTTAGTGAGTAAAGCCATGGCCATGCAAGGCCCAAATCCTGACTGAAACTGTAGAAGCCACGTAAAGGGGGCAGGAGAGAAGCTATCCAGGCTTGTCTTCTGACCTCCATAGGTTGCCGTAGTAGTTGTGAGTCTGCACACAATGATAATAAAGAAATACATAATGGCATAACAAGATAAATCATTCTGTATCTGTAATTTTAGATTCATTTATTTGATAGGTGTTTATAGATTTTTTATGTGTATGCACAATAAACATTAACAAATGCACATGCACATTAATAGAATATTTAGCTATCTTCTCTAAAAGAAAAAGGACATACCACTTCTAGTTTAACCTACTCAAAAAGACTCTCTCTGGTCTGATAATGATACAAGCTATATTTGTTATTACAAATATAGTTATAGATGATTGTCTTTATTGACTACTTGGAAAGTTTCCATTGATGTTTGTAGATCTACATACTACTCAGTTTAATCTAATGTGGTGAATGAAAATAGTTTAAACATATGGTATCTTTTTGATAGATGAGAAGACTGAAACACAGATGGGCTAATAAAATCAATTATGACTGGTAGGTATATGATGATGAATGTAGTATTTGAACACAGAACGGTGTAGTTTGAAGTCTGTTGTCTATATTATGCTAGGATTTTCTTATTTTATTTAGTAATGTTAAGTAGAATAATGACAATAACAGTAACAATAAAATGTGAATAAAATATAATTTTGTGGTATCTTATAAAATGCTGTCTTTCTAATATTTTTGCCTATTCAATGTGAAAATCTTAAGCATTACTCTTCTTACTGTCACATTAATAATGAAGAAGCTAAAATGTGAGACGTTCACATTTATACAACTGCTAAATCTCAACATCTAAAAATATGTTTGAGTTAATGCCATAAATGTACATAAGTATGTGTTCCTGGAGAATAGAAAAGACTCTTAAAAATCACAGAAAAAGGTGTATTATCTTAGCCTCAAATCCATTGTTGAATTTGATATGTATACAAAAGTAAAATCATTGCTGTATATGAACAGCAAAAAAATAGCACTTGAAAATGGAACTCGTGCAGTATTATTACAAGGAGAAGTTTGTGTACAGTTATACCTGTTGTGCCTTATAACACACACACACACACACACACACACACACACGCACGCACGCACGCACGCATGCACGCACGCACTCATGCACGCACTCATGCACGCATGCACACACATATGCAGACACATACATATCATGCCTTCAGAAGAGGGGGAGAAATATGTATGTTCCTTTTAGGATTCAGCCTTCCTTAGTCTCTTATTCTCTGCACATTTGCCAGTTGGCGGTCCCTATGGTAATTACCATCTGCTGCAAATAGTGGCTTCTACAATTAAATAAGTTATTCATCAACATATGGGTATAGCAATTATTCAATAGAAATCTGTTTAATATTATCTCCATTTTGCAGAGTAATATAGTAGATCCTAGTCTGAATCCCATGACATGTCCACACATAGGTTCTTGGCCTGATAATTATGCCAGGTATGGGTTTCATCTCATACATCATGAAAATTCCAATCAAAAAAAGTCTTGGTTACTCTCAGGATTTTCTGTCTAGTGTTGCACCATTGGGCGTATCTTTCCATACAAGTAATTTCTTGTAGGTGACAGGTATCACAAATGGGTAGGATCAATGATTACTTTTCTCCAGCCAGTAGTGTGCATACCACCTGTCAGCACTATGAAAGTTAGCTACTAAGGATACAGATTCCACTTCAGTACCAGCTTGATTTGTCCAAGTTAAGTAAAATAATGTTAAGTAAAATAATGACAATAACAGTAACAATAAAATGTGAATAAAATACAATTTTGTGTACCTTATAAAATGCTGTCTTTCTAATATTTTTAATATTACATTATGTTTATATGCAATATGTTCAATAATAAGGTCTTACCATCGAGTTCTGGATGCTAGCCAAGTAATGCATATAATATGGCCTGAAAGATATGATTTTTGTTTTTTTGGTGAGGAGATCGTGTTTTCAACTCTGCAATGGATAGCATAAAAGCCAATCCCAGGTAATTCAGGAAAGGAGGAGGTCATGCTGTGCACAGAGGAGCCTATGTTTCATCATCTCAGTGCAGACTACATTTCCAATGCAGGAGAAATCTGAATATCACCTGAGATAGATAGACTGATTCAGCTAACCATATATGTTGTCATAGTACAGAAGTATGAGATAAATCCACTTTATATATTTCAGTAGCTTAAATGTCAGTTTGATGGTTTTTATACAACTACATATAGTTGACTGCCAGAGACATAGGCCAAAACTTTAAAAATGCAATGGATTTATATATTTGATACCACATAAATATTTTGTTATATAGACCCCATTTTTCTCTTTGTTTTTCTGGATTTATTTTAAAATTAGTGCACTGTGAGTCCAATGCACATTTTTTTTTCCCTTAGAATTCTGTGATTAGTTCCTATATTAGTATTCTTTGATACACGTTCTTAACTTTGTATTTTGTGTCTCATATTTAGTTTCTGAAACTTTCCTCACCATTCAAATGCTCTAATCTCCATGGTCTAGACAATAAGAAAGAGTTAAAAAGTCAAACATCATGTAACACCTGTCTCAAAGTTATAACATGTAGGCTCAAACTTTTATAAACATATAAATATTTTACACGGTTGCATATCAAAGTTTAAAAAGTAGCAAACAAATCAATTCACAGTTTTCATGTAAAATTAAATTCTTTTTCTTAGAATGAGAAAACTGGAGGCCCAAAGGAAAGAGACACAGTAGGTCTTCATAACAAGCAAGTGGTTTGTATATAACTTCGAATATGAATTACCAAACATGACATACCAACATTTTTTCAGAACTGCTGATTTTGAGGGGCCTGTATTTCCCATAACAAGCAGTCAAGAGTCTCTCCATTGAGTAGTTTAGTTGATTAATGGAAAGAATAAGATAGGATTCAGTGGAAATGCAAAGGCAATCACTACTTTTCTGATTATCCATGGTTCTGAGTTATTATTCTAGCTGGAAAAATGTTTGAGGATTATATAATATTATAATGTATAAGTATGCTTGCCTTCATGTTCCAGTACTCGTTTCCAGTGCATTTGTATGTTTGTTCTTTCTATTCTTGAACTGTCATTGATTGGTTAATTGAATTTGGCTTTGGTGGCAGAGATCTGTTAGGGTTATCATGATCATTAAACATTATGATGTAGATGCTACAAAGGGATGCTTGGTAATTATTACCCATGTTTACTACTGTTTTCAATTATAGTACTGTAGGAGATATCTTTGTCCAGTTTTAAGTACTTTAAGCTCCTGTCAAATATTGCATGCTCAATAAATATTTGTAGAAGGAATAAATAACAACTAAACATAATGAGACAAGAAAAAGCAGAAAAATAGTGGATGGAAATGCATGAAAAAAAGAAAAGGAGGATAAGAGGGAGAAAAAATGTGAGCCAGGGATGCTTTAATGAAAAACATTAGTGTAATTGCCCAAAGTTATTAAATTTATAACTTTATTAAAGTACATTAGCTCATATGAATAAAATCTGTGTGCATATATTATTAAAGCACTGTCAGATAGAGGAAATAGCAAACCATGGATGTAGCAATTAAAGAACTCTATATGCTCCGGGAGATCTACATTTGCTGTTAGAAAATCATTTGAAGTTAACAATGAGAACAGATATCATTTTTTAAATGTAGTTGTAAAAATACAGAGAGGTAAAAAATACTCCAATAGCATTTATTCCAATACCACATCATTTTAAGGTCCTGTCTTTTTAATGCATCTCACAAGGACACAATAAGAAAAACACTATTATAGATACCACATCTGTTCAACAAGAGAACATTCTAGGAGAAGGAATAATCAATTTCCCAAAACTCACAGCTTCTAAGCAGTTGAAGTACACAGGCAATTGAGTCCAGACTCGGTCCTCTTGGAAGTAAGCTGTGTTTTCATCATATAATAACCACTGTAATATTGCATTGGACAATGAGTTCTTTATGGAAGTAAATTTCTACGTTGTATTAGCTGTTTATGAGCCTAAATGGCAGACAACTCAGGGTTGAAATGCTGTGAGATCATGTGAAAGAAGCAGGATTTCCTTGTTTGACACCCAGGAGTGATAAAGAGAAGTCACAAAGAAATAAAAACAAATCAGTTGGAAAGAACTTTCTAACATACAGAGCTATACAGAGAAAATAGGCTTCTGTAAGAATCATATACTTCTTTGAGTCTTAAACTTTTAAATGACCTGGAGGAGTACTCAGTATGATTAGATGAGCATCAAAAGCAATTGGGCTTATGGGCCACATCCACTTTAGCCAATATCAGCAAAATCTTCTGCAGTCAGGAGGTTCTACAATGATGAACACTGGCACATTAGCTAATGTTTCATATCCTTACTGATCTCGCAGATTGAGAAATATTGGTTTTCCTAGAGAAATAACATTTGAGTCAGTAGTATTATGGGAGATCATCAAATACTGCAGTTTTGTCAAATGTTAAGTACAAGAAATATTGTGATTTTGTGTTAGACATTTTAGTCAATAACAAAAAGCATAAAAATGATTAAACCTAAGGAAAAAGAGAGTCCATAAAGAAAGATGAAAATCAACACATATGTGAGAAAATAGCTGCTAAAAAGAAGCAATAAGAAAAGTTTAAATATTAAAGACAATATAAAAACACAGAAAATACAGATAATCCATTTTTCTGTTGATCTAACTTATTTCCTTAGTCAAAGGTGATTCAGATTTTAAACCAGATATAGACACAGTAATCTAGTATCAAAATGTTGACAATAAGAAAAGAAAGAAATACAAGTTAAATAATCAGATTTCAAGTAGCTGATATCAAAATATTAAAGACCTGCCTTATAAACCAGTGTGCTGCATCATAATGAGAAAATGCACACCCATCTCTTCACCTTAAATACAGTGCCATGCTAACTTCCTAGGGGGCTACATAAAAACCAGAAAGGCTAAAAGGAGTATGTTTATATGTAGGGGCCAAGATTGTTTTAATGGTTATGAATTTCAACTGGATGTTGGTGCCAAGACTTGAGGAATTATGGATGTATTATGTTAGCTCAGCTATGTCCCTATTTATCCTTTTCAATATTCCTAAAATCTGGCCAAAAAATCAGTTCAGTTGATCATGAAATACCTGTAATTGTCACCACTGTCCTTAGTGCTACATGTGGCCATTTTATTCACTGTCTTAAATAAGAGCAGGTAGCTGCCACCCCATGGTGGCAAATGCTAGCCAAGAACTTGGCTGGAAGTCGACAACTTTGCAGACTCTTTAGCAACTCAGTCCTGGATTGAGTTGATCCATTTATTAACACCCAAATCTAAAAGCCCTCATTGTTAGTGATTTAAACTTTTAGCATCACATGTCACGTAGAGATAAAGTGGTCCCAACACTAAAAATGGAGTTTTGATCTCATGTCTACTTGACTTTACCCTCTTCATATACACAGTTTTAAAATTTGTCACCTACATTAAGACAGAGAGCAGTAAGTGAGCATGAGATGCTATGCTTAGCAACAATTGAACCCTTTCATTTACTACTTTAATATTTTCAATACAAGGAATGAAGAGGTTATTTATGGCCTTTTTTTTGGTTAGAGATTTAAAAACACAATGCAAAGAGATTCAAAAATGCTCTAATACAGTAGTAAAGTATTTGCACTTCACACTGCATAAATGAGATTTCTTTTTTATATAAAAAAAAATGCTATTTCAAGTACCCTGGTCAAGAATCCTCCATATAATGAAGGACTGGAGAACCTAAGAGCATCTGGAAGGTTAATCATTAGGGGTGAATTATAATTGATCATAATGAGGCAGAAGAATTTGAGGAACTTTATTGTCCCATTTCTTTCTTTCTTTGTTGCTAAGTGGCATTCCACTTTGAGATGGAAGGACTGATTTGTCTAACATGTCCTAATCTGTTGCTGGAGTTATTTCCAGTTCCACCTGGGGCCTACAGCCCAAATAAACACACATATGCTTACATTATTTAAACTGTGTTGCCTAATGGCTCAGGCTTCTTGCTATTTAGTTCATATATCATAAATTAACTCATTGTATAAATCTATACCTTGCCACATGGCTTGTGGCTTACTGGTATCTTACATGTTGCTACTCATGGCGGCTGGCAGCATTTCCCTCCTCAGCCTTCTACTTCCCAGAATTCTCCTCTCTCCTTGTCCCACCTATACTTCCTGCCTGGATACTGGCCAATCAGCACTTTATATCAATCATCCACAGCACTAATCTTAGTGGTCTTTGAAGGAACTGGCAACACAGGCAGGAACCATGGAGTGAAGCTATTTAAAAGTTCCTCTCTCCCACAGTTTGCTCAGCTACCTTTCTTATATAAAATCCAGAACTATCTGCTCAGGATATTACTGTTCACAGTAGGCTTGTCCCTCCCAAATCAAATATTAATCAAGAAGATACCTTAGCAGACTTGTCTAGAGGATATTCAATGGAGGCAATTCCTGAACAAAGATTCCATCTCCTAGGATGACACGTTTGTGTCAAGTTGGCAAGATACTAACCAGAACATACAGCTTAGTGACATGCTACATTATTTTAAATTGACCAAACTACATAGTTCAGCAGAAAATGAATGCATGCAAAGCTAGGAGAAGACACCATGAATATCTCCATATTCCAGGGACCTGGAATAGATTCGAGCATGCAGAAAACTAAATGTAAGGATTTACCCAAATCAGGAATCATCAGAAGTACTCCAGATAAATGCTAATGAAAACAAATTAGATGCAATTATGAGTTGTAGGATGAAAGGGTTTTCATGATATAGAGTTCCAACAGCAATTTGGATTATCTTCTGAAGGATACTCCATAAAAATTGGACTGGAGTGATGACAGCTAATTCTACTTACTGTAAAACAATGAAAAAGTGAATATGAGTACAGAATTTTGCGTTTGATGAAGTCAAAAATCAAAAATAAAATAATTGAAAAAGGAGAGAAAACAACAAGCTATAAAGTCATAAGACTCTTGTTATATTTTCATAAATTAAGAAAACAATATCTGATATTTTTTGAGTCTTACAGAGCTTCTGAGCTGTATAAAACACTGTTGACAATTAACACTTTTTAGAAGTGATTCAGTGTATACAAGAGGAATATGAAGACAATTTCATGAAATACAGAATCACAGAAGTCTTGAGTTGGATAAAACATCCAATCTGTTATAATATTTTTGGAATTCTGAACATTGATATTGAATTAGCAGATATAGGCCAAGACATACTGATACAAATAAAGAAATACACCTGGCGGTGGTGGCACACGCCTTTAATCCCAGCACTCGGGAGGCAGAGCCAGGCGGATCTCTGTGAGTTCGAGGCCAGCCTGGGCTACCAAGTGAGTTCCAGGAAAAGGCGCAAAGCTGCACAGAGAAACCCTGTCTCGAAAAACCAAAAAAAAAAAAATAATAATAATAAAATAAAATAAAATAAATAAATAATAAAAAATAAAGAAAGAAAGAAAAAAAATAAAGAAATACTGTAAAAGTTGCTTAATGCTTTGCCTAGTGCCTCCTCAGATAGTTAGTTAAAATGATTTTCTACCAGCTGATGGTGTAGTGTGAAAATATTTGTACAGTGGTCATGACTGTTAGAGACTCAAAAAGCTTGCTATAGCTTGTGACTCGATGACAAGTAAACAGATAATCTTGTGAAAATAAAGTCTTTAACTTTTATGTCCTTTTCTGTAAATGTCAGTGATAATAGTAAAGACTTACAATGAAGTGCTGTGGATACTGAGGTAACACAAGCCCTTACCAAATTCCTTACTACCTTCATTACCAAAAAGTAGATTATCAGAGCAATACTTATGGAATTAAATAATAGCGATAATTTTTAAATTACTGCTGGGTATGGTGATTCCCTTTAATCCCAGCACTAGAGAGGCAGAGGCAGGTTGATGTCTATGAGTTGGAAGCCAGCCTGGTGAATATATTGTTTTTCAGGCCATTTAGGACTACACAGTGAAATTTTATATCAGTTATGTAGTTTTGTCTGTTTGTAGAGCTCCTAGCAGTGGGATCAGGACCTGTCCCTGATGCTTGAGCTGGCTTTTGGTAACCCACTCTCCGTGTTGGATTGCCTTGTCCAACTTTAATGCAGGGGGAGAAGCTTGATTTCTGCCTCAACTTGATGTACCAAGCTTTGTTGACTCCCATGGGAGGCCTGCTGCTTTCTGAATGGAGACAGAGGAGGAGTGGATGGAGTAGAGAAAGGAGGAGCAATGGAGGGTATGGGAGGAGAGGAGAAAGGGGAAACTGTGGTCAGTATGTAAAATAAATGAAAAAACATTAATAACAAAGAAAAATCTGTTGTATTCATAAATGCTTTAACAATATCAAAGTGTTATTGTAACTATACGAAAAACAGGGTCAAATTTGTTACCTGAGATGGAATATATTATCTTTCTTTTGTTTTCTTCTCTCACTTTCCCATCCAGCTCTCTTTTCCTTTTTTCTTTATTCCTTTCAGTCTACATGAAACTAAAGTATCATTGACACTGGCAAATAATTTTGAAGAGTAAATAAATAGTTTCATTTTACTTTTCAGTTATGTCTTCAATGAATTCTATGCAGACTGAATTCAATGATATACAATAATATACATTTAGTTTTCACTCCTAGCCATGCAGATTAGCTGCAAAAGCTCTTTTCTCAGGCTGCTGTGTTGACTTGGTCTGTTATACATACATGTCTAGTGCTGTGTTTCCTAAGAATGACCAGGAAGATTAGCATTCCAAATAAACAACAAAACTTTAAATATGTCATGACTTCTTGTACTAGTTGCCTAAACTAATTCAGAATATGAGTACAACACTTATAGAATATGAAAACATGTACTACAAATAAAAGTCTGGTATAGATGAACATGTGCAATCACAGATGTCATCCATCAAAGTCACATAGGTAAATCTCAATAAATTAGTTATCTTTGTACTAGTCTTGCAATTGACATTAACATTTCCACATATGTGAATTAACATCTTCTGCTTGTTTCCACATTTTAGTTAGAGGCATAAGTCTACCTAGTTGCCCAAGCTGTTCTTAAAACGATGATCCATCATGAATTAGCCTTCTGACTCCCTGGGATTATGAGGTTGCATCATTACACCTGGCTTATTTCACACATTCTGCAGTGGTGGCTTAGAGTTAAAGTAAGAACACATTTTTTGTTAAGCTGCTGTGAAAAATGGAGATCATTAGCTTCATTAGTTTCATTACTTTTGCTGTGATAAAACACCATGACAAAGACAGTTTATAGAAGGAAGGGTTCATTTTGTGCTCATGATTCCAGAGGATTAAGGTCCGTAATGGCAGGCACGGCAGGGAAGCAGGTAGCACACATGAAGGCTAGAGGCTGAAAGGACACCTGAGTATTTACACCTTAAGCTGCAACCAGGAAGCTGAGAGAAGATATGAAAAATGATGGTAAGTTTTTTGAAATGCTTAATCCTGCATCCAGTGACATACTTCCTTCAGCATGGCTACATTTCCTAATCTTTCTCAAATAGCCAACAACAGGGCATCACATATTCAAATGCAGAGACTGATGAAGGAAGTCTTGTTCAAACGACCACATTAGATTGTTCTGCCATCAAAATATTATGTATTATTTTAACTGTGGTGATGAGAAATGGCTTCACATAACTACCATATGAAGATATTTCTGTAGACTTTAAGATTAAATTGATTTCATGGTAAAAAAACAATATGTATATTTTAAAATTTACATTTAAGAATATAGATTTAATCATATGGTTAGACTCTTATCACTGATCTTCTCGCATTTAAGTTAAAGTTTATAATTAAAAAATATTGCGGGTATTGAGTTTTTAAAAGCCCAACAATTTAATTACACTATTTACTGTCTTCTCTGTCATGGAATTTCTTCATAATATGATAAATTCTTACAGCATTTTTGGAAAAATAATCAGATTTCAAGAAGTACAAATATAAATGTGCCAGATGTTTATAATGATACATTATTTTCTAATTTTCAATATTCTTAAAGTATTAATATTAATTTATGAAAGATTTAGATTCTGATTGTATCCCATGGAATTGTAGAATGCTCTACATGAAATGATTTCTCTTATACTAGAACAATCTGGAATGTAATATTAATCTGCATGTTAGTTTGACCTAAAGTGATGACTTGATATTCTTAGTTGTATTTTATCTAGGTGGTTATTTTTCATACACACACACACACACACACACACACAGAGGATACTTCTATTCATATTGTTTTATTTTTTCCTAAGGAAATGACTGCTTTTCCAATTATCTTCTAAATTTAAAAAGATTTCACATTGTCACTCTACAAATGTTCTTTACAAGTGATTTTATCAGTTTTACCAACCTTTGTGTAAAATTAATGTTAATCTCCGTTTCCTAAAATACATCTAAATGCATATAATTTTCCTAAATTTCTTTATGTCAGTGAGAATACAGGTTTATGACTCTTTATTTATATATACATTGGAATTGACATGAAAACTTAGAGCTAGATGATATATGCATAATATTTCTCTATTTTCACACTGAATTTCGTATATGGTCCCACTAACTTGTCTATCTGGCCTTTAATTTATAATACCAGTGTCTTAGTTTCCTTAGTTCCTGGGCTTACAAATTCATATTACTACATCTTGTTTGTTTCAAACATTTTCAAAAGATTATTATATTTGTTTTCTTTTCAGTGATATGTAGATGTCATAATCTATATAATGCCTTGGTTCAGAAGCTTTCATCTCTTATGAGTTTGAGGTATCACTATACCTTTTGTTTCAGGAAAGTAAAATCTCTAGTGTTTAAAGGTATATTTCTCACAATTTATTTAATTGTGAATTTTCTCCTATACTGTACAAAGAATTTAAAAATTTAACTGTGATGTATTTAAGAATTCCTAATATTGTGTGATGAGACTTCAGTGCCAAAGTACATTAATGATTTAACATTTGTAATGTATATGTTAATCATTTATATTATAGCAGCTAAGTGAGAAGGAGGATGAGGACAAAGTGAGAGACAGAGGGGAGATAGAGAAGAAAGAAAGGGCAGGGCATAATTGAGAAAAATTAAAGCTAAGGTAAGTTCAAATACAAGTGTATTGCACTCTGAAAATTTGCTTTTTCATTACAGAGTGACTTATTGAGATTCATAATTCCCTCTAATTGATCCCTAGTTATGATGCTTGATATATTTAAAGAGATTTCAGAAAGAACTAATCGTATATATATATATATATATATATATATATATATATATATATATATGGTTAGGTCTTCAGGTGTAATACTGTCTTTGGTAGAGCAGAATGGGTCTCTTTTTAACCTCTTACAGAAATTTAAGAAGTCAAATGGGGCACTAATGTTGGTGTACAGATATCAAAACAGGGTTAATATCAAATGCAGTCCTGAAGAATTCTGACATAGAAGCCATGCCCAGATGAGCAACATACCTGCAGAGCAGCACAGCTGTACTGCTTACTTCAACCATATTAATAATGCATTAACTTTCTGAAATAAGAAGGATCATTCACTAATCAAAGCCAGCAATATCACAATAAACTGTGAGTATAAAGGGACATCACTGACAACTGGATTTGATATAAAATACTCAGGGGAGACTTCCTAACCTTTAATATCTTACAAGCTTTTAGTATATAATTTTATTTACAGATTATTTGCTGAACGATTTTATTCTGTGTTGTATCCTGAATAAATTTGTGTAAGATCAAAAGGATCATACTATATACATTTTGTTATGGACAAGATTTACCCTGAAAATGTAAGGATATTCAAATTGTGTAATTTTTTTATACTTAGTGCAATGATATATTTATATGTATTATGAGGGAATTGGATAAAACACACAAAAGAGTGCAAATAAAATTGAAATTTCAGTATAATGGGCAATATTACAACTTCTGTATATTATGTAACTTTTTTCTTTCGAGCTAGGTCATTTATAGCTTGTGAATTAAAAATTACCCTGTAATTTCACAGTATATATGGCATGGGGGCAGTGGGAAAGCAAGGGAGCAAGAGATGATCCCCCGTTCTCCCTTTTTGACCTTGTCTTCCTTTCTCTGTTAAGTTTGTCTTTCTTGGTTATTATAATACCACAAAGAGGAGAGAGAGGTCCATTCTCCACTGATGGCTAATCCCAACCAACCATAGCTGATTCTGTGCCTGAGCCCAGTATGTGGATCCTGTACTCATACCAGAAGGAACACATGGACCTCTTAGGGTGAGTGGTGGAGAGTAAATCACCAGAAGGGAGGTAAGCCAACTCCATGAAAATCTAGACTCCCTTAATCCTGGTGGTCTCCACACTCTGGAGGAGGGATGACTGCTCTTAGAGAAATGTCTGCTTACTGATACATTCTTTCACTTTGTTCTGAGCTTTTAGTTCTGCAATGGTCTTAGAAAAAGAGCCTGCCTGCTGGCTGCTATCAATTCCATGTCAAGAGCAATGCCTCTTCTAACAGAGCCCATGTTACAGCTCCTTAGTCTCTTCCCCTAAACTTCACCTGCTGTCATCTAATCACAACAATGGCAGTATTTGGAAGTAGTGAGCATAAAGCTTTGAAGCATTGTATGAGAGCTTCATGAATCAAGAGGTATACTTATGTTGCTATAAGTAATCCCAAAGTAACCCTTTGGTTAGCTGAGCTAGACTTTGGGGGAATCATTTATTCAGTTACATGTGGTCTGTCTGAGATAAATAGAAAAAATGTTTGTTCACACCATTCCAGGGAAAACAAGTGACATGACAAATGTGAAGAATATCATTATCTGACTCTACTTCATGGGAGTTGTGTGTATGTGAATGCATATGTATGTAGATATGACACTGGAGATTATATCGAAATCCTATTGCATCCTAGTCCAGTACTGTACCACTGATGTATAGTCCCAGAAATTCATGATAACTTTGATTGACTATTAGGCATTTCATTAATTTCTTCTATTCAATGGCTATAATGAAAATATTACTCATGCTGGATTTTCTTTATTTTTGCAGCACAGGCCCTGTAGGAAATGGACACATTAAACAAAGATGTTAACTGACCCAAAACTTACCTGTGGTAAAATAGAAATATAACTAGTTATCATTGCAAGTCATAGAGTTTTGGAGATTGCTTGCAATGACAGGATAACTTAGTCGAAGTTTGCGGACAAAAAGTAACATTAGTGTGAGGTGTTGTTCTGATAATTAAAATAATTTTAGTTTTTATCATCTCTCAAATTCAGCAATTTTATGTGATTTTCCTTTGGTTTATTGTTTACATAGATTGGTTTAGCAGTTATATTTATTTGAAAACTAGGAAAGCTAGATGAGTAGATGGATTTTTACTAGCATGAGCCAGCAATGTGATGGTTTGTATTATACAGTAATATACAGCATTACTACTCATTTCCTATGTATCAAGTAAGTGCTTTGTGTTGATTAAATTGTTTTCACAGATGACTTTCCTACACTGTAGAGCCATTTATTTACCTCTGTGAGTGAAGACACTAAAATAAACAGTGTGTAAGTAAATGATATAGAGAGATTCATGGGTGGTACCATAGCACTCACACTTAGTCATCAAATTCTAAATATGATGCATGGAATAAATATGGAGACAAATCATACGGGGATTACATGGCTCCTACACTAAGGTCAGAAGCTTGACACAGTCATCAGAGAAAAGTAGTATGGCTGTGGGGAACTATGTGATATCAACTTGACAGATGTGAGAGTCAGGCACTGTGACGCTGCAGCAAACAGACCTGGAAACAGTCCAGATCTCAAGTGGCACAGTTCCAAATTAAAATGAACATGGAAAGAACTAAAGTGCCTTGCAAGTTCCTCAACCGTGACTTGTTTACAATGAAAATTTAAATCTGCAAGACAAATGCATATATTTTCCGTACTAACTAATTGTTCATAAATTGGTTCACTTTAAAAGAAACTATTGGTGAAATAATTAAGGCCACTCCACATAGTTATTTGGTGGGTAACTTACAAATGAAGGGATAGGTAGGTCACGGGATCTGGGGAAGGTGCATCGCAGTCCCGCGGTGTTCTCTGGAGCTCTGCTCGGTCAACCTCCACTGTCTAGGGTCCAGCAACAGAGAGCACGCTGACCCATCCAGATCTCGGGTCTCTTGATGCCTCCCTTGGCCCCGCCTTGTAGGCATGACAGTTGCCAAAGCCTCAATGGGGATTGGAACTTCCAGATCAAAGCTGGAATGGCTACCCACTACATCTCCCCCTTTTTGTCTAAATAAGAAGGTTCTAACCTAATACAAGACTATATACAAAGGAATGGTTATCAAATATTGTCCAGGAATAATGAAGGATAATGACCTAGATAAGATAGAACTACAACCAATGCGAACAATATCAAGCAAGAAATACATACTAAAATCCAGAGAAATATAGAGCATAGGTAAATGGCATGTTACAAAGATCATTCCAAAAGGTGTCCTATCCTAAAGAACCTGAATCTAATACTTAATATGTTCTATCTAATATTATATATATATATATATATATATATATATATATATATATATATATAAAGTTGTATCTATAACTGTTAGTCTTCAATCACATCAAAGACCTGAGAAGGAATATAATGGTACTTGAGAAATGGTAGATGGATGCAAGCAACTGTTGGGAATCTTGTAAGAGTAGACTGAGACAGCCGGCAGCCTGGACAGTCACCTAATGTTTCTCAGCATTGTTGGTGCATTTAAATTGGCTATAGGCCTAGAGTATCTGACAGACCATTTTTAGAAGCAGGAATTCTGAAAGACCATCTTACCCTGTCTTGTCAGAGTAGAGTGGTCGCTTTCTTTCTGTCCTGCTTGTCCAGAAAGGACAGCATTGCATTCATACTGTCAGCAGTTGAGGCAAGGGCAGTTCTTTGCACAGTAGGCCATTTTTGTGCCAAGAAGACAAACTTCCAAATGGAAATGTCTTAGAAGCCCAACATTCTCTTGGGATCAAATTGGCACAGCCAGGAGCAATTGTGTCTCATGTTAACAGAATTCTAGGTTATTTAAATGTCATATTCTGTAGATCTATGAAGTGTTTGAGGATTACCTGTCCATCTGAGATATGTATCTGTAAAACTGGATAACCTAACTAACATAACTATAGAGATGACAAGCATAAATGACTATATATCTATAAGTCTTATCTACTGAAATAACCTAAGGACTAAGGCTTTATGTAAACAAGGTCAACAGACTATAAGCAAATATATGGTAAAGAACGATGACCTCAAAATTGTGACAATACACAAGATATTTATAACAGAGGTAGAAATATATAGTGTAATATGCAATATGACAACAATCTTAAATATATATCAATATACCGAATATCATAAACAGAAGTAGAACATACATACAGTATGACAGATATAAATTTACATTTGTATCAATATACAAATATTTCAAATAAGAGTATAAATATATGTACAGTATAACAAATATAGTTCTGTATTTGTATCAATATACAAATTATCTTAAACAGGAAAATAAAAATAGTTTATATTTGTATCAACATATAAGAATCCATAACTGTAAATTACAGTGCAAATTATCTAAGGCTGCTATTTTACTAAAATTGTTTACTAGTATATACAATAATCTACCATAATATCTTGTACCTATCCATTCCATTTCTTCTTTTCCCTTTTTTTAGAATCCTGAGTCTAATATTTTCTTCCACCCCAACCCTATAACCATTATCCATAACCCTGAGAATTATGAAACCTAAGGGAGAAGGGGCGTCGTTTCTTAGAATTGCTTCCTGCCGTTTAGGGGGTGATATTATCTCTGTTGGGTACTGTGAGAAAGCTCAGACAGTTAAATCTCAGTTAGACTAACTGTAGGTTCTGCAGAAAGTCTTAGAGCAATGGGTAAGACTGTCTGAAATTCTGGCAAGAAGTGTAGAATGATGATGATTGCCATGGCATCATTATGGATTGGGTAGAGTTGTTGTTGTTGGGGCCCCATCTTCCTTCTGGAGACTTCCGAGATTGCCATTGGAAAAACTTATTTGTTATCAAAATGGAAAGTTTGGATTTAAAGAGGATATAGCATGTAAGAAAGAATTCTGAGAAATCATGAGTAAGCAGGGAGAGAATTAGAATCTTGAAGACAATGGTCCCTTTTTATTGGTTTCCTTCTGTCCCACACCAGAGGACTCTTCTGATACGGGACTGAAGAATCTATCAACCTTTTCTTTTAGCAATATGCTTGGGTTTAGAGAAGGAGTGAGCCAATTCCATCTCCAAAGCCAGCTTGGCTTATAATTGAATTGGAACCACTACTTTTCTAGATTGATAGAGAGACAGATGGTAGACAGTGAGATTTTACTGTGTGTAGACTGGTACCAATAGATTCTTTTTTCTGCAATAAACATCCGGATATCCAAGGCCTTATGATTTTTGGAAGATGGTTATTTCCATTATCCTGGAAAGACAAACATAGAACCCTACCCTAACCTTTGATTGTTAAATTTTTCTTACAACTTGTAGAGATGTCACATTGGTGGATGATCTTTTATTTGTCCTCATCAAGGGGTTTTTCCTGTTCAATGGAATTTTTATTAATTTTGTTGGTATTCACAGCTTTTCTTCTCCTGCAGAAACAAAGGCAAAACCCCTTCCCCAATGTAGAACATATCCAGGTTTCCATTCTGAGGTCAGCACATCCTTGAAATAAACCGGTTTGTTTAGCTCAGGAATTTTTTCTGTCATCCAATGTCTCTCCACAGCTGCTGTTCCTTTCTCATCAGCATTGAGAAAATTCAAGGTTAATAAAGCACTATGCAATCT
The DNA here is from genome assembly GCF_049852395.1 of Peromyscus maniculatus bairdii. Taxonomy (NCBI): domain Eukaryota; kingdom Metazoa; phylum Chordata; class Mammalia; order Rodentia; family Cricetidae; genus Peromyscus; species Peromyscus maniculatus. Next base: position 51,473,005 of record NC_134861.1, read on the forward strand.
ATTTCTAGGAGACATTGTTACCTGTTGCTGTTTATTTAGCATATCCTTTAAAGTTCAATTCTATAATTGCTTGGCTGGTGGGATTGTGTGGTATACCTGTAACATGCTTTATATTGTAATAAGCAAAGAATTGTCTCATTTTATTGGAGACATATGCTGAGGCATTGTCTGTCTTAATTTGTACAGGTATTCCCATGATGGCCATAACTTCTAATAGGTGTGTAATCACAGAATCAGCCTTTTCAGAACTCATAGGAGTTGCCCATTAAAATCCTGAATAGGTGTCAATGGTATGATGTATAAACTTTAATCTTCCAAATTCTGCAAAATGAAACATCCATCTGCTAAATTTCATTTCTTTGTATACCTTTTAGATTGCTACCTGCAGGTAATGGAGTTTGGTTATAGACAGAAAAAGTAGGGCATTTTTTTCATAATATCCTTAGACTGTTGCCAAGTGATGAAGAAATCCTTCTTCAAACCCTTGCTATTTACATGATATTTCTTATGAAACTCTGAGGCTTGTAGCACATTACCTATTAGTAACTGATCAATTTCATCATTAGCTTGTGCTAGAGGTCATGGCAGACCTGTATGGGATCTAATATGTGAGATTATATATTATATATATATATAATGTTCCCTTTTTTGAAGTTTTCCTGAAATTGTATGAATAATGAAGTTAATTCTGTATTATCAGGAATAAATAAATTCAGCAGTTTCAATATGTAAAACAACTGTCTCTGCATATTGAGAGTCAGTTCAGAAACCTTTGTATAAGAATTAGCTGGTCCCAGTGACAGAGAAATGAATGAGATCTACATGAGCAAACTGGACATGAAGGAGGTAATGAAGGGCAAGGGTCTAGGGAAAGAGAGGTTAGGGGAGCAGAAGATCCCAGCTGGATCAAGAACAGAGAAGGAGAACAAGGAACATGATAAATGAAGACCACATGAGAATAGGAAGAAACAAAGTGCTAGAGAGGTCCCCAGAAATCCACAAAGATACCTCCACAATGGATTAATGGCAATGGGTGAGAGAAATCCCAAACTGACCTACTCTGGTGATAGGATGGCCCAAAACCCTAATTGTCATGCTAGAAACCTCATCCAATGACTGAGGGAACCAGATGAAGAGATCCACGCCCAGGCCCCAGGTGGAGCTCCAGGAGTCCAATTGGCAAGAAAGAGGTGGGTTTGTATGAGCGAGAATTGTTGAGACCAAGATTGGAAAAAGCACAGGGACAAATAGCCAAACGAATGGAAACACATAACTATGAACCAATAGCTGAGGAGCCCCCAACTGGATCAGGCCCTCTGGATAAGTGAGACAGTTGATTAGCTTGATCTGTTTGGGAGGCATCCAGGCACTGGGACCGGGGCCTGTCCTCAGTGTATGAACTGGCTGTTTGGAACCTGGGGCTTATGCAGGGACATTTTGCTCAGCCTGGGAGGAGGGGACTGGACCTGTCTGGACTGAATCTATCAGGTTGAACTCAATCCTTGGGGGAGTCTTTGCACTGGAGGAGATGGGAATGGAGGGTGGGCTGCGGGTAGGGGGGAGGAGGGAGGGGAGAAGGGAATTCATGGTTGATATGTAAAATTAAATTAAATTATAAAATAAAAAAAAGCATAAAAAAGAATTAGCTTCATAGGTGGCATTAAGCATTAGGAGAAAGGTAGATTAAACAACTAGACTTTTTTTCTAGTTATTATTAGACTTACAAGAGAGATGTCTGAACATTGATGAAGCCGTAAGATTGCCAATTATATGTAACAACTCTGGAATGTTCCCTCAGAATGAAACAAATACAGAAATAAAAAGGCAGTGCAGAATACAATATGACTGCTTTTTCTACCCCCCCCTTTTTTTTGTTGCTTTCCTGAGATGTTGTTGGCTCTTTCTGTTTATTTCTCTTTGCTCTTTGTAATGAAGACAAAAACATTAGTTGTAACTTACCAATGTGCATAGATTCAATAACAAATAAATCTTAACATTTTTCCATACTTGGTTCTTGCATCATATACAATATTAGTCATTTCATAATTTCATTTGAGTAGTGACATTCCTGAACATTTCATTTTCTTTTTTTTATCATATTTTTTATTTATTTTACAATACTATTCAGTTCTACATAATAGCCACAGATTCCCTTGTTCTCTCCCTTCCTGCCCCCCTCCCCTTTCCCCCAGCCCACCTCCCCATTCCCACCTCCTCCAGATCAAGGTCTCCCCCGAGGACTGGGATCGACCTGATAGACTCAGTCCAGGCAGGTCCAGCCCCCTCCTCCCAGATTGAGCCAAGCATCCCTGCATAAGTCCCAGGTTTCAAATAGCTAACTCATGCAACGAGCCCAGGACCTGGTACCACTGCCTAGATGCCTCCCAAACAAATCAAGCCAATCGACTGTCTCACCTATTCAGAGGGCCTGATCCAGTTGGGGGCCCCTCAGCCTTAGCACAGACACTGAAACAAACAATCAATCAATGGGACCTCTTGAAACTGAGAAGCTTTTGTAGAGCAAAGGATACGGTCAACAAGGCAAAGCAACAGTCTACAGAATGGAAAAAGATCTTCATCAACCCCACATGTGACAGAGGACTGATATCCAGAATATATAAGGAACTCAAGAAATTAGAGATCAAAACGACCAACAGTCCAATTGAGAAATGGGCTTTAGAACTAAACAGAGAATTCTCAACAAAGGAAACTCAAATGGCAGAAAGACATTTAAGGAATTGCTCAACATCCCTAATCATCAGGGAAATGCAAATCAAAACAACTCTGAGATACCACCTTACGCCTGTCAGAATGGCTAACATCAAAAACACTGAAGACACTTTATGCTGGAGAGGATGTGGAACTAGGGGAACTCTCCTCCACTTCTGGTGGGAATGCAAGCTTGTACAGCCACTTTGGATATCAATATGGCGCTTTCTTAGAAAATTGGGAATCAATCTCCCCCAAGATCCAGCTATACCACTCCTGGGCATATACCCAAGAAATGCTCAATCATACCACAAGAGAACTTGCCTAGCTATGTTCATATCAGCATTGTTTGTAATAGCCAAAACCTGGAAACAACCTAGATGCCCGTCAACTGAAGAATGGATAAATAAATTGTGACACATATACACAATGGAATACTACTCAGCATAGAAAAACAATGACATCATGAGGTTTGCAGACAAATGGATGGATCTAGAAAAAATCATCCTGAGTGAGGTAACCCAGACTCAGAAAGACAAATATGGTATGTACTCACTCATAGGAAGATGCTAGATGTGGAACAAGGATGACTGGACTGTTACTCACATCAACAGTGAGGCTACCTGGAAAACGGGACCCCAAGAAAGACACGGAGAAATGGATGAGATCTACATGAACTGCCTGGTCATGAGTGGGAGCAATGAAGGACGAGGGTCGAGGGAAAGAGAGTGGGAGATCCTAGCTGGATCAAGAAAAGAGAGGGAGAACAAGGAATAGAAGACCATGGTAAATGAAGACCACGTTTTCTTTTTTCTAAAACTCTGTGAAGTTGCTTCAGATATGAAGTGTGACTTAAGGACCTCTACTTCTGTTCCCTCAAATAATTTAAATCACTCTATCTATAGCCTCCTACTTGGATGCACAAGTTAAACAAAATGGTTTATATAAATAAAGTTGTCAATATAATTTATATTGAGAATATAAACTACATATTAGTAGTTTTACCCCAAAAGATAATAACTGCTCTATCTTCATATATCTATCTGAAGCAAGCATTTGTCTTGATTTGCCTTGAGCATCAGCTGCCTGAATGAAGACAATTTTTTAAGATCAAGATGAATGAATTTAATGAATGTGGAGTAGATGAGACAAAAAGGAAGTATGTGAGAGAGAGGTGGGAAAAGACAGAGACAGACCCAGAAAGAGAGACACAGAGAGAAAAATTATGAGCTCCATGTGAGAAACTGTTGGGACTCTGGTCCCATGCAAAATTACAGTCAGTTTTTGGAGGCCATGTGTAAATATTCTATAGAGAGTAATCACCATGGGTCAACAGAGGCATTTTTCATCATTTTGTGATTCCCATTGTTTCTTACACACTTAATTTGATATTTAATTTGCATAATGATCAATTTATAAATGTTCATTTTTTTAAAATATAACATCTTTCCACATGTAAAGCTTTCCACCAAAGTGCATGTGCAACCTTAGTATGACAGTTAAGGCAGGCATTATATAGCTTGACATACGCTCCCTTTGCTTTGCTAACTATTCTTTGCTCTGCTTCTTGTGCTGTTCCTATCCACTCTTGAGTAGGGCCTTGCTATTTGCCTCCTATTTACATTCACTTTTCTAATTGTTAATTTAATTAGATACATATTATCATATACAATTCTACATTATCCAAACTTCTAAATATTTTTCACACACGCTAACTGAAAGGATCATGTAGATTTTATTATTTCAATCTGGTGTGTAGAGCAGTGCTGGCACCCCAAAATAATTATATGTAGCATTGAAAGTACTCTGTATTTGTCAATATGTAGGCACCATTAGTCATTGGTTTATTGAATATGTTTTTTGAGGGCTTGCTTAGAACAAAACAGAAACTGAGGTGTATAAAGGTAACTGCCTTATTAATCTTATTAGCAAGTAATAAATAACTTCTAATAACATATACAGAGATGTGATTCTAGAAAAAGAAAAAGAAAGTAGGTTGGTATAATGATAATTATTAAAGCTTCCTTCAGCCTGCTCAGTGATAGAGAGCTTGTCCAACATGTGTAGTACTCTGTGTTCCATCCTCAACAATGCAAAGAAAATAAATGAAAGAATTTTGGGGTTACAATTCAAGGAACAGTAGAACATTATGACCATTATAACAAGGACACAGCAAGTTTGAATTTGGGCTTTACTATTCGCTAGGTAAATGACCACATTTCTAAGGTGTCCTGGCAAGACTGGATATTTAAGAGAGATGAAACCTGGGTAGAATCATCAATATAATTTTCACTATGTCTGTGCTAAAGAGAACTTGCAAAGAAACTGAATCAGCAATATGAATATTTTGTATAACTTAAAATGACAAATGGGGGCATCAGATTAGAACAACAAAAAATCCTGGCTTTGATAGTGTATAAATTTGCTATTGTTTGAGATTTAAATGTGATTTTATTCATTACAGTCTGAAACACTGCATTTGAAAAATTGAATAATTAATTATTCCATAGATCTCCTGCAGTTATTTAAAATGATACAATAAGAAATATGATAAATAGAAAAGTAAACATAAACAAATATTTCAGGGCAAGAATAAAGTGCTAATTTGTAATGTTATATAATAAAGTCATATATTCACATATTCATACACTTGCTAACATTTAACAGACAGACTCACACACACACAACATGGTTCTAAATTATGCAAATTTTGTTTGAGTTTTTGGAATGAAAAATTGTGATATGAAAACATTAACTGTTCATACCTGGGTTTAATGTGCTGCGTACACTGTCTCTCTATGATTTTCCAGGTGGTTCTTCAAACCAAAGCTTAGCTACTTAAAAATTTCAAATATGACAAAGAGTTCTTTGAAGATGACTTTTGTGTGTGCTTCAGAGAAACAGAAGATGGAACATAAATAAAAACAACTCCCAGAAACAAGGTTTAAGATCTGACATTTCTTAGCAGCTGGTTTCTCCTGTCCTCAGGGAGATAAACAAAACTATTGAAAATCCCATTAGGTTTATTTATAGTCCAGGTTTAATGCCCAGGATGTAAACTAAGATGCCAGACTTAAGATGTCAGCCAGCAACTTTGGGATGGAAAAAACAAAACAAAACAAAAAACAAAACAACAACAACAAAAAACCCAGCTTCTTAGAGTGAATGTTTTCAAGCTTGGCTCATCAATATTCCAAAGACATGGCAGCTTAATCTTTTATACAGAGCAGAGAAGCCCTGTGTTAGATGAATTCGTATAATTTTTCCCCGTAAAATGCCTGGTACAATTCATTTATCCATTTGTGATTATATTTACTTATTCTTGGGTGTGGTTCAGAACATGGTTAAAGAAACAGAACATTTCATAGCTTCTGAAATGGAAAAGAAACATATGAGTCAATACCAAGAGAAAAAAAATGGCAATGTGCCATCATAGGAAGAAGTATGTATTTATTACATGCATAAAATTCAAAGGATATCAGATAAGGTATTTCAAATAATGGATGTAGTTATATAGTCTATCTCTAAAAGACTCCCATATAGCCCCAAGGGCCAAAGTGGTGTTCTGCTATATGTTATGAAACAAATATTTATTCCATCCTAAAACATACATGGAAACCCTAGTTCACAGAACACCTCTATTTATTTCAGTTTGTAGTAAGTGTGCATCTCTGGTCCAAGTGAATAAGTGTCCTGAAAAAAAAAATGAGTCACCAGAAAGAGAAGATAAATTTTTTCTCTCACACACACTCACATATCTATTTTGTAAAATTTTCTTTCCTCTGTTAGAGTGGATTTTACATGTATACTCAAAGCTAATATCAGCAATTGATGTAGACTTGGTGAGGAATAATCAGTTTTATGTTACCCAGAGTAAGTTGACTGTGCTCCTGCAGAACACCACACTTCTAAAATTAGATGGGCAACAACAAATTGACTAGGTAATGGTATTTACAGAAAGAAAACAGATACAAAGTAGGATGAATAGCACAGGAGATAGATCTGGGAGGAGTCAGGGTATGTGAATACAATCAAAACACATTTCACGATAGTTCTAGAAAGAGCTAATAAAATAAGATAAAAAAGTTACTTCCACTGTACATGTATAAACCAGAGGACATTGGTGTTTTCCTTCTACCTTTTTTTTCCCTCCTGAAACATGGTGTCTTATTGGCCCGAATCTTTCTGGGTATGCCAGGAGCCCCAGGTCTCCCTGTCTCCACTACTTCATCTCTGGAAATACAATCGCATGCCACCACACATGACATTATGAGAGTTTTAAGAATCAAACTTAGTTCCTCACATTTGTGTAGCAAGCAGTTTATGAACTGAGCTCTCACTGTAGTCCTCAAAGCTCTAGGGAGTGCTTCAAATATAATGTACATAGACAGACTGCAAGACAATGATTCCAACTTTTAAAAGGTTTTTAAAAGTAGTCAATGAAATAAATGACTATTTCTAATGATATCCTGCCATACTTGCAGACTGGAGCCTAGAATAACTGTCATAAGAGAGGCTTCATCTAGCAACTGATAAGGGCAATACAGAGACTCACAGCCAAACATTAGGCACGTGCTCAGGGAATCCCGTGTATTGCTGGCTCTGCATCTGCAATCCTGCTCTCTCTGATACTGAGGGCAGTGGGTGGGCAGATGCAGAATCAATAGCACAGATTCTGGGAGAGATGCAAGCAATCTCATTTATTAAACAAAGAGCTGAGGCATTTATGTATGTATTTTGGGGTGGATTCAGCTTCCAGCCACAGTGGGGTTTCCTGGTTGCATCTGGGCTGAATGTCATCATCTTTTGGGTTTGTTGCTTATGGGTCAGGTTTCTCCTGTCCAGAGTGCTCTCTGCACATGTAACAGCTCTTTGTTTGATTAAGCCATGACCCAGTGCTTTTGGTCTTACCAGCCTCACCCATGGAAGAAAGGGGGAGTGTTGATTGTAGGAGCCAGAGGGGAGAGAACACCACAAGGACATGGTCGTCAGAATCAACTAAGCAGGCCCCATCAGGGCTCCCAGTGACTGAGGCAACAAACGGGGGACCCAGTATGAATCTGTGCTAGGCCCTGGGCATATACCCTATGTTTGTGTAGCTTAGTGTTCTTGTGAGACTCCTAACAGTGGGAGTGGTGGTTATCTCTGACTCTGGTCTCTGTTTAGACCGCTTTCCTCCTGCTGTGTTAGCTCACCCAACCTTGATAGGAGAATATGTGTCTAGTCTTACAAACTGCTGTCCTGTGCTTGGGTGATATCCCTGCTTTTTTTCTGAAGGGAAATGGAGGAGTAGTCGATCTTAGGGAGACAGGAGGTATAGGGGTAGGGGATACTGGTAGGAGTGGAATGAGGGGAAAGTGCCATTAGGACTGAGAGAAGAATAAATAAAAAATAAATAAAACATTTCTAACAATCATTTAAACAGGAGATTAATTCATAAATACCTTGACTGCCTGTAGGCACTTTAAGTTGCTTGAGCTTTGCTCTACTTTCTTAGGGTCCCAAGTTAGAAGAAATTTAACAATTATTTCTACTCCGTTCAAAGCATTTTTTCCTCTAAAATTACTTCATGGAATCATTATCTTTAGGCTGCATTAGTATTTATTTCAGGGCCACTCTAAAATTAGTGAGAATCAGCATAGAGAATTCTACTATGCTGGGGATTAGACTAATAGAGCAACTAATGGTCTTAGTAAGAAAGCAAAATTTCCATTTAAACCTCTTACACATTTATTAGCCTTTTTGTGAGCAGATAATTTTCTGTCTCAACTATTTATGCATAAGTTAAGAGTCAGTTAAAATTCTTTTCAGCTGTTTTACAATAGCTCAAAAATGAAACATTTGACCTTTTCTTTTAGAATGTTATGAACAAGGCTACAGCTTAACACATTTTCTCATCTGAGATGTTTAACAGACAAAGCTTTTTTTTCAGAGAGGCATTTGGCAAATACTTTGGCATGCTGTATTGTGCCAAGTTGAAAAAAAAAGTTTCCATGAATTCTGTATGTTAAGACCTCATGACTGGAATGTCAGAATTGATATAAAAGATTACCAAGTATTTGTTTATATTTTAAGGAAGGGAAACAACTTTACTGTTGTATTTTTCTGCAAAGTTCACCAACTTTCTAAAGGTTTATGGTTTCCCTGTTCATTGAACAAAATATTAAATTAATTCTCATGTATAATATTTGTCTTCCAATTCCTACTTCTTGGTGGAGTATCCACATTTGTGTCATGGAGACCTGTCAGAAACACGATTTTGTTTATTGACAAATTAAACAGTTCAGTGTCATTGTAAGTAACCATAAACTCTAGCCTGTTCTATGACAGTATACATGTAAGTGCATTTGCTGACATTTCTGTGTTCACCTAAGGCTTCAATCTGGCTCATGTCTATTCTCAATGACCTGTAATTCTCAGGACTACTACCAAACTATATCAGACTTTGTTTTGTCTTGGACAGTATATATTCTTACACTTGAAATGTCTGTGCCTTCTTTACCATTAACACTCTAAAACATAGAATAACATTTTTCCTACATTCAAAATATATATCAAAATCTGATTCTGTGTTTATGAGTGTGATGGAAGAATTATTCAAATGATCATGTTTAAACCTTATGTTTGTAAAGGTATTGAGTACATTATTGGAATTATTGATTCTCAGTCCAAATCCAATCTTCAAAAAGAAAAATACGTTCAGTATTTGGAGGTAAATTTGTGTAAGAATATTTATATCAGTGGGAAGTCATGTAATAGAATCAAATATTAAACTAAGATGTTAAATTTTCTGTAGTAGGTTTATGTCCTTGGAGTAAAGTTATCTTGAAGGAGTAGAGGGATTTTTATGTCAGTCTGGTTATAACTAGTACTAAGCAAATTACTTGGAATCATTGTTATCAAAATAAACACTTACTATGCAAATATATAGATAATTGGTCCTGATCCTACAAAGTTGTCATGAGTGCATGTAAACTTTTTTTTTTTACAGTATTAAGTTTGGAAAAGAAAATGCTTTATAGTGATATGAAGGATCCTGAAACCATGAATAATTACTGTGAGTATATGTATGCCCCTGTGCTTTAATATGCATACATTTACATAGGATGTCATTTTGTAAATGAGACAGAATTTAAAATGTCAGAATCACATTTGCTTTGATCTTTCTGTTTCCCATTTTTATCACAATGATTACTGGGGAGCTTGAATAATGCTCATTGACCTAAAGCATTTGGAGATATCTGCTTGGGTAGGAACTAGCTAATATTTCTTTCTTTTTAATTTTATTTTATAATTTAATTTAATTTTACATATCAGCCATGAATTCCCTTGTTCTCACCCCTCCTGCCTTCACCCTGCCAGCCCACCCCCCATTCCCACCTCCTCCAGGGCAAAGACTCCCCCGAGGATTGAGTTCAACTTGGTAGATTCAGTCAAGGCAAGTCCAGTCCCCTCCTCTCAGGCTGAGCCAAATATCCCTGCATAAGCTCTAGGTTGCAAACAGCCAGCTCATGCACTGAGGACAGGACCCCATCCCAGGGCCTGGATGTCTCCCAAACAGATCAAGCTAATCAACTGTCTCACTTATCCAGAGGGCCTGACCCAGTTGGGGGCTCCTCAGCTATTGGTTCATAGTTCATGTGTTTCCATTCATTTGGCTATTTGTCCCTGTGCTTTTTCCAATCTTGGTCTCAACAATTCTTGCTCATACAAACCCTCCTCTTTCTCACCAACTGGACTCCTGGAGGTCCACCTGAGGCCTGGCCGTGGAACTTTGCATCTAGTTTCCTCAGTCATTGGATGAGATTTTTAGCATGACAATTAGGGTGTTTGGCCATCCTATCACCAGAGTTGGTCAGTTCGGGCTGTTTCTTCACCATTGCAAGTAGTCTATTGTGGAGGTATCACTGTGGATTTTGGGGGACCTCTCCAGCACTTTGTTTCTTCCTATTCTCATGTGGTCTTCATTTATCATGGTCTCTTATTCCTTGTTCTCCCTCTCTGTTCTTGATTCAGCTGGGATCCCCTGCTCCCCTAAACTCTCTTTCCCTTGACCCTCGCCCTTCATTACCCACACTCATGTCCAGGTTATTCATTTAGATCTCCTCCATTTCTCTGTCATTGGGTGATCCCTGTGTCTTTCTTAGGGTCCTGTTTTCTAGGTAGCCTCCCTGAAGTTGTGAGTAGCAGTCTAGTTGTCTTTGTTTTACATCTAGTATCCTCCTATGAGTGAGTACATACCATGTTTGTCTTTCTGAGTCTGGGTTAACTCACTCAGCATGATTTTTTCTAGATCCATCCATTTGCCTGCAAACCTCATGATGTCATTGTTTTTCTCTGCTGAGTAGTACTCCATTGTGTATATGTACCACATTTTATTTATTCTTCAGTTGAAGGGCATCTAAGTTGTTTCCAGGTTCTGACTATTACAAACAATGCTGATATGAACATAGCTGAGCAAGTGCTCTTGTGGTATGATTGAGCATTCCTTGTGAATATGCCCAAGAGTGGTATAGCTGGGTCTTGGGGGAGACTGATTCCCAATTTTCTAAGAAAGCGCCATATTGGTTTCCAAAGTGGTTGTACAAGCTTGCATTCCCACCAGCAGTGGAGGAGTGTTCCCCTAGCTCCACATCCTCTCCAGCATAAGCTATCAAAACCAACATGTAGACCAATGGAATTGAATTGAAGACCCTGACATTAATCAGCACACCTATGAACATATAACTTTTGACAAAGAAGCCAAAACTATACAATGTAAAAAAGAAAGCATCTTCAACAAATGGTGCTGGCATAACTGGATATCAACTTGTAGAAGGCTGCAAATATATCCATATCTGTCACCATGCACAAACCTTAAGTACAAGTGGATCAAAGACCTCCACATAAATCCAGCTACTGTGAACCTGATAGAAAAGAAAGTAGGAAGTAGTCCTGAATGCATTGGCATAGGAGATCACTTCCTAAATATGACACCAGTAGCACAGACACCGAGAGAAACAATCAATCAATGGGACCTCTTGAAACTGAGAAGCTTTTGTAGAGCAAAGGATACTGGTCAACAAGGCAAAGCTATAGGAAAAGATCTTCACCAACCCCACATCTGACAGAGGACTGATATCCAGAATATATAAAGAACTCAAGAAATTAGACATCAAAATGCCCAACAGTTCAATTAAGAAATGGGCTATAGAACTAAACAGAGAATTCTCAACAGAGGAAACTCAAATGGCTGAAAGACATTTAAGGAATTGCTCAACATCCCTAATCATCAGGGAAATACAAATCAAAACAACTCTGAGGTACCACCTTACACCTGTCAGAATGGCTAAGATAAAAACACTGAGGACAGCTTATGGTGGGATGAGCTAATATTTCTAAAAGATGCCTCTGGTTTTGTTATGTGACTAGTGTGAAATAGTTTCAGTGTCCAGTTATGAAGGGTTTGCATCTGGTGATAAAGTTCACACACAAAAGAAGTCATACAAAGCAATTTGTTTTTCATATATCTGCACCAAGACACAGTAGATAGTGTATGAATCACATGAGACAGGATATAAAGATCAGGGAATTTTCCCATGGTTGGACATGACTACCTCTGCAAGTGACTACTTGTATTAAGCTGGGGGTTCTGGTGAAGAGTTCCCTCTTGAGTTTTACCTTTTCAAGTCACAGGTCTCACTGGAATGATGTGCCAGAGAAAACATCTTTCTAGGGATATTAGAATAGAGGTCAGGATTCCATCTTCTGGGGATGTTTCATCACCCACATATTTTGTAGTAATTCTCAAAAATCACAGGTCAGGAAAAGAGAAAACTAGATTGGTTTTCGAAATAGAAACTAAATAGAAAGCTGTCTTGCATCTAAATTGAAGATATCAAGTAGTTAGTGGAAATCTTTCCATTATTAAGGGGGGAAAAAGCAATAATATGTGTGCGTGAAAAAACCCTACCCAGACACTAGGTTTAATGGTCTAGAGAAAATAATGAAAAGAAGAAAAACAAAATTGCTTTATGTGTTTGTTTGTTATGGTTGCTTTGTCTTAAAGAGATACTGCAAATTCAGTGGAAACTTTCTCTTCTTTGTCCTTATGATACTGAACACAATTTCTGACATGTGTCACCTGCTCAATAACTTCCAATATGCTTTGTGTAATTGTGACTACCAAAATTTATGTACATTCCAACACATGACAACATCAATTCTTTACTTCTAAGAATTCATAATGTATATTATCATGCTATTAAGAAACAAGAATCTTAATTTGTTATATCAAATATTTCAATAAAATGCAACGTTTTTAAAACCAAAAGACTTACCTTATATCCTCCCATATGCCTGTTCTTATTCTCTCTTTTATTTATAGTGTTATTTTTTAGGATGCCTAGTGACCCACATATCTTAATGGTAACCAACAGCTCCTTAATTGAACTTAATACCTTTTCAACAACATGGAAATCCTGCCTGAAACTAGAAATCTAGCCAAGTACTCAGGGCAAGAGAAATCATAGATCTTGGAGTATTACATTTCTATCAAATTTCTAGGTAATCACATGTATTACACTAATAAATAATATTCTGAAATAGTAAATTATTTTCTTAGAGTTAATATATGAAGTAGCTCAGAGATTATAAATATTCACATGGAAAAGATTTTCAAAGGTAAGGACTATAATTTTAAATAAAGTGTTTGAAATATTTATTTAAAATTAATTTTGTTATGCTCCTAGGTATTGAAATGTATATGATTTCTAAAAGTTTATTTTGTTCCTATTGAGAGCACTCATAACATGATAATGAGTTTCTAAAATAGTCATGTCAATATGATTTCACCTCCTAAGATCTAGTAATTATTTTCTATTTTACTTAAAATTTATGTTTGTATGTTATTTAAGTAAAAGGTTTTGTGTATTAGTAATATTTCTGTAAGAACTAATGAGAATCCAATTAAAACTAATGAAAAACTCAGTCTATAAGGAAATTTATTATGTTATGTTGCATTATACCATCTAAATACTCAGCTGTAGATGGTTAGGTTTAATTTGTCCCATTCTTCTTTTGAGTTGTTTCAAGGTTTGTGTAATAGGAGAAAACAATGATTTGACAAAACGTCAAGATAGTGGACATTTTCCATTCAAAGAGCACAGTTCCTCTGTGTAACAGGATCTTATGAGATGAGGTCTTTCTCTGACTTTGAACCTGGCAGTCTTTGTTGTTGTTGTTGTTTTTATAGTTTTGATGTCTGTCCTGGATCTTTCTTTGTATACCAGGCTGGCCTCAAACTCACAGAGATCCGTCTGGCTCTGCCTCCTGAGTGCTGGGACTAAAGGTGTGAGCCTCTACTGCCCTGGCCTGACAGTCTGACTATTGAGCTCAGTGTTCTTCCTGACATCTCCTTTAACACCTCCCCAGGGCTGTGATTTCAGATTGGATCACCATGTCCGATTTTTATATATAATCTGAGGATCCAAAATAATTTCTTCAGGCCTGTGCATTAAGCTTACTGAGACATCACTTTGGCCCCTACATGTAATTTTATTTTCTCTTTGAGCATTTGTGTGATTTCTGAATAACTGAAAAAAACATAATTTTATTTTATGTGCATTTTTGTTTTATAAGATAATTGCATTTTTATATTAAAATATGCAGGAGAAGTTTAGAAATTATGAACCCTACCTTTTCTCTAACAAGTCAAACCCAACAGATATTTCAAAGTTTTAAAAGTGGCCCCATCTACCTCTAAAATCTGCTGTGGGATGGTCTCTATGTCAAATATGTTGCTCTGGTCAATAAATAAAACACTGATTGGCCAGTGGCCAGGCAGTAAGTATAGGTGGGACTAACAGAGAGGAGAATCAAGGGAACAGAAGGGAAAGGGAGTCACTTCCAGCTGCTGCCATGACAAACAGCATGTGAAGATGCCGGTAAGCCACGAGCCACATGGCAAGGTATAGATTTATAGAAATGGATTAATTTAAGCTATAAGAACAGTTAGCAAGAAGCCTGCCACAGCTATACAGTTTGTAAGCAATATAAGTCTCTGTGTTTACTTGGTTGGGTCAGAGCGGCTGTGGGACTGGCAGGTGACAATGATTTGTCCTGACTGTGGGCAAGGCAGGAAAACTCCAGCTACAAACATCAGTACTTAAAAAATTACTTGTTGTTAATTTAGCTAAGATACATTACAGTCAATTGCTATATTATACAAATTCTCTAAGTGTTGCAAATATCCTGGCAGTTTCCAAGAGGTAGTACACAATGTGCTCAGTATTCTGTCTAGGCAGTTTTAAAACAAAACCTGGCCTTGTACCCCTGCAAAACTGAATATGATAAGCACAGTTTTCCCTCCAACACATTACTCTTAAGTGTTTTTAATCCATTCCTCCCTACTCCTTTTCTGTATGTTTACCTATTTATGTGGAATCTAGATGCTAGGTTGGTAGACATTACTGAAAAAAAATGCATATGGTATTCTATGTCCTACCTAGTCTAAAACCTAAATAGTAAGAATTACAAAATATCCTAGAAATTGATCATGGCCTATGAAAATTACAACCTCGAAATATGTCCTAGTAAATAATCCTATTAATTTAATGAGTATACTTGCCTATAAAGTTTATAAATATTCATAGTTGTACAACTTCTAAATCAATATGACCTTGTAATCAAGGTAAAGTTTCCTTCTATCGAATATGCTGCATCTAATTGGACAGTATGCTAAATCAATTATGCATGACTACAACAGCTCTATCATTTAGAGTCTGCCTGTTATTTCATTCCCTAACAGAATATGGTTATGCTCTTCTGGTGTACTTCTCTAGGCCTGGGACACAGAGCAAAATGGTCAAGATTCTACCCTGGAGCTGACATGCCTTTCCTCTATAGCAATGCCAATATGAGTAAAGACCTCTCATCCCTGGATTCTCTCATCTGTCCATATCTTCCAGCTCTTCATCGTGTAATCAAATGGAACGTAGCAACCATTCTTGTTATTTCAATTATTTTAATTTACACGGGAGCTTGTGACTGTACATGACAGAAAGGAAAGCAACATAAATACACTACAGTATGATGTATTTGCATCTCAGGAGTCTTCATTGACTCATAGAAGAATGTTGTCCACACATTCCATGTGACTGCACATTCTCCACCTAAGAAATAAGACTACTCTGCTTGGGTAAGTGCCAAGCAATAACTTTACAAGTAAGACCCTACACAGAAGGCTGTTTCATGGTCTGTTTGTAAGCAATCAAATGCATCATCAAGTAGATTAGCCAGAAACTTCTGTTGCTCACAGAATAAAGTAAAACTAATTTAGACAGCTCCTTTCATTTATTTTAATTTTATGTTTGCTTGTTTGTTTGATGCAAACTGATCAATAAAGAGAAAGCTCAGGGCTGGATACTGAACTAAGGTCCTCTTCAAGAGGAGAATAAACTCTGAACCCATGAGACAACTCTCCATTCCCCATTCGTTGGCTTTTTAAGTAAGATCAGACACAGGATATATCAACATAAAAAATTCAACTACTTTGCAAATACATTTTGAAAATTTAACTTGTGTGTTTTGTGTGTATTTATTTTTGTGCATATGTGTACATGTGTTCACTAACATCAATTTTGAGACAAGGACTTTCACTGATTCCAGAACTTAAAATGGAGCACTCCAAGTGCAGATGTTAGCCTGTTAACTACTGCATCAGTGTCATAGTCGCAGATGCATGCTACCAAGCCTGGCTCTTTTGGAGGGTAGCAGCATTCAAATCCAAGTTCTCTTGCTTGCTCAGGTGGAATGTAACTAACTGAGCCATCCCTATATAACCTGGAAACCATATTTTTATGAATTAGTCATGTCAGGAAATTTCACAAGCAAACTATTCTTCTTATATTTAGTATTTAATTCTAATTTATACACCTTTTTCTTTTTAAAGTACAATAAAAATGTATGAAATTGAAGACTTTCAAAGCATATTAAATATTCAAAAAACAGAATGCATATACTATTTAGTAAATCCTCTAATGTAAGCTGGAATTGCGCATATCCAATATACAGCTACTTGATTTTTCCACATTTTTTCTCAGCTTCTAAAAGACATATTTTGCATCATGATCATATATTTTACAATGCTGTCTATTAAATTAGACATCAATGATGTCAAATAAAAATGTTCTTTCAATTTTAGTAAAATGTCTATTTTACATGGACCAGATTCATTTTAAGACTATAACTATTTACCAGCATTGACACTATTTATTATGAATTTATACTGTAACTATAAAATGATAGTTTTCCTTTTCAAGTTGAGGCCTACTTATTTGATGAAACTGAGTCTGTACATATTATGGATCAATACACTTCTCTCCACACTTGTTAGTCATTGATCAACACTTTCTACGCAATTCTTCCCAAAGATGTTGTGATGAATTAGCTGTCAAACTTGAGATTTTTTTTCACTTGAGTAGTTCTGCTCCACCATGTCCTATCATGTCATATCAAATACGTCTCAGTCTAAATGTCCTTGTCTTTGATACCATCACCAAATTCAAACTTACCTAAGATGAATTCTTTCATTAGTTTGCTTAGGATAAATATTTCATTTAAATACCACATATTCTCACAGAACTTCTTCTAAATATTTGCTAAATTATTTATGCTAATGAAATATCTTTTTATGGTATAGCAGTGACATGTCTTTGAATAACATATGTAAGAAAAACTAGTGGTAAAGTAAACTATAGGGTTAAGGAAACACTGCCTCACCTGTCATAATTTTATTACAAATACATACTTTCTTGATATTTTTACAAACCTGTGAATTATTTTGAAATTGAAGGACAAGAAATCACAGTGAGAAATACGGGACACTGACTTTTATTTATTAAATATATGTTTGTTTATTAGTTATAGATAAGGTCCCACTTTGAAGTCCAGACTAGCTTTAAGTTTATAGCAATCCTCTTTCCCTGGCTTCTTTTGCTTGGGATTCGAAGCGTGAGACACCATGACTGGAAACGATCTCTTAAATTTATAACATGCATTAAATATCTGAGTGGAATATCTTAGTATTCTACCAAATTAAGTTTTATAAAATTTTATCAATTTTAGTAATGTTGTTTTGAAAATAATGTGATCTTCTTGCCATCACAAACCCTGTCATTGATATGACTTCAAGAGCAGTGTGTATGGAACACAAGTAAAGATAATGATGTGAATCCATTCTCTTAATTTGTGACCTTGACCATATATATTATAGGACTCTGAATAAAGGATTTTTTCTTAAAATAATTCATCATATTTCTTTCTTAGTTCGTCTTTTTGCTTAAAAATAGATATTAGTAGATATTAACCTTTCCACTTAAATATTAAGAAAACTATCAACATCTTCTTTTCTTTCCTCATAGGATCTGGAAGAGCATCACCGAGACTAATTTAGCAGATAACCAGCTAATATAAGTTGAATTGCTGTTTATCTATTTGGTAATCTCATAATCTATGTTATATTGATGGATGTTGTTTCTGCTACCTTCCATAAAATTTTAAATAAGCAACAAATTTTTGACTCTGACTTTTCTATTGTGTTTATTTGTATTTCCCTAGTTGTCACAGAACACCTGAAAGACTGGTCTACACAGTACTCATAGGCTTCAAAATAAAATTTTTTAAGGCTTAGCTTTCCTTTATAGCATCGTCCTAGACAGACTATTATCCCTTTTGACCTAAAAGTATACACGATCATTTATTTTTGTTCTATTTATAATGATTCTTAAGCTTTATACTACTATTTATGTACTGATATCACATAAAGTTTATATTTCTAATTTCACTTCGGTATTTGAGATTATCTCAAAGGTGTCCCACTATAATCTTCAATTGTTCAAGAAAACAAGAGTTTTGCATTAAAAGCTCTACCCTCTCTTTTTATATTCTTGCTTTCTGATAACCACCTAAACGTACCCTAAAAATATCAGCCTTTCAAATCAGATCTTGTCACCAGCTCTTATGTTCCTTCATGCTGTAAAACCTGATCAAATTGTATAGTTTCTGTTTCCACACACAGCATCACGTAGTTATTTCATTTTTCACTATTATTTTTATCCCTGTATAATTTGTGACCCCTTTTCATTCCTTTCCTATCTAAGCATATCTCATTAGTTCTGCTCTGCCAGTGTCTTAGCAGGTCTGCACTGCACCTTTCTTTCAACACATGAAAATGTCCTAGCTTAAAAATAGAGTTTAGTTTTCAAAATCATGGACATGATCATGTTAAACCCTGATCAATAAACTCAGTGATTTTTCTGTTGCGTTCCAAGTTACTATGAAAGCCTTACATTGGCTAATCTAAGTCCATATAATTGAGTCATTTTACTTCGTCCTATTTGTCTCCAAATACATCTTTATTCTATATTAGTTGCTCATATTTTTTCTCTCCCTCTCTCACAGTAAACACACACACATGCACGCGCGCGCACACACACACACAGAGAGAGAGAGAGAGAGAGAGAGAGAGAGAGAGAGAGAGAGAGAGAGAGAGAGGGAGGGAGGGAGGGAGGGAGGGAGGGAGGGAGGGAGAGAGAGAGAGAGAGAGAGAGAGAGAGAGAGAGAGAGAGAGAGAGAGAGAGAGAGAGAGAGAGAGAGAGAGAATCTATGTTTAAATAGATCCAGTGGATGCACCCTCTCCTGAACAGCGCTTATTGTTAGCCTGGAGTCATTATACACATCTTTCAAGTTCTACTGCTACCACCCCTCTTCACCTGTCAAGACTTGTTTCAAGTATCACCTTCTTAAAGGATCACTTTGGGTCCCCACTTCACTCAGTGCTGCTGTCTGTCTCCCCAGGAAGTCCCATAAATCTTTATTCATATGTTTCTCTTTGAATTTATCATAATGCAGGTTCAATTTATCATTTGCAGATTCATATCAAAACTGAAAGCCTAGTCGCTGAGAGGTTCCTTGATGAACATCGGAAATTGTGCTGTAGAACCAATGAGATAAATACTATATAGATGCAAACTCTAAAAGCTGGCCTCAGACTAAAATACTTATGTTTTTACTATATAGTGGTTTCTTCTGCCTTGTTATTTGAAGAAAACTTATCAAAATTTGAAAATCATTACCTCCTCCAGGTTATTTTATAGATTCATTTAGTCTGAATTACCAAACTAAGAACTGAGAATATATTGTTATTCATTTTGCTTCCTATTCTAGAGCATAGCATAGCATCTAAGACAGTTCTACAGTAATACAATAATGATGTTCTAAGTTATCTAGCTATTATTCAGTGACTTTATGTAGCATCAAAATATCCTCTGAATGGGGGTAATGATTAATCTCACAGAGCTGTAGTGAGTCAGAAGCATGCTGCTGTTCTTAGAAAAGGTGCTCAGCACAGAACAACTGTTTGTAGCAATGTCTGCAGAGAACTACTCTTGTTTTAAATTCTGTCTCTGTCACTTACTGGCAAATTATTATGAAAAACCTACATCATTCCTCTGTCTCAATTTCCCAATCTAGAAAAAGAATAGATATTAATAAACCTGCATATTTTAAATGCTTAATACAAATAATAAGTAAGTTACCATTGTATAAAACCTAAAAAGTATCATCCATGAGATAAAAGTATACATATTAATTATTATTATTTTCAATTTACTACTGTATAAATATCTTCATTTGGTGCTTATCTGTCTCTTTCCTAATTTGTACAGCTTTTACTACAGAAAAGAACCCAAATCTTCCTTCTGATATCAGAGAGCAAAAGTCTGTATTCACTAATCCTGCTAGGCATATGTTGTAAGTGTGAATGATGAAATGATCCATTCCAGTGCTTAACAGACTTAAAGAGGAATGATGCAAACAAGCAGCATGCAGTATCAGTGATGGAGGCAATTGTTTATTCTAACACCCAAGGGCAGTTAATGATGTCAAGAAAGCCCCTCAGGCAACGTCTTGGTGTTACAGATTCCTTCCAGCTGTGGTCCAGATTCTTTCTGATTTTTTTATGTTCGCAACATACCAATATAAATTGCACCTATGTGATTCAGAGTTATGCAACAACCATCATATGTATTTGAAAATATTTCTATCACACCAAGTAGAAACCTGGTTACCAATAGAAAAGACTCCATATCCTCAGCAACCTTGCATCCCCAGCCTAGGCAATTATTAATTTACTTTCATTATTTATATTTTTCTTTATTTTGAATGGTCATAAACAGAGACCATGGTATCTGTGTTATTTTATGATTGTTCTTGTCACTTAACATATTTTCAAAGTTTTCTCAGATTGTAGCATGTATGAGGACTTTATGCTTTTCTAATTCCCATTACAAAATCCACATTTTCCTCCTTATGTAAAAAATGAAACTATGTATTTTTTCTAGTGTTGAGGCTAGTTCTTTGAAGTAGATTCTGCCATCAATAGGGCTCTTGTCAACTGCTTAATTCCTGTTTCCTCATGTCAATCATCTGGCTTATGGTTTAGCTTGCACCTTTGATTGGAATATCATTTCTCTTCATGAGCTATCAGCATATACCCACTATTTTCTACAATTTGTTAGCTTCCTATCTTCTTATCAGTAAACTCAGGTCCTTTGGAGAGAGCTCAGGACTCTCTCTACCTGTTGTTTGTGTATGTCCTCGAACAATCTCTGAGGTATTGCTCCAGAGGGAGGAACAGTACATATCAACCATGGTCTACAAGAAGCTGGCCAGAGCTGATGATACTCTCTGATTTTTTTTCTGCTTGCCTCTTCCAGCAGAGAACTCCCACCCTAGATGTTATCTGTGTAAGGTATTTATTGATCTGGTATTCTTACCTTTTGTTAGTGGAATGTTTCATGGGTCCAATCCTAGAAATATAGAGGAAAACATACATATAACCCTACATTTTCATATATATATATATATATATATATATATATATATATATATATATATATATATTCCATTGCAATTAAAATTCTCCTTACCTGTAAATGAAATGTTAAAATTAAGTTGCCTTTCCTAATTTATCCTATCAAGTTTTGAGTTTGTGAAATACTGGGTAGAAATACTTCCTACATAAGTTTAATTCACATTTATGACAAATAAAGATATTTTAATATGACTGTACATTTATTCCTTTTGACAACTCAGTTTCTTTTGGTTTAAAATGTCAGACTGCTCTAAAGGAAACATTGGTGATGGGGTGCCTGGCAGGTGTTTGCTTATTAAATACATTTCTAACTTAATTGTAAGAATATCTTCCAAGCATCTTCAGTTTCTTATAGCAGCATTTCTTTACTCTCAATCCGTCCCTGTTGTGAATAAAGGTTGTGGGTGCACAATGAACTTAAAAGGTCGGTGCATATGGTAAAACTAAAATTGCTATCCATGACAGTTACTTGTCAAAGATGTAACTCTCCATATATCCCATATGACTAGAAGAGGGTAAATTGGAAAGAAAGTTAAAAACATCATAGGATATGGTGGTGTCTTCTAGCTCCATGCCTACTCTATGATAATAAATTATTAGGTACTGATAAATTATAATATCCTTCCAGTTGTAGAAAATTGGTTATTTAGAACTATTTTTCTTGACTACACATCACTGGTATTCAGATTCCAAAAGAAAAAATAAATGAAATCTCTAAGATCATAACTCTGATTTTCTGAATACAACAATGGAAAACATTTCTACTATTCTTGTATGAATAACAGACAGAGAAGTAGAGGCATCATTCACTACAGAACAATACATCCACTGGAGCCATAAGCTAGTAAATAAAAGGAAATATTGATTGGAAATCGAAGACCTGTAGTTAGGATATCATTAGGATTAGGTACTCTTTTTATTGTGTCACATATTCTCCCTAAACTCTGGATTCATCAATTGTGAAAATAAACTGTTAATATTTACAATTTTCAAGCATAGACACTGTCATTTTTTTTCTGGTATTGTAGTTAAAACATTACGAGCTACCAGCTCTTGATCATAGAGAAAAATTAAAATATTATAAGAAAACTATCTTTCCCTTTGCATCTGTTTTTACATGTTATCAAACAAGCTATCAAGTTTAAACTCTTATAGAAAGAATAACTCAATTCCTTAATTACTTCTTCCTGACATTGAGATGCTTAGCCACCCCATTGTTAAAAGACAAATCAATACAAAATAAATGCTACAATATGTTCCAACCTTTTCTCAAAGAAAGTAGACAGTAGACTTTTATACTACACCTGTCTTGAATAAATCTCAATGATCAGCAACTATCTTGCATCATGAATCAACTGACAAACCAACTCTGAATATGAATGTACAGCTTTATGAATATTTGTAGTCAGATGACAAAGATCCTTCTTTAAAAACAATAGACTAAGTCATGTAATAACTGGATAGTTGAACATCTCTTTTTTCTTTTTCAATATCATTTTATGAAATAATTATTAATTCATTACTGTTAGTCATATCAATTTTGCAAATCATTTTTAATATTTATCTAGGTAAACATCCTAAAATGTAGACTGTAAGAAATTATTCTACTTGCTGAAAACATTTTGCATAAATCATATTTTACTCTGAATTCTATACATTTAAATATTGCATTTATTTTAATGCTGATCTTAGTGATGAAATAGATATTTCTTACTTTCTGATATTTTTCTATATCTGTAAATGTGTGGAGATAATTTTTAAACAATTATCATAAAGAGCATCTTCCATTAGCAGAATCAAGGTGGTATGCTGATAAAATAATGAGTCTTTTCCTAATTTGTAGGAAAAAATTAATGGAGATAATTTGTTCGGTCTTATGTGATTCATACAAATGTGTTTTAGAACATCAACTCTTCATGCTTCTAGATGACTCTCTTTTTCCATTGTATTCTGCACATATCACTGTCCTTTCCAGCAACTGAATACACCAAATAATTTTGAGACTAGTTAATATACCTTGAAATCATTAAGAAAAATGCAAATACATGTAATTCTAAAATTAATGCAGATAATATAGAGTAGCTAATAAATATCAATACTCTTTAATGTACTTATTTTCATGTGTAATTATAAAATTGTATATTGTGTTCCCTTGAGAATTGCTGAAGGAAGTCAAATATTAGAAAATGTCCATCATACAGAGAGGAATGCAAAGCCTTGGCTTCCCTCATCTGGTGGAATATTCTCCTAATGTTATGACACTTTTTTTTTTTTACAATTTATCATAGATGATAAAATTCAAATACTACTGCTAATTGTATCATTTGAATGTTCAGGAAAGGGGTCCATTTTAACATTGATAAACCTTGAGATTTTTTGAGTTAGACACTAGAGCTTTGGATAAATTTGAGTTAGACCCTAGAGCTTTGGATAAAACTCAATAGTAGAACACTTTCCTAGCATGTGAAGAGCCTCAGTTGTGTTATCGAAGACTACAAAATGAACCTTTAATGGAAATGATAGTCTCCAAGCTATAGAATAATTATTGTTAAAAAGTTAAAAAATACCCTCTGTCAGAACATTCAAGATGTCACAAGAATTGCCAGAACACAAATCATTACATGTATTGAATAACTTAGAAAAATATAAAATGCTTTAAATATCTGTCTCCCACATAGGGATATACTTACTAAGAAGACAGTTGTTTCATTTGCAGATACATGTTTTGGGGTATGATAATTACTTATACACTTTGCTTCTTTTTATGCCATTTTCTTCAATATAGTCTCCATTTCTTAGAGCTCAAAAACACACCCGAAACAATAGTCTGAACCTGACATAGAGACTACTGACCTTTCTTCATTCTGATTTCACCAAAATTTACCTAGTTATGTGAGAAGTCTTCACATAGTAATGTCACTGCCTTATGCTTCCAGGAATTGGAATGATTTTCCTCTTTCATTTTTATTGCTGTCTTCCTTTACATTATTCTCTCTTCCTTCTTCTACTGTCTTCATCCATCCCTTCCTCCCTCCCTCCCTCCCTCCCTCCCAACTTTGAGAACTCAGAATAAAATCCATATGACATACACAAAACACACACTGGAAATATATGGGAGGTCAGTGTTCAGGAAAGGCAAGAAATGAGATATGCATCATGGTAGAAAGAAGGGTTATAAGGGATAGGTGAACCTGTGTGGCTAGAGCAGGGTGGCCTTACTGGGCAGTGAGCTGGGGACAATATAAGGATCCTGTGATATGGGAATAAAAATCAGAGTATTATTTGTAGTGGAATGAGAACTCCAAGGAGGGTTTTAAGTCAATAAATCTAAGACTAAAATAGTAACAGCCAATGAAATAGTTGAGGTAACAGACACTGGTGCCTTGGATTTGACAGCGTTTGTAACAATGGAGAGACATTCACAGGTATGTGGATCTATATGATGGGTCAGATTAAAATATCTTTTTTATTAACATTTTTTTCTTTTTTTAATGGAAAATTTTAAAAAATAGATTGGAATATTCCTTGAGTTCTTTATTCTTTCTTTATTTTATAATTTAATTTAATTTTACATATCAGCCATGGATTCCCTTTTCCCACCCCCACCCTGCCTTCCCCCCAGCCCACTCCCATTCCCCGTTTTCCTTATCCAGTCTTTGATTGATAGGTTGTTTCCAGGTTCTGGCTATTATGAATAATGCTGCTATGATAAGCATAGTTGAGCAAGTGTCTTTGTGCATCCTTTGGGTATATGCCCAGGAGTGGAATAGTTGGGACTTGAGGTAGAATGAGTGATTCCTATTTTCTGAGAAACCGCCATATTGATTTCCAAAGTAGCTGTGCCTGTTTGCACTCCCACCAGCAGTGGAGGAGTGTTTCCGTTACTCCACAACCTCTCCAACACAAGCTGTCATCAGTGTTGTTTGATCTTAATCATTCTGACAGGTGCAGAATGATATCTCAGAGTTATTTTGATTTGCATTGTCCTGATAACTAAGGATGTTGAACTATTCTTTAAGTGTAATAAGACCATGTTATCAAGACTCTTTGGAGAAGAAATTTGCCTGAAGTGTCACTTTACAGTTTTTACATATTCATAAAATACCCCCAAACTGGGCTGTTCTTTATGAATGTTCACATATGGACATTTATGGGATTTTTCCCATAATTACATATTTTAAGTGGAACATAGTTATTTAGGAGAAATGAAAAAGTACTGATATACTTACATTAAAGCGATAGGATCAAGAGATAAAATGAAGACTAATTTATTGGTGAAATGAGAAAAACAAGTACAATGAAAATCAAGAGAACATTTGCATACAGTTTTGAATGATGTCTGACTTTGAATATTAGTAAAATGCATTTAGTTACATATGTTTTTATTTTAATATTTTAATACTAAATTCTTAAGCGAAGACAGAGAAAATTTCCTAAGATATAAATATATATTCATGATGCCCTTTTTCAGAAAGCAAAGTACTGAAGATTTTAATGCGTAATTCGGTGCTTTCTCAAAGTCTACCATAATCATCTTCTTTTTCTTTATTAATTTATCTTTTATTGTTTTAAAATTAAAATGTAATTACATCACTTTTCCTTTTCCTTTTCTCCCTCCAAACCCTACCATGCAGCTTTCCTGGCTCTCTCAAATTTGTGGTGTGTGTGTGTGTGTGGGTGTGTGTGTGTGTGTGTGTGTGTGTGTGTGTGTGTGTGTGTGTGTGTTGCTGTTGTTGTTGTTGCATATCTTTTTCCTAATGTATAAATACAACTTCCTCAGTCCATTTAATGTTTCTTGTGTGTGTATGATTTCAGGGCTGACCACTTGATGCTGGATAGCCATCTAAGAGTCTATTCCTCAAAGAAGACTAGTTCTCCAGTTTTCAATATTACTTAGTTGCCTGTGGTACTTTCTCTAGGATTAAGGATTTGTGATCCATCCCTCTTCTACCTTAGTATGTCTATTGTTGTCATCCTTGTTCTGGTTGTGTTTAGGCAACCATGTTGAGACTTCATGGGTGTAGCTTCCCTGACATTTCTAGGAAACCCAGTCTCACTGTAGACTTCCTTCCCCTCTAGATTTTACAGTCTTTTGACCTTTCTTCCAACCTGTTCCCTGAGGCTTGGGTATAGGAACTGTGATGTAGATGTATCAGGAATGACTGACCACTACAAGATCACTTGTTCTCCTTCATCCATTATGGTTTTCCAAAGGAACTTCATTGGCAACAAAGGAAAATATTGTTCTTATTACCTTTATTGGTTGCTGTTCTTAACAGGTGATTCAGATCCTTTTCATATTTGATGTTTTCATTATTTCTGGAACATTTCACACTTTTTGAATGTTCTTACCTTTGCTGGTCTCTCTAGTTATAACATTTTTTTGTCCAATTCTAAAAGCACACCTTTGCATTCCACTTAGAAAGTCCATGTTTTTTTGCACATTGCTCTGATGATGCCAGTGGTTCTCTTTCTTTTCTCCAATACAGCATCACTTACTGTAAATAGTTAATGTTGTGGCCTTATTTAAATAAATGTTAACATATCATAAAAGCAAAAGTAGAATCCACCACTTTTTCACTGCACAGAACAGCACTTCCAATGCAGTAGGCTCCTAATAAATATGCAGGGATTTGAATTACAAAAGCATTTCACAAAACCATAATTCAAACCACATCAATTAAATATATAAGCAATTTGGAATTTAAGCAGGGACCATTTAATTATGTTGTTCCTAGAGGTTACTTTTCCTGGCAGGATATATTTATAATTTCATAATGATTATGGTGTAGTTTACATGATATTCTTATGCAATCTTTTGTTAAGCAATAATGTAACATGGTATGCTTTTCAGGTTTACATTCCTATTGCTATCACTATTGTGCAACACCAATAACAGATGTGATAACCTAGTCATTATCTCACTTATTGTCAAAGTAATATAAATTACTTGCAAATTTCAATTGGCTAATAAAAAAATTTACTGAAACTGAGAGAAGCTGAGCAACTTCATAGAGCACATGGTTAGAGGCCAGCAGGGGGGGGGGAATGAATTTCAAATATATTTGTCCAGAATACTCTCCATTTTTTTCTTAGGATTCCATTGACACACCCCAAACACAGCAGCATCTTAAGCAAAAGGACAGATGTGCACATAAAGTGCCTGTTTCCTGGATTTGAGAGGAGTCTCTGTGGGCTCTGTTTACCTACACAACTTGAATGTAAGTATTTTACAACGTCTGCTTTTGGGCAACCACTAAGGGGCAGTGATACACAACAGTCAGCATGTTGTGGCTCTGTGCATTGAGTCATGGCAGCTACAAGCCCATTGCAGGGAAAAGAATTGAATCCTCTTGGTTTTATTTCTCAGTTGAGAACTGGAGCAGAAAGAAAGCAAAACACTTTGTCTCCCCCCAGGATCTAGTTATACCTTCTACTAAGACAAACACATCACTTTCAATTCTCCTATCCCACTGGTGATGAGAGAGAAATACATTCAGAGAACCAACTGGAGCATTCAGATAAACCTCGCACAAAAATAAATGGTGGCTTTGTTTACCGATCTCTTCCTTGTCTTTCTCTTCTGCCCTGTGTTCACAGAGGCAAGCAAGTTAACTTCAACCATGAAAAACATTAGTTCTCTGTTCACAGCTTAAATGTAAGATGTCAAATGGGCTTGGACATGTGAATGTTGGCTCCATAACTTAGTGCTCTGTTAGGTAAAGTTATCTCAGCTCTATCAGCCCTGAACTTCTGCATAATATCCTCAGGCATTGCTCTTAGGATGGACAAGATTGGGTGGAGGGAAATTGTTGTTATAAAGGTTAGGGGGGAAATCCTTATACTACACTTGACAGGTTGTATTGATCTACTACAAAATCTAACCATTACTGAGACAGATGGGGGAGCTCTGAGACTCTCAATCCCAAAATTGCATCAGCTATTGCTGATGCTGCTGCACATGCTGACAATAGCTAGAGTCTGAAAAGCAGGGTTTACATGCCTGAAATAAATTGTTTTGATTAGAACCTTTAGGAGAGAAAGTCATAAGGTACAGTTTTATCGACTACTTGCCAAACAACGCAGACCCATGCACTGTAAGCTTGTTTTCTTCTTGTAAGTCATGCAGCAACTAGGCTTTTATTTTCTGAGGTTATGGACTCCGACTATAATATATTATCATCTCCTCTGAATTATTGCATGCTTGGCAGACTAGGAAATGGAATTAATTTTCAAGGACTGCTGACCTCTCTCTTTATATGTTTACATACCTGCTTCAGACCTTGTAGTAGGTAAAGTGTGGTTTTGTCTACTAAAGACTGTTTTGGTTTCTTGATAATATATTAAAAATCATGGTCAGCAACATGACTTCCAAAACCTTGCACCCAGCTCTAAAAATAAATTGTAAGAGAATAACCCTTTAACTAGCCATGTTAGTAAAGCCTGCCGTCATTTTTTCCCCTATTCTTTCTGAAGCACATGTTCTACTTGCAGAGAGATTTCTTTTAATCTATTGCTGTTTTTTTTTTTTCAAAAGAAGACAATTTAGTGCAATCAACCAAACAAAATTTAGACAAATCATTGTAAAATGTAAAATGGGAAGCCAGCATCCTTGTTTTCTGAAGCTGGACTTGCATTACATTATCCCCCTTGAAAGCAATTCATTGCGATGTCCTTTTCTCAACAGAATGCACGGAGCTCATTCTTCTTCTTATTTTCCTTGCCAGCATAAATGGGTTTCAGTGGTTGCCATTCTAAGTAGAACTGAGTACACAGGTTCATTATATGTATTACCAGCAATGACACCATTATGCTGTGAATGTCATGCTTACATAAAAACAAGCATCATGCTTAGGGAGAAATGCATGTGCTTGCTTCCCATATAAATGATTTTATGAGACCATAAAATAAAGCCTGGGATAAAAGGAAATTCAAAGTGTTATATCATCTATTTTGTTAAAGATGGTACTGTAGGGTTTATATACAAATTCATTTCATGTCAATTTACAAAAATGTAGTAACTAACAAATATGATATAATTAAAGTGTGACTGATTCATAAATGTGGTTATATTTACTAATCCTACCACATTTCAAGTCTGTGTCAAGAGTAATTAAAAAATTAATATAATGCATGTAGAACATGATGACTTCCCTCTAGGGTTTTACAATCCATTCAGGAGAAATGAATCACTGCATGGCATTGCTCGCTAGGAAATGCAAAATGTCAACTGATTATTAAAGCCATGTAAGAAGACATCGATAAGGACCCGCTATTGCTTGCTGAATAGGACAATACTTTTTGCAGAGCAAATCCCTCCTTTTAAAAAAGGACATGGACTAATTAAAGTAGCAATGCCAGTATATATGGCTAACATTTGACCAATAGCACTTCAGGTTTCATAAATTGTTCTTCATATAGTGCTGACTGCACAATATTCTGAAATGGTGAGATCCAGCATCTCAATTTTTAATAACTCATTTGAATGACAAGTTGCCTAGCTTTCAATTTATATGCTGTAAGAGAGCTAAAGGTAAAATTAAATTTGCTAGGATCTGCACCTTGGATTTTGGGGTTAGAGCCAAAATACAGAATCACAAATTATATTTTTAACACCCAGCTTGCATTACCAGACACCCACTACTATGTTAATCGCTAACTACTATCACCCTTCTAAAAGACAGAAACAGAATTGCAAAGCACACCTTGAACTTTTGTTCCATGAACTTACATGATAAATAAAATAATTGTTACATGAAATTAACAAAGAGTTTTCTCTTTGTTAATGGTAGGTGTGATCATACAGGCTCTCCATATTTAAATAAATTACCTAATTCAGTATATATGTTGTTAAGACTCGAAGTGTGTTGTGTGCAGGAAGAAATGGTAATTGTTCAAGAAAACTTCAAGAATTCACTGTTGTCCTTCTGTTTTTTAGCTTTCAGAAGAAGTACAAGCAGTAAACCAATGCAACATTATTTTACCCTATCTCTGATGCTGGATTTGGGAGAGTATGTATACATACTTATTTACAACAGGTTTGATCTTCTGTTCTCCAAGGAAATACAGTGACTCAGAGTAGCAAATGCACATGTTATGATAGTTTCTGAACTGCCATTACAAATTTAATCCAAGATGGTTTCCTTGATTTTTCCCCTGAATTAATACTGTATTCCTAAATTAGTACTGTATTGTGATGTACTGATTCCCTTGTCATATTAATTCTAGAATCATACCTGCAGGATGCCTCCAATCTAAAAGATGGAACATTTCTGAAGGGACATAAAAATTGCTGCTTATTGAAAATGGCATTAGTCCAGACTTGAAAGTGTGTCAGTGTTACTATGTGTGTGAGGAACATGTGTTGCATCTACTGGACAGTACACATCATCTAAATACCCCATCATCAGATAATGTCAACATAATCTAACTTAATTATCATTGGAATTCTAAGCTTATGTTCTCCCTACACTACTCACAACATACATATGCAGAAGAATAGTTGAACATCTTAAGGATTTAGTATTTTCAAATGCAAAAGGTGATAATATTAAAACACATCATGTAATTATCAGTAGGATTAAATGCTATAGTCAATATACAGTACATAAAGACTATTCACAGCACTGTAGCCATGTACAGTCTTTTAAATGGGTACTGAATAAGCAAACTCAGGTCCCTTGTAGGGACACTCTCACCCACTGGGATATTTCCTGGTCCCTCTAAGTGAAGTATTTTAACATCAAAGGATATAAAAACCTGTGAACAATCATCACACAAAGGGTTAGTATAGACCCTATCTATGTTTGAAAATGGGAACCAGATTCCATGTTACATTCAATTAACCTCCTTCTCATAGTTGTTTAGATGATATAAGTACACAAATATGATTCTTTATCAACTACACTCACTATTAGAGAGACTACCAATTTATAATCCACACTCAAAACCACAAGTGTAGTTACTGATTAGTTTTTAGAGTAAAAAAATACCTTATCAATTCCATTCTCTAAGAATCAGTTTAACTTAAAATATTTATGACCTCAATGTGTAGAGTAGGAATGTCTCATGTCTTCATATTAGTGTCCACTTTTCAATAATTTCAATAATTGTGCTGTACATTTATTGCCTGGTAGGATTTGCTTTATACCATTATTGTACCTTAAAAATATGAATATACTTTATCTTTAGCATGAATGGCTTTACATAGTACATAAGGTTGATTTTATATGTGTACTTCTCACTCAAATTAACATTATAACACAAATAACTCTGTACTTTGTGTTATACATTCCCTGCATGATAAACCCATCCTCACCACATGTGAAAAAAAGCACTGTGTATTTAGTCTTCTAAGTGTTGTTTCATAGGGAACCAAGATTGGATTGTTTAAGTTCAAAATGTTAATGAAGGAGTTAACTTAGTTAACTAAAGCGCAACTATTTTTAATAAAGTATTAAGTGCTCTTCCTTTTTGTAGTAAGGCTGAAAGAGAGCTCATGTGAGAAAGCAATATACAGTAGCTATTACCCTGTCTCTGGGACTAGATCTCACTAGTCATTCCAGGATGAACACGGGATTGCATACTTTCAAATGAAAGCACACGTTTAGTTTATTTGTTTAATTCAAATTATGAATATACTGAGTGGTTACCTAGTGATGGTACAAGCTGATGGCAAGGTCACTTCATTTGCATGACTATGTGGCTAGCAGACCGCCAAAACTATCCTGTTAAAAATGATCTTACTATTTGTAATCGTTTTTAAGTTCCACCTCTCTGATCCTTTCCTCCTAAGTGATTTCAAATGAGCAGAGAAAAAGGTGTCGTTTATTCTTTCCTCAACTATTTCCAACAATAGCTCATATTTACTGTTGTTTCATTTATTTGAATTTTAGAGATTTATATTGCATATAGCTATCCTCAAATTATGACCCTATGTTTCATGAAAACTTAGATATTTACCACTTTAGCAGAGTCCTAAGCCCTATAATATTTATAACATATTTATTAATTTTACATTTACTTAGACACCAAAGAACATTAATAAAATTAGGAGATTTGCTACAGCAAACTCCAAGGTATCTAGAAGTCAACTCAAACCAATCTATATTTACTTGATGCTTTGGACCCAAGTTATGTTCAGTGTGTATATCTGTGCATATATGTCTGTCTGTGTTTGTGCACATGCATGTGTTAATTGTATCCATCTTCAAGAATTCATATCACAACCAGATTTCTAGTTAAAGATTTAAAGTTTTCAACACTTGAATACTGATGGAGGTCATCCAAATTTATTTATCTTCTTAGCTTTGAGTCATTACCCCGGTACTTTCCTAATTCTTTAAAAATTTAATCAAATTTTGATGAAGATCTTCTACACAAGCCATTTGTGTCAGACTATGTCAGGATATAAACCAGTTTCAAAGATATCTTCATTTCTTCATTAAGTTTAGAACACTTGAATCAACATAACTGAATCATTCAAAATTTACTCATACTTACCCATGAATTATGGCTCTTCTTCAAGAATATATACTGAGGCTATGGATTTTGAATTTGACTTTTCCCCTTTGTATTTATTGTTTTCTATTTTGCATTACAATGGAACCTCAAAACCCCAAGCATCTCTCCCCAAGTCAGGAGAAAAAATTTCCTGGATTCCCCATCATATTTCTTGTCCTTCAAATATCAAGTGATACATTATCAGTAGGCCAAGTGCTTTGAGCTCATTTTTCCACTTATGAAAATCAAGGTATGCAAATACCCCTGTGCTCCCAGAAACACAAGCTCAATTTAAGTTATGTCACTGAGGAACAAAGGCAATTAAATTAGCCTTCTCATTCCCCTTGATGCCTTTCACTGACCATACCACTTTGGTGGTAATTTGTCTCAAAAACCATGTCAAGTGTGTTCAAGATCAAATACAGATGCTCCCCAGCATCACATGCCTCACATGACATCCAGGTGTAAAAGGTCTCTCAAAGACTGACTTTCCCTTTTGAATTTGAATAAAAAAAAATCATTCCTCTGGAGCCTTGCATCTTTGTTGACAGTACTGTGCTCTCACCAAAAATTTAAGCTTCCATTGCCACTTTAAATGTCATAGAAATGATCTTCTCTGTGGAAGCACAGTGTTTATAACAAAATAAATGTTCTTAATACCACTCCCAAGTTAATTTAGAACATGGCTGTGCTTGTTTGTTATAAAACTTTAAACCATGAATTTATCTTAGCAAAAAGAATAAGAAACCATAATGCTATGTTCCATTTTCAACATTCTTCCAATTTGTCATACAGAAACAGTAAATATCTTGAAAGCAAAGTTATCTAACTAGGATTTGGCCTTAGTACTTAAATATCCTAATTATTATAGTAAAACGTGGTGAATATAAATGTAACATCCATAGTAATAATCATGAATAGTTCAAATTTTTCTAATTGCTTTTAGTTTAGGATAATGGTTACATTCCACATTAGGTGGTTATTAAAGCTATGCATAGCTATATACTGATGAATCATAAATGTGTCTCAAGTCACCATTTTATACTGATTACTTACTGACATTTTCTATTACGTCTTAAATAATTTGATGAAACAGAATAGTTTCTCAGAGCCTGAGAGAATTTAGCATTTTCGTTTTCTTCTTTTTTTAATTAAGAAATTTTCTATTCATTTTACATACCAACTACAGATCCCCCTCTCCTCCCTCTTCCCACCCCCAGCCTTCTGCCCTCAACCTAGACACAATTCCCACCTCCTCCAAGGCAAGGCCTCCTATGGGGAGTCAGCAGAGCCTGGTACATCCAGCTGAGGCAGATCCAAGCCCCTTCCCCTGAAACAAGGCTGTATAAGATGTCTCACCATAGGTGTTGGGCTCCGAAAAGCCAGCTCATGCACCAGGGATGTATTCTAATCCCACTGGCAGGGGCCCCTTTAAATAGGTCAAGCTACACAACTGTCTCACCTATACAGAGGGCCTAGTCCATTCCCATGGAGGCTCCATGGCTTTTAGTCCACAGTTCACAAATTCCCACTACTTTGGTTTAGTTGTCTCTGTACATTTCCCCATCATGATCATTGGAAGTTAATATAGAATTTAGAAAATATTATTAAAGCCTTCAGGATACACCAATTCACTGCAAACTCTTTAAAAATTAAAGGTTAGATATTCATAATTGTGTTATTATGTTTGATTTACAAATGATAGAAGTGGTTATTCCATAAAAAGATCATTATTGGTGAAATTATTAAGGCCACTCCATGTAGTTAAAAGGATATTTATTTAACTTACAAATTAAGGGATAGGTAGGTTGTGGGGTCTGGGGAAGGTGTATTGCAGTCCAGCGGTGTTCTGTGGAGCTCTGCTCCGTCCATTTCCACCGTTCAGGGTCCCGGAACAGAGAGAGCGCTGGCCCATCCAGCTCTCGGGTATCCAGATGCCTCCCCTGGCAGAGTCTCAGTGAGGGTTGGAACTTCCAGATCAAAGCTGGAATGGCTACCCACTACATCTCCCCCTTTTTGTCTAAATAAGAGGTTCTAAACTAATACAAGACTATATACAAAGGAATGGTTATCAAATATTGTCCAGGAATAATGAGAGATAATGACCTAGATAAGATGGAACTACAACCAATGCAAACAATATCAAGCAAGAAACACATACTAAAATCCAGAGAAGTATAGAGCATAGGTAAATGGCATGTTATAAAGATCACTCCAAAAGGTGTCCTATCCTAAAGAACCTGAATCTAATACTTAATATGTTCTATCTAAGATATTATATATACTAAGTTATAACTATAACTGCTAGTCTTCAATCCCATCAAAGGCGTGAGAAGGAACATAATGGTACCTGAGAAATGGTAGATGGATGCAAGCAACTTTTGTGAATCTTGCAAGAGTAGACCAAGACAGCTGGCAGCCTGGACAGTCACCTAATACCAGCCCAGTTAGCTCAGTCAGTATAGCATGAGACTCTTAATCTCAGGGTCATGGGTTCATGCCCCACATTGGGCACCAGATATTGGTGAAATTATTAAGGCCACTCCACGTAGTTAAAAGGATATTTATTTAATGGTGTACCTTACAAATTAAGGGATAGGTTGGTCACAGGGTCTGGGGAAGGTGTATCACAGTCCAGCAGTGTTCTCTGGAGCTCTGCTCTGTCCACCTCCACCATTCAGGGTCCCAGAACAGAGAGAGTGCTGGCATATTCAGATCTCGGGTCTCCAGGTACCTCACCTGGCCCTGCCTCATAGGCGTGACAGTTGCCAGAGTCTCAATGGGGGTTGGAACTTCCAGATCAGAGCTGGAATGGCTACCCACTACAGATCATCTATGATTCCTTATTTTCTAGGAAAAATGGAGGTAAACATACTGTCACAAACACAATTAATGCTGAAAAGTCCAGATGCATAGAATAGGAACATGTGAATAAAATTCTAAACAATGTTCTGAATGGGATCAAGAAATGTTGAAATGCTTGACTATCATTGCTAAACTTTTCATCTGAACTTAACAAAATAGCAGGGAAAATTCATCAACCTAGAGACACGTCCCATCATACTATTGCAAAATACAAGCATGTGGTTAATACATCCCATGCCCCAAGGGAAATCATACTGAACATTGTCACTTTATATTTCTGCACTATGCCAAGAGTTAAATGTTAAATCTCATGTGGATGTTCATTTATGTTTTTATAAAGATCTAAGTCATTTGGAAAATCAGGAGATGAACAGTCAAGAGTACAATGCAGAAGATTACCAATGTAGTCAAGTAGAGAAGAAGAACAAATCTGTCAACGAATCCCACTACCATATGGACACTGTTCTTCTTTTCTTACTCAAAGGGTCCGTTTATAGTAAGGCAAGTAATGGAAGAGAGTTTCTTGCTAACTACACACAGATGGAGGAGGGACCGAACTAAAATGCTCTGCCCAGTTTCTGAAGAGGTCATTCTTTGAAGCAGTGACTTTAGCAATTCACTTCAATTGAAAGGAAATGAGTTTTTGTTGCTTGACTATCCCATTATGAGAAATACCTTTAGCTTGTCAATAGGAAAGACCTATTTGGAGTTCAGTCAATGCATAAAGGAGATTTTTTTTCAGTCCATGGAGATCCTCGTCTTTGAATAGAGCTCCTTCCACACCTTCCTTTTCCCATGTAATTCCAAGGTTTTCTCTTACAGATGTATTGTTTGAGAACCATTACTGTTAGTAATAGTGTGAGGATTGTGATCTAAAACTTGACTGTAACCATTTCAAAGTGCTGAAGTTAGTTCTAATGCCACCTCAGTCACTGAAGGTACACCAGCAGAATTGAAATGTTCTCTTGTTAATGGAAAAAATAAACTCTGCAACTACAGAGAGAATGAACAAAGAAATCTCACAAAGCCAGGAGCAGCAGGGAGCCATCCTGTACATAAGAGCTAAAAATCATCTTGTCTTGGTCATATTGGGGGTAAATTTCTATCATGGGTAGATGTAGGCCTTTATGCTTCAGGCTACAGCACTCTCAAGAGAAATAAAAAATGACTCTTTGTGAAACCAGGTTACTGTTAGAGAAAACATACCTAAATGGCCTGGGGTGCAGAGAGAACACATTTCCTAATATGCCAGCAGAGAATCAGAATTTGACATTGAATGTTACAGATTCATAGCTCCAGTTTTTAATCAATTTGACTATTTCCAAATGTGTATTTGTTTATTTCGGACTTATCACCCTAATTTGAAGTCACCTTGTCAAAATTGTTATTTTGGGATTGCTTTTATAATCCCTGATTGGGCAACTGTGTTTTATTTTATTGTCATTTCAACAACAATAAATAATTCACACTCCATATAAGAAAAATATCTATCTATACCTTGCCATATACCAATTGAGATTCATGAAATTCTGGCTGTTTTTTTATAAATATATAATTCATATCATTCCCATGAATTAATTTTGACTCCACAATTACAACAATAACTCAGAAGAATCTACATAAAAAAACAGTATTCTGAAGAGAATAACTCTCTGGTGAGAGGGGTATATATACGGTCCATTGATTCAATGTATATTAATTGGTGGTATTAGGGGAGGTAAAATATAATATTGGTTAAAGGGATGAGCATATCTTTTAGCTGAAACTTAATATTTTGCATAATAACTGATACATTGTCAATATCTAATTTAAAAAGTCCCCTTCCTCCTTGTTAGGTGTATTAGTTCTCATAGTTATGAACAGTTCAAGAACTCAGTCAATCCCTGAGCAATCTCTTCCTATACACAGTCTAATTCACTCCAGTCTAATTCTGCACTGTCCGTTTTCAAACTGCATTGTGAACAAGGTCCATTTCTGCATAAATACTGAGCTGTGCATGGACTTTAGTCATCATTGTTTTAAAGTGAGTGCTTTTCCTAAATGTATCAACTCTCTGTTTTTCTGAAAGGATTAAGTAGGCAACATTTTTCACCTCTGTTTATGGGAACTTGGTGGAAGTAATTGCTGAGACTTATAATAGTTGTGGTTCAGATTTTGGATATATATGTAATCTTTTAGAATGTAGAACCACTACAGAATATGATGTGTGCTTTAGGTTTGCATCAAAAAGAATTTCCAAATTATATATTGACATGAGGAAGGGGAAGGTTGGTTATCATTGATACTGAGGTATTAATTATTTAGTTTTACTGCAGTGTGTTATAAATAATGAAATAATGTATTTGACATGTGATAGCAGAACAGTAGTTTCTATTAGCATGCAGTGCTCCCTAAAAATATACTGGGGTGTAAGTGTTCTGTTAATGCAAGTAATTGGTCTTGAATCTTAGTGTGAGGACCTCATTCCCGCCAAAGCATGTAAGATAGGTTTCTGCATTCACATGCCTCAGATGGTTTTCAGTAGCCACTATTAGGTAGAATAAAGTTATAAACAACAAAGAGGATATTGTCTATTGGGAAAGAGGACGTAGAAATTGTTTGAATTATGAATGCTACAAATTAAGTAAGAAAAAATGAGATTGACAATATTCCCTTCCCTTTTCATAAATAGCATATAAGGAGGTCTTGGAATCAATATCAGTTACATAACAATTCCAAAGTACAAACGATGGTGATTTATAGGTGAGAGATACTAATATATGGCTAGTAACATGTAGACATATATACAGTCATTAAAATCAAAAAGATAAAAATAACAATGGTATATTTGCTTGTATTTATGTCCTTTGCAAAATCATTACAAATTGAAACATATGCTTGTTCTGTGTCAGAATATAGCAGTTTTCAGTCACTGATGGTACTACCTTGGATGCAGAATCCACCTTGAAAGCACTACTAGTATCTGTCAAATTACTCGTACATTTATCATGTTCTCATAATTTTGTTCCTGGAGATGTCTAACACAGATTTACTTAAACAGGTCCAGAAGCCATTTATTATTGCCCAGTGTCATGATCATGTAGTTGCAAAGAGGTACAACCCTTACTTACAAAGTAGATGGAGAAATGTGGTGGATATGCACTGAAGAGCAGTAAGATGTAAGAAATAGACACAGGTTGTAAACCATGACTCTGTTTATAGATCAGCCCTCAGTAGTAGCTACAACAAAAGCCAAGAAAAAGACATAAGACAAAGATCATAATGTCATCTGTGCAAATTAAAGTATGTGCATACAGTCTCTCTATGGGCATACACTGCATTTTAGAGCATTTACATTGTTTACAGCTAAAATATATTCACTTTAAAGTTTATGAATGATAGCATCCTATAGTTCTCTTGTAAATTAATTCCCTAGTTTAGCCAATAAGATATATAAAAGCATGCCACTTCTCTTATTTCCTCAAAAGTTAGGAGAGTTTTTACATGTTCTTTGAATGTATAATAAAAATTTGAACACCATCATGTAAGCTTCTTTTTTATTTTAATTGAAGGAAGAGCTTCAACACAGTTTCCCATTACCACAAATTATGTAGTCTAGTTTTCTGGTTTGGGAAAACCACAGGGATCCGCACTTAAGGAGTGCAATGGCAAAGTCCTTTCCTCAGAAAACCACCTTCATGATCCTGATAGCTCCCCTGCCAAGCTAGTTTCCTATTGAAAATGTTTAAAATACTAATGAAATATTTCTCAATTTCAATGGCATGTTGGATTTATAGCCTTAAGTTATTCATAGAATTGTTTCAAATTAATTGTATTATGTTTTGAATGTGGGTATATTTGTTTTATCATTTCTAATATGAATACTTGATATCTCAAAGACCAAATCTTTCATATTTCTACATTGGTTTTCTAATTTCTAATTCTAATTTATAATTTGTTAAATTTAAAATTTCTTCTGGGAAAACTAAGTGAAATATTTAATTCATACATATATGTACATATATGTAGATACATACATATACATGTATTTGATACCTTCAAGAATCACATATTTGATACAGCTTTTTTAATAAACTCTGAATTAAAAAATTCTAGAAGTTTTATATAAATAATAAAATAAACATAAGTGGTAAACGAAATGAGTACTCTCGAATAAACAGGGATGGAATTCAATGAGCACATGAACAATTTATCATTAGGAAAACCACAGTGGGAGGGGCCTGTATAATCATTTAGAATGATTGAAAATTTTAAGAATATGCCCATATCACATATTTGTGAATGTTGAATGTGGAGTATGTTATTTTTATTCACATTTGTGGGGAAATACTTTTAGACTGTCTTGAAATTCTAAATTTAATTCTTCAACAGAATTTTCCTCTTCTTTCATACTGAAAATCTGTCTCAGTATAGAATTTTATCCAACTTCCCATGCTAATTTTGTATTAGCTGAAATTTGTATCATCCAAAATCATTAACATTAACACTAAGTTAATTAATTAACATTAATGTTAATTAATTAATTAATTAATCATTAATCATTAACAGATAAATGCATAAAATGAATTTAGGTATACAACTGCTCAACAATAAAATGAATACATTACTGAAACAATGAAATTTCAACTCTATGATAAAGGAAAGAAGCCTGGAGTGAAAATGTTGGATAAGAAACTCACATTTATTTAAGTACAGGCTAATCTATGGTGACTAAACTAACCAGTGGTTGTTTGTGGAGGGCAAAGTTGGGAGGCAGGTGGACGAGGATGGGGAGGTTGTGGGAGAGGAGGAGGCTTTTGGGGAGTGGCTTTCATGCTACTCTGATTTCCCCAACAGGTTAACATGTACACTCACAGATTTCAAATTCTCTCAGGTTGTTCATTTACCTGCACAAAGGTTGTTGGGTGTCAATTATACTTCAGCAATGCTGCATTCTTTCCAAAAATAAAGCTGTACTAAAGACATTGAATAATCACTCTATTGTGTTATGAGAGACCATTATTTAACTAAAGAGAAGCTGTGATCAAGCTAAACCACTGCACTTAGCAGAAGTGAGCCGCCTGTGGTTCAACATTAACCTGTTAAGGGCCATTCCAGGTGGGTGTCCTCAATGACTGGCATTCCTCGTTAGTTTTCCATTTCATCAGAGACCATGGGGAGAAGCTTTTGATATAAGGGATATTTTACTAACTTGACTCTCACTGTGTAAATATATCAGACCACAAACACAGACCATAATTTACACAAAAGTATCCAAAAATCAATCATCGTCTACAATGAGGAAACACCATGTCTTAATTCAAATGGAATATGCCAGTGGTCATGTCAGAGTAGTAGCAGGTGGCAACTGACTTCAGGAGTTTGAACCACCAGAATGCATTCATTGATTCTTGAATCTCGGATAGGCAAGGGCCCTGAAGATTTCAGCTCCAGAGTATCTCTTGTTGATACCCTGTGACTTTACATGTTTACCACTGCCTTTTTTTCTCTGGTATCTGGCATGGCTTGAATGACTGTGTGGGGATTTCCCCATCACTTTTAACTTAGTGTGATTATCTCATGGAAAAAATTCTGGTGGTGGTGCTCTCCTTTAATCCCAGCACTCAGGAGGCAGAGCTAGGCATATCTCTGTAAGTTCGAGGACAGCCTGGTCTACAGTGTGATATCCAGGACAGGCACCAAAACTATACAGAGAAACTCTGTCTCAAAAGACAAACAAACAAACAAACAAAACAAACAACAACAACAAAAATCCTGTTTATTGGGTATTTTTATCTGTGGATAATTATATAGGTGCTGTCATCTTAAGCAGTACTGTTTGAAGTAATGATGTTGTACAATAATAGTGTTAGTTTAAATAGAATTTGATGATTAAGGGTTTTTAACAAATATAATGTGGAATTATTATAGAGTTTAGTTAATTGGGAAAATTAATAGAGGTGAAGATTAGATATATTATTGCCCCCATCCCTGATAAAGCAGGAGCCGAAAGGGATAGAAAATAAGAACAAGGAAGTGTGTCACACAGCCAGGACTTACAAGTTTCTCTTAAAGAACCTGATAGACTCTTGTTTAGGCTAATGAAGGAAAACAAGTCCCAGGAGTTATCTCAAGCTCTTTTTGATATTGGGAAAGGTGTTCATGGGTTTCAGTATGCATCATAGCTAAACCAAAGGTTTAAATAATGACTTAAGGTTAGGGTAAGATTTTTTTAAATGGCTTTGAGGTGGAAATTCTTGGGGAACAAATTAAAGTTGAGAAAGGCACAATTTTAATAGTTGAACAAGGGACTCCTTGAAGTAAGGGACAGAAACAGTGTCAGCCTGACTGTTGCAGGCTGACAAACCTTTCTGGCTAGGACAGGTTGGTGGTCAAAGTTGATGATTAATTACTCATACCCATTTCTGCCTTCAGCATTCTGATATAAAAACAGTTGATGTGTCTA
The DNA here is from genome assembly GCF_049852395.1 of Peromyscus maniculatus bairdii. Taxonomy (NCBI): domain Eukaryota; kingdom Metazoa; phylum Chordata; class Mammalia; order Rodentia; family Cricetidae; genus Peromyscus; species Peromyscus maniculatus. The sequence goes on from NC_134861.1 coordinate 51,515,439, forward strand.
CCTTGAAGATTTAGAGTAGAGCTGATTGTTTTTCATATGTAGAAGTTTAGATTTGTGACTATTTTAAGATTTTTTTATAAGATTATCTTTTGATAGTAAAATAGTAAAATAATTGATTCTATTTTTTTGTAACCCCAAATTACAGTCTGCCAGTAAAAGAACAGGCTGAGAAAAATACCGTGTTTGCTTGCTTACACTCTGTTAATCTATAATAAGTTGCTTGGACATCCATGTATGTGGGTTCTTGGGAATGATGTGTTTTTCACCTGTTAATGTAAAATGTTTAATCATGTAAGGAAAGTGAGAAACACATTGTTTTTACTTGAATTCATTGTAATCATTCACTTAAAAAAATTAATGTAACCTCATTGTAATTTTTATACTGCTTGAAAGTTTTTGATGGGATATATAAGCTGTAAGAGAAAAAAATTGAGGAGACACAGAAGGGAAACATGTGCATAGAGGTAAGAAAAGAAATAGAGAGTTGAGAGAAAGAGATGCTAGAAAGACCCTAAGTGTGTGTGTGTGCGTGTGTTCTTTTTTGCCAGCCTCAGAGTGTTAGGTTTGCCTCAGGGAATTAAGTTTTACTCTCTCAGATAGAAAAGTCCAATTGAGTGTTTAGTTCGCTGACTTCATGGCTCCTCCTCCATTCCTGAGCTCCTGAAGGATGCTCCTTACAACAGCAGGAATGGATTATAAAACTCTTCTAACTTTAAAGTCGTGGCTTATTTTCATTGGTCATGTAGAGAAATTTGAGGTTGGCCATGGAGAGCAGTGAAACAAAATTCTGCTATATGCTTGAAGTTTATGATCATACGTGACACTGGGAAACCATCAGAAATTGACCCTTTTGTCTCTTACAGTTCCTTCCATTTGCTCTGCCCTGCTCTCTTTGCTGTGGAATCTGGGAACCTTGTAAATTTGTCACCAGATTTCTCTGGGAAACCTCACAGAACACAGTAAAGAGTTCCCAACACAGAACTGCATAGTGGATATACTTCAGTTTCCTAATTCTCTTTCTACCTTGTAAGAATGTCTTTCTGATTGTGTGTGTGTGTGTGGTGTGTGAGGTGTGTGTGTGTGTGTGTGTGTGTGTGTGTGTGTGTGTGTGTGTGTGTGTGTGTGCATGTGCTCAGAAGACATGGAGCATCCTCCACTGTCACTTTCAACCTCATGCCCTTGAGGCAGTGTCTCTGTCAGAACCTGGAGCTTGCATCATTGTTCAGCAAGGCTGGTGTCCTGAATTATCTCAGAGCTCCTTGTGTTGTCAGCCTCTCTAGTGCTGGAGTTACCAGCTTATGCCTCAATGCCTGCCTCTTTAAACACATGCTGGGATTCTAACTCACATCCTTTGTGCAGCAAGAACTTTTTTTTTTTTTTAAATGAGTCAAGCTTTTGCTCACTTTTTTTTTCTCTCAATTTCTCCTGTGTAGCCAGGGTTTTCCTGGTCCTGCCTGGCCCACGGTAAGGACAAATCTCTCTCACCCACCAGTCCTGCAGCTGCTCAGACCCATCCAAGTAAACACACAGAGACTTATATTACTTATAAACTGTATGGCCGTGGCAGGCTTCTTGTTAACTGTTCTTATATCTTAAATCAACCCATTTCTATTAATCTATAAGTTGCCATGTGGCTCGTGGCTGACCAGTATCTTAACATCTTCTCATGGTGATGGCTGGCAGCGTCTCTCCTCCCTCTCCACTTTCTTGTTCTCCCAATACTCCTCTCTGCTAGTCCCGCCTATACTTCCTGCCCAGCTACTGGCCTATCAGTGTTTTATTTATCAATTAATCATCCACAGCACTCCTGTCTTCAGGAGACCTACACTGATTGCTTAAGAGAAGTGTAACTTTGGGGAAAAAAATGAGAAACAAGGATAGCATCAGGTACCCACTTTCTATCCTTTTCGCTTGTCACAAGGCCCAAGGACCTATTAGTGAAAGGAAGTTTGTTCAGCCAAATATCCCAACTTGGATCATGGAGAGGCCCCTGAGGTCCCACACCTAGTTGGGAAGCTGTTGGCAACTGATAGATAATGAGGAAAAGAGAGTGCCAGTTCTTTAGGGATGTGATGCTTAGTAGGATACCCATTTCCAGTGCATGGTCTTATAGATATTCACAAACTGACAAGTACTAAGTTGACTTCATGGGATTAAAAAAGAGTGCATGAAGTATAGAAGGAAAAATAGTAGTAAGGATATTGAAAGAGGTGGAGTGAAAGGGGCATGGGTATAAATGTGATCGAAACACATTTTTTTAAATAAAGGCACAAAACAGGTGAAGGCAGTGATTTATCAGCAGAACTAAATTCAAAATCTTTCTTGACAGTTCAGCACAAAAAATAACTATTCTATAAAATGAGAATAGGTAGCAAACACGCTGACTGCATGCAAGGTAATCATCTTCCCATGTCTGAGCAACTTGATTATGTTCCTATTAAGCAATGATTTGGACTTATTTTTAATTTTTTTTGAGGCAGTGACTCCTCTGCTTTCTTTTTTTTTTAATTTTTTGACTCCTCTATTTTCAAGAAGGAAAATATTACAAATAATTTTAAAATGACTCAACTTTAAAAAAATTAAAAATAAATCATTAGAGCATCAACCTTAGAAGAAAAATACTAGGCAATAGGTGGGAGTCTCAGAGAGCAAGAAAATAAGGACCTGATAGGTCAGCCAATCTGAAGGGGTGAACTCTAAACAAATTCTAACAACACCAACAACACTAAATGATATTAGTGGAGAACATATATATATATAAAAGATACCTTCAGAATGAATGGGAGCAAATTGGGAATTAGAGTAAGTAGAGAGAGGAATAGAATTATGTAAATAAATATAGTACTCATATATTAAATTCTCCAAAAAATTAAAAATTGTCCATTTACCTAGCATAAATTCATACTTAATGATATAATTAAATTCTGGTAGAAAAAATATAGTGTAAGGGCTTTTTAAAGGAAGATATTTACTGCTTAGTTTAGTCTTTACCTGGGAACATACATTATGGGCCATTATTAATAAATAACCAGGAGCTATAGCCATAAAAGTCCCCAGAGGGAACAGATACTCTCTATAATGAATACATTACAAAAGACCTAGGGAAACAATAGTGTATTTCTTCCACTTGCTCTTCTACCTCTAGCTCAGAATATTTTCTGTCTCTTCTTTAGGTTTTTCTTCAGTAAGGTGCTCCCTAGGAGTCATATAACCATGACATTTGGGATCTCAGGATGAGTTTTACAGGGTTAGGTTTTTTTGTGTTACACAGAAAGAAGAAAGGAAATGGGGTCAAGGTGTTTAAATAATCTAGCTTGCTATGCCTGGAGCATCTTAGGTTACATAACCTAAGATATATATATATATATATATGACCCTCCTTTCTTTCTTCTAGTTTTTGGGGTGCTGTAGTCCTGTTGTTTATAATCAAGAATTATTTTACTATCCTTTGCTTTTAGTGTCCTATATCCACCCACACCTTTGTAATTAATTTCTTTGTAAATAAACCCCTTCAAATTATTCTAATTTGAGTTTGCCATCTGTTTCTTGTTTGTACACTGATTGATACAAATTATACTGTGAGCTTCCAGAAATTTACTTGCATATAAAAGCTTGTAGCCATAAATATGTATCTTTTTTCTTCAACACAATTAGCAGCATTCTCTGCATACCTTGACTGTTTCAATGAATAAAACATCACATGGAATTTTCCATATCATCGCATAAAGAGTTGCAGTGTTTAAAGAGTATTAACTCTGGGTGGCTACAAAATGGGATGTAAGAATATATATAATGGGAATATTTGGAATCACAAAAATAAGTTTATCCTATTGTCTTTGCTTCTTTTTTTTTTTAGTTTTGAGATTAATAAAATTACAACATTTCTCCCTTCCTTATCCTCCCTCAAACCCTCCCTCTCCACTCTGCTTCAAATCCATGGCCTGTTTTTCATAATTCTTATTGCATACATATATTCACATGTGTATACATATATATTTCTAGATATAACTTGCTCAGTTCCTATAATGTTAATTTTGTGCATGCTTTCAGGGTTGACTATTTGACACTAAACAACCAGTTGAGGTGTTCTTCCTTAGGGAGAACCATCCATCACACCTCAAGATTTTCTCAGTTGTCTGTAGAGCTTTGCTTAGGGTTGAGCTCTCATGGGCTTTTTCCCTGTCTACAATGGCATATTCCTTGGTGTGTGGTCGTTGCTCGGTTTATTTTTGACAGTCATATTGGTGTGACATTATGAGCTTAGTTTCTGATATTTCCAGCATGCACAATCTCACAGCAAAATCCCTGATTCTCTGGCTCTTACAGTCTTTCCACCCCCTCTTCCACGGTGTTCCCTGAGTCATAAGTGCTGCAGTGTTTGTTTAAATGCATTCATTATGATTGGGCTCCATAAATCTACATTTTTATTGATTGTGGTTGTTTGTAGATATTTCTTGTCTGTTACAAAGAAAGTTAGCACTGAGAAGTTAGGTTTCAATTCCAGGTACATTTTCCCTTCTTTTGAGCAGGTCTTAGAGCTGCTAGTTAGACTAAGGCTGTGCATGTCACTACTCTACCCTAATACTTTCATGCCATGTTGCTCATTGATGTGATTCATAGCAGTTTGTTGCCCTCTTTGAGAATCTTGCATGGTGCTGTCTAATACTATGAAAGCTGGTCCTCATGGAGAGGACATTCTGGTCAGGTCCAGTATATGATTTTCTGGGGCATATTCCTTAAGTGCATGCTGTCTTCATAAATATGGACTTACCTACCAAATAGCAATGGAAATTGTTCTTTAGCATCACTGAAGATGAAATTATTCTTTTATTTGAAATTCATGTGTCATTTTCCCTTAAAGTAAATTCTTACATACATATCACTGGTTTAATAAAAGGTATTTAACTATTAGGTGAAAATGATAGAGAATTGCCATGGTAGGTGGGTATTTCCATTGATGGAGTTTGAAGTCTCCCCTTGGCTGGTAAAAAATCCCTACTGATAATGTTGATGCTTCTTATATATTATGGAAAGTAGACGATCTTTTGAGCAGTTTTGAGAACACTGACAGATATGGAAGGAATTTGACTCAGAATGATAACATTGGTTATATCCACTATATTCAGTCTTCAATAAGTTTCTTTGTGTAACTATCCTCACATTTCTCAGCATCATAAGGGTGATGAGTATATCCACCCACGGGTTTTTGTTTTTATTACATCTTAAATTCTAGTGATATATTTATTACCACAATGTCTTAATAAAAATCAAGGAAAATGAATTTCTAATTTCTTAAATACTCTACAGAAGTGTTGAATAACATTGACAAAGGAAATCATCTGTCTTGAAATTTGAAACCCTGAAGAAAAAGTACATATTCACAGAAACACTACCATATGGCTAAGTGAGAGCTACTTTTTCTTGTTTATATCTTTTTATTGTTAAGTGTTCCATATGCCATTGTCTGGAAGACTGGGACCATATTATGTTTATATGGGACAAGTTATCTTCATTTAATAAACGTGACTAAACAAGATGGTTGTTTATTTCTTTGAAAATCCATATTGTACTTCATTCTCTGTGGATTTCTTCTTTTTTTGGCTAGGAAGTGCATTCTTATATATGTCTTACAGGAATATAATTTATTTCATTTCACAAGTGTTCTTTGCTGTGTGTTTATGTCAGGACTAAGTCTTTTGGACCTCTCTGTATGGATGCATGATTCCTTTGACCATTTAAAAGCTATGTTCATATTTTTAAGTAAAGAAATAGGATTCCTCTATTATTCATAGCACAGTAAAGCTTTAAATCTCAATCTTAATGCACCTTATTAGAAAAACTCTAACAATCTTCAGAAGCATACCAAAGTAACAGTGCTGGACTAAATAAATAATAGACATGTCAATAAATTCTATGAACAAAACATAGCTCTCATAGACTTATTCAAATTTCTCTAAAAAGCTTAAGACAACTTTCAACCTTAATATAGGTATTGGTATAAAAGGATTGAACCTATCAGAGATCACAATATGTTTTGGTGCTTGCACATGGAAAATACAATACAGAGTTATATATTTGTTATGATAGGCATGTTAGTTATTTGATAGAAACATGACCAGTCTAACCCTTGGACAATGAGACAATAAAAATACTTACATTTAAATATAATGAAGTCACTGTAATTAAGATGGAGAGACTATCCTACCATATATAAATAGGCTCAGAGTTGTCTCTAGGACCCTTAAAAGTATATGGAGAAAACAAGTCACCGAGATACAGCTGATAAGGTAGTCTAAGATAAAAAGAAATATTTATGTCCATGCTCAGATAGATAAATTAGTGGGTATAATAAGGTCACTTCCAGGAGCAGGGCAACTCAGAAAAGGTTATATTACTTGGAAATCCCTCAGTCAGTCAGGGGGCTGATACACTACCAATGAATAAAACCTCAGTCATTTACTTCTTATATAACCTTGAAAATGTAAGGGTTATCATAGGAATTTCATGAAGACCCATGAGCATTGTGAGTTTCTTTCTTAATTCTTTCAAAATCCAAAGTCTGTGGCCTTCTTCTGTAATTACATTTTCTCCCATCTTTTCCTATGACTTCTGAAGTTGCCCTGCTGTTTGATGAGTATACTGAAATAATTCTTGATGATATCTTTATAGCAAGCTCACCTGATTTGCACATTTAACATCATCTATATCTTCATTTTTCCATTTACCACATAATCTATAAACTTTTCTGGATGTTAAGTCATAAAAAATTAATGAGGGGCATTATTTTTCTCTCACCACAGGTGCTGAATACTCATAGAAGAATGATAAAATGTTGATCTTGGTGTTATTGCTCATCCTGTATGTCCTCCTATGAGTATTTATGAATACGTTTTCTAAACCTCAACTTTCTGAAATATAAAATAAAATCAATAGGTGCTATGTCCTGAAGTCCTTTTGAAAACTACATTGATAGCAAATGCTTAGCATGATGAATTTTCATATTATCATCACAGTTGACAAGAGGGGAAAATATGCTAATATCTTTGTCTGTTGGATGGGAAGACATTGAGCATCAGTAAGGTTATAAACAATGATTCCTCTAACTTCTTCATATGTGGAGTACTTGGAGTAGCATCAGAGAGAAAGGGAAAAATTATAGTGGTAACCATGTATGAAAATGTGTTTCAACAAAAATGCACTTCATTTTATGATAAGTGTTCTAGTTTTCTTTCTGATATTGTGAAATCACACCGGGCAGTGGTGGTGCACGCCTTTAATCCCAGCACTTGGGAGGCAGAGGCAGGCAGATCTCTGTGAGTTCGAGGCCAGCCTGGTCTCCAAAGAGAGTTCCAGGAAAGGTGCAAAGTTACACATAGAAACCCTGTCTCGAAAAAAACCAGAAAAAAAAAGAAAAAGAAAAACACAGACTAAAAGCAACTTGTGAAAGAATGATTTTAACTTGTCTTTGGTCCCAGAGGGACTGTCCACTATGGTACAGGAGACACAGCACCAGGCAACCAGAAAAAGAGGTCACATTTTCAGCTACAAACACGGAATAGCGAGTGAAATGGAAAGGGCATGAAGCTACTGAACTGTAAAATCCCACCCCAAATAATAATATAGTCCTCTTTTTAAAGCTTCACCTCCTAAAAGTTCAGAATTTACCCAAAGCGAAACACCAGCTCGGGATGAAGTGTTTAAATATTTGAGCCTATGGGTGATATTTCCCATCCAAATCACATTTTTTTTCTTTACCATGCATAAATTTCAAAAACTTATGTCAAGTGAGAATTCCCAGGACAGATCTATTGATTATATTACCAGGTTAAGTTACATTAAATATATATTAGAAAACAACAACAACAACAAAAACTAGACAAATTTGATAGTGTATAACAAAGTTGAATAATTCCCTATAGACTTTTAGTGCTGCTAAAATAGAAAAAAAAACACAAGATGGATGTTTTACACTATAGAAATCTATTGGCTTACAATTGGATTACAACAAGCCCACGATTGACAAGTGGGCAGGTTGTCTTCCTCACAGGACAGTAATCAGGATTCTGCCCCATTCCTCTCTCCTAGGCTTTTAGTTGATTCCAGATCCAGTATTGTGGACAACCAAGGTGAACCATCACAGATGTGTGACAATATTTGTTCTGTGGATAATACAATTGTGAGGGAGAAAAATGTATTAAAAGTATTGTATCATGATTGCCAGGAGGAAGTAGAATAACAGAGTTAATATGTGGGTGTTTGCAGTTCAATCTTACCAGATGCTGAGCTTAGAGATTTTCATCTACATAAATATTAATAAAATGCACATAACTTAAAATTATAGGCAATGTATATTATCACTATGAGTTAAGGACCTGCAGCATGTCAACTATTTTTCACAAAATAAATTTTTTTTAAATAATCAACTTATTATTTTTGAGGAGGAGGCAGCATTGAACTAACTTCTTTGCTTTTATGTGTAATTATATAAGGTATAATTAGGGAAGGAAATAAAGATATACATCTGATCATAATAAGGAAGAAATTTTAAACACATAGCCCAATGTGATGGCAGGGGATTGCAACAGAAATTACATTTAAAGGTGAAAAAAATCTATGCTTGCCTCAAAGTCACAAAGGGAAAGAAGACATCAGGCTACACAGGAAAACATACGTCAGGTGAGATAAGCAGGTAGCAGTCATCTGATGATTGGAATGATCCAGGATCAAGCCAATGCCATTTCCCAAGGTAGTCAATAATCAGGAAGGCCATGAGGGAATGGCTGTCTTCAATTCCACAAATTGCCTAATGTTCAATGCTGAGTTAAGGATCAGGAATAAGGGATAGGAGATAGAGAAAAGTTTGGCCAAGTCAGTTCAGAAATGTTTCTTCTGGACAAGTCAGGGGAAATAAAGCAAGCAAGTGAAATAATCAATTAACATGGAAGTTGATTCACAGTGAGTGTAAGGAACTACACTGTTAGGTGCTGTTCCTAAAAGAATACATGTATTTTGTGAAAACTGAAGGAAATTTTAGCAGCAAATATCTTCTGCTTAGCAAGTATTTTTATGTAGCAGCCTTTTTACTTTAGTAAAATATTGAATAAAGGTTATTATTTGTTAAATATGTTGGTATCAACATTACTGTCTCAAAATTAATTGCATCGACTTTAGTAGAAATTGGATAAAGATACAGCTATAGGCATTCTAATAGGTCCCACTTTCTTAATCAAGTGTGTCCATGTTTAAACATGGGCCTACATTTCCAAAATTAGTTTTTTCTTTCCACTTTAGACAAAGCCACAAAGCCAGAAATGACAATGTGTCATTAAAAAATACAGCATGCCTACAATTAGTCAATGTTTCAAATGGCTTGAAATGAAATAAAATAATCATGGAGTATATTTATAGTATTATCAACATAACTCAGATGTGCTATCTTAAATAATACACAGATCACTTGTTCAGTAGATGATGTCCTAGAAGGTTGCTTTATTCTCTGTTGTCTGTTAAGAAGAATCTAGAACCTTCAAAGTTGTACACTAAAAGAAACTTACAGAAATTTCAAGTGACATGAATCCAAATAATACAGGACAATTAAAGGGAAATGGTCATTTAAGCAACACTGAAATGCTGTAATTTCCATGTGTTAAATGTATGTACATCGCAAATTGAAACCTGGGTGTGTGCAATTCTCTCAATTGCCCTTGTAGACTTTGGGAATTTCTACTTTATAAAGCTGACTGGAAAACCATTAGTGCCACAAATTCAATCTAGATATCAAGAGGTGACTTGAATTTTGGTTTATGATTCTCCTCAGAAGTGATCACTAGCAAGAGCCCTTTCCCTGACAACTTGGGTTACATTGGACTCCATTTTTCTTTTTTCTTTTGTCTTTCATTATTATGCTGTGTATATTTAGGTCCAAATTATTTTTTAAAATAAATAAACCCAAGGCAGATGAGATAACCTTCACATTACCAAAATTGTTTATGTTTATTATTTCTATGACTACCATTTGAAAATAGGCCTTTGGTATTTTGAAATTCTTCACTGTGTCCAAATATTGACAAGTGAACTTAATGTTCCCAATCACATGGTATAATTAGCCTTAAAACAAGTTATATAACTTGCACTAGGAATAATAATAAAATAATAATGCTGGTGATAAATAATACAAGTGAAACAGGAATAAGTAATAAAGAGTTAATATCAATATATCATACTTTAGAGTTGTTTTTGTTTTTTGTTTTTTGTTTTTTTTTTTTTTTTTTTTTTGGTTTTTCGAGACAGGGTTTCTCTGTGTAGCTTTGTGCCTTTCCTGGAACTCACTTGGTAGCCCAGGCTGGCCTCGAACTCACAGAGATCCGCCTGGCTCTGCCTCCCAAGTGCTGGGATTAAAGGCGTGCACCACCACCGCCCGGCTGAGTTGTTTGTTTTATAGTTCTTTGTATTTCTAATTTTACTGTGTCCTCATATTCTACCTTTTTTATATATGAATGTTCTGCTTTTGAATTTATTTTGTGTAGCAGTGGAATGATTTCAACTGAAGCAATCACACAGTTGTGTATTAGTCTGTCTGAGGGAAGGATGGGTCCTCCTCTTTTCTACCTTCAAGTATAAAACATGTACACCAAGATCAATGTTCTGATTGGTGTCAACCTGTCAAATAGTCTTAGTTGAAGCAATGCAAAAAATACTAGGTTAGTGCCATCTACATTGGGCATCAGACTATGATGCAGCAGCGAGGTGCGGCAAACTTGCTTATGTGAAGAACTTCTGCAGTGCATGTCTTAGGACCTGGAAACTGTTACACAACTGCTTACCATGTACAATATGGTTTATATATTATTTAAATATGTGTGTGCACATGTGTATGCATGCTAATTTTATGGAATGCATGTGGCAGTCATGCTGTGGGATGGTCTGTATGTCAAATTACTCTGATTGGTCAGTAAATAAAACACTGATTGGCCAGTGGCTAGGCAGGAAGTATAGGCAGAACTAACAGAGAGGAGAAAAGAAAGAACAGAAAGGTGGAAGGACACTGCCAGCCGCCTCCATGACAAACAGCATGTGAAGATACCGGTAAGCCATGAGCCACGTGGCAAGGTATGGATTTATAGAAATGGGTTAATTTAAGCTGTAATAACAGTTAGCAAGAAGCCTGCCATGGCCATACAGTTTGTAAGCAATATATAAGTCTGTGTGTTTACTTGGTTGGGTCTGAGCGGCTGTGGGACTGGCGGGTGACAAAGATTTGTTCAGACTTTGGCAAGGCAGGGAAACTCTAGTTACACAGTCAGAAGATAGATTTTATGTGTAACTTCTTTCTTTCTATCCTCTGAGTTCATGGGACTGAATGCAAGCTACTCTCACACTTGTGATACATCTGCCTTTTCTTCTTCATCCTATGACAGGCATGGGATGAAGAACAGCTCACTGGTCTCTTTATTATTCCTCACTAATCTCATATTCCACACTTCTCAGTAAGGTATTTCCTCCACGTCTGTATGTGAAAAGTTACAGGATGCTTTTCTCTATGTGAATGAGGAAATATTTGGAAGGTTTCCAATTCTATCACTTATGGATATCTGTGAAATTCAGTAGTTATATTTAATTTTACAAAATTGACTTCTAAGGTGAAGATAGTATAAATTTCAAGATTGACACATTTATTAGGTTTTCAGTTGCTGACACAATAAATTTCTCCAAATGAAATAGCTTCAAACCACACATCAAAAATAAAATAAAAATGTATAGCTCTGCAAGTTAGAAGTAGGACATGTGTGGACAGATAAGATAATAAAGGCATTTTCAAGCCTGCTCTGCTTTCTTGAGTCTGGAGAGAAGAATATGTTTTCAGTTCATTTCCTTGTCATTATTAGATCACTATCCTCATTTTTCTGTGAGTGTTCTTCTAAGGGTGGTTCATAGAAGTGGGAGGATATGCATTGCTTGGCCAAGACTGTCTTTGTTTCAAAGGAAAGAAACCCTTGTCACTTTCAAAGTCTCTGGCCTCCTTCACACTGAAGTGTCCTCTGTGTTTAAGGAGGTGAACCTGAACTGAAATGACTTATTTTTGAACCTTATTATAGTACAATCTCATCTCTACAATAGCTATGTTGCTCATCTTAATCATATCTCTAAATTCCATTATAGAATTCACAGTGTTGAGGGATGAGGACATAGATGTCTCCGAAGGACCATTAATACCCATGCTATAATAAACAAATTTCCATATTATTTCCAGAAGGATGCTCTAAAATTGCTAGTTTCTGTACTAACAAAGACACTATAGAGAAACAGAATAAGGGGAAAGTGTGGGTATGTATGTATTTAGATAGAAATTATTTTATGAAACTGTCCACATCTAGGGAGGTCCTGCCTTCCAAATATATTTTTTTTTCATGGATAAGTACTGCTTTCAACTTTTGTCAGAGAAGCCTTGCTTCACAATGAATAGCAGTTACTGAAGAGATTCATAAGTGGTCAAAGTATTAACAATAGATAACTCTTGAATACTCAACCTTAAAGAAGACATCTCTAGAACATCCTTCAAAGATCAGAGAATATCACAGAATGAGAAGTGGATTAAAATCTTGAAAGAGTTGAAAGGTAGAGAAATGTGTGATCTTCTGGACACAACATGGCCATTGTACCTATAAACTTACTGATTCATTGAAGCTGTGATAATCTACATGAGACCTACAAAAGGAAACACTTTAAAATCCCATCATGGATGCTAAAGTCCCCCACCCTTCTCTCAAATATTGGTAGTTAATGATTGTCTACCAGTAGAGATATTTACTTCAGTGTTGTACCCAATGGTAAAATATACAAGGGTAAATAGTTATCTGTGATCAAGAAAACAAACTCAACTAAACTCAGTAAGTCACAAATAGATAGATAGATAGATAGATAGATAGATAGATAGATAGATAGATAGATAGATAGATGTTAGATGATAGATAGATAGATAGATAGATAGATAGATAGATAGATAGATAGATAGATAGTAAATGCCTATATATAGGGACTATTAGAAAAAATGTTCTGCAGGAGGGAAAGAAGATTTAAAAAAGTTAATGGGTATAACTCAAATCAAAATGAATTATATTCCTGTTTGAAGAAGTCAAGAATGAATTACCTTTAAAAAGAAAATGAAAAAAATGTAATGCATTTCAGAAAAAAAGAGACTTCTTATGAGATTTGTGGAACTGGAGACATCTTTACTTAAACCAACACACTGGATGTGCTGGAAGGCAAATGCAATATGAGATCTGGGATTTATTTTCCTTGTTGGATTCAGGCTTCCTTTCAGGACTTCAACTGATTAACTTGGCCCTCCCATATAATGAAAGATCTCTGTTGCACTTGAAGTTGTTGATTTAAGTATTAATCATATTTATAAATAAGCTCATAGGACTAAGCAATTTGTATTTATAAATTTAGGTATATATATAAAGAGTACATTTATTTGAGAGATGAGAAAGTGGGGTGCATGACAGTATTAGAGGGAAAAAAGGGAAAAGTGGATGATATAGTTATATTTTAATTTCAAAATTAAAAAAAATCTATGCAAAAATTGATAAGAATTTCCCCAAAGATTGGAAAAGAATTCCTCAGAGTAAACAGCAAGCCAAAGATCTATTTATCATATCATAACATGCAGATTTGTAAGATGTAGTCACTAAATATTTCTACAACCTTCTCTCTCACTGTGTGTTTTGACAACCTTCCTTCCAATCCACAGCATACAACGTTACTATAGCAGCCTATATTCTGACACTGCCCATGTACAAGCAATGAATGCTGCTGTCTGATTAATGAATAATCAAATTTAAGAATCCCATTCTGAAAGATTTCTTCCTAAAACCACTTTCATTACATGTTGTCTCATTTTATGGTCTGGACAGGAGAATCTGACAATTGTGGTTACAAGAAACTTATTCGGATAGATGATCTTATGAGGAAATATGAGGGTGAGTGAAAGAAGAGAATATAAAATATCATGTTTATTAAGCTGTTTAGCACTCTCAGCAAGTAGAGCTAAATTTTACCTAGGGCTCTTTGAAGAGCTGTTCAGAATATACATATCTCACTGACCTATTATAGTCTCTGGAAAATGAAACCTTTAACTTCTGATTCATCCCCACATAGGCGCACGCATGCGCGCGCGCGCGCACACACACACACACACACACACACACACACACACAAATCACTATTTAGTGTTATCCCAGAATATTCATTCCTCTCCCAACACAGCTTACTTTGGAGGAAACCTTTGAATGTCTCATCCATGAATAGAACAATTTATATAGTGCACTAGAATTTATACAGGCCAATGTAAAATAAAATTGCTAGCAGGAAGCTAGGCAGAACAATGAGGTAGATACTTACAGGGAGGGTGAATTTTTCTATACTTTCTGTTTGCATAGCAAATAGACTTAAAGTAAACAACATGGATATAGGCAAATAGATGTAGGTGGTGTACATGTGTGTACATGCATACATACATCACTACATTCAAGTCATTACTTTAATAAGAACTTTGAACACCTGAGAGAAACAGCTGATACAGAGGAAATGCTTGTGTTGACTCAGAATTTGGAAGTTGCAGTCCCTGCATTGTGGCCTCTGCTGTTTGGTTTTGTGGTGGCATAGCAATGCATGGTGGGAGCCAATACTGCATGAAGCCTGTTTTTTATCAGGGTGAGTGTGAAAGAGAACACACATTGTTTAGTCTCTTTACCCATTTTCAGAATGTTATCCCTTAAACAGGAACTACTGTTGTGGTAGTTCCAACAAGAATGACCTCCCAACAGTCTCAGATATTTGAATCCTTAGTCATGAGGGAGTGGCACTACTTGTGAAGGATTAGGAGGTGGGACCATGTTGGAGTAGGTGTGGCCTTGTTGGAGAAAGTGTGTTGTCACTGACAATAGACTTTGAGGTTTCAAATACTCAATCCAGTCCTAGTGTCTTTCTCTTGCCCTGCTGCCTGAGGATCTGGCTATAGAACTCTCAGCTGTTTCTCTAGCACCATGCCTGCCTGCATACAACATTGCTACTCACCATAATGATAATGGATTAATCTCTAAAACTGTAAGCAAGCCTCAGTGAAATGCTTTCTCTTCTAAGAGTTGTAGTCATAGTGTCTCTTCATAGTAATTGATAGAACCAAGACACCTGTGGTCCCTCTGGAGCCACTGGGGGAAATATAACCATTTATCCAGCTTCTGTTGCCTGTACAAATGTCTGAACTTGTGGCTATACTGTGACTATTCCCATTTCTTCCTTCTGAATGTGTGTCTGTTTTCCCTCTATACTTATTAAAATGCAGGCATGGTATGCAAGAATACCCTATTTATATTGATATGCATACATCAAGAAATAATTGTATCATACCAATAAATGTATATACACTACTTCAAACTTTATCATTTTTGTTATAAAAGAATTAACATCTACTTTCCTGAAATTTTTAAGGATAAAATGTGTATTTCTAACAAATTTACCAAAATGGACACTTGATCTTTGAACTTATTCCCATGTGCAATTGCCTCCATGTGGTTGTGATCAACTTAAAAGAGCTTGGAAAATACAAGAACGCGCCCTTTGAAGCCTCATTTCCCATTATGCAGTCATCTTTTCATTTATAAATAGCCATATCTTTCACCCTTAGTTTTCAAGTCCTGTTTCTGTTTTTCAGCTTAGATTTCCTAAATAACGCTAACCCCTTGCTTCCTCCACATACTACATGCTAGAATTATGTGGAGACAGAATGGAGGCGATGGTAACATTTGCATTGGCTCTCTATTTATGGATCTTCTTAATTTTAACTTCTGAGAATATAGGAGTTGACAAACAGGAAAAGATTCTAGGTAAGTTTTTAGTCTGAATTTTATAATTAAAATCTGTTTTGCCTCCAGTACTATTGCAATTCATCATCTAAGATGTCACAGTGTAATACACAGGAATTCTTTTTATTTTAATATAATATTTTTATTAGTTCTATTTTTGAATTTCATATATGTTGAACATAGTGAATACCCTACTCCTTCCATGAACCTCTCTCGATCTACACTCAACTTTCTTTTCTTCTCTCAACTTTGTGTCCTTTTTAAAAAAAATAGCTCAGTGAGTCTAATTTGTGCTACAAATATCCTCAATGTGAGGCTATTCATTAGGGTGGGGGGTATATGATCTACTAAGGGCCAGCCACATCCTTAAAGAAAATCATATCTCTCCCTTGCCCCAGAGTCGTCAACTGTCAGTAGCTACTTAGTAGTTGGGCCTCATGAACTACTCTCTGCTCCATTTCTAGATGGTTAACTGGCTTGAGCTTGCATAGGTCTTTTGGAGGCTACCACAGGTGCCAGAGGTTTGTGAGTTCATGAGTGCAATGATTCTGTCGTGTTCAGAAGACATCATTTGCTCTTGTCTTCTCTAAGTTCTGGATATATGCAAAATATGCTGTACATATCACAGTTAGCTTTTGATATACACATTATCTAGCTGGTCTCATTTATTTATTTTTTTAACAGACTTAAGTAATAAGAATTGTTGGGAGAATGATAACAGAGATGGGTTTAGTGAGAAAATCTTATAACTTTTATGCTTGGGAACATGAGGCTAGAAGATCATGAGTCAGGTTCAGCCTGGGCTATAAAGAGAGACTCTGCCTGTCTGAAAACAAAAACCAAATTAAGAACAAAAATAATACATACATACATATATATGTACATATATACATATGTAAATGTGGTTTGCTCATATAGTATTTTATGAGTATTCACACTAATACAAATGTTTGTCATGTGACCAAAGATATTGAGTCTTTTGCCCTATTTTTGTTTGTTTTTGTTTTATTTCCAAACTAGATACCAGGATAGTTAAAGGTATAAGGGATGGATAAATAAGTGAGCCAAGTGTATAAATCCAAGATCAAAGGCAACAGAAGAGAAAAACAAGTGATGTGTAAAAAATAGGAGCAAGCAAATGAAGGGAAAGCCAAGTCCTATATGTTATATTCAGCCTCTCAAGCGGATGATCCCTACTGAAGGAGTGTAGTACAAAAGAACTATTGTATCCACATCATCCTTGCTTTCTGCTTGTATATTTGTAAATCATGCAATATTTGCAATTAATGAAATTTTCACAGTTTTCATCACAGATTATTTCCTGCCCAGTTTGTTTTCACAGATTTCCAACTTTCTTATTGCTATCATACTTTATTGATTTTAAATGCCAGGATTTTCAGAAATATAGTTGAAGTACCAATGTGTGCCATTGTCTTCACTCTGAGCTTACATTTTCTCTTCAAATTGACACAGGTTTAAGACAAACTGCAAACAAATCATATGAATTTGTCCTATAGACTGCTGCCCAATAAATCCTGGCTTTGTATATGATCTTTATCCTTTCAATCAATTTCTACTTTGAAATATTTCTTAGCAAATGTATAACATTGGCCAAAGGCTACTTGGAGTTTGCATGAAGTTCTGTTATTTATCTCTAAGCTCTTATAATGTTCTGCCTGATATGAATCTTTGTTTGCACAGAGATCTAAATGCTCTAGTGCAACAGTGAGTTTTAGAATAAAGGTTTACAAAGCCACATAACCTAAAAATGTGTGGAGATGAAAGCTTCCAACCATGTGTTATTTGAAAAAAAATGTAAATAAATAGAGACCAAATCTGGGTTCATTCATGTAGGCAATGTGTTCATGCAAAAGATTTACATTAACATCTACATATTAGTGTCCAGTTAATAAACTATTATGATCACATATTCTTGATAGGAAAGTAAAAATGTCTACAGAAAGTAAAAATGTCTACGGTCCAAGGGAAGGAAATAATACTAATTTTCATGACTGAGTCCTCCTGAACTCTGCACTTTATCCCTGAGCTCACCTAAATTTGTGGCCTTTACAATGAAGGCCACCAGAACCATGGTGAAGCAGTTCCCACTGATTTTTATTAATTATTCTAGTATTATTGTGTACCTGTGTGCAGGGCAAGTCTTTCCCATAATAGCTTAGTGTTTCTAATGAGAGAAAGTTAACGTGAGTGGATCTAGAATCAACTAACAGATACATTTCTGAGGAAGTCTGTGATAATATTTCAAAGAAGAATTAACTGAGAGGGAAAGACACTTCTCCAGAGTGGGCAGCTCCTTCTGGCAGTAGCCTAGATGCATAAATGTTTGAGGAAGAAACAGTGATGCTCCCTTGCATGCTGTGGCTTCCTGCTGGTGAATGTGTTTGTCCTATTTTAGTTGTTTCTACTTCCATCCTTCTGGCTCTCAGAACTCAGTTTTTTTTTTTTTCAGCTTTCCAACTTGGAGTAAAGCACACCAGGTATCCAGGAATCTTCCAGGCCTTCAGTGCCTGAAGAAATACTCATTCTCAGTCACTTTGGGAAGAAGACAGCATTGTTGGACAGCCAAGCTGTACTATGTGAACCAATATAATAATCCCCTTTGTAATAGATTCTTTCTATTGGTTCTGTTCCTATAGATAATTCTGACTAATTACTGCAGTTTTAGTCAGTGCACAATCAATAACTAATGTGATATAAGGAGAGAGTAAAATGTACTTATGGGTCTGAACCTAACCTCTCAATAATCCTAATTTTCTATATTCTACTGTTGTGCCAATTGATTAGAGTGTATAAGTTAGAAAGATGTGGTAACTCAGTGATCCCTATGGTTCCTGATGACCAATATACCCACCCAGCTATTCAAGATGTACCATACCAGTGAAATATATTAACATAAATAATATCAGATTACATGTTTTCTTACATCTTGAATTTGAAGACGAATTGACATTGGTTAATGTTGATATGGGAATATGTGACTTACAAGAGATGAGAATTGCCTATATACTGGTTATATTTTTATCATTCAGATTTTGCACAGATTGGGAAGGAAAGAATTTATTCAATTGAAATACAATGATTTGTGTTTCCTGGAAGACAAATGGTTCCTTGGAAGACACACTGCATAAGTAAACTATTTAGCTTGCTTGCTGGGGCAGTTTAAAGACAGATGTATAGGTTTTAGGGCACAATAGGACATTTCTCAATGTAAGAATTGTTATTATAGCACAATGCATCCTCCATTCTGAGGACAATACAAATCATACACTATGTTTTCTATGATTTTAGTGACTTTTTTTCTTCTTTTTAACTTTTCTTTTTACATTTTTTTTTATTATTAAGAAATTTTCTATTCATTTTATATACCAAACACAGATCCCCCTTTTCCTTTTGCCCCTCAGCCTTCCCCCTGCAACCATCCCCCTATTCTTACCTCTTCCAAGTCAAGGTCTCCCATGGGGAGTCAGCAGAGCCTGGTACATTCAGCTGAGGCAGATTCAAGCTCCCTTCCCCTTGCACCAAGGATGTATAGGGTGTCACACTTTAGGCACTAGGCACCAAAAAGCCCGGTCATGTACCAGGGATGGATCCCAGCCCCCCTACCTGAGAACCCCAAACAGTTCAAGCTAAACAACTGTTTTGCATATCCAGAGGGCCTAGTCTAGTCCCATTGGGGGCTCCACAGCTATTGATCCACAGTTCATGGGTTTCCACTAGTTTGGCTGGCCATCTCTGTACACTTTCCCATCATGATCTTGATGTCCCTTGATTATAGAATCCCTCCTCTCTCTCATTGATTGGACTCCTGGAGCTCAGCCTGGATCACTACCTCTGCTTCCATTAGTACTAGAGGAAGGCTCTATGATGACAGTTAGGGTATTTAATAATCTGGTTACTGTAGTAGACCAGTTCAGGCACCCTCTTTACTATTGCTAGTAGTCTGAGGTGGGGTCATCCTTGTGGATTCCTGGGAACTTCCCTAGCACTCTGTTTCTCCTTAGTCCCATGATGTCTTCATTTATCATGGTATCTCTTTCCTTGCTCTTCCACTCTGTCCCTGTTCCAGATTGAACCTCCCATTTCCTTATATTTTCATTCCCCATTTCTTACCCTCCATTACCCCTCCTCACCCCCAGTTTGTTCATGAAGATCTCATCTATTTTTCCTTCGATGGGATATCTATGTTTCCTTCTTAGGGTCCTCCTTGTTAGTTAGCTTCTCTGGAGCTGTGGGTTGTAGTCTGGTTATCCTTTACTTTACATCTAGTTTACACTTATGAGTGAGTGTTGTATGATGTCTTTCTGTATGCTGTGAATATGTGTTTCAGTGATTGGTTGTTTGGTAAATGGCAAGGCAGCTTAGAGGCAGGCAGGAAATCCAGGTGGGAGACAGAAAGAGAAAGGCAGAGGCAGAGAAATGCCATCCCACCATTCAGGGATCAACATGTAATGGCACACAGGTAAAGCCGTGGAACATATGGCAACATATAGATTAATAGAAATGGGCTGAGTTTAATAACAAAAGCTAGTTAGCAAAAAAATTGAGCCATAGGCCATGGCCATGAAATTCATAATTGATATAAGCCTCTGCATGTTTATTTGGGTCTGAGCAGCTACAGGACTGGGCGGGACACAGAAAAACATTTAGCTACAAGTGAAAAGATACCATGTTTGTCCTTCTGAGTCTGGGTTACCTCACACAGGATGATATTTTCTAGTTTTATGCATTTGCCTGGAAATTTCATGATATTGTTTTTTACTGCTGAGTAGTGCTCCATTGTGTATATGTGCCACATTTTCTTTGTCCATTCTTCAGTTGAGGGGCATCCCATCTAGGTTGTTTCCATGTTCTTGATATTATGAATAATGCTGATATGAACATAGTTGAGCATGTGTCCTTGTGGTAAGATTGAGCATTCCTTGGGTATATGCCCAAGAGTAGTATAGCTGGGTCTTGAGGTTGATTAATTCCCAATTTTCTGAGAAACCATCATACTCATTTCCAAAGTGGCTGTACAACTTTGCATTCCCACCAAGAGTGGAGGAGTGTTCCCCTTGTTCTACATCCTCTTCAACATAAGCTGTCTTCATTACCCATTCACGATGTCCAAGCAAGGGGCTGTGGATTAAAAAATAGAGACAAGAGAAGGCAGGTCATTTGCCCCAGCAGAATGCCAAATGCTGTTTATTGAAAGAGGTATGAAACCTTAAATACAGGCTTACAGAACAGTGGGAGAACCCCAGAGGTCAGAAGTTCACTACTGATGTTCTACATTCTTGCATATAAGCTGTTTACACCAAACTCGGGATACACCAAGAACCTCCAGTGAGCATTCAGGAAGAAGGAAATTGGCAGGGAATCAGCATAGGGAGGACATCTGGTCAAGGTCAGAAAGCAAGGCAACAGCTACCCAAAATGGGGGGCCAGGCTCTGCATCTTCAGTGTTTCTGATTTTAGCCATTCTGACAGGTGTAAGATGGTATTTCAGAGTTGTTTTGATTTTCATTTCCCTGATGTTGAGCAATTCCTTAAATGTCTTTCAGCCATTTGTGATTCTTCTGTTGATAATTCTGTTTAGGTCTGTAGCCCATTTTTTAAGTGGATTGTTCAGTACTTTGATGTCAAGCTTTTTTTTTTTTAATTCTTTATGTATTTTGGAGATTAACCCTTTGCTAGATGTGGGGTTGATAAAGAATTTTCCCATTCCGTAGGCTGTCGTTTTGTCTTATTGACCATGTCTTTTGCCCTACAAAAGCTTCTCAGTTTCAGGAGGTCCCATTTATTAATTGTTGCTCTCAGTATCTGTGCTACTGGTATTATATTTAGGATGTAGTCTCCTGTGCCATTACATTCAACACTGCTTCCTACTTTCTCTTCTATCAAACCCAACTGGATTTATGATGAGGTCTTTGATCCACTTGAGTTTTGTACTTGGCAAGAGATATGGATCTATTTGGAATCTTGTACATGTTAACATCAAGTTATGCCAGCACCATTTGTTGAAGATGCTTTCTTTTTCCATGGTACAGTTTTAGTTTCTTTGTCAAAATACAGGTGTTCATAAGTGTGCGGATTAATGTCAGGGTCTTCAATTTGATTCCATTGGTCCATGTGTCAGTTTTTATGCCAGTATATAGATGTTTTTATTACTATAGCTCTATAGTAGAACTTGAGATCAGGGATTATGATGCCCTCCAGAGGTTGCTTTGTTGTACAGGATTCTTTTAGCTATACTGGGTTTTTTGTTTTTCCATATTAAGTTAAGTACTGCTCTTTCCAAGTCTGTGAATAATTGTTTTGGGATTTTGATGGGGATTGCATTGAGATAGATTGATTCTGATAAGATTGCCATTTTTACTATATTAATCCTACTGTCCATGAGCATGGGAGATCTTTCCATTTTCTGATATCTTCTTTAATTTCTTTCTCATGCCATTTATCATTTGTATATAAGAGGGCTACTGGTTTTTTGTTGTTGTTGTTGTTTGTTTGTTAATCTTGTATACTGCCACATTACTGAAGGAGTATATCAGCTGTAGGAGTTCCCTGGTAGAGTTTTTGGGGTCACTTATGTATACTATCATATCATCTGCAAATAGTGAAAGTTTTATTTCTTCATTTCCAATTTGTATCCCCTTGATCTCCTTTTGTTGTTTTATTGCTCTAGCTAGAACTTCAAGTACTATATTGAATAAAATGGGAAGGGCAGACAGCCTTGTCTTATTCCTGATTTTAATGGAATCGCTTTGAGTTTCTCTCCATTTAATTTGATGGTGGCTGTCAGTTTGCCAGTAATTTCTTAAATAGTTTTGCATCAGTGTTCACTAGGAAGATTGGTCTGTAATTCTCTTTCCTTGTTGCATCTTCGTGTGGTTTGGATATCAGGGTAACTGTAGCCTCCTAAAAAAAGTTTGGTAATGTTCCTTCTATTTCTAATGTGTGGAACAATTTGAAGAGTATTGGTATTAGCTCTTCTTTGAAAATCTGGTAGAATTCTGTGCTTGAAAATTTTCTGGTCCTGGGCTTTTCTTTTTTTCTTTTTTCTTTCTTTCTTTTTTTTGATTGGGAGACTTTTAATGATTGTTTCTATTTCTTTAGGGGTTATTGGTCTATTTAAGTAGTTTATCTGGTCTTGATTTAACTTTGGTATGTGGTACCTATCCAGAAATTTATCAATTTCTTTCAGATTTTCCAATTTTATAGAGTACACATTTTTGACATATGCTCTGATGATTCTCTGGATTTCTTCATTTCTGTTGTTATGTCTCCTTTTTTATTTCTGATTTTGTTAATTTGGATGCTCTCTCTCTCTCTGCCTTTTGGTTAATTTGGATAGGGGCTTGTCTGTCTTGTTGATTTTCTCAAAGAACAAATTCTTTGTTTCATTGATTGTTTGTATTATTCTGTTCATATTTTATTGATTTCAGCCCTCAATTTGCTTATTTCCTGGTGTCTATTCCTCCTGGATGAGTTTGCTTCTTTTTGTTCTAGAGCTTTCATGTGTGCTGTTAAGTCACTAGTGTGAGATTTCTCTATCTTCTTTATGTGGGCATTTAGTGCTATGAATTTTCCTTTCAGCACTGCTTTCATAGTGTCCTGTGAGTTTGGGTATGTTATACATTTGTTTTCATTGAATCTAGGAAGTCTTTAATTTCTTTCTTTATTTCTTCCTTGACACATTGGTGATTCAGTTGAGCATTATTCAGTTTCCATGAGACTGTAGGCTTTCTGCAATTTTTGTTGTTGAAATCGAACTTCAAGCCATGGTGGTCTGATAAGGTACAGGAGGTTATTCCAACTTTTGTATCTATTGAACTTTGCTTTGTGATTGAGCATGTGGTCGATTTTAGAGAAGGTCCCATGGGTTGTTGAGAAGAAGGTGTATTCTTTTGTGTTGGGGTAGAATATTCTATAGATATCTATTAAGTCCTTTTGAGCCATAATGTCTGTTAGTTTCCTTATTTCTCTGTTAAGTTTCTTTCTGTCAGATCTGTCCATTGGTGAGAGTGGGGTGTTACAGTCTCCCACTACTAGTATATGGGGTTTGATGTATAATTTATGCTTTAGCAATGTTTCTATTACAAATTTGGGTGCCTTTGTATTTGGAGCATAAATGTTCAGAATTGAGACTTAATCCTGGTGGATTTTCCCTGTGATAAATATGTAATGTCCTTCCTGATACCTTTTGATTGTTTTTAGTTTTAAGTCTATTTTATTAGCTATTAGGATAGCTACACCAGCTTGTTTCTTAAGTCCATTTGATTGGAAAGTCTTTTCCCAGCCTTATACTCTGAGGTAGTATCTCTTTGAAGTTGAAGTGTGTTTCTTGTATGAAGCAGAAGGATGGATCCTGTTTTCATATCTGTTCTGTTAGCCTGTGTCTTTTTATAGCCTAATTGAGACAATTGATATTAGTGGATATTAATGACTAGTAGTTGTTAGGTACTGTTATTTTTTTTAGTGTTGCTGGTGTTGTGTGTTTCTCTTTGGTATTTGTTGGTGTGGGATTATCTATTGCCTGTTTTTTCATGGGTGTATTTAACTTCCTTAGGTTGGATTTTTACTTCTAGTGCTTTTGGTAGGGCTAGATTTGTGGATAGACGTTGTTTAATTTTGGTTTTATTATGTAATATTTTGTTTACTTTATCTATGGTGATTGAGAGTTTTCCTGGGTTTAATAGTCTGTGTTGCCATCAATGGTATCTTTTGTCTGTATAATGTCTGTCCAGGACTTTCTTGCTTTCAGAGTCTCCATTGAGAAGTTAGTTGTTATTCTTATATGGCTGCCTTTATATGTTACTTGGCCTTTTTCTTTTGCAGCTCCTAATATTTTTTCAGTATTCTTTATGTTTAGGGATTTGATCATTATGTAGTGAGGGGACTTTATTTTGGGACCAGCATATTTGGTGTTTTATAAGCTTCTTGTATCTTCATAGGCATTTTCTTCTTTAGGTTGGGAAAGTTTTCTTCTATGTTTTTGTTGAAAATATTTTCTGTGCCTTTGAGTTGGTATTCTTCTCCTTCTTCTATCCCTATTTGTGGTGATATTTTGTTTGTGCTTTAATAAATAATGTTTGCCTGGAGATCAGAGAAAATAGCAAGCCATTTTAAGTAAGCACAAAAGTCAGGCAGTGGTAGCACATGCCCTCAATTCTATCACGTAACATGCAGGATCTCTGTGTGGTCAAGGCCATCTCTTGCATTTTGTTGGTTAGACTTGCATCTGTAGTTCCTGTTCATTTACTCAGATTTTCCATTTCCAGCATTCTCTCTGTTTGTGTCTTCTTTATTATCTCAATATCAGTTTTCAAATCTTGAACTGTTTCCTTCACCTGTTTAATTGCTTTTTCATGGTTTTCTTGCCTTTCTTTCAGGGGTTTATTGATTTCTTCCATTTTTTTTTTTGTCTTTTCCTCAATTTCTTTAAGGGAATTTTTCATTTCCTCTTTAAAGACCTCTATTATCTTCTTAAAGTTATTTTTAAGGTACATTTCTTCTGTTTCTTCTGCATTGAGATTTTGTGGTCTTGTTGATATAGAACCACTAGGTTCTGATGGAGCCATATTGGTCTTTGTGCTATTGACTGTATTTTTGCACTGGCATCTACCCATCTCTTTCTCCACTCAGTGCAAGTGGTGTCTGTGTCTGAGGGAGAATCTCTTGGTCTGATGGATACTCTTGGTCCAATGAGAGCTCTTGGAATAATCAGTGCTGATGGACTCTGTGTCTTAGGGAGCAGTTCTTAGTCCAATCGGTACTGGCTCTGTTCTAGGGAACAGCTTCAGTCTTGGAGGGTGGGTGGTTTGGGGAGAGGTGGGGCTTGTGGGATACAGGCTCTGGTGGTGGATGGTGTTAGTCCAACCTGCCTGCAGGATGCCTGCCTACTGGCCTGAAACTGGAACTGTGATGGGTAGTGGTGTGTGAGCACAGGGTGCTAGAATCTGGGGTGTTGAGCTATGGGGACAAAGACTCACCTTTTTGTCCAATTGGCACTGGCAGGCTCTGTCTCAAGGAGTAGTTATAGTCTCTGAGGGAGGGTAGGGTTTGCGAGAGGTGGGGTGTAAGGGTTGCAGGGTCTGTTGAAGGATGGTAGTTGTCCAACCTGTCTGCAGGAGACCTGGCTAATGGCCTGAAACAACTGGGACTGCAACAGATCGTTGGGTGTGTGTGTGTGTGTGTGTGTGTGTGTGTGTGTGTGTGTGTGTGTAAGCTTGTGCCCCTCGGCCCAACACCTTGAGGCTGGGTGTTAGGCTATGAGGACAAAGACTTACCTCTTAGTCCAATCAGCACTGGAGGGCTCTGTCTCAGGGACCAGTTTGATTTTTTTTTCTTTTGATTATTTATTTGTGAGAGAGAAAGATCATGGGTAGGTAGGGAGAGGAGAGGATATCATAGGAGTTGTGGGATAAGAAAGATGATTAAAAAAAACATACTGCATGAAACTATCAAAGAATAAGTAATTTATAAAGAAAATTTATTGGAGAAGACCAGTCATACTCCAATTAGACCCAAACCCTTTTAAAGCAGGGAACTAAAAAGGCAACTTCACATAGTTTATCTGGTAGTTAAAAGAGGTTTATTTCAGTCTGGCAGTGGTGGCACCCACCTTTAATCCCAGCACTCAGTAGACAGAGCCAAGTGGATCTCTGTGAGTCTGAGGCCAGCATGGTCTAAGGAGGATCCAGGACAGGCACCAAAACTACACAGAGAAACCCTGTCTCCAAAAAAAAAGTGTGTGTGGGGTATTCAGGGTAACCTACAACCAGTAAAGGGGTCAGTTACGGGATTGGGGAAAGGAGAGGTGCAGTCCAGCATGGTTCTCTGGAGAACTCTAACTTGGTCTGCCATCCAGCATCCCAGAATCACAAGGAGCCAAGAGAGTCAGAAGGTATGCATCTCAGGTCCTAAGCACTCCCATCTGGGCCACACCCCAGGGGGAGGTCATAGGCTTGTGCATCAGTCACCAACTGCCTCACTAGGGGCAGAGCTTTAAGGTCAAAGCTGAAACAGCTACTCACTACACTCTTTCCTGTTTATTCCCCTTCTATTCTCTTTGTGGCATTCTTATTTACAAAGATTTCAAGGCTAATGGATCAGTGATTTCTTGTCACCTGACTACTGCATCAACAAAATGAGAGAAATAGTAAGTTAGATGCCACAGGGGGGTGTCAATGGGATTATGTTACAAAATTTGAAACATATTGAATTTTCTAGTTAAAATCATAATTCAGGTCCTTCTTAAATTTAAACATCAAAAATATCTCTCTAATAAAATAAACCATTCCTTTTACACACACACACACACACACACACACACACACACACACACACACACACCATTTGTACATTAAAGCTCTAACAACAAAATGAGATTCCCTTTGGAGAGAGGTCCTTTAAAGTATCTAATGATGCAAAGTCGTAAGGATCATGTCATAATCCAACAGGACCTGGGCCCTTCTGAAAAGAGGAAGCAATACCACTGATGCCTCCCTTTGGGAGCACAGAGAAAAGGCTTGATGAGAGTAGGGTGAGAAGATTGCCATCTACCATCAGCAAGCATGACTTCTGCTGCCATTTTGATCTAGAATTTCCAAACTCCATTCTGAAAAAATGCTTTTCTACTCTAAGTCATTCAGTCCGTGAGATTTCCATATGCCAGGTTGATCAGAGTAAAATGTTACCTACTGTAGAAAATGGTCCTTTTTACATATTTCACTATGTTCTTTTTGTCCATTCAATTTTGCTTCATTATTACAAGGAACTGCATGATGCTTGTGTCCCTGAAACCTAATTATAGTTTGTAAATCATTTTAATTAAATCTTTCAGTAAAATATTGAATAATGGAAAATCCATTATAACAAAACCTTTTAAAATGGCAATTAAGGCCCACCAAATCATTTAATTATATTTATTCTTATTTTATGTGCTTAAAATACAATTAATGGTAAATATTATTCTAAAATTCCATGTGTATTCAAAACATTTGTTTCAGTACTTGGGAAAATAGAGAGAAATTGAAATTAAAAACAAATTCTACATCCAACTTGTCATACCTGCACAGTTTTTATATACATGAAAATTCATGTTCCAATTAGAATGCACATGAGTGGATGAGCTTTTATTTTCTAAATGTTGTTTTGTGAGTTTGTTCATAGTGAAGCACATATGAATCACCAATGAGGTGATAGTTTCACATCACAATTGAATTCTTTCATGCCTGATCGATCTTCACAGAAGAAAGGAAGAGGCTCCAAAATGTATGCCATAGTCAGGATCATGAAAAATGTTGTGAATCAATGAGAATGATACAACAGTTGAATAGAGAATCATAAGAACATTAAAAGACAAAGGAATGTAGTCTAATGGATATGCAATTTAGAAATGAATATTTGTGTGTTGGTCATCCCACCAAATAAGAACTGGAATATTTGTGTTTTCAAAGACTTCCATATCTTTTTATGATTCATTTTACTTTTATTGGTATGTATATGCAAGTCTCTGTGTGTATGCCACATTTGTGTAGGTGCCATAGAGGCCAGAAGAAGAAGACAAATCCTGTGGAGGTCAAGCTTCTCACAGTTGTGTTCTGCTAAAGTGGGTGCTGGGATATGAACTCGGTCCCTCAGGAATAGAAGAATGCGCACTTAACCACTGAATCACCTCATTAGACTCCAAAGTATTTTCTTGCTGGAATAAAGAAACATATATGCAAATTATGTGTGCTACAGGAAAAAGTATAGTGCCTCACTAAACTGATGTGTTTGAATAATCAGAACTGAGGAGAAATCTATTACAAACCTGAAACAAAATTTTCAGCTTCTATAGTTTTGTTAAAATTTTTATAATAATAATGATTATAATTATGACAACAAACCCTGTTTTCTCCTGGTGCCTGTCTTTGTACATTTGGCATTGCTGTAAAACTTTTATAACCAGGATAATTTCTCATGGATATTATAAATATTTTCTGATCAGGAAGTCAGGAAGTCTGAGATTAAGGGACTGGCAGCTGAAAGAGACTATTTTCTAATTATGCTACAGCAGAATAGGAAAGATGGCTAGAGAGAGCCAAGCTGAGCCAAGATCAACCCTTTATAAAGACCAAACACTGTGTTGCTAAACTTGTGCTCATAATGATCTACACACTGACACATGAATTATTGAACCTTTACTTCCTGGGATTGTTTAATGGTTAGTATATTTTAACATGAGCTTTGGAGGTGACAAAATTCAAGTCACAGTATTCATACCTGGTATGTCAAACTCAAATCTCTCTTGAACATAATAAAATATGTATGCTATCCGAAGCAATTTAAAATTTTGAATGTCTTCAAATATCAGCACAAAAGTCCATAGTCTCATCTATTTCAGAAAAATGTGAAGCAAAAATCACAAAGGAAAGAATCATCTCTGTAAGCTTTTGAAAAACAAACAATCCAAAAAACATGTTACCTATTTCCAAAGGACAATGATGGGACAGACAAAGTGTGTGTGTGTGTGTGTGTGTGTGTGTGTGTGTGTGTGTGTGTGTGTGTGTGTGTATGCCCAGAGGAAACAAAAGCTTTGTGTGCTCAGTCCTTAAAACCAGCTTCCCACCCACTATGTATGAAGTATACTGGTGACTCTTTAGTCGTGGTTCATGGGTTGGGAGGAGCCCAAATCGTCTCTAGACTGCCAAGTGATCAGATTAAGGGCATGTGCTACCACTGCCTGATTTTTGTGTTTACTTAAAATGGCTTGCTATTCCCTCTGATCTTCAGGCAAAGTTTATTAACATACAAATAAAATATCACCACACAGAAATGCTGGCAATGGGTGGGGTATCCTCACTATGATGGTGGCATACTAACTATTCAGCAATTTGGGACTTCAGCACGTTTATTATGGACAGAGAAAAGAAGTAAGGTAGTCTCATTTGTAGGTCTCTTCAGACAGTCTCAGGCTCTAAATATCTGGAAGGATGAATCTGTGTTTGATGCTTTCTGTATATTTTGTCAAAATAAGTACAAAACAGAAGATGGCTGTCAATTTCCTGGAAGACCAAGGAAGGCATAGTTAATTCCCATGCACCTGAGAGATAGACTGTTTTCAGCCACACATTCTCTCTGAACTTCATCTGCTCCTTAGATAGTCACTCAAATTTTCTCTACTCCCTAAAAAGGGTCTTCTGCAGCATCTACAATCACATGGTACTGGTGAGAACTGTACGCTTGTGGGAACTCTCTTCCATAGCTTTGTCCTAAAATGACCCACTCTGGTCTCCCGCACTGTTCTCTGGGTCTGTTTTAGTAGATACAGACCTCACCATGGTTCCACAGTCTATACGCTGCAGTCAAAGCACAATGCTACACGATCAAGGTTTACTAATGAGACCTTCCAGATTGGCTTCCAGAGTTATACCTGAAGCCATGTGAGGAATAGCTAGGGCTGCTGAGGGTAGTTACCACTGCATGTGGAGTTCAGAGAACTGAAGTGCTACTAGACAAAGTGCCTGTAGAAGGGACTCTGAGCCTGGAGACATGAATCCAACTGTTCTCAAGCTCCAGGGCTTTGACGTTAGGCTAAAGATCCACCACTTTCCTGGACAGTGTTGGCAAGCAGAAGTTGCCTTCCCTTTGTACTTGTAAATAACTTTATCTAAACAATTGTCATTTTATCTTGATCATACTACTTTATTCCGTTTTGTATGTGAAAGAAACAGAGGAACTTGAGTAAGGCATTCTGGAGAACTGTAGGGCACTAGCAATTCCAGAACTTTACCCTAGGGTGGTCTCATATTTATGTATTCTGCTTCATTTCTAATATGAAATTAGTCTTTAAATCATCCCTGTCTATTCTTCATTTATATTACACAAATAAAATAAACCACATAGATTATCAAATGTTTTGTTACAAATGTCCTTTATCTTTCATTATGTAGAAATTTTGCCTGCCATACAGTCTTTGGTCATGGTCACATTTCAGTCAAGTTCTTTACCTTTTCATAACAAGGATGACCTTTACTATAGATTCTAATGAGACATTTCTCATCTTCATCTGAGACTTTATCACAGTGATCTTAATATTCATAAGTCTATGAACATTCTGGAGCTTTTCTAATAACTATTCCTGTCTTAGCCTTCCCTAGAATTAACCTTACCCTGTCTTCATGGAACTACAGGAGTTTTTGTTTCAGAATCCACATTCAAATTAGTTCTACTTTTACTTACAGTCTAGTTACAAAACTTTCATATTTTCATTTGTTTATCAGAGAAGCAATTCTACCTCTAATTGCTAGCTCTCTGTTATTAATTCAGTTTATGATCCTCTAATGAAATATCGCAGATATCTCATGATTATGGAGATAAGAAAGTTCAAGATTAATTGATTGGCATTTGGTAAGAGCTTTTACATGCATTATTCCACCTCTTAAAACTCTTACAAAAGCAATGAAATTTCAGCAGAAGTTTGAGAAAGAGGCAAATTTTCAAAGGTTAATATCACAGAAATATTATTTGTCCCTTTTCTATAGTAAATTTCCTCCTTTGTAGTCATATAGCATCCTGTTTATAATACCAATAGGCTTCTAAATGGTGTTAGAGACATAAGTAATAGACTTACAATTTCTTAATGTTTTATGATGATTCTATTTATAACTTTGTATGTTTCACATTAACTAAGTCAATTTCATCTATTTCAATAATGTCAAATAATTTCTACATGAATAGTTATTTTAAATAATGGATTTTTATGCATATGCATATATATACATATACATATATATACATATATATATATCTCACTTACATATCACTATTTGTAGCCTCTACTACTAGCATTTATCATCTTGTTAATATGTCAAGTGAATTATCAGCTGGCTGAAGTACTTAAATGTCAATATCAAGTACATGATGACATTAATTCATTTAAAAACACGCTGATAATGTAATTTTTATTTGATTGACTATTATTTGAATATATTTTGATTCAAATTTTCTCTGAAATGCAAACAAACCCACTTATTTTATAAGCTAAATTATATACAGATGAGAAGATAATGACTATATTAAAAATTAAGTCATCTACCATTTTAAAATTAAACAAACCATAAATAAAGAAAATTATTTCAATAAAAAATTCAAAAGAACTCTTCAAAATATTTTACTTTCATGAAGATTTGAGGATGACACATAATGAACTGAATGCACTGTGTAGCTGAAATGTCTATTGCTATGATTTTTTTGTTTGTGTGTTGAACAGGAGTTGTGCCAGCCTGCCTTGTGCTGCATGGAATCATTGCTTTAGACAAGGTCTCAATATTGACTGGATAAATATATGCAAGTGCATACACATGCACGTACACAACACAGATACACACGTGAAGAGTAATAGATACTAAAGCATTTTTCACTGATCATTTTTTGTATTAATCAAAACGTATATTTTTAAATAAAACAGTTGTCTTCGATCCTCACTATAACTTCTTTGGGAAATAACACATAGATGAAATTCACTCTTTAGGTTTAAAAATGAAACACTAATATAATTAAGTTATTTATAGACCTGTCTTTTTTTCACTTTATATTCAACAAGGAATCCTTACAGAATAACAAATACTTCTTTAGTCTCAGTTAGTACAATTACCACTGTTCATTCAGCCATCTTTAAATATGTAGTATCCTACAGTTTATAGATTGTTCGATCAGTTTTCCGATAATATTTTTTCCTCAAATTATGTATTGCTTGCTTATGTATTTATATTTAATATAAATTATTTCTAATTATATATGAAAATGTCATAAAGCATTTGGAAAAGAAAGCATATTTCTCACTAATTGACAAGATCTTTTATAACAATGCTTTATGATATTTTTGCATGTGTGCTTATGTATGTGTGTGCATAAACAAAATCTATAGATTTAGAAAGACAGTCCCAGTGAACATATTTTCAAATATTATTATTTTACTTTTTTGTCCTTAGCAGTAGCTATATCCTAATATAGATATTGATTATTGCCCTCTCATCATCTATTTAGTCAAAACAAAAATATGTAAAATGATTCTTATAAACCAATGCATCTTGTTAGACAATTAGAACATTTGCATAAGAACATTTATACATTTAATAAAGGATTTCAGTTTATGTGTTCATAAATATGCATACTGTTGTTTTCATGGTTTTAAACTTTTGGAAATGATGACAGACTTACACATTATATTTTCAATCATTATTCAAGTTTTTATTGATGTATAACTCATGTCAAAATGCGTAACTACATTTGTGACATTATTGGTTATCTTTCTGTTGTTATGAAATCCATGGATGTTTTCAACATGTATTTTCAGGCACAAAATATAGTTTTCAATCTAGAAGATTGATAGTTCAAAGAACATATTATTTTCCATATTACTAAATATCAACAAAATGCTCATTAAATAATTTATATCAATTTACTCTACAGATACCATTGTATGTGGGTTCTTGTTCTTCCTAATACTCACTGTGCATTAATATTCTCAATTTTCTTATTTTATCTTTAACAACATGATTTCTTCTTCTTCTTCTTCTTCTTCTTCTTCTTCTCCTCCTCCTCCTCCTCCTCCTCCTCCTCCTCCTCCTCCTCCTCCTCCTCCTTCTTAATATTATTATTACTATTTGGATTTTTGAGACAGGATTTCTCTGTGTAGTTTTGGTAGCTGTCCTGGATGTTGCTCTGTAGACCAGACTAGCCTCGAACTCACAGAGATCTGCCTTGCTCTGCCTCCAGAGTGCTGGGATTAGAGGTGTGGGCCACCACAGGCCTGGTTAAGGTAACTTATCTTAACATGAAGCTATGATACTGTTTTATTTCAGAAGAAATTAAACATTGTTTCCATATGTGTTTCTGTGAACCAGAAACTTCTTTGTCAAATTTAGAAGTTTCTGTGTGTTTACTGTTATGTAATGGATGGAAGCATTTTGTACTCTCAGTTACTTTGTTTCTTGTTTTATGTCAACTTACCGCAGACATGGTTATAATTTTAATACAGTCAAACTATTTTATTCTTTGTCTTCTCAGCAACTTGTTAAAGCACATACATGTACTTTCACTCATCTTATTGTAGATATTATCTTTTTATTAGTTAAATAATCTATTAGTGAATTTGTAATTATTATTCTACTTCCAACAATTGATTGTTTTATGCATAAATAGTCCTTTTCTTTAATGTGTCATTTAACAGATAACTATCATATCTCAGATCTCATTACATAGCAACAAACTGCCAAATTTTAATGAAATTGAAACTTGTGTAAAGATTACTATCATTATTAATTTTTTTGTTTGTTTTTTTTTTCAAGACAGGGTTTCTCCATGTAGTTTTGGTACACATCCTGGATCTTGCCCTGTAGACCAGGCTGGCCTCGAACTCACAGAGATCCACCTGTCTCTGCCTCCCGAGTGCTGGGATTAAAGGCATGTGCCACCACCACCTGGTGTGAACATTATTTTAAAATGAAGATGTTTACTACCACTCTTGGGTCCCTCCAGAATGTGACAGTATGGTCACATTGCCAAAGATATAGTGGAGCTACAGAACATGGAAAATTCAAGTTGGTATTACCATGAAAGTTTCATTAATACTTAATAGGCTTCATAGTTCTGCAAGTTTCTCTGCTTGCTACAATAGGAGAAACATAATCATCCGTCTTATATTCTGTGATCCTTGTAAGTTATTATAAGGATCTGCCTGGAAAGATATGTAAATTGGTTCTATAGTGGCATTGCTGTGGGAGTGACCAACCACTTGCTGACTGAATTTAAATCCTGTTCCTCAAGATGAAATCCATACTTGGTACATATACTGGGTCAAGAACCTGTGACTAGACTAGCCATAGGGCCTAAGGGAGAAGAGAAGACTAGACTAACTGCTGACAATTTATCTTTATTCCCATAGATTAATGCATCCTTCAAACCTCATCTGAGAAATATCTTTTTTTTTTTTTCTGGTAGATGTGACTAACACATAGAGCCACAGCTGTTCTGTAAATGACACAGACAGTAAGTGACTATGGAGCTTTCAACTCTAAGTAGGAGCATCTAAATCATACCTACTCTCAAGTCCTAGGGAACATTGTAGAAGACT
Organism: Peromyscus maniculatus bairdii; assembly: GCF_049852395.1. Classification (NCBI taxonomy): domain Eukaryota; kingdom Metazoa; phylum Chordata; class Mammalia; order Rodentia; family Cricetidae; genus Peromyscus; species Peromyscus maniculatus. The sequence continues at coordinate 51,550,431 of NC_134861.1, forward strand.
GGGTGAACATCATACCAGAGTCAGAGGTAGTAAGTGATTACAAGGAAACTTTTCCACAAAAAATAAAGCAGTTGATTTTTTTTACATGGCATATGTTAATTGACAGCATGTATGAAACCCTTGCAAGCTCAAGACAGACAAAGTCCTAACAATGAAAGTGGAGATAGGAATCAAGTTTCATTCTTAGCTGCCAAACTATTGGTAACTGATAACTTCTGGGAGATGGAGAGTTATTTCTCTTTATGTTTGTGGCCCCTGGGAGATGAAAGAAAACAAAAATAAAAATCCTTCAGTGATAGTGACTGACTATACATGAGAGCATGTGTAGCAGTAAATGGTCTCCCTGGTTTTGCATCACTGAATGTCAATACAGTCGGGCAGAGATGAGAAAGGAGGTTGAACATAATTAAAATACAGCATAAAGGATTCTCAATTGATAAAAGTACTTTTAGAAAAGAAGTTATACAAACAAACTCTGTTAGAATTTCCTTCAATTGACTAAAAAATACATTATATCTTTGAGGCTGCGACAGGAAAGTCCAACATATTATGTAGGTTATAAACAGCAGAAACTTAAGAAACCCGAGAAATCCAAAGTTCCAATGCCAGGAAATTCAGTGTCTTGGGCAGGCACATTTCCTTACATGATGGACAACAGAGAGTCCTTTCTTTAGGAGTCCTTTCAGGAGAGCATTGATCCCACTCAGCAGTAAGCACTTTCCACAAGCTTCACATGCTGAGTCATCACATTGGTGGTTATGTTTTTTACATGTAATTTTTGGGATATGTAAATATTTTGTCCATAGGGGAAAAAAATCTCAGAAATGAAGCTATTGTAAATGTCTGGTCTATTCCTGAAAATGCTAACAAGAACAAATTGATAAGAAATCCCTTAGTGAGACAGAATGATCACTCATATCTGTATAGACAGATATTAGCACATTTTTGAACCCATTTCTTCTCTACTAAACATCAAGCTGACTTTACAGAAAAAGAAATCACAAAATTAAATATATATATATATATATATATATATATATATATATATATATATATATATATATATAAAATCAACAAAACCCCTCAATAGTCCCAGCTCTGAAAACCAACCCAGGCTTGAATGTTAGTTTTAGTCTGTTACTACAGATACTCATGTTCCTCTTTGTTATTGATCTATCTTTAATGTCTATGGTTATTTATCCCCTTAGTTTTTAATTTCCAAATAGTATGGCCACTATGAGCAGAGATGTAGACTCTCTCACAAGTTAAAGAAATGGTGTAAATCTTTGTTTTTTTTAAAAATGCACATGTCTGTAGCCTATGTCTCAAATTTCTATCTGAGTACACCTCAGTTTCCTCTGCTCCATTGTCAGTACACAAAACTAAAATGTGCTACTTGATGACAGATGTATGAGCTTGTCAGTTTTTTTTTTCCTGACAATGTCATGTATTGCTGCTTACTGAACAAAGGTAGAGGAATTTTAGGTACACTGAAGGTATAATTTCATGTGATAAGATTTCGGCAACTTTGAAAGCTCATTGTTAAAGTAAATATCAATTTAATGGTTTCTGATTAAAGTAATTTCTGAGTAGGTAATTAATAAGAAAAAATGAGTTAAATCAGTACATGTGTCTGTAAATTTTATTGATTTATTGTATTTTAGATTTTCTTACAAGTGACATTATTTTCTCAGACTAGATTGATCAATTAACTGATACAATTAAGAAATTACATATAATAAACACATGTATTTGTAAGAATATTAGGATATTATTTTGTAATTGAGAACCACACTTCCTAAGAATACACGAGGATAAAATCATATTGTTAGTTGTCAAATTTTACTTTTATCCCACTCTAGTAATTAACCACATATTAGGATAAGATGGCTATTTTGATAGCTACGGGAACTCTGGGCTACAAATCTGCAAGAGATAAATTAGATAAAGGCTAAAATTCTTAATGTTTTACAGGATGATCTTTGTCGACATCAGCTAGACAGACATAGGTGGAAAGCAAACTGCACGGTGGATAACAATTGTATTTCAGCAAGGCTACCCCAAATCCCTTGGAACTGACACAGTTGGACAAGATGCATATAAAGTTATTCTTTGTTTTGTCGTAGTGGAATCTCTATACCAATATTCTCCTATCATACATCTGCTGCCATGCACAGCCTTAAAATTTGACATAATAACCAAAAAGGGCAATGGATACTTTGGAAAATTCTGACTCACACCAAGACTTCTAGTCCCCTTTTCTTCTTTGTTTTCACTAAATGTTTCATCTTGAAACAATCTTATTAACAAAATTTACCCCTAGAGAAAGCTGTCCAAAATTTAGTGGTAAGACATTCTAGATGTCCGTATTCAGCCATTGAATGTCTATTTTGTCCTTCACAAAATGATCTCCCCACTCCTTCCTTCCACTTCCTCTGAATTTTCTCTCTGACAATGGGACGCACCACAAAGAAGTTTCATTCCTCATTGTTTATGTATCACACACCACCAATGGTTTAATCGAGAACAATGATTTTCATAAAACGTTTATGTATTTTTTTTGTTTTATGAGCTAATTTTAAAAGATTTTTTTCCTGAGGTTTGCAATTAAATATTTTATTACTCTGATTATTTTAAAAAATAATTTAGCAGCTCTAAAATATAGTCCTTCAATAGGACAAATGCATATTCAAGTTGAGTAAACAGTTTTCAAAGGTGTGAGAAAAAATGTTAATTGTGTGGGCCATATTGGCAGTTCCTTAATTATGTAACAATGAAACCAGAGGAATTATTTGATCTTTCCCTACCTCTTTGGAAGAGAAAACAGAAAATTAAAACCAGTGACTGAATTACAAAACAGAGAGCCAATTACATGTTTAGTCAATACATAAAGAATAGTTGGGTACATGTTCTGTTTTGTTCACTTATTTCCCCAGCTGCTGCTACAACATTTTCTTTGAAACTGTAATAATATGAGATGGTCTCTCGGTACAAAACAGAAAAAACAAAGAAACAAAGAAAAACCCACAGTGTTTTCTCTTTTACATAATCGTCCAGAATTGTACAGGAGGAACAAGCAGGCTCTGAATTTTGAGGAGATTACCAAGCAAAGGTGTCCTGTCATGAGATTTATAATCTACTGAAGCAAGCCCTAGGATGAAACCAGTTGACCTGTGTGTGAACAGAAGAGAGCACTTGAAGATAAGTGACAGAAGTATAGCTAGGAAATATATGAATTGGGATAGAAAAAAAGAAACCGTGGCCTTTAAAGAATTCTTCTTTTTTGTCTTGCACACAGTGTTGTGATTTTCCAGATCATTTCTCCAAGGATACAGGCTATGTCAGAATTCATGAGCCTAGTCAGGGAATGGACCTGAGCAAATGCATGTCAACTTATTTCCCACCAGGGCAATTCCGGGTTGCCACGTAATACATTTGGATTCAGAATCCCTGAATTCTTATATCAAAAGAAAGAATTCTGTTCTATAATTTTGTAGCAACAAGCATTCTGTTTAAAGGGTGAATGTGTATCCTACTGGATTTTAGCTACTGACCAAATTTAAAATTGGCCTCTTGGCTCTGATCAAATCTACTAATTTGAAGGTGAAAGAAAAAATGAAAATGTGGAAAACATTGCCCTACCCAGGTGATTTTGGTCCTTCCAGAAATCTAAAAGCATGGCTGCAACAAGAGGATGAGCATTTAAAGAACAGTTTGGTTGGGAGGTACAGCCTGGGGGTGGTCAGGAGTAGGGAAGAGGGGGATCTTTGATTGGCATGTAAATTGAATGAAAAAAAAATTAAAAAGATCTCTTACATAATCTACCCCCCCCCAAAAAAAGAACAGCTTGTCTTAGAGGAGGGGGCAATATTGGGGAAATATGAGCCCGTCACCACTGCCAGGGATGGAGGGTGTGATGGAGGAAGGGACAACAAGCAAGGGAGGTCTTTGGAAAGTGACAACTGATATGCAAATCTTTTAGACAATAGAAACAGAAGCCAACTTCAGCACGTGTTGTTTTCCATGGCTGTTCCTTTGTTAGATTGCTTTAGTGGCTTTATAAGTAGCTGCCAATATAATTCCTACTTTGGGTGGTTCATATTTGAGATATTACACACGTGTACATACTCAACATAATAAAACACAGCCAAAGTCTCAATAGTATTAGTCTTAAATTTTCCTATCATCATTTGTTATGAGAAAATAAAACTTATCTGAATCATTTTTTTAATATCCTGTTCTTTCTCATTTGTTTTACTTGCCCTTATTTCCCTTTGGATAATAAACTTGCTACTTTTAGTATGAGAGGCTCTATAAGAAGAAGGCTACATATTTATTGGAGTATATTTGATAAATTCTGTTGGCACAATATTCTTAGATCATGTATCTACATATATAACAGGCATTCAAATAAAGGTGTGTGTGTGTGTGTGTGTGTGTGTGTGTGTGTGTGTGTGTGTGTGTGTGTTGAACTTACATATGTAACTCACAGTTTTGCATTAGACTCACAGGATTGCACTGGACTGTTTCACACAGATACTGATTTAAATAGAAGTCATTGTATCAAAATGCCTTGTAAAGTTGAGACTTGAAATTTCGAACAAACAATCTGTCTTATATCTTTGTAAGAATAAAGTACTTTTGCTGTGATTGAAACAGAAAGGACAAAGGTGACTTGAGCATTTTCTGTTTGACTTTGTAAGTGGTGCTTTCTTTGTTACCTCAGTCTTAAAGATCTCCCCTTCCATCAATCTCACAGTAGATTATGTGCCTTAAATCTCAGAGGCCAGCCATCTGGAATTTAAAACTTCAGCATCCGTCTGCCCTGGCATCATACTGGGATGAGTCAAGCCTTCGGACACTATCTCATTGGGGAAGAAAAATGATCATGTCTGAGTTCCAGGAATAACGAGTCTAAATATGGACAGGTCTAATTCATTGAAACTTTCAGTGATGGCCAAGTGACGCATGCTGGGAGGGCTCAACCTCTACAGCTGGAGCACTTAGCTTTTCAGAAGGAGGTGGCAATGTGAATTGTAGAAGATGAATTACATATCATGTTTTAGAATGAATGGATTGTCCGGCAACACAGAAGCTTTCAGAAACCTTAATAACTACACTCCCTTTCTTAGTTTTTGATTCTCTCTATGCAATAAAGCACTGCAAAACTCATCAACCCTTTCCTCTTGTTATGAATTTTAAAGAATTTTTAATTTTAAAATATTAAGTGTCTGTATTTATCTCAATTGAAACCAAATATGCATTTTTGCAAACAGCTAGAACATATGGGAAAAAAATTAACTTGATCAAAATTATATGACCAGGCATGTTAAATGGGGAGAATCTCAGAAACACATGAAGTAAATAATATGTAAATAGTATGTCATGTATACATGAATAACATAACAAAACATACTTCATCATAAAATAGTGGATAAAGAATTAAGAACACAGGCAACAGAAATAAAATGATATAATGTAAGTAACACCTGTTTGCCTGTTTGGTGATACTTCATGTCATTGGAAAAGATGCAACTTAAATGTACATCCCTCAGTTGCTTTCCACTGTGCAAAAAACATGGAGTCAATGGGAGATTATTGCCGGCCAAAGAAGATAGTGCCCTGGCAAAATTAACAGTGCAAATGCACGTTATGTGTTCTACAAAAACAAGAATATGTGTTGCATCTGCTATAGTGTTTTATAATTCTTTTGTTGATCACCAAATAATTTTTCTTACATGAATCTTCAGTTCTCTGCAATAGACACTTTCCTATGTTGAAGATGAATGAAAGTATATACAGATAAATCATACATAAGTTAGCTAAAAAGGAACTTTTAAAACAACAGTTGTAAACTCAAAAGATTTGCAAATATTCATATTTCATATATAAATTTTGCTACACTTCAATATTGCCCTTGAAATGTATTATATAATGTATTTAACATAAATAATATATTCATATATATTTCTGTATGTATGCAATTTCCTGTTGTGTTTCACACATACATATGCATTTTCATTTGAAAGGATGATCAATGATTCAATTCTAAAAGAAAAAAATGATAGAAGATAACTCACTAGATGGAAAAAGACTTTCAGGAAAATTGTAATTGTGTTTGACATAAAATTAGCTGACTCTTGTTCTTCCATTGAAAATGCTATTTGGATTTCACCATGAATTTAAATTACTCATCACAAGTATCACCATAACAACATGATAGTGCTATCCACCCAGCGTATATAGGATTTTTTTTTTAAACTTCATCTACATTGTATCTGGCACAATGAAGCATTGTGGTTATGGTGCAATAATTAAAAGAATAATGGTTCTTGTTAAATTTACATGAATGAATTTTGGTATTATATAGTATTTGTAACAATTTATTAGCATATGCAAAATCATTTGATTTATAAAACATCAACTAACAGATCCATTACTGAATCTTGTATAAAAGTGAATTAAAGCCGGGCAGTGGTGGCACATGTCTTTAATCCCAGCACACAGGAGGAAGAGGCAGGCAGATCTCTGTGAGTTCGAGGCCAGCCTCGTCTCCAAAGCGAGTTTCAGGAAAGGCACAAAGCTACACAGAGAAACCCTGTCTCAAATAAAAACAAAACAAAACAAAACAAAGTGAATTGAATCATTTCAACTGGCATATAAAATAAACTTCCAAAACTTCAAAATGTTTGAATTATTTTTGATTTACTATTGGTTGAATCTATACTTAAATGTAAGTGTACACTTACTGTATCATTCTTTGCAGGTGCTGTTTGAAATCAAACTAATACTTTGCAACTTAAGCACAAGATTAGTTGAGTAAAACTTAGTGAATCTTCATCAACATTGCTAATAGGCTAAGAAATTATTGTGTTGTGGATTCAGTCTAACTCATGTTGTATAAACAAAAGAAACAAAACAAAACAAAAAATCAACAATACCAGACCCTAGTCCAGCAAAGTCTATGACCATCTTTTTTTTTAAGGCTTTGACAGATCTCACAGTTGCTATTAAAAGGATTTAATCTGCCTTGGGAGGAAGATGTAGTTAACAGAAAATTTATGCTTTGGACAGCTGGAATCAATCCATTTCTTTCTAATGAAGAAAAATTGATTAAAACCCTGTTAAAATGTCACTCCCTTTATGTAGCCAGACAAGTTTCACTTCTGGTCATCTGTCAATATTTTTTTTTAAGAATAGTGCTTTTGCAATGTTCTTATGTAAATAAATACTGGCACTGATTTAATCATATTGAGTGTCATGTACCTAAATTTAATAAATTTTGATTCATATCATTGCTTTATTTATCTCTTCCTTCCTTTCTTTCTTGTGTTCTCTCTCTCTCTCTCTCTCTCTCTCTCTCTCTCTCTCTCTCTCTCTCTCTCTCTCTCTCACTCTCTCTCTTATTATTATTTTAGACCAGTAGTGTTTTTTTTTATTTTACAATACTATTCAGTTCTACATAACAGCCACAGATTTCCTTGTTCTCCCCCTTCCTGCCCCCTCCCCTTCCCCCCAGCACACCCCCTTTTCCCACCACCTCCAGATCAAGGCCACCCACGAAAACTGAGATCGACCTGATAGACTCAGTCCAGGCAGGTCCAGTCCCCTCCTCCCAGATTGAGCCAAGCGTCCCTGTATAAGTCCCAGGTTTCAAACAGCTATCTCATGCAGCGAGCCCAGGACTTGGTACCACTGCCTAGATGCCTCCCAAACAGATCAAGCCAATCAACTGTCTCACCTATTCAGAGGGCCTGATCCAGTTGGGGGCCCCTCAGCCTTTGGTTCATAGTTCATGTGTTTCCATTCGTTTGGCTATTTGTCCCTGTGCTCTATCCAACCTTGGTTTCAACAATTCTCGCTCATATAAACCGTCCTCTTTCTCGCTAATTAGACTCCCAGCGTTCCACCTGGGGCCTAGCCATGGATGTCTGCATCCAGATTCCTCAGTCCTTGGATGGGGTTTCTGGCACAACTATTAGGGTGTTTGGCCATCCCATCACCAGAGTAAGTCAGTCCCGGCTGTCTCACGGCCATTGCCAGCAGTCTTTTGTCGGGGTATCTTTGTGGATTTCTGTGGGCCTCTTTAGCACTTTGTTTCTTCCTTTTCTCATGTGTTTTTTTTCTAGGTCTCTGGGCTGTCCAGTCTTCAGTTCCTGGCTATCTAAGCAGTACCACGCATAGGTGTCCTCTTGTTGAGAGGTCTCAAGTAAAATTGGACATTAGTTGACCACCCCCTCAAGTTCTATGCCCTCATTTCCCCAGCACTTCTTGAAAGCAAGACTGAGTTTCAGTCAAAGGTTTTGTGGCTGGGTTGGTATTCAAGTTATTTTTGGTAGCCCTGTAGGGTACCTTCCTGCACCCCAAATACTAGAATGTAATGGTGAAGGCTCTATTCAGGCTCCATCTTGATCTCTCCATGTTCAACGAGCTATGTGGATGTTGTCCTTAGCGATGGTGCCCCTTGTCAGTTCGCTGAGAGCAACCCTCTGTCCTATAATCAGCCTGGGTTTTTTCAGAGGCTCCATGGAACACCCTTGGCCAACAAGTCAGGCTAATGCAACCCAGTCCTGTTAATGGAAGCCGTGCTTGGCTTCAAGAATTGATCAGTTGAGACTCTGCATACTCCATTACAAGAAGTCTGCCCTAGGACCACTCTCATAGATATTCCAGGAAGTTTCCACTGCACTAGGTTTCAACACTGCCTTCCAAATGCCTGCCTCCTCAATTCTAGCCTTCTGTCTCTGTGCTTTCTCCCTCCATCCCATCTCCCTCACAACCAGATCTCTCCCACTCCTATCCAGACCCCAACACCAATCCACATAGAAAATCTATTCTATTTCCCCATTGCAGGGAGATTCACGTGTCCTATCCTTCTTCATTTCATAACTTCTTTGGTCTATGGATTATAGCTTAAAAATTATTTACATATAAGTAAATACACACTGGATTTGTCTTTCTGGTTCTGACTTACCTTGTTTGGGAAATTTTTTTTCTAGTTCCATTCATTTGCCTGTGAATTTCATAATGTCTTTTTTTTTAAAAAAAAAAAAACAACTAAGTGGTACTCCATGTACCACATTTTCTTTATTCATTCTTATGCTTAGGAACGTCTAGGTTGTTTCCAGTCTATAGCTTTTAAAAACAAAGCCATAAAAATGAACATAGTTGAGCAAGTGTTCTTGTGGTAGGATTGAGTGTCCTTTGGGTGTATGCCCAGGGGTGGTATAGCTGGGTCTTGAGATAGACAGATTCTCAATTTTGTGAGAAACTGCCATATTGATTTCCACAGTGGTTGTATAAGTTTGCACTCCCATCATCAATGTAGGAGCATTCCCTTTGCTCCACTTCCTCTCCAGCATATGATGTCACTTGTGTTATTGATTTTCACCATTCTGACTGGGATGTCAGAGTTGTTTTGATTTGCATTTCCCTGGTTGCTAAGGATGTTGAACATTTCTCTAATTGTTTCTTAGCCATCTGAGATTCCTCAACTGAGAAATCTCTGTTTAAATCTATTTCTTAATGGTGGAGAGGGATTAGGAAGAGAAACAGTGGCTGGATATAAAATAAATAAATCTAATTAAAAATTCAATGGGACCTCAAAATTGAATTTCTTCTATAAGAGAAAAATATCTATTGGAAAAAGTGTCAGCCTATAGAATGGGAAAATATTTTTACTAAATCCACATCTTATACAGGACTAGTAAGCCAAAAGTTATAAAGAATTCAAGAAACTAGACAATAAGAAATCAAATAATCAAATTTAAAAATTGCTTTATATAAGGGAATACTAGAAAAAATTTGCAGGTTCATTTAGATTGTCACTTTAATCAGATAACAAAGAGGCCCAAATTCAGAATTTGGATTTCTATATCTTTTTTTTCTTTAACATAAGATTAGTTATACCCAATGGCTAGAGCATTAGTTAATTATCATTGTCAGCTTGACTGAGTTTGAAGTAACTAGTTAGATAGGACTTTGGGTGTGTCTATAAGGATATTTCCAGAGAGGTTAAACTGGGGAGTTTATAAACTGACAACATGACCTCTCTATGGTGGGGTTAAGGAGAAGGTTTTATTGTAGATGAGAGAGAGAGAGAGAGAGAGAGAGAGAGAGAGAGAGAGAGAGAGAGAGAACAGCCAAAGACATCTGGAAGAGTAGAGTAGATTAAACATGGCCAGCAGCAGACTGGACATAGCCAGAGCTATCTGCGAGAGAAGAGAGAATACCAGGAGACAAAGAATAGAGGAACTATAATGAGAAGCAAGAATAGAGAGGGTCATGAGAGAGGAGAATAACAGGTTTATAAGGGAATTGAGTATCTGGGGGCAGGGAAGTTTGAGAGCTGGAGGGAGTTTATGGGAGAGGAGGAGATACATAGAGCTAGGATGGACTGTGAAATATGTAGTAGATATTTATGATTCTGAGGGAGCCTGGAGGCCAGCATCAGCTTTGATATGCTAATAGGAGCCACAGATAGATTGGAACCAGTTTCTCAAGTTCCTGGGGAACACTGACTTTTATCTAACCATAATCCAGGTTGAACTCATTTCTGGATATTTGGACTGCCTTTTGGAGTTTGGGGAGTTTGAGTTTCCTTCAGACCTGACCAGGAGGCAATACCACCTTGTATGATTGAATGTGGAAAGCTTCATTTCATAACATAACATGAGGTCCAGACTTGAAAAAAAAAATGAGAAAGTTATCTGATAAATACCATTCAACTGTCTTTGTTTCCTTATTGTGGATACAGTGTGCTATGGTAATACATTGTGCATCCCAATAAAACTTATCTGGGGATCAGAGGACAAAACCAGCCACTAGATTAGACATAGAGGCTAGTGATGGCACACATTCTTAATCCTATCACTTTGGAGGCAGAGATCTATCCATCTGGATTTCTGTGAGTGTAAGACCACACTGGGAACAGAGGCAGGTATGGTGACACACACCTTTAATCCAAACACTTGAGATCTCATGCCTTTGCTTGGGAAGCACACATACCTTTAATCCCAGGACGTAAGATGGCAGGGCAGAAAAAGGTATATAAAGTGTGAGGAAACAGGAACTCACGCTCTTGAGACTGAGAATTTCATAGAGGTAAGAATGTGGCTGACTTGTTCTTTTCTCTGATCTTTCAGATTTCACCCCAATATCTGGCTATTTTTTTTATTTTTGTTTTTGTTTTATTTTACAATACCATTCAGTTCTACATAACAGCCACAGATTCCCTTGTTCTCCCCCTTCCTGCCCCCCTCCCCTTCCCCCCAGCCCACCTCCCATTCCCACTTTCTCCAGATCAAGGTCCCCCCCCTCAGGACTGAGATCAACATGATAGACTCAATCCAGGCAGGTCCAGTCCCCTCTTCCCACATTGAGCATAAGTCCCTGCATAAGTCCCAGGTTTCAAACAGCTAACTCATGCAAAGAGCCCAGGACCTGGTACCACTGCCTAGATGCCTCCCAAACAGATCAAGCCAATTGACTGTCTCACCTATTCAGAGGGCCTGATCCAGTTATTATTAATAAGATCTTTTAAGATTCATATTACAGTGCATCCATACATTGCCATTGAGGTGATAATGCCTTATCTGCCATGATGGACGTTATCCCCTCAAACCTAAATAAATCTTCTGTAATAAACTGCCATTTGCCCAGTAATTGTTTGCAGCAATAAGGACATCAATTAATATGGTGAGATTTCATAGGAATGATTCTGATTTATAACTAATATATTAAAGCTTATTCAATTTCATTTAACTGGATATATATTTCCCCAAATAACTATGATCTGTTTTAAAATTGTTCTAGTTTAAATCCTGTACTAAAATATCACAGAAAAAAGCAACTTGGGGGAAAGGGTTTATTTGGTTTACAATTCCAGGTCACAGGCTGTCACTGAGGGAAGCCAAGGCAGGAATCTAGAAGACACCATGGGGAACCAATTGCCCGCAGTGGGGTGGGCCATTACATATCAATCATTAATGAGGAAAATACCCCACAGACATGTCTACAGGCCCATCCATTACAGACATTGTCTCAGTAGATGTTTCCTTTGCCCAGATAATCCTGTCATCTGTGATGTTCACAAAATAAAACAATAACAAATGTAAAATGTAAAAGTAGAATCTGAAATCAGTACTAACTATTTTGCAAACACCATTCAGTACAATCTAGAACTACAAAATAACTAATATATACTACATACTGGACAATTTGAATGTCAACACAGAGGAACTCCAATTTTGGAGAGGAAATATTCATGTTTCTGCATTGTTTATAAAAGAGTTTGTAAGGGTTTTCTGAAATAAGCCATGAAGAATGGAAGAATAAATAGTGACTGTGTAGAAAGTGGTAGAAATATTGCAGCCATTACCTGCCTGCTGTATGGGAAGTAGTCATCATTCCTTCGTTTCAGTGGTATAACACATGCTTATCTTCACTTGTTTTCTCTTTGGGGGCAAATGTACCATTGGACAAGCTAGAAATCTTCTGCTTCACTTCCCATGATGGAGGATGGTGTAGGAGACTGCTGGCCAGAAGAACCACTTGTCTTAATTTTATGTGTGTGTGTAGACTCTGCCACCTCTTAGAAGATTAATTCCTCATATTTAAATAAATATGGCAGCATTGTGATCACTGAGCTTTTGATAAAATATTCAGTAATTCCATGATATTTTTAACAGTGAACAGTTATGCTCTGCTTCCTTCTCTCCTTTTTAATTTAACTTGGTTTTTAAATTCTAGGATCTTTGTAACCTTTCTTTACATGTGTTTCCATATAATTCTGGATCTAGAGACTCTTTGTATTCACTCTAGAGTTATTCTAGTTATTATATTACATCCTTATCCTTTCTTTTACCTACATTTTGAAACAGGATCTCACTAAGTCACTGAAGCTATGCTTTAATGCCTTCTGTAGTCCAAGTTAACCTTGACTTTATGACACCTCTGTCATAGCCTCCCATGTAGCTCAGATTACAAAACTGTGCTAGCAGCCTTGGACAATGTACATTAGTAAAGTCTATTTACATTAGTTGATATACCTACTATATGTGTTAAAAGAACACTTCAAGATGTGTTATACACACACACAAAAAAAACAACAACAACAACAACAACACTGTTTAAAGAAATATACCAAGCATCAATAATCAATATTAGAGGTTATATTTTTATATAATTTTAGTGTGTGTGGGGGGGGGGTACCCAGGGATGAAGGTCAGAGGGTACCTTTTGGGATTCAGCCCTTTCCTTCCATTGTGGGATCTGACAATTGAACTCAGGTTGTCAGGTTTCTAGGACAAGCAGTTTACATGCTAAGCTATCTCACATCTAAATATTATTCCTTTCTGATTAATTTTGTCTGTGGAGAAGCTGAGGCACAAAAAGACCAAAGAAGCTTGTAGCTGGAGAATTTCTCTTCAGCTCCCGCCAAGTCCTGCCAGTCCCAGAGCCCACTTATAAAATAACAGACAGACTCTTACATTATTTAATCTGCTTGGCCATTAGCTCAGGCTTATCATTGTCTAGCTCTTACCCTTATATTTAGCCCATTTTTTATTAATCTATACTTTGCCACGTGGCTTGTGGCTTATCAGTACCTTATATCTTTCTTGTCCTGGTGGAGGCGCCAGCAGTTTCCTCCTCTGCCTTCCTGTTCCCTCAATTCTCCTCTCAGTTAGTCCCACCTATACTTCCTGTTTGGCTACTGGCCAATCAGTGTTTATTTATGCAGAGTGATATCCATGGCACTTTTCTGTGAGCATAGGTCATTTACAAATGTGTGTACATGATAGTTAATCATTTAAGATCATGTTCAGATTGTATATTCTTCCAGTATACTAATAATGAACCAGATTCTCAACTCATTAACTCAATATCTGAGGAAACAATTTAGAATTTTTCAGTGTTTATTATGTGTTCTGCTAATCTGTAAATACTATGAATTTAATGTGTGTGACTATGGATGAGACAATTCTGCTGATTTGGGGGAAACTGAGTTTCAGAGAAATAGCTGAACATTCACGAGGTCATACATCTGAAAAGCAAAACAAAATTAGGTTAAATAAATTATAATAATATTTAGCTTGCATTTGAGGACTTGAGTTTCTCAAAATTATATTAGAATTATTAAAACATTGATTTATTTTGAAATGCTACTGGGTTTTGCCTTAGGTACCATCATGAGACCATTAAATTTTAAAGGTGGTTTTGGTGCAAAGCCTGATATATTTTTGCCCTGAGTTTACCTTTTTACCCATTATTCCCTTATTGCCCAAGTCCCCCGGAAATTTTCTCCTTACTCCTCTGACCAGTGGAGACAGTGATGTTTGCTGACTCAGATGCATGAGAGCCATCTGAGCTTTGCCCATCTCTGGCTCCTGCTCTGGAAGCAGGTCCTCTTCCCACCAGCCTCTGCTTGTGTTCTGAACCACTGTTTGCATCTAACTTAAAAATATCTCCTTCCACCGTCCTCTGTAGTTCTGAGTTTTAATGGCATATTAACTTACATTTTTCATGTTAATTATCTGTTTTTTAATTGCATCCAAGAGTCTAAGGGAAGAGGTTGAAGAAGAATGATCTCACCAGGAGAGGAAGGAAGGAAACCATTAAAGTGGATAGAATATGAAAAACACTGTGTTTAGTTAAGTGGTTTAGCCCGATTTTTCTTACATATATGTAAAACCATTTTGTGAGGGAAGGGACATGGGGAAACACTGTAGAGAGCAATTACAGGATAAATTCTTGAGTACACTGCATGTCAGATGTGTGATAACAGAAAGCGAAAAACAAGACTGCCTTTCCAAAGTTGCAAGCTTTTTAATTTTTTTAAACTTAAAAAACATTAATTAGTTTATTTATTCTTCTCTCATCTATTGCATCCTGAGTGCAGTCTTTCTGCTCTCCTCTCCTCCCCCGACCTCGTACCTCCTCTGTTTCTACTCCTCCTCTGTTTCTCGTCAGAAAATAGTAGAAATCTCAGGGATATCAACCAAACATAGCATGCCAAGTTACAGTCAGACCAGGCACATATCCTCCTACTAAGTTTGGATGAGGCAAACCTGTAGGAGAAAAAAGGTCCCAAAAGCAGACAAAGTAGTCAGAGACAGCCTTCTCTCCAAATGTTAGGAGTCTCAGAAGAACTGGGCTGGAAAACTGGCTCCATGGACAAGAGTGGATACTTCTTTTGCAGAGGACCTAAATTGAATTCATAATACTTAGGTCCAGTGACTCACAACTGTTTGGAACTCCACCCCGAGAAGATCCAACACCTTTGGCCTCCAGGTTCACAATACTCGCATGCATATACCCACACAAATACATATATATATACAAAATTAAAATAATGAAAAGGGGTGGTCAAATTTTCTATTGCTTAGGAGTTTCTTGAATATTGTTTTGTGCAGCTCTACAATCACTGATTTAAGGGCCCATCTCCACCCTCATTCTCTCTCACACATGTGTGAATATGGATAAAGTTACCAAAGCTATTTGTATTATTGAATGTATTTTCCTTTCTCATATTATTTTTTATTTCAGATTTTTGATTGATTTTTATTATTTATTTGGTTGATATTGGTATGACATGTCTCAGCCATTTATTTTTAACTAATATTACTGTTTTAAATTAGTAATTAATAAAGTTTATCCAAATGTCCAAGAAAATCATTACTAGAAAACAATTCAGTCTTATCAACACTGAATTGAATGAAAATTATAAAGAAAATTACTATTTTAACATAATATTGAGTATTTTTTTGTGTATAGAATATACCAGCACCAACTAAAATAAACTTTGTTATAGGAAACATGCAACAAAACCCACAAGAATACTGCTTGAAGTAAATTATCTGAATGGGAACAAACTGTCAAAACATAAAGTCATTAAGTAAATGAAGCTACATTTGCAATCAGAAAATGCAGCAATTAAGTAAATTATTTCATCATTTATTTATGGACTTGGAGCTGCTCTTACCACTTTTATTTAGTAGTAGGTGACTCTATTCTAGTAAACCATAAAAATTAAAGGATAAAATGAATCACATACATACATATATCTGTACTAGATTCACACAAGAAGCTTGAATGCAGTAAAACTAAACTGTTACCTGTACTTAGTTATCTCAGGGTTGATGGAAGTGAAAGAAATGGGCAAGGGAAGAATATTAGCAGTTATTGTATAATGTCTGTCCTCTTGTATCTTTACAAGTATGCATTCATTTTCTAATTAGAAATTAAATAAAATTTTAGAAAGATTTACAATAATACAACAAAGGAATTACTATTGAGTGAATTATAAACAATCTGTAACAAATTATTACATTTTTAATGTGTGGAAGTTTAACTCCAGGTAGATTGAAAAAAAAGTACTTATAAATCTTTTCATGTAAAATTAATAATAGAGTTTATTATGTGGTATCTTTTACTTTAAAAGTAGTCATTACAATGTGATACATTATTACTATGCCATTTTAATTGCTAGAAATTTGTGTGCTTTATTGTGAATATTTTCAATTTGGATTTTTGACCCCAGGCAACATCATTATAATGTAGCATTCCTTTTCATATATTAGAAAATGTTACAAATCAAAAGGATAAATTATAAACAAAACGAATTAATTCTGACATTCTACAATTTTCTGATCATTTTCTTTTTGTCTTCTTATAACAAAGAAACTTCAGCAAGTTCATGAGAAGTGAACAAATGAAAGAAAAATTCTACAAGTTATAAAGAACTTTAGGAGAACCATTCCATTGATTAATAAAACAGGAAAATCAAGAAGCAAATTAATGTTAAAATGTAAAACAAAAGCTTCAATCTAGGAAAACACTCTACTACATCATCTTGTAGGTGAGGTAGGACTCTCAGGTTTATGTATTTTCATCCTCCAGGATATAAGCATAAGGACATAGTGAAAACCCACAGTGAGATGGAGTTTGTTGATCCTAAGCTTCTTATTCACGTGTTATACTAGTGTATCAAGAGGCAAAATAAATTTGATTTCTTGTGTATGCTGCCCCTGTCCTCTGCCTAAGAAGTGTGCATTTGGGATCTTTCTCTTCTTGGATGTCTCAGTATTTAAGATTCACAATTGGAGAAAGAATTTGATGCTTCACATCTGCAATAGTCGATCTCAGGAGGCTATAGCAGGAGGACTGCAGCTAAGTGATTAGAATCGCTTCTTGGCCTTTTGGCAAAGATCAAGTGTAGAATTTCAGCGACAGAATTCCATGATAACATGAACTACAATATGAGATCTTGTTTCAAAAAACAAAACAAGTAAAGCAAACCATGTTTTAACTATAAACTTCTTGACTTTCAAAATACTAAGAGCCATGTTTTTACTATTGAATTTGGAATATTCAAGGTTTGCGACAACACTCAGCTCATAGCAACACTGGACCAAATTTGTTAGAGTTAACCAGTTGGCAGGCGTCTGTGGCATTGAATGCAGCAGGTAGATTGATAAAAGCTGGGTTCTCAAAGGGGAGGTCCGAAGAATTATGGCCTGCAGTTCTCTCTGTGTTCTACCTTTCCTGTGTCCTCAAAGATACTCATTCTTCAGTTATGTTTTGATCCACTTTCTTCTTCATTTTCATATATGACTCTGTGTTAAGCATCAAGACAATATGCATTCAAGTGGGGTACCCAAGGGCTAACCATGGCCTGTGTTTACTCTTACTTGCATTTGGTGAAATATATTTAGGCATATCAAATATCGTTTTTTTCATCTTTTTTCTAGTTATCTGTCAAAGGTATTACATGAGAAGGTCATGCTTTAGCAGGTTTTTCCATCCTTTCATAGCACTGTATTTCCATTAACTGCATGTTACTGATGCTTTTAGTTCCTAAAATTGTCGGTCTTAAAAAAATATTATACTTATTACCTTACATTTTTGGACATGAAAATTCTAAAATAAACTTCATTGCAGGAAAAATCAAACAAAACACAAAATATAAATAGGAAATTTGGGGGGGGGAAGCATGTGTTTCTATGTCTTTTTTTTTTCTTCTAGAAATTTTCTACAATTATTGGTTCAGGGCCATATTAACCTATTAACTGTTTTAATCATCATGCTTTATTTCTGCTGCTGACTCCACTGCTTTCTGCTTATCCAATCCCTTGGGAATATATTCTGTCTGTGGAGGAACTCCAGGAAAATATTTCCAGATCAAGTTCTTTAATTTAATCACATCTACAATACTCCTTTTGGCATTTGGTAATGTATTTGCAGAGCTTGGGACATCAGCATGTCTGGGAGACTATCACTTACCAAAGTACTGTTGGTATAGAATACACTGTCCTAAGCTATTGTAGACTAATCTAGCTACAGTCTCTACTTACTCCGTATTGCCCCATTGCCATTCTCATACTCATCTGAGAAGTTTCTGTATTCTCTAAAGTTTTACAATTCACTTGTTCACATAATGCCCATCATAAGATTTCCTGATTCTTCTCTCTCACCCAGTCACATGTCTGAGAGTCAAAAATAGTCATGACGTCACCTGCAATTACCATTTCTCTGTTATATTCTTAGTAAATACCTCAAGCTTTTCCTTAAATTCTCCCAAAACATAATTTCTATGATTCAGAAGTCTTCCTCTGACAAAAGAAACCAGAACCCATCAACTCTATTCCATGTTTTAGGTTTTTTCATTATGTATAATAGCCCTTGTCTTCACTTTTTGTTCAATTTTTAAATTATCATCTACTTTCTTTTGCCACAAATAACGGCATATCTATGAAAGAAGAAACTACACATGTTTTCACTGATTTGTTAGCTTTGAAACCATGCCTGATGCAAATATTTGAGAGTATAAATAACTAAGTTTCCATTATATTTTGGGCATTGCCATTACATTTTATCTAGCCTATTGATCAAAATTACAATTATGAGTAGAGCTAAACATATAGTTGAGAAGTGGAGGGTCTACATATTATGTAAAAGTCCTGGGTTGAATTCTCAGTCCAAACAAAAATAGTACTTGCTTATTAAAACTGAAATTATAATAACCATTAAGCATTGATTTAAACAAGAGTGAATATTGTTTTTCTACAAACTGTATCAATTGAGTAAATATGCAGTTAATCTCAACGGTTCTTGATCTCAGAAGGTTTACATACAACGTGAAAGAGAAAGTCATGAAAAAACGAAGAAGGGAGCTAAAATCTAAGTGTTTTATTTGTGTATATAAAGGTGAGTGTACATGAATGAGTATGTAAAGATAATTATATGTGCAAGTGCAAGAATACAGTACTTATATATAAGGGCATGATTGTACATTATATCTGGATATTTTCAAAATAGTATTTTGTGACTACTTTCTGACATTATTGTCTCATAGGGGTTTCTAAGTTAACGTTTAAGTCCCGCCCCCCCCCCCAGAAAAAAATGTTTTTTTGTGTTTGTGCTCAGATTTGCTGCTTCTACCATGGGCAAAGATAATTAGTGTTTGAAACTTCAGCAAAAGTTAAATGATATCTTTGCAAAGAAGTAAGACTATGGAAGTTTGGGTGATAAAAATGCCCATATATTTTAAGAGATATTCAGACTGTCAAAAAAACTCTTCCTGAATTCCTATAGATTAAAATTATGAGAGCTTGTGAAGCTACCACAGTCAACAGAGAGTAAAACCTTGGCCTTTACAATCTCACCAGCATGAACTGCTTAGCAAATAGGCAGGATGAATCTACAAATCTGAATTTTGTCAAACAAGTGTGTTCTTGGTGTAATGGGGAGACTTTCCACCCAAAATATTTACCCCATTAGTATTAAACCTAGGAATTATTGAAACAGAGGAATGTAAAGTAATTAATATTGAAATAGAAAGATACAAATTTTAAACTAGAAATGCAGAAATAAAAGATTAATTCTAATTTAATATAAACTACTGTTTAATAATTGTTAGCAAATTTTTCATACAACATAGTATTTTAATCATATTCTTTCCCCTTCCAACCTTCTCCCAGACCCTCCCCACCTCCCTCCTCACATGTATTACTCTTGTCTTTGTTTAAAAAAAAAACCCTGAAAATCAATGACAACAACCAAAAGAAAATTAAAACAAACTATATAGAATAGCGACAAAAAATACCCAAACAAAACAAAAATTTCACACAAATACACACACAGAACAACAAACAAACAAAACAAAATAAAAACATGAAGTTTGTTTTATATTAGCCAAGTACACCAGGCCTGCCCTGGAGTGTGGAGAAAATGTCTACTGAAAGGATATTACAAAACATTTATACACCAAACACAAGGGCATCCTAGCTCATCAAAGGAATACTGCTACAATTCAAATCATATATTGACTGTAACACAGGGATAGTGGTTGACTTCAGAACATGATTCTCAACAATAACCAGGCCATCTAGACAAGAAATCAACTGAGAGAGGCTGGAATAAAGTAATATTATAAATCAAATGATCTTAATAGACATTTACAGAACATTCCATCCAAATATAAAAAGAATGTACTTCCTTTTCAGTAGTCTATGGAATTTTCTTCACTATTGTTTTGGTATTTTCAAGTTACAGATTAACTTGTACATATGGTTTTCATTTATACTTTTTTGTTAAGATTTACCCATCTAATACAGCTTACCAAGTAGAAATATGTTCTTTGTGTCCCCAAGGGCCTTTAAAAATATATTTGGTTTGATGTAGTCCTAAAATTTATTCTTATATTATTACATTCATATTTGTCCTGACAGTGTCAAAAGATTAGGGAAGACTTCCAGTGCCTTAGTAATTATTAAGGTAATAATGTTACTGCCATTTGCATAGGAATCACATCATAGATGCATACACAAACACACACATACTCACACACACAGATATTCACAGGCACACATAGGGACACATTACATAGATACACACACACACACACACACACACACACACACACAGATATACATCCACTTACTGAACCAACTTGTGCTTAGAAAATTCTTCATAAAATCGCAAAGCAATTTTATAAGATGTTAACTATTAACATTTCCTGTTTGATAGAAAACTACATAAAAGATTTCTTCTGCTAACCAAATATTTCTGTTCATTCAATCAATATCACTGTTTGATCCCACTTCAGGCTATAACAAATACTCTTTCCAAGTAAATTAGTTTTTAAAAACAACTCTGATGATCTGAGGATGAAATATCTTACCAAGTGATTCATACATAGCATACATAGCCTGAAAGATAAATCCCCACCAGGTGCACCCACAGTTTGAAAGTAACTACCATGTTTTCATTCTCCAGAGCTTTCTTCTGTGCCCACATTCCCCAGAGAATATGCGTGCAGTATAAAATGTTAATATTTTTTCAGTCCTGACTATTTAGACAGCAATGTCACCTTTAAAATTAGCTCCTTTGATATTGATAAAACTGTCTTTGGCTTGGTTCTCTTAGTAGAGTGGCTAATCAATCATTACTGGTGATTTTCAAAATAGGAACATGAGTCACAAGTTAAACTACTGTGGCACCTCTTCCCTGTGAGATGTCAGTGTAACTGTGATGAGTGCTTTCTTATTACTTTTGGAGGTTTTCCTCATCGTGTGTGCAATATCTTTGGTTACATGAAGAAGAAAATCAACAATATGTTGGATATCAGAAGTTTATTAGACTACTTTGCATATTCAGAATTAAAAAAAAAAAACAGAATCTTTACGTATAGCCCTTGCTAACCTAACCTAAAGTTCACTATGTAGACCAACCTAGCTTTGAACTCACAGAGTTCTGCCTCCTTCTGCTTGTAACTGCTAGAATTCTGCTGGAATTAGAGCCATGTGCCACCGTAATGGGAAGATTAAATACTTCTAAAACCCATCATCTCTGTGTTAAAAAATTACAACAAAAACTGGAAAGGTAAAATTTTCTAATCTTTGGAATGGCCGCTAAGTAGCGACTAGAGTCTGAGTCAGTGCATAGTGAAGCAGAGAATTCAGCTAGTTAAATCCTGATTCTAAATCAACTTCGGGGTGTTATTTACATTATAACACCCAAAGCATCTATTAACACCTTAGCCCCTAGTACTTGAGAACATGACTTCATCTGGAATAAGGCGGGTGTTAGGTACTTGTCTTGTTGTTGTGAGAAAAAAAAAAAACCTGACAAAACAACTTTTTTTGTTATAAATTCATACGTTGAAGTTTATTGGAATTAGTCAACATGGCCCTGGTAAATTATGCCTAAAGCATTTCACAGATAAGAACTCTCAATGTAACAGCAATTTTAAAAATGATGGTCACCTTTCTAGCATGCTTAAAAGGAGCTTGTCAGGATTGTCCCTGTCCTTCTCCAGGATGATCGAGTCCTTTCTAACACTCTGATTCCGAGTAGGCAGCAGAGAGCATGCTGGCTGATTAGGGTCTTACTACTTGGCTTGCCATGTGCTGTTTTGAAAACTGACATGGAATGAGGGCTGGAGAGATTGCTCAGCCATTAAAGGCTAGGCTCACAACCAAAACAACTTTTAAAGTAAGGATTTGTTTTGGCTCAGAGTATCAAGAGGTGCATTCCATTACATCAGGAACAGGAAGGTGAAAGGAGCAGGAATAAGCTGGTCACATTACATTCTGTATCAGGAAGCTGGTAGTGACTGATTTTAGTACTTAGCTCTTTTCTCCTACACATGCAAAATGGGACCACTGCCCATAGAATGCTGTTGCCTAATTTTCAGGTCAGTCTTCCTGCCTCAATTAGCCTAGTCTAAAAAAATCTATCACAGGGATGCCAGGAAATTTGCTTCCATGGTGATTCTCAAATCTGCCATCTTAATAATCGAGATTGACTATCACACAGTCATTTCTGCTATAGTTATTAAAGTTAAGATGATTGGAACAATTGTGCTCACACACATTTAGGATTGTTGACTTAATGAGATAGAAGGAATGAGATTGAATGAGATGTGTGTGAAGATGGAGGCAAAGGTGGAGTATGGGATCCATCAGTCAGTGGAAGATTGTCAGTGGGAAGTGGAGGATTGTCAGTGTCACTCTTAGGTGTATGACCTTTCACTGGCACATGACCTACCTACTCTCCCTTTCTCAGCAGCTTCCAAATGCCGTCAGTTCCTCAGACATGCTGCAATCTTGTCCCACTTGGGATTATGCAGGTCCAGCCTTGGTGACCTGAAGCATCACTGGCAAATTAAAGCATACAGTATGTATTATATAGATATATAATGTTTTCAATAAATTTATTAGATGTCCAAAACATGTATTTGCACAATTGTTTTGAATGACAATTTTGTGGTAATATTAAAGCCTATTTTGTTGTGTTAAAATTCTCCTTATTCTCAAAGATACCAGAAACCAGAAAGTTGAGTCACAAAGCATGGAGGAACTAAGTTGATAATGACCTGTGTACTTCATCTCTACTAGCTAACTTTCACAGGGTAGGAAGATGCTATGGCACACTACTGAAAGAGAAAAATAATCAGTTGTCTATGATTCCTCATAGGTAGAACGATGACTATGCTAGCAAGATATGCCTATTGGTGCAATGATAACTTGAATATTATGGGTGTAACCAAACATTTTCTGATGGGATAAATGTAAGGCTCAATTCAAGATAGAACCCATACTGGGCATCATTATCAGGGCCAAGAACCTGTGACTAGATGGGTCACATACCCTAGGTGGAAAGAATATTACAATTATTTTAAATGGACTGAGTTTTAAAATGACTGCTAATATTTTATTGATATATCTATACACCAGTGCATCTCTCAACATACAGAGAAGAGGAGATTGTGGACTTCTCAGACCTAAATAGTATACCTATATCACTCCTCTCCTCCCAAGGGTCAGGGACCATTGCAGAAGAGGGATGAGAATAATCATAAGAACCAAGGATGTTACATCATTGAAAGAAAACAGTCCTTTCCAGGCACAATAGGCCAGATGCTCATAGGAACTGACAATAAATATGGCAACATGCACAAGAGCTGTATAGGCCCAAGCAAGACAAAAATCACAGCATGGAAGGAGTCATTGGGCATGAAGTCCTACCTGTAGCTGAAGAGTTATTGGCATTTTGTAAATACTAGGAGAGTCATTTCTAAGGCATAACTCCTGATAAGTCAATTGCTGCCCATGATAGGGCACATACTAATGTGTATTTGGGCAACACAAATTGGGCTGCATGGGTAAAAATAAAAATCAAACAGAAAAAGCGAACATGAAATTGAGTAGGTAGATAATGTGGGGTGAATCTGTGAAGAGTTGGGGAGGGAGAGTAAAAAGGATCAAAATACATTGACATGATCACTTAATAAAAATATTATTTTAAATTTTAAAAAGTAAACATAGATATCTTGTAGTTAGCTTTAGGTCTGAAGAGAAACGGAGTGCAGAATGAGCCTGACATATGAACTAGCAGTGTGTATGCATTACATATTTGTAACTGACAGTGCCCATGGCTCCATTTAGGATTTACTCATCAGTCATGTCAACTTTTGAGAGTTCTAGAAATAGAAGAAAAACTGAAGTGCCTTTTGAGATGTCCTTTTACACTTCTATAAGGTTATTGTATATCCATTAACTTAGATGACAAAGGAAATGTCATCTGAGTTGAGTGAGTGGATGCCAAAATGCTGAAAGCGCCATTGTCTCAGGTGAGGGAGCAAATGTACAGCCTCAAGGGGTAGAAGCTCTGACTCTGTCTGTGTGGTGACACATGGTGCTCAGTATCCTTACAGATTTGTGAGGAAAAAGGATCATAAACCATCAAATAACATGATATATAGAACCTGGCCTTGGAGCTGACCCAGATTATTCTTCATCTATTTCAAACTGATGGTCTCTGTCCTATAATAAATATCATTCACCCAGAGGGACAAAGAGACAATGGGACCAGGAAAAAAATGAATCAAACTAAGAACACTCCTGAAAAATATGGAAGGGGAATCAGAATTTTTAGTGTGAGTTCACAGCAGAGTTGAGGGAATAGATTTGAGGGTTCTGGTTTAGCATCCCATTGGAGTAAAATTAACTCCCTCTGAACACTATTAAAATGAAAATAACACACTATTGGATCTTTGCCATCAAAAATCATACTACAGTCTGTAGTATAAAGAAAAAGCTTAGGGCCAAGAGTTGGATCAGTGAGTAAAGGTGCTCTTTATTAAATCTAGCACTGGAGTTACTGGGACCCACAGGGTAGAAGAAAAGTGACTACCATAAATGGTCCTCTGATATCTCCATGCATACTATGACATGTACACATCTATGCATGCATGCATGCATATACACCTACACATACATAATAAAATGTAAATAAAAATTAAAACAAATGATTAACATTGATAGTCTCCACTTATTGGATAAAACTGGAACACTCAGGGAGCTTCACTGACTAAATAAATGAGGGACTCAAAGGAAGTATGTTAATATTAAAATTTTAACTAATTCTAAAAAATAACTTTAGGGCTATAATATCCGAAAAACAGAAAAAATGGGAAATGAAAGTGTCCTTTGATGTCACTTGCTCCTGATCTTCATCAGGGGATAAAGGAGGAAGTCGTGAAGTGTTTAATTTGTTATCTAGAAAAGTTTATAAGTAAATCATAGCATCAAAATTTGAAGGACTTAGGGATTGATGTCCAACTTTCTTATAGGAAATAGGAAAACAAATACACTCATCATTTTTACATACATAAAATTTAAGAAAACACTAACACTGACATCAATTGCTGTAAAGTTAGCGGGAGGGGCAGACACTTCAAGAGTCAGGTGTGAAGGAAATTTCTTTTAGAAAAGTATTTGTGTGTGTGTGTGTGTGTGTGTGTGTGTGTGTGTGTGTGTGTATGTGTGTGTGTGATATTAACTTACAGTTTTTTTTCCTTACCATACTTTCTTATATAGTTATGGTCAACGCAAGCCCTATCAACTCCACTGTTCTTTTTCCTTGTCCCTCTGCTTGCTTCTCAACCCCTAGTACTCTACTGGCATGCATTTTTAACACACTTTTCCTCTAAGCAACTTTTAAACACGCTACTGTATCTTAGAGGAGAATTCTACTTCTGCATTTCAAAAAGTCAGTGTACTTTGCCATTAATGGAATAATTTTAATAGTAATGTGAACTGTTTTTTATGGAGATGTAAGAACCATGCCTTTTAGCAGACAAAATATATACTATAACACTTATAGCCTCATTTAAAACATACTTTTTACATACCGATTTCCATCTATTAACAATGTGGCAATAAGTTTTAGAAGTTAACAGTGAGTAAGGTCAATATTTTTTCCCACTTTCTAAGGAACATATTTACATCTAGATAGATGAGGAGATTTTAGCCATGTGTGTATGAAAGTGATAATTCTTAATTTCCAATTACAGCTTTAAAGCTGTTATCAAATTATCATACTCATTATCATGAAAGCCAAATGTTTTCTCATATTTACAGAAAAAAATGGAAGGAAATTCTAGTTTGGATCCTATATGTAGTGCAGACCTCATAGGATATTGCAAAGGTGTCTATTGGCTTAATTTCTGAGATGCTAACACCATACCTAACACTAGATTATTTGTTAAAGAGGTTTCCTTGGCATATAGTTCTGAAGTTTGGATATGAAGGCTGCATTACTGTTTTTTCTAGATTTGTTTAAAGTGAAATTTTATGGAATTAAAATTATTGAATATGCTCTAAATATATCTTCTTTAAAACACCCCTTCTTACCATAATGATACCATAAGATATTCAATAGTAAATATGGAATCAAGAAATAAGAGGAGATGGGAAATTGTAGTAATTGACTTAGAGAAGTATGAACTGAAATCAATATCTAGCAATGTTTATATTCTATATACACAATTTCTTCAGTTTATCTTAAGCACTAGAAAAATGCTTAAAATATTCTAAATTTACATTTGATAGAATTTAGGAGATTGTTAGCAACAGATTATAATCAAAGACAGAATTCAGATAACTACCTCTAATTCAAGTAGAATGAAAGGTCAACAACAATCTTAAAAACAAGTTATTATAAATATTCTCAAAATTCAGAAAAAATTCTAGACTGCTATATAGTCTTCAAATTACCTATAATTATAAAAACTTGCTCACATAATGTGTTAACTTTGCTGATAGAAAAATAGTGTGAAAATACTAGGAAAGTGAAATTATGTTTAGTAATCATTAATGTGAATTAGTGTATGGAGAAGTGTGCCATACATGACACTGTATCAGTATGTATATACAAAGAAAACATACATGTTCTAGTAAGAAAACCTCTCTTCTTTCTAAGGAGTTCTAAATTAGAGATGAATATGATCAAGACACATTTTTTTAAAAAAAAATGAAATTCTCAAATGATAACTAAAAGATGTTCATTTTTTTCTCAACACCACTGCAATTATCAAAGATTTATATCATCCCACACTTAAGTGACAATCTATTTACCTGGTACCATATATGAGGAAATTTTGAGGTAAGGCTAAGACAGAAAATAGGACCATTTATAAATATAATTAAAGAGAATATCATTTATCAGAGTGTCTCTAACAATGGAGTAAAAAAGAAGTGGCCAAATGACTTCAGATATGGATCTATATAATCACATTGGTACATTTCACTTAATGAAACATATTCAAAGAGGCCAGAGAAGGCAATCAGAAGCAAGTTGCATGGATTTTAGCTTGGTGATAGTAGCTCAGGCTAGATTAATGGCATGAAAGCTGGAAAGGAAGAGTCTGTGTTCAACCCTTAGGGGAGATGTTGCTTTGGCAGCACTTACCTACTAGCTAGCTGTAGAAATCATGAATGACAGGAAAGTACAGGGAGATGTTGATAATGAAAGAGTCAAGAATAACATTCTAAGTGATGATGTGCATAGTGTTAGGAGTTTTCCTAATAGGTTATGAGAAAGTTCGTTTAGCAAAAGGTACTCCTAATACATCCTGATTTTAAAATGTATAGGTTGAAATGCTCTCAGACTATTGAGAAATGATTTATATTTTTGATTACAATTAAAAATGAATGAGGTGAGGATACACAACCTAAAATATTAGTTTGTATTAGATCATAACTCTGGATTGTTCCTGGGCTTGTGAGTGCCTTCAGTTCTATCCTGAACAGAAAGAACTTCATGATGAGTGTCAGCATTGTGGCAGAAGTATTTTCAATAGTAAGGGTTCACATGGCCAGTGGAAATGAATGTGAGATGTCATACAGGCTCAGACCTGTATGACAATTTATTCAAGGGAAATATCTTTTTAATTCATTTTTTTTTCATTTTCAGTTCTTTGTGGTGTGTGTGTGTGTGTGTGTGTGTGTGTGTGTGTGTGTGTGTGTGTCTGTCTGTCTGTGTGTGTGTCTGTGTGTGTGTCTGTGTCTGTGTGTGTCTGTGTGACAGGACAATTTGTGGGAGTAATTTCTTTCCTTTCTACCATGTGTTTCGAACTTGATCACAAAGATCTAACTGAGATCATTACATTTAAAGTCTAAGCCATTTTGTCTAGCCATCTATGCTAACTATCTCTCAAGAATACTTAGCCCTCTCTGGTAAGGATTTTAGCACGTATTATGAATATCAAGAGAAGGTTTATATTGGTTTATTAGATAGTTTTATGCCAAAATGACACAAGATGGAGTCATCTGAGGAGAGGGAACATCAGTTAAAAAATACCTCAAGAAGATGGGGTTGTAGGTAGTCCTGTAAAGCATTTTCTTTATTAATAATTAGTGGGAGAGGGGCCAGACTGTTATGGGTGGTGCTATCCCTGGGCTAGTGATACTGAGTTCTATTAGAAAACAGACTTAGCAAGCCATGAGGAGCAAGCCAATAAGCAACAACCTTCCATGGCCTCTGCATCAGCTTTTGCCTCCAGGTTTCAACCCTGTTCAAGTTCCAGTCTTGACTTCTTTCATAGTGAACAGTGACATGGAAGTGTAAGTCAAATAAACTCTCCCCCCACATTTGCTTTTCATTCGTGGTGCTTCATATCAGCAATGGATCATCGCTAACTAAGAAAATTGGATGCATAGAAAGACCAGAGGAAAAAAACCTGGGAAACACCTTTAGTCTTAATGAAGAGGGATACTCATTCAACTGATTTTTAATAATGGTTTAGAATGTGGTCAATCTTGACAAAGTGCTGACTTCACCTTCCCAAGATGTGCTATGGGTTTATTTTTTTTCCTCTGGATTTTGCCATATCACTGAAGATGAAAGCACATAAGAAGACAAAAGAGCTAGAACCATAATTATGGAATTGCTAAAACTTTGAGTCTAAAACAATCTCCACTGGTTCATCAAAGTTGAATGACATATGTTCTCTTTAGTTTGTAGAGTTTTTCATCCTCTCTATGAATTTATTTACTTTCCTCATTCTGTAGTTTGATAGTTTGAATGATCATAAGTCTGTGTAACTGTATCTCTATCTATCTATCTATCTATCTATCTATCTATCTATCTATCTATCTATCATCTATCTATCTATCTTTGTGTGTGTTTGTATGTGTGTATATATGTATGTACATACATATGTATATTTGTATGTATGTATATACAATTACAAATATTCCCTATAGCTCTCAGTCTTTTATTATGACAGTCAATATGCAGGCCAACTCCCACATTCTCCTGCCTCAGTATGTGATTGTTTAGATTGCCAGCATGGACCACCACATGCCTCTTATTGACTATGATTTAAATTTCAGTGTTTGGTTTAAGTTCTGGGATTACAAGTATGAAGTACTGCCTATGACTTATTCACTGTGCTTTAAATATTTTCATCCATTCTCTGTCTTTTCTATAAGATTTCTGGTGGCACAGCTTCCAAGTCTAGCATCCAGGAGGTATAGGCAAGAGGACTGCCACTTGCTCCAGGCCAACTTGATCTGCAGGGTGAGTTTTGAGTCAGCCACAGTTAGTTTCTGAGACTGTGTCTTGAACAAATGAACAAATAAATAAATGCATAAATAAGAAGTGCGATTTAAAATGGAATATTAGACATAAACAAATTTCACCTTAATATAAGGAAACAGTGTCTCTAGTGTGAGTTGGTAGCAGACATTACTAGGTGGGAGCTATTATTGTTAATGAATGGGAATACTGGGTTCATTGACTCCGAACTCTGCTGGCACTGTTTGACTCATTGATATTTCATGCCATTATCTGACATGTGCACAGCAGTCTTTATCAGTCACATTCAAGGCAGCTAGAAGGAAAATAGGAAGCCTGAATTAATCATTATAGAAATAGATGATATTTACTATTTTAGAATTTTATAAAATATTAGTATGTTCTGGAAATGTCCTCAACATTACTCTCAGAGGACATGTATCAATATCTAGAAAACCTGGTTGACACTAAGAGAGAGCAGAGCAGGTCTTCTGGAATCTAGATTGTACCCTGGACATAATTCTCAAACAACAATAAGAGCATGACTGAGCTTGTTATTGAAAAGGTCTTAATTTTTTTACATTTATTTATTTATTTTACATCCTGATACCAGGTTTCCCTCCCTCCTTGAATCCCAGTCCGTTTTCCCACCTCCCCTCTGCCCTTACCCAATCCTCTCCTTCTTCATTTCTATTCAGTGCTGTGGATATTGCTCTGTATAAATAAACACTGATTGGCCAGTAGCCAGACAGGAAGTATAGGTGGGACTAACAGAGAGGAGAATTGAGGGAACAGGAAGACAGAGGAGGAGACTGCTGGAGCCACCACCAGGACAAGGAAGATGTAAGGTGCCGATAAGCCACGAGCAACATGGCAAAGTATAGATTAACAGAAATGGGCTGAGTATAAGAGTAAGAGCTAGACAATGATAGGTCTGAGCTAATGGCCAAGCAGTTTAAATAATATAAGTGCTTGTATGTTTATTTTATAAGTGGGCTAAGGGATTGCCTGGGCTTGGTGGGGCCTAGAGAGAAAACTCCAGCTACAATTCAGAAAAAGGTAGGCCTCCCATGAGTATCAAAAAGAAAGGAAGGAAGGAAGGAAGGAAGGAAGGAAGGAAGGAAGGAAGGAAGGAAGGAAGGAAGGAAGGAAGAAATGTGGATTTTTAATTTACGGTAAGACCAAGTACCTCCTCTTGTATTAAGGGTGGGCAAGGCAATCAGATATGAGGAATATAGTCTCAAAGGGCTTCAAAAGAGTCAAAGACAGTCCCTGCTCCCACTGTTAGGAGTCCCACAAGAAAACCAAGTTACACAACTGCCACAAATATGCAAAACAGTCTTGAACACATGGGCACAGGAGACACCTTGTTGAATAAGAATACCAATAGTACAGGCACTAAGATCAACAATCAAGCAAACCTCATGAAACTGAAAAGCTTATGTAAGGCAAAAGACACCAACAATAGGACAAAATTGCAACATACAGAGTGGGAAGATATCTTCACAAACCCCACATCAGACAGATTTCCAAAATATATAAACTCAAGAACCTAGACATTAACAAACCAAATAATCCAATTAAAAAATGGAGTACAGATGTAAACAGAGAATTCTCAACAGAAGTAAGTCATATGGCCAAGAAACACTTAAAGAATAGTCCAATATCCTTAGCCATTAAGGAAATGTCAATCAAAACAACTCTGAGATTCCATCTTACACCTGTCAGAATGGCTAAGATCAAAAACACAAGTGACAGCTCATGCTAGAGGGGATGTGGAGCAGGTGGAACACTTCTTCATTGCTGGTGGGAGAGAAAAGCTCCTAATTTTATAGAGATTGTACATTAAGATGATTCATCTATACTATTAGCCAAAGACCAGTGTTGATTTTGGAGATAATATTAAGGAATGAGACTTGACAAATCCCAATGTTTGGAGGTCTGGAAGGAAAGAGGGAAGGAACTGATGCCATGCTTATGTAAATTATCTCACCAGTGACTGAATTATTTAAGCACTGGATATTCCTAGGTTCATGTCTGTATCTCCCTCCTCTCCCAAACCTCAGTGTTTGTATTCCCAGGAAACATTAGCTTATTATTATTAAATTTTATTAATATTAAGTAACAAAGAAATAAGAGACCCAGATCCAATTTTTAATAAAATCCAAACCTAAAGCATAATTATTTGTCTACCTCTTTATTGAACAATAAAGTTCCCAGCCAATCTCTAAATATTTGACATAGCATTGAATTTAATAAAGTGATAAGAAGGTAAATAATAGTGGAAAGAGATATAAAAACCAAATAATTAAGTACAAATATAACATTCAAGTCATACTTCTGAAATAAAAGAAGGGAGAAAGAGATCACATGCTCAAGTGATACACTTATTAATGGTAAAGTCCACTTCTAAGCAGTTTGCTGTGTTTAGTGGAATATTTAGCTTAAGGCAGAAAACAGTTGATTAATAATGAATGAGAATTGGGTTTTAGAGTCAAAGCAGGCTGTACAATATTAAACAAACCGGACAGGATATAAGTGGCATCTGAAGAAAGGCCAGAGCTGCAGGGATAGTGAACCATGTAAACATAGAGGAATGTGTGATGATAAACAAAAGAAATGAAATGATATGCAACAGAGCTCATGGGCTTGGAGCAGATGGAACAGCAACAAAACCAGAATGGATTATTAGAGATAGTGAGGATAAAAGTGTGTGAGATGATGTGGAACATCACAGGTCATTTTGAATACTGGTTGATGTTGCAGAGTATTTGTTTATACTGTCTGAAGATGTGTCACTGTGATTGGTTTTAAAAAAAAGAGGTGAATGGTCAATAGGTAAACAGGAGTGTGGGAGAGGAAGAGGAGGAGGAATCTAGGTGAGCAGGTTACTGTAACACAAATTTGTAAGGGTCTTATAATAAAAAACCTGGTACCAGATATTGGAGTAAAGGCTGAAAGATTAGAGAGAAAAAGGAACAAGCCACCTCTTACCTTTAGGACTCTTTGGCCTGAAAAGCTTCAGCCAATAGGCCTCTGGCTGAATGAACTTCCTCAGTCAAAAAGGCTGCTTACTAGTTCCCATCTCCTCAAGCCTTATATACTTTTCTCCACCCAGCCATCACTTCCTGGAATTAAAGGTGCATGTGCTTCCCAAGCAAAGGCATGAGATCTCAAGTGCTGGGATTAAAGGTATATGCCACCACTGCCTGGCAACCATGTTTAATTTAATGGTTTGTTCTGTTCTCTGATCCTCAGGCAAATTTTGTTAGGATATACAATATATCACTGCAGATTACACCAGAGGCAATTCAGCGAGACTCTGAAGAAGTTGGACATACGGTATAGAGCAGAGGTAAATGACCCACGTGGCAGAACATAGATTAATAGAAACAGGTTAATTTTAGTTATAAGAGCTAGTAGAACAATACTAAGCGAAATGTCAAGTTTCATAATTGATAAGTCTCCATGTCATTATTTGGGGGCTGGTGATTGAAAAATATTCCCACAAGAAAGCTTGCTACAGGTGTTCATTCAGACTGATGAGTAATGATTGGTAGCTTTCATTGGTTAATATGCAGGTGTGACTCATTTGCTAGCAGTTCCTCTGATTACTGTATTAAGAACAGCCTGACATAGCAGGTATAGAGATAGTGGATCTGGAGGTCTCTAGA
Source organism: Peromyscus maniculatus bairdii (assembly GCF_049852395.1). Classification (NCBI taxonomy): domain Eukaryota; kingdom Metazoa; phylum Chordata; class Mammalia; order Rodentia; family Cricetidae; genus Peromyscus; species Peromyscus maniculatus. Next base: position 51,583,970 of record NC_134861.1, read on the forward strand.
GGAAGAAGGAAACAATTTTAAGTTCCAACTGACTATGTTGCCTCAGACCATCGTGGAAGTGGTCATTTAAACAATGATCTGATCCTGCTAATAATTTGAAGACAGAGGTAAGCATTTTTAAGTGGATGAAATATGAAACAGGAAAGCCATGGATGAGCTTGGGTTCTGAAAGCTCTGTTGTCAGTTTTGAAGACCACAGAAGGAACAGACTGGGGAAGATTAGTGGGTAATATCATGATCTCAGGTTTAAATTGCAATTGGTATAAGATCTATAAACATAGGACAGCAGCAATATGGCTTGAAAATTGTTTCCAATGTGCTAAACAGGCAGGCATCACACAGTAGGAATCTATAGCTTTCCTGCTTCACAGCTCACCCTTACCACAGCCATTTATTCCAGAGTGCCACTCTTCCAGTCTTTTCAGAATACACAGGTCCTCACACACAATGTCTCAGATTGTGTCTGTTTTCTAGTCTTGGATTTGAGCTCGAGTGCAGGTTATATTCAATATAATAGCATGATCCCTTCAGTTATTCACACAGTAAGGTTATAAACACTAGTCAATCCATGAACAAAATGTTTCACCGGAACACCCAACAAGGCAGATTCTGCCACAGTAGCCTGGGACTCACCAGTTTGTGGGTGACAAGATCTGACATTTGGAATACTCTATTTTTGTACATATTAAAATAATTTAAAACTTCCCATCATCCATATTTGAAAGAAAATCTTTAACAACAATATTGCTCATAGACTTGAGGAATGCCTATCAATGATAATGTGAAGATTATTATGAAAATGAGATATTATGTAAATTAGACAAGAAATTACATTGTCATACTGTAAGAATTTACATAAAAACTCATTTTTACTTTTCACTTCTCACAAGTCTTAGATTATACACATGTTTATATTGATGTCTTTTCTAATTAAAAAATATTTTCTTTTCACTGTTTCAAGAACTCATAGATGTTTGGCAGAGTTTTGCTTATGCACAGAATAAATCCATCATTGCCTGTGTATTTATCCATTGGAATCAGAAAATTGATAATAATTAAATAACAAAATATTCCATGTATCAGTGTTCATGAAATTCATCATTTAGGAAGCGGTATACAGGTTTCACAGTTTACTCATTACTTCTAGTATCCTTTGTGTTGAGTCTCCTAACAGCGGTCCCCCAACCACCTTCTTCATAGATTATGAGTGTTGGATATGATTTCCAAATACACTATGTCACCATGACATCATCCTTTTCTGTTCAGAAGCTTCTCTCTGGATATGAGTGAAAGGGGAGAAAAACCTATGTGTATAGAACTTAAACACTTTGAAGGGCATATATTATCCTGTGAGGCCATAGGATTAAAATATACTGCTCTGATACTTTAATTATTAATTCATATGCTTCAGATTTACAAATTCTCCTTCCACAGTGAAGCATGTGTTTGGATCAGAACCTTAAAAGATGTTGGTGGGACCTCTGCAAAGAACCACAAAGAAAGGAGATGGACATTCCTGGAGATGTACTTTGCAGGATACACACCTGGCAGGCAACTCCTGGTGTGCACTCTACATCACAGTGTGCTTTAAAACTTCTCAAAGTGAGTTCCAGGAAAAGGCGCAAAGCTACTCAGAGAAACCCTGTCTCGAAAAACCAAAAAAAAAAAAAAAAAAAAAACTTCTCAAAGCTATAGTTTTATGTGTTGATACTACATGCTATCGTGGAATTTTCTTCTGTGTGCCAGGCCCTGCTAGGATCTTCTGAAGAAACTGAAAGCTTGCACAAGAAAGAACAAACTTTAGCTCTTTGGGGTTTTAGAAATTGTATATGAGCATTGAAATCAAAGATCTTAGTCTAACTGTATTTTGCTTTTATTTCAATCGCGTGAATTTCACTTGTTTTGTGTTTGGTTTTGAAACAGGGTCATACACAGATGAGGATGGCCTCAATCTGCTCTGTTTCGGAAGATAACCCTGAACTCATTACCTTCCAGGTTCCATTCACGTACTGAGATCACAGAAATACACAACCTTTCCTGGCTTCTCCAATTACTTTATAAGAGGTATACGTGTGTTCTGTCCTTTGAGGGTGGCACCCTTATTTTATCTAAAAATTATTTGCTATCACAACATGTCTATTGTGGGAGCCCGTTCTGGGGTTCCTCGTGGCTTTACCCAGCAGGTCCAAATAGAGGATGATCAGGACCACGGGCCTGAGTGCAGGTGTCTGAGATGGCCTGCACTTGGCTGTGCTGGGGGAGGAGGTCTTTTGCTCCACCCCTTGGCGTCTCTATAAAAACCCTGGACCAGGGACAGTCGGGGCCCGTTGGAATAGGTTCCAGGCCCTCTCGAGGCTATCCTTTATTTTCTATCTGTTTATCTCCGCAAGATTCTCCGCTATAAATCCTTCTATCTAATATTTCCTGCTGCTCGCACTCAAGAAAACTCTGGGAAGCTGTGGGGGTGGTGGGTAAACGCCCCACAGAATGGCGCCCGAACAGGGACTAAAGAAAAAAAGGGACTAAAGAAAGGGGAAAAAAGGGACTAAAGAAAGGGGAAAAAAGGGACAAAAAAAAGGGGGGACTAAAGACAAATAAACAGGGACTTAAGACAAAGTAATAGGGACTAAAGATAAAGGAAAATAATAGTTTTATTACAGAGTTTTTGGTGAAAGTGCTGAGTTAGCCCTGCCAGTGGAAAGGCATGCCGGTGTTATGGAATATATATATATTTTTATATATATTTTTTGGGAAGGCAGGCGTTTTATCCTCGAGAGAAAAGGAAAGCGGACTGGAAGGATGTCCGATGCTGCAGCGAAATTCTCTTCTGTCAAAATTTTCTATCTTCTATCCCTTTCTCAATTTCTATCTGTGATAAGTATAAGATATAGGGTAGTAATATAGTTTAGGAAAAACTTAGAAGTATAAGATTGTGTAGGAAAAAATAAGTAAGGCAACTAGACAGAAAAACTCAATTTTCTAACTTTGGGGGCTTTGAAAGCAAACTGGGGAAAAAATCTTTCTTTGGGCTTTTCGGGTAGTAAAAAAGCTCTTCTTGGAGCTTATGGGGAAGGAAAAGTTTCCTATGGAAGCTTTTGACCTGGGGACAGCTGAAATGCCAAATCCAAGCTGCAGGAGAAAGTAATTTCTCCCTGAGGCAAAAATGGGGGTGTAAGAAGTCAAAGTTTAAAGTTGGGAAGTTTTGGGAAAAGTTGGTCTTTCTCCTGGGGGAAAAAATCCTTCTCTTAAACTATAAAGCTTTTCTTGGAAAATTTGGGGGGAAAAAACTCTCTAAAAAGCCTTAATCTTTCTCAAAAGCTCTCAAACTAAATTTGTCCTGGGAGATGACAAAAATTAGAATCACCTGAAGATATTAGTATGGGGACCACCTGTGATTAGCTCTAAGGGAAAACAACAAACTTAAGACAGCAAAACCTCTAAGTTCTCTTTCAAGCTCTAAAACTCCTCCCTGCAATGCAGGAGGCAAGGACAAGTTTCTAAAAACCCCTTCTAAGCTCTGTCTCTTCAAGCTAGTAAAAGACAGTGGGTCAGAGTACCCTGAGGGAAACGCTTGGGAGAGTGCGGGTGAAGAGCTACAGAGAGCCCCAAAGGGCAGGAACTTTACCTGAGAAAAGAAAAAACCCAAGTTTCACAGTTATAGCCGAGTTGAGGCATCAAGGGCTTTGTCTGAGTGAGCATTTCAGAATGAAAAGGTGCTCCTAATCTTCCTAAAGCAAAGATCCCCTGAAGCAATGCAAACTGTTAGCATTGTATCCTCGCTTCTGACCAAAAACCCAGAGGCGACTGGCCAGTGTCTCTGAGTTGGAATGCATTTCAGGGATACTAGGGTTCCTGCAGTTGTAAACTTCCTGGAGCACAGAGCTGAGGCAGGAAGGTACAGGACCCAGGGGAAGATTGCTAATGAACAAACAAAGCTAAAGCTGGTGGGAATGGCACAGTTGCGCGCTTTCCTACAAGTCCCGGGTTGATAGGTCCACAACTGCAAAAAGAAATCTGAGAAAGCTTTCCTATCAGAGAAAGGACCTTTCTGGGAAAAGAGTAAAGCTGAACTGTGTCTGAAGCAGTCGTGCTGCTGAGTCAGAACGCTGTCTGGGGAAAGAGCCCAACCAGGGCAGAACAGAACTATCCAGGAGTAAAGCTTGCTTTTCTGTCAGAGAAAGCATCTCTTTGAGAAAAGCTTTGTTTCAACTGACTCCCATGAGATGAGGGAGTGTAGCCCTGAGGGGTGACTGCCTCTGGCATAAGCTCTGTCCTGAGCACCCAGACAAGCAAACACAACCCACTGGGGGACTGGGCCAGGTGAAGGCCTGAAGAGGCAAAACACCTGTCCTAATGGGAGTTTAGAAATGGCAAAAACCTCCCTTGTTAAATTTTTTAGTCTGTACGCAAACCACACAGACCCCGAAAACAAACGGACAAAAAGCCCCTACCTTCAGTAGCAGGGAAAGCTGCCACTGTAGTGTCGGAAACTGTTTCTGGGGTAGAGGGGATAAACTGAGACCAAACTGGATACTGTCAGGGAGAAAGACTCTGAAGAAACAGAGAGGGGACAGATTCCTCCCCAGAAAATGTATGACCTGAAAAAGCTGCGAGAATTTGAGGCAGATTCGGGGGGGAGAAAGGAAGCCCCTATTTCCAAAAGCAGCTAGCAGAGGTACAGAGCCGCAGACAGATACCTGAAGCTCTGCATCTGGGGAAGGAAGGAGCAAGCAAAATGAGAATAAGATCAGTGGGAGAAAATCTCTCTGAAGGAGCTATGGAAAAGCTGTTGTAAATGATCTTGTTTTTCACTGACTGGCTAAGACAAACACAAGCCCCGAGCAAAGTTGCTATCAGAAATGCCAGCCTCAATGCCGGCCAACGAGGCAGGTGCGGTTCTGATTCGGGGGCCAGTGTCTGATGAAGTTGAAACACCTGTTAAAGCCAGCTGAGGAGAGAATAGGAATCTCCCAATGTGCCATAGCTGAAAATGTAAAATGCTTGTTCAAATCTCCCATTGCAAAAGCAAAAAACTTTGTTCAAACCTCCCGGGCAAGAATTTGTAAGCAAGTCTAGTAAAAGAGAAACCAGTTGACTCTCAGACCCGAAAAGAAATATGGGGGGCTGGAGAGATGGCTCAGAGGTTAAGAGCACTGGCTGTTCTTCCAGAGGTCATGAGTTCAATTCCCAGCAACCACATGGTGGCTCACAACCATCTGTAATGAGATCTGGTGCCCTCTTCTGACCTGCAAGTGTATATGCAGACAGAACACTGTATACATAATAAATAAATAAATCTTAAAAAAAAAAAAAAAAAGAAATATGGGAAATGACTGATATAAGGGACTGATATTATTATGGACTGATATAAGGGAAATGCATTCTGGGAAAGGTAGTTTTTCTGCTAAAGATGGCGACATTGCTCTGAAACACTTTTGTCAGCTCGAAAATACGTTCATGGTAAACTTTAAAATACAGACTTTAAAAAGAATGAGTAGGAAAGTCATCTAAGTTTAAGTGTCAGTTCCAATAACAAATTGAAAGGATACGGAACTAGGCGCTTCGCGGTTTGGTAAAATGCCTTATTTACCCTAATAGTTGTGCAAATTTTTACGGTAGTTGGATGACAAAAAGCTACCTATAAGAGCAAACAAGTCACTTTAAAATCCTTAAAATACCACCTAATAGCTGTGCAGTTTTTGGCGAAGAGCTTTACAACAGCTAAATATAATTTCACCCTCAGCATAAAGTTTTTCAGTAGAACAAACCAAAAGTACTGCTGTAATAGAAACGTTTGTTTGAATTAAAGTTCTTAGGGGAGCTATTATGAATTTGGGTGAAGGGACAGCCTCTAGTTAAAAACCGTTTACCGCTGACAGTGCATCTCTGCCTGTCCGGAACTGCTGAGAGAACTCGCAACTTTGGGGTGTGGCTTTGTCCTGAGAATGTTACAATCCCCTAGCAACAAGTATCACAACTCTATAATGACAACACTCACTAAATCCCAGTGCTTTATAACAAAGCTAACTATAAACTGTAAACTTTAGAAATGATGTACATACTTCCTGTCTAGTTAAGAGAATCTTTATAATAGAGATAGTGATAATAATTAAGAGTAAGAAGTAGAAAAATGAAAATAAGATATGTGAGTTTGTAGAAATTCTGTCTTGTTATATCGGTGTTAAGAAATCTTTAGGTGTTTGCTAAGTTAGATATATGCTAATGGTAGCCTATATAAGTTTGTAAAGTAGTTCTATAGTTTCCTTAAGAATATAAGCTTGTAAAAAGTATCTAAGGTAGTCTTAAGACATGTAGTAATAAGCTTGTAAGATGCTAGTTGTAAATGTAAGTTTAAATAAGAAATAAGATAAGTATATAAGAATTAATAGGAAATATATTTGCTAAAGTAGTTCTATAAAGTATAAATAAGTAGATGTTAATATGTTGTATGTGAGTTTGTAAAAATGTGTAAATGTTGAATATGAGTCTAAATGCTTTGCAAGGCAAAAAAACGTTATATGTGAATTTGTGAAAAAGTGTAAATGTTAAGTGTGAGTCTATTAATGTAAATGGTGAAAACACCTGAGACATAGGAGATAGTGTCCTAATAGACTGCAAAGTAGGCAGTCTGAATGGTTTCAAAAGCTCCAGAAGCCGCTAAGAAGCTAAGAATGGCGGACGCCAGAACCAGCACAAGGCATCCGCAGCTGAGATCCGTGAAATATCAACGCAGCACAGAAAAACCTGAGCTAACAGCAAAAACGGTGCGGTTTAAAATATTACTATACTAAAAAGGTCTGTCTGTGAGAACAAAAGTTGCAGAGACGCTTGTTTGAACAAAAATTATTAACTGCAAAAAGTTTTGGTTGAAAAACGTCTCTTCATATTTGGAAGTGAAAGCCTGATACCAGAATTTCTTTCTTGTTTGAACTTTTTGAACTTAAAATGAAAAAAAATTACAAAAACATTTTGGTTATAGATTTCTTCAAATTTGGAAGGCTAGTACCAATATTTATCATTTGAATTTTGGTACTTAAATGAAATGAACAATAGAGATTTCATTGCAATGGGACAATTTTGAGCTTACTTATAGTAATGACCTAGGAACAGTTTTCTGGAATTGGGTTAAAAATGGAACTGTTTAAATGAAGAAATGTATTTCTACTTAGACTCAAGATGCAATTTTGTGTATGCATTTATGCTTTATTAACTGGTGACTTATGAATTGTTTTGTGGAACTGTTTATGTAAAAATGGAATTACTTATGGAACTGGTTTTGTGTTACAAATAGAACTGTTCAAACAGAAAAAAAAAAAAAAAAAGGTTATATGTGAGTTTGTGAAAAAGTGTAAATGTTAAGTGTGAGTCTATTAATGTATATGGTGAAAACACCTGAGACACAGGAGATAGTGTCCTAGTAGACTGCAAAGTAGGCAGTCTGAATGATTTCAAAAGCTCCAGAAGCCGCTAAGAAGCTAAGAATGGCGGACGCCAGAACCAGCACAAGGCATCCGCAGCTGAGATTCGTGGAATATCAACGCAGCACAGAAAAACCTGAGCTAACAGCAAAAACGGTGCGGTTTAAAATCTTACTATAACTAAAAAGGTCTGTCTGTGAGAACAAAAGTTGCAGAGACGCTTGTTTGAACAAAAATTATTAACTGCAAAAAGTTTTGGTTAAAAAAGTCTCTTCATATTTGGAAGTAAAAGCCTGATACCAGAATTTATTTCTTATTTAAACTTTTTGAACTTAAAATGAGATAAAATTACAAAAACATTTTGGTTATGGATTTCTTCAAATTTGGAAGACTAGTACCAATATTTATCATTTGAATTTTGGTACTTAAATGAAATGAACAATAGAGATTTCATTGCAATGGGACAATTTTGAGCTTACTTATAGTAATGACCTAGGAACGGTTTTCTGGAATTGGGTTAAAAATGGAACTGTTTAAACAGAAAAGTTTGGGTCCTCTAACTAGGTTTGAGTTTTTGTTTAAAAATTATAAAGAAAAGGAGGAGCTATGAGATTGAATTATGTTTGCAGAAACCTATTGATATTAATGCACCCTGGTTTTGTGGAATTGAGGAAATGTTTAAGTTTGTGAATACATCGAAGTTTTTCCTATGTTCTGTTAACAAGAAAATTCAAATGACTGAGTTAAAGTTATAAGACGGAGAAAATTGTTAACTATATATAGCACCATATATGCTAATTCTAATGGTTCTGTTACGATTTTGCTTTGAGTTGTAAGATTGAGAGAATTGTGACTATTCAATATTTATTTAACCTGTTAATGGTAATGATGAAGCTAATAGCAATATTTATGTTAACCTGTTAATGGTAATGATGAAGCTAAGGGATTCTTTAAGTTTGTAGTCACCGAGTTTTGGTTTAGAAAGGGCTTGAGGCAGCTAAGACTGCTGTAGTCACCTTGGATGTAATTCAAAAGAAAAATGCCATCTATATCATCCTCTACTCCCATACTGGGAGGTGTAACAGTTATGGAGATTGCTGTAAGCCATTAATAGTTATTTTTTTATATATTAAGAAGGGGGGACCTGTGGGAGCCCGTTCTGGGGTTCCTCGTGGCTTTACCCAGCAGGTCCAAATAGAGGATGATCAGGACCACGGGCCTGAGTGCAGGTGTCTGAGATGGCCTGCACTTGGCTGTGCTGGGGGAGGAGGTCTTTTGCTCCACCCCTTGGCGTCTCTATAAAAACCCTGGACCAGGGACAGTCGGGGCCCGTTGGAATAGGTTCCAGGCCCTCTCGAGGCTATCCTTTATTTTCTATCTGTTTATCTCCGCAAGATTCTCCGCTATAAATCCTTCTATCTAATATTTCCTGCTGCTCGCACTCAAGAAAACTCTGGGAAGCTGTGGGGGTGGTGGGTAAACGCCCCACAGTCTATAGCTTGTTTCTTCAGCTCTTCTGCAAATAGACCTTCTTATGGGTAATATCTGTTAGATCCCAAATTTTCTAAAAGATCATGAATAATTGAAAAGATGAGGAGAGACAGAAAGACAAACAAAGCTGCTACAATACAAGCGAATACCATAGACTATGTGTCTCTCGAACTGATACTTAATTTTTGTAGTTCTGGGTTCAAGGAAGTAAAAGGTGAAGCTACCCATAGATTTGTTGCTTGGAAGGCCTAGTCCCTTATCTCATTGATAAATACCTTGTTTTGTCTTCTCAAGACTGAAGGGACAAAGGAACTTATATCTGTTGTAAAGCTACAATATTCATGAGGTCTCCCTTGTGTTTCTAAGTGCCTTGCTCAAAGTTTCACACTTGGACAGGTTCACTATGGAAATCATATTATTTTGATGCAACAAATAATTTCATACACTCCTAGGAAGAACAGAATTAGTGAGAGTGAGAGAGAGAGAGAGAGAGAGAGAGAGAGAGAGAGAGAGAGAGAGAGAGAGATATTCTAAAGTAGAAAAATGAGGTGGCTGTCTTGTGGACAGTCTGTACTCACCCCTGAGTCTGCAAATCTTGACGTCTTCCTTGAAGAAGCCAAATTATTATGTGTTTCATTTTTATCTGTTCTCTGTGAACTGCTTACTCCAATAGTGTGATGCTAACCCACTCAAGGACCAAAATTTAAAATTATGATTTTGTTGGGTATTTTATTTAGTTTATTAGAGTATCTAAGAACACCTGAAAAATTCTGATTCTTCACCTTAAAAAAATTTAGTTCTTGGAGAGTTTTAGATTCAGGACAATGTGACTTTATTATATTAACCCCAATTTCCCCAACTCTTTCCAAAACTACATTTACTTCCTTAACTGTCCATCATTGTATCTTAAGATTTTTTTTCCCTTTGAAAGCAATTTGTGCTGCCCAAGTACTATGGGATGCATGCTTGCTCTACTTCTGGAACCAGTCACCTTATCAGGGGTTGCACTCTTAGAGAAAACTGTCTTTCACTCCCCTAGCATCTAAAAATTACCATCTGCTCCATGGCTATGGGTGGGATTATGCGACCAACTCACCTCTCCATGCTGGGATTTGGTCTGGTTTGAGCTTGTAGAGGCTTTGTGCACACTGTTACAAATGTGAAATTGTGTGTGCTATTTCTCTGTTGTAGACTGAAGATGCAATTTTTAACATTCTATTATTTTATATACATAGAATATATTTTCACTTATAGATAATGAATTTAGTAATAATATTGATTTTTTTCTAAACCAAGAAGACAATTTGTCATATTTAAATGTAAGCAAAAGAAAACAAGAAATTTGATTAAGTTTAGAAATCTCCAGCACAATCAAACCAAAAATGAAGAAAAACAATCTGTCAAGTAAGTAGAAGAGTAGGAATAAGATGGCATTATCTTGAATAGGGTTTTCCATAGTGCTAATAGTAATTGGTGTCTTGCCATCACGTCACTTATAAGGACATGGCTTTGGAATAGGTGAAAGTTGAGAGGAGAACAGTGCCAGCAACAGAAAACCAAACTTCTGCATTTACTGTTTAGACAGTAAATCAAGGTGTAGTTTTGGAATAAAATGATGCTCAAAGTTTTTTAGATGTTATTTGACTATGAAACAATTGTTATTATTATTAAATAAACATATATCTGTTTTGATAGGACATATATTCTGAATTTGTAGGTATTCTATTGGGAAAGGAAGTCACTGGGTCCACAAATGTAAAATCTTTGTATTTAAAGCCCCATTCACAATTCCAGGCTAAAGGAAAAGATTGTCACAGATCTGCCCTCTGGTGAATTGTTAGTCCTGAGAAGGATTTACTGCCATTATTCATGCTGTGATTTAGATTAAACCACTTGCAGCCTCAATTGACAAGCGCTTATGAGCATTCCGATTCAGTTTACTTAAAAGAGTCCCTTCAAACTGCAGCCTGCTATAGTGGATAATCAGAGCAGCTCATTTACTCCAAGTGCAAAATAAATTCTAATATAACCTTTAACAAACTGCACAAAAGCTGGCTGCCATGATTTTACTTCTGAAGTTTAATAAAAGCCTGTCTTTACCTGAATTAGGTCGAGGGGAGGTTAGCTGCTGCAATCATATATGCCTTAAAGCAGAATAAGTTTAAAACGTTCATAAATTTTATTCATCTCATAGGCCAACAACTTAGCTGAAATTACTGCAACAATGAAGTCATGCTCTGGTCTTTACCGAGAAAGAGAAGTCTCTCCACTCTCAAGCATTAGTATTAGCTGCTTCATGGCCTTTTTTTTTTTTTTTTTAAACCTTCCTCCAAATTTATTTCAACAAACCCAGTGTTTTGATAAGCCTTGCTGGCATGCTAAGACCTGTGGACAGAAATATGCCATCTTTGAACTCTTCTTCTCTCTTTGCCCCTTGCCTTAACTCAATACATGCTGCCAAACACTGTGTGTTCTTCCATTGCGACCACTGGTGCATGGAAGCCATAAGGCAGTTTCTATCCTTTCTTATAAAGTGAGAACACTGGTGGTTTTCCATCCATCAATTTATTCTGTAGCATCTATCCCAAAGGAGAATTGCAGTCCCTGAATATAGACACAGATCTGTTTTTAATTTCTAGTGTGATTGAATTGTGTCTGGACTGAAAACATAAAAGTAGGTGACTGAATATCATAATGCACCTGCTTAACATTATCCTTATATATGAATGCTCCATTTCCCGTAGTAGAAAGAGATGGGGTATTCAGAAGATATTAAGGAGTTGTAAGTGTTTATGAGTGAAATATGTGGTCCTTGTGATGGAAATTAGTTAGTTCAATAATTCTCTTTTGGATTAAAATGACAACAAAGTATTGTTCTCATTTTCTTTGTGATTTCAGTCTGGAGAGAGAGAGAGAGAGAGAGAGAGAGAGAGAGAGAGAGAGAGAGAGAGAGAGAGAGAAATCCACCTTTGCAACTTGGTCTTAATACAGTTAAAGGAATTCCTGATAGAGCTTTTCTGGACCTGTATAGACAGAAGCCATACTAGCTTATGTAAATGTTGACTCTGTCTCTTTCTAAAGTCCATTTTTATCCATTGAACAGGAATTTTCCAGCATGCCAGAAAAAAAAAAAAACTGTCAGGCCTGGAGAATCACTTTTGAATCAAAGGTAGCATCCATGAACCATCATAGGTCAACATAAAGATTTTTGATTTTATTCTTAAGAGTGTTTGACAATTACTGAATTAATTTGAACATAAGAGTAATTTCATATCTTTTTTAGTTTCAAGGTCTTTATTAAATGCATGAAAATTAGATTATATAGAAGTCTAAAGGAATATAAAATATCTGCTTAAAGGGTTATGACCATTCACCAAGAGCTGAAGCAGAATTGGTCCAATTATTAATTTTTGTGATAGATAAGACTTTATTTTTTCATTTTATATAACAACCACAGATCCACATTTCTTCCCTTCTCCAGCACCCCAGCATTCCCCCCTCAACCCAACCCTCATTTCCTCCTCCCACAAGGTAAGGCTTCCCATGAGGAGTAAGCCTGGTACATTCAGTTGAAACAGGTCCAAGCTCTTCCCCTGCACCAAGGCTGTGCAAAGTATCCCATGATAGATAGTGGGCTCTAAAAAGCCAGTTTATGCACCAGGGATAGACCCTGATTCTACTGCCAGGGCACCCCTTGAGCACATCAAGCTACACAACTGTCTCACTTATGTAGAGGACTGAGTCCAGTCCCATGGATGTTCTACAGCTGTTGGTCTAAAGTTCATGAGTTACTACTAGTTTAATTTGGTTGTCTCTGTAGTTTTCCCTCTCATGATCTTGATGCCCCTTGCTCATAGAATCCTTCTTCTTTCTCTTTGACTGGACTTCTAGAGACATCATGGAGATAGGGAAAAGAAATTGCTAAGGATGTTCCCAGGAATCAACAAGGATAACCTCAAATTGGTATAATTATTATTTAATTAGTTATAATTATGGAGGTGGATAAAAGTAACATTGGAATCTAGTTTGGAAGGATCAGAACAAATAGTGTATGCTGATACATGATATGTGAACAAATATATACATATATATGTATATATATATATTACAATTGTTTTCAGTTTTTAGGCTCCATTAAGAATAAAATGTACCAAAGTGACTTAGAGTATGTATACCATTCCTTCTTACATCCCAATAGGAACACATTTTTCTCAAAAATCTATGCATTTAAATTTGATAATCTTAAAATAACTGATATCAATTCTATGGCACCTACCAAGACATTCTTTTCATAATATCCCATACTTTAAAATAGATTTTCCTTTTTAAAGTAAACTTAATTTTTATTAAGAAAATATTTGAGCGAGAATTGTTGAAACCAAGGTTGGATAAAGCACAGGGACAAATAGCCAAATGAATGGAAACACATGAACTTTGAACCAAAGGCTTAGGGGCCCCCAACTGGATCAGGTCCTCTGAATAGGTGAGACAGTTGATTGGCTTGATCTGTTTGGGAGGCATCTAAGCAGTGGTACCAGGTCCTGGGCTCATTGCATGAGTTAGCTGTTTGAAACCTGGGACTTATGCAGGGACGCTTGGCTCAATCTGGGAGGAGGGGACTGGACCTGCCTGGACTGAGTCCATCAGGTCGATCTCAGTCCTCAGGGGAGACCTTGATCTGGAGGAGGTGGGAATGGGGGGTGGGCTGGAGGGAAGTGGAGGGGGGCAGGAAGGGGGAGAACAAGGGAATCTGTGGCTGTTATATAGAACTGAATAATATTGTAAAATAAAATAAAAAAGAAAAAAGAAATACACCAGAAAGAAAATATTTTAGCATATCATGATGTACTGGTATTTAGTCAAGGGTAATGGGGGGGGGCATAGAGGAAGACAGTAGTTTGCACCTGGGATGGGTGAAGCCTTAAATGACAGAATCATACTTTCATTTTCATCCACTAGGGTAACATGTTGCTTTTGTAGCATTATTTGAAATATTATGAGCAAATCGAAACAGAGTGTCTCTTTAAAACTAGTATTTCGAGTTCAATTTCTGTTTTCATCACATCTGTGTTCTGTTGTTTGTTCCACACTTGTTTCTCAAACTTTCTTTTCTACTTTGCTTAAATGTGGCCATGTGCACACTAACCTTGACATTCTTCCTTTATTACATCATTTGTATCCTTCTTTCCTTCTGTCATAAAGATTGTGTTTTGACATTGACATTATGTTTTACTATTTTTGACTAAATGGGAAAATTATTTTCTCAATCAAATGTTCTTCTAATGTAAGAGGCCTTTGCTTTAGTCCATTTAAGAGACACAGGACAAATTAAACCTCTTTATTAAGTATATACTAGGGAAAATGGGTGTTTACAAGTTTCTGGCTCATAGTGTGTTCGGTTTTTAATTTTGCTGGGTGGCCCAGTCAATTTCTAAAATGATAAGGAAGAGATGATTAAAGCAGGAAGCACAGGCAAAATGATCCAGAAATTATTCTCAGTCACTTTTTACGGCATTGTTCTCTCAGCTCTTTGCAGACCTCATTCTACCAGTTGGTGTGCAAGGTCATAGGCACATAATGAGAGTTTCTTGCAATTTTTGAGTCATTCCTCTCTTCTTGTTGTTTTAACCTATTGAATGTGTCCCTGTATTTTTAATTTTAGAATTATCAAAACACAAGAGCCATCTGAATAATAATTGGTATAAACCCTTACATGCAGAGGCACATATGTGCTCATACTCATCACAGTTCTATGTTAATCTCTTCTGTTTTAAAACATAAAACATCTAGAAGATATATCATCCTTCATTTAACATTTTACTGTGCTTCTACTTTATAATTTACAGTTGATAGTTGTTGTTTAATAATTAATAGATGGAGTGTAGTTGTGAAAGCAAACAACCATTATCCCTTTCAAGTCTTCTGCATTTGCGGGGCGGGTGTACATGAACACATTTAGGTCATTTAATTACTCTTCTTGTTGTTCTGAATATACTATGCACATGTCCAAAAAATAGAACTTTCATATTTTCTCCCAGTATTTTCAAAGAGAAAGGGCGAGTCTTAATTTCGTTCTAAGAAGGTCCCAGAAATTCATTATCTTGGAAGTCTAGCTCACTGAATACTTTGTACAGTGAAATACATTTCCACAGCTTTTCCCATTATGTTCCAGATAAAAGTTTCTTGGACACAAAATTGTCAATATATGAACAATATTGAACATGAATGACAAGGTAAATCCTCATTTATTTAAAAAAAAACATTATAAAGAACTATGGTCTATATTATTTTCAAGAATTGTCTTTGCCACATATGGCTAAGCATTGAAAAACAATGTGGGTAATATACTTCCCCCTGGATTCTTTATTCTGACACAGTGGACAATAATGTTGCTGCTATTTCCCACAGCATAACAGCCAAAAGTGGGAAAAACATTTTCTAGTGTCCTAGTGCTTAATTGCTTTCTTAAATGGAGTCTTTCCATTAACTTTAATTAAACATTTTAATATAGATTGCAAGCAGAAAATGCATCTTCCCTTATAAACTAAATTCTTTTCCCTGTAGGTCGTATGTCAATATATAACACAGGAGGCTGAGTTCTCAATAGAATTCTATCTGTCCCTTTTCTTTTCAGAATGATTACTGACCTGTTATTAACACTCTGGGAAAAAGCCCTTTCAGTCATTTACATCTCTGGATCACTGTCCCTTTTGTCTGACACTGCACTAAATACAGGAATTATTCATTGTTCATCATGTTCAGGGACAGATTCTTCAGGGGTTAATTCATTCTCTCATTTGGAGCATGGAAAATGAGCAGAGAGTCCCTATGCAGATCGAGGCTCTTTCCCCAACCACAAGCCCTTTGCAAACCATGAAGATACAAAAGTGGAGGGAATCTCTGCACCACCAAATGCAGGTGGTGCTGATAGTTACAGACTAAGCTGGGTAATTTTCATTTTACATCTTGCATTCCTAGGCATTGCCTCATATTTTTCATCTACCGTCATTTCAGAAAGTGCTGATGCAGAACATTACAGCAACATTTCTTCTTAGATAAGAGTTACAGTGAACCTCACCCTCAAACCTTATAATTTTTAGTGATATTCTTAATTTATGATATAAATGTAAAACCAAATCCACCATAATATATTTTCTTCAGACTCCAAACATATATCATGCAGTTACCTTTATTCTTACAGCGTCATTTATAAAGACATAGTAGAATTTTATTTCTTGTGTATGTATTACATTTAGAGTACAATGGGATGATGAATTTCTCATAAATTATTATTTTACAATATTATATTTGAAGAATAGTTACAGATATATACATGCACATATATGTATAATATTACATATAATTTTATAATGACTCACAATGGCACCATGATATTTTGGAAAAACTTTAAATGAAGAATTCAAATTTTCTGTGTTTAATTTGAATTGGATCAGTGAGCTATTTGGGTGGCCTTTATATTTGGGGTTTAATTTACTATTTTGGTGTTTGAAGAAATCTGAAATAAAGACTTCTTTTGTACATTCAAACTTTACTAAATGATTCATCTGCTGCAGCTGCACTAACGTATTTTTTCATGGCTATTCATGGATCTTCCATTTTCATTTTAGTTTCAAATGCCTCTTTTGTAGCATTGTAAGATGAAAATTTATTTATGAATGTCCAATTGGCACAGTGTTCTCAGATTTTTCTACTGCTTAAAGAATTGACTTCAAGAACATAAACAAGATAAATAAGATCCTTCTTACTCAGTACTATTGTTTTCACTTCAACCAAATATCATCAGGTTATAGATAATACTTATTATCCTGATGATAAAATGTCTGTCTTATCTCATTAAGTAATTGTTGAAAATTTTGTGCTTTTGTTGGGTGAGCAAATTGGGATCATGTTGATACTTTAAAACTAGTGTAGAATTCAATATTCGTCATATCATCACGTCTGCCTGCAAGCTGCCATGCTTCACTTTCATGATCATAATGGACTGAACCTCTGAAACTGTAAGCAAGCCACCTCAATTAAATGCTTTCTTTATAAGAGTTGTTGTGATCATGGTGTCTCTTACATGAATAAATGCAATGTATAAATTGTGACAGAAGACACAAAAGAGGAGAATATAATGACAGTTATACCTGTTACCTAAGAATTTGACCAACTAGTAAAAAGCAAGAAAAACTTCTTATTGGGTGAATTTCATATAAAAGGTCTGCAGAAAAAAAAATTCTTTGGGAAGCAAGAATAGAAGTACATTATGAACAGAAAAAAATATTACTTATTTTGGGGGGTTTTACATACTAATGTTTATCTGTTCTTCTATCTGGAGTTAATTTTCAGTCTTCATTCAGTTTATTGTCACTAAACCAATTTCTATTTCACTCTTTTCTCATCACAGTAGTAACATTTATTTATTTATTTATTTATTTATTTATTTATTATGAATTTAGCTGTAGTGAGTCTTTCTCTGTCCCACAGGCAATTCACAAATATTAACAAAGATTATTATAAATTATGAAAATTCTGCCAATAGCTTAGGCTTGTTCCTAACTTGTCTTTATAATTTAAATTAACTCATATCTTTTAATTTATAGTCTTTTCTGTGGCTCAGTTACTTTTCATCTGTACTACCCATGTTGCTTCCTCTGTGTCTCCAGGCATCTCTGACCTACTTCCTAGCATCCTCTGTGCCTAGAAATCCTGCCTAGCTATTGGCAGTTCAGTTTTTTATTAAACAATTACAGTGACATGTCTTCACACAGTATTAATATTCCACCACATTTTCCCTTTTTGTCTAAGTAAAAAAGGAAAAGTTTTAACTCAAAAACAGTAAAATTATATAAAATAAGAGCAATTATCAGGTAAGAATTGCATTCACAATGTCCAGTCCATTTGTATATGGCAAATTTAGAGAAGATACTCCATTATCTATCCTATCTTAATCCAAAGTTTTATACTTTAACCAATTTGTCATATGTATTCTTAAAAATACATTTTTACCTCTTAAAACATCTTTTTAGATAAACAACTAAAGCTTTTGTATATTTCAACCTTATAAACTTTAAATCTCATATGTTAAGTTTATTTTCTGAAATTATTAGCAAGTAAAGCTGTAAAACTGTAACTGTCTAGTTTTCATTTTCCATCAGAGACCAAGAAGGATGAAATATTATTTGAGTAAATAGGAAGTGCAGAGCAAGCAGCTTCCAAAACTAAGAAAGAATAGAGTCATCCCTGCGCAGTCTCCACAAGTTTCCTCTGCAACATTGGGGCATCCATCTTCAGCCTACAGGCCTAAAATATCTGACAGACTTTTTTGTGAAGCATGAATTTGGAAGGAATGTCCTACCTTGTCTTGGCAAAGTTTGACAGTTGCCTTCTTTCCTGTTCTGTTTGTCCAATTTGGACAATATTCAGTCAGAAGTTGAGACAAGAGCAGGTTCTTGCCCAAATGGCTAGCTTTTGCCACAGAGAAAGCAAGCTCTATATGGAGGTTCTTTGATGCTCATTATCATTTTATAAGGTAGATTGGTACTGCCAGGAGAAGATGTGTCTCACTGTCATGAAAAGTTTTGTGTTATTTAAACATCTTAAATGCCATAATATGTAGGTCTTTGAAGTGTTTGAAGATCACCTATCTATTTTAAATACAACTCTGTATTACCTTGAAAACATACCTAACATAAGTATAAGTTTGATTGTTATGGATGACTATCAACTTGTATATTTTTATTATTTTAAATAGCTTTTAAGAACTAAAACTTTATATAACATTTTTAAATGTGTTGCATAGACACAATATTTTAAACAAGAACACAAATTTGCAGGTAGTATAACAAAATTAATCTTAAATTTGTATCAGTATATAAAATTCCATACCAATGTAATATATTGAGACTAGTTCAAAAGTAGACTTAAAAATCCATCCTTTTAACCAATCATTTTTAAACTATATCCCCCATTTTTCTCTTCAGAAAGAGATCCCTGAATCTAACGCTTTTGTTCAGTTTTTTTAATGAGCATGACCAATAACAATTTGTAATATACCCCCCTAAACAATGACAAACATCCATAACGCACCAAATGATAAAAAAAAATTCCACATCTTGGTAATGTGGGCATTGAGTTCTCTAGACTGCTTCCTATTGTCTGGGTGCACTGGCATCTTTAGAGGACCCTGAGAAAATTGGAATAACAAGTCCTCAGAGAGCTAGCTGTATCATTTGTTGCCCAGGCTCTGTGTAATGTGAAAGTGCACAGATTATCTGCAGGCTTGGCTGGAGTAGTCTGTGAGGCTGAACCATCTTAGCCAGAAGCCTTGAAGCTGTTCTGGATGTAGAACTCTAAGGAAACTGCAACCGAAGCATTCAGAGAGGTTGGATCACCTGGGCCACCAGTTTTCATTAGTGTCTGGTCCCCTTGCAATTAAGTTAAAGATGATTTTTTGTTCTACGTTTGAGCAGGTAAAAGGAAATCTTTCTTTTTTTTTTCTTTTTTTTTTGGGGGTTTTCAAGACAGGGTTTCTCTGTGTAGCTTTGCACGCCTGCTTTAGAGAACAGGCTGGCCTCGAACTCACAGAGATCCACCTGGCTCTGCCTCCCGAGTGCTGGGATTAAAGGCGTGCGCCACCACCGCCCGACTAATCTTTCAACCTTATAAGTCCATTTGACTGCATAACCGAACTGTATTATAAATCCCAATCAATGTAACATGGAAGGATCTCTTGTAATAATAATTCATAATGACTCTGTAGCTAAGTTTATCATGTCTCATATTGTCTCCAAACTTTTCCCATGCTGAGAGATCAGCTTACACATAATCTGCCCTGTAATCTTTCTTGGCTTCTTCCCTCAGGTCTGTAGCCAAGATACTCAGGAGGACTCCCCTGGTCAAATCTGATCTCTACTAAATTAGAAGGAATATACAACTTTTCATTTCCTTTAGAAACAAAAGCACAGCCTCTCCTCCAAGGCAACAAGTTTTCCATTGTGAACTACCATTCTGAAGCCAAAATATCCTGAAAATATATAAGCTGCTTTAATCAGCAGTTCTTCCCCCAATCCAATGTCTTTTTAGCAGCTGTTCTTCTCTGTTCATTAGAATTCAAAAAATTCAAAATTAACAAAGAATTATATAAGGTCCAAATTCCCAGTGTTATAATATCTTCCATCCTTACGTGGTATGTGTGCACACTAGTGTGTGTGTGTGTTTATGTGTGTGTGTGTGTGTGTGTGTGTGTGTGTGTGTGTGTGTGTGTTACTTTAATCTTTCTTTAAAGAATTTATTGTTTTTAAACTATTTTTTTCTATTGGCTGTGTATACTTCCATTTTCGGTCTGGACTTTTCTTTACTAGGCACTTGCAGGGTTCACTGACTATATGACTCAAACCCTAAACCTGCCACACAGTATAGCTCATGGTGCACAGGAGGCTCAAACCTGCAGGCACTGGCCAGGCGATGCCTGTACAACATGGCCTACCTGAGAGACTGCAGAACTCGGAAGCCACGTTTGGCTCCATTCTTATGTGTTTGGAACATTTTTTAAAAAGCTTTCTCTGGTTTTATGTGTAGAGTTGTAGGAAGTCTTTCTCTGTTCTGCCTGCTATCTCCCACATTAGGACAAAGAGACTTATAAATTATGAAACTTGGCTGATGGCTTAAGTTTGTTCCTAGTCAGCTCTTATAACTCAACTTAACCCCTATCTTATAATCTATGTTCTTTTAGGTGGCTAGGTTACTTTACTCTGTAGTGCCCATGAGGCTTCCTCTGAGTTCCCTGGCATCTGTGCTCTTCTTCCCAGTGTCTTCTGTGTCTGGAAATCTTGTCTAAGTATTGGCTGTTCTGCTTTTTATTAAACCAGTCACAGTGACACATCTTCATACAGTGTAAAGGAATATTACACAGCACCTTGTCCATTATCAAAACTGATGTTTTAAACATTCATTACTTTAAAATAAATTTGCCATAAATATGATATTCCTAATTCTTTGGAAGAATTTTGGACACAGACATCATGTCCTTCATTTTTCATGTGTTATTGAGAATCTTAAGCAGTCCAGAAATGTTAGCTTAATAAATAAAACATGTATGAGAAAATACGGGGATGACCTGGTGCCCAGCCTATTTAGCTCATGGTGCTTTTAAATAAGAGGCATGACACACCATGCCCCT
Organism: Peromyscus maniculatus bairdii; assembly: GCF_049852395.1. Classification (NCBI taxonomy): domain Eukaryota; kingdom Metazoa; phylum Chordata; class Mammalia; order Rodentia; family Cricetidae; genus Peromyscus; species Peromyscus maniculatus. The sequence goes on from NC_134861.1 coordinate 51,605,063, forward strand.
GAAGTCAGAACACTGAATTCTGAAGTAGAAGGAGTAGTCCTTGGCAGGCCTACTGATGAGTTTTCATTCTCCATGTCTCCTTTAACATGCTTCTTCCACATAAAGCCCCTGGTAGTATGAGCTCACATTGTCCAAGGTAATGTGCTAACTAATCCCAGTGGACGCACATCCATCATACAAGCAGACACTGTTGCCGGAAACCATCTCTGGAGTAGTTTATCTTCACCCCCTTTAAGGACCCACAGACATTGCTATCCCACTAAAAACAACAAAAAGGGTAAAAGTTGGAAAGGAAAGTGAGAGAGAAGTAGTGAGAAGATAAGGAAAAAAGAGAATAATTCAGAACAGCAACAACAATAACAACATGTAACAAACACATAAAATGTAACAAGAGCTGTGTGGTTGCTTAAGTGATAATTGTCCCCCATAGTCTCAGGCATTTGAATGCTTGATCTTCAGTTGGCTCTGTGTTGAGATGTTTATGAGGTGCAGCCTTGTTAGAGGAAGTATATTAGTATAGGCTACTATATGAAGCTATGAATATGAAGCCTAGATTGAAGTGGAGAATGAAAGAAACTCAAAAAGCAAGCATGGAGACAAAGTTCCTGTTGTAATGGAGAAGCTATTGCTAATTGGTTGCTGCTGTGGGAGAGGGATAGTCAATTTGTTTAGGGTGTTTCCCTTGACTTGTACACCATTCTCCACCACGGGCCACAAAGCTAGGGATGTGGATGAGGAGAAGGAAAAGAAAGAAGAAGGAAAAGAAGAGGAGGAAGGGGCAGGAAGAGGAGGACAAGAGAGGAGAAGAAGGAGAAGGAGGAAGAAGGAAGAAAGAAGAAAGAAGGAGGAGGAGGAGAAGATGAAGAAGAAGAAGAAGAAGGAGAAGAAGAAGAAGAAGAAGAAGAAGAAGAAGAAGAAGAAGAAGAAGAAGAAGAAGAAGAAGAAAAGGAGGAGGAGGAGAAGAAGAAGAAATTGAAGTTGGGTAGTTAGAAAAAGGAATGTTGGATCTTGGGGAGAAGGGATGAATATGTTAAAACTATAAGTAATGAATTCTCAAAGCACTACTAATACAACAAATCTGTATCTCAGAATATTTTATAAACTAAAAGCTAACAGTCATACCCTTCTAAAATGCATGTAAAAATATTAACTTTATCTAAAAATTACCTGTCAATTTCTTTGCTAATTCTTCTTTTCATCCATAACAATTTTTTCAGGTATTTATTTTAATTCTTACTTCATTTATGTGGTCGTTTGAATTTAATTGCCCCTGTATGCTCACAGGGAGTGGCACTATTAGGAGGTCTGCCCTATGTACATGTGGTCTGGTTAGAGGAAGTGTGCCACTGTGGTAGTGGGGGAGGTGGTGGCTTTGAGGTCTCCTATACTCAAGCTATGTCCAGTTCGTTCACTTCATGTTGCCTGCAGGATCTTGATGTAGCTCCTGCCCTACTCACAGCTCCTTTTCCACCACCATGTCTTCCTGGACACTGCCATGTCCCACTGTGGTGATAATGGACTAAAACTCTGAAAGTGTAAGCCAGTCCCTATTAAATGATATCCTATATAAGAATTGCTGTGATCATAGTGCATCTTCACAGCAATAGAAATCTTAACTATAACATTTTGATACTGATTATTAAAACAGAATATTAATTTAGATTGCAGAAAATACTAGCAGTGATATGAATCATGGAAATCTTTTTTTATTACTGTTTTCGTTTTTAAAGATCTATTTGTTTTTTATGTTTATGGTGTTCTGCTTGTGTCTATTCCAGCAAGCCAGAAGAGGGCACCAGATCTCATTACAGATGGTTGTGAGCCACCATGTGGTTGCTGTGAATTGAACTCAGGACCTCTGGAAGCACAGTCAGTGCTCTTAATCTCTGAGCCATCTCCCCAGCCTGAATCAAGGAATTCTTAAGTCAGAAAAAAAAATCCATCAATTCATGTGTATCTTATTTATTTGTCAGTAAATGAAAGTATAATAGATGGTTGTCAAAAAGTTTGTTGCTTTGAAATGGTTAAAATTTGCAAACAGTTTTTTTTCTCTTGAGTTATATTTCATTAATGTTTGTAGCCCATTGTTGGCTTTGAGATCACTGTAGAACCTATAGACTCTTGAAGTTCTTTAATTAACCTTCTGATTCACCTTTGAATGACTTTATGATAATTATTGTATTTAAAGTTGTTTAATATGCATCTTTAACTGCTCAACATATTTGGACACATTTCCAATGGCTTTGTAATTTCTGTAAATACTGAAAACAGTCATCAGAACAGGTGTCCTTCTATCAATTGATTGAATATCATTTTAATAATTCAGCTTCATATAGAGAAATATTCTTATTTGTTATCATCTTCACATTCTTCAAAGAGCTGTACAGGGACTGAAAGTAAATTTTGAGACATGATTAAACATTGGAGACATGGCTGACCTTGTTTTGAAAACTGTAATTGTATTTATGAAGTCAGCCTGGGGTTTTATTAACTTCAAGGAAATTCAATTTAGTTAATTCAATAATATTAATAGATTTTCTACTTTGTACCAGCTACAATACTAGGTGTGAAAGTTAAAAGGTAAATACAGCATGGATCCTACTCTCAGATGTAAACAGTAGACCTCATAAATCAATACAGATAAAAATTAATAAAAAGAAGAAGAACTCTTACCAGAAATTGAAATAAAAATTTTGACTCTTATTATGCACATTGGATGACAAGGGTGATTTGCCAAGGAAAAGAATAAGAAAAATCTATTATGCTATGGAACGAACACACAGGAAGCAAGTGGACCAGGAATGATTTATATTTGCTGAAGTACAAACAATGATCTATTTCAGGCTATAGATCATAGGATCAGCATGATAAAAGTGATATTTGGAGAGCTTTTATAAATAGCTTTATGTACAGTTTGGAACACTTCTGTATAGTGTTTCTGAAAATGTGATCAGGACTCTTGTAATGTGGAGAAGAAAAGCAAAGCTAACGACCTCTGACTTCACTGAGGTGGAGACATTTTAACAAGGTCTTCATGTTATAGGATTTACTGGGCTACAATCTGGATACTAATAATGCAACACCTCATTTTGCTTAAAGCCATTTCTAAACTTGTCTGCCTTAAGGATGTTGTTTAAATTCCCAGGGCAGACTCTTACTTGAGGCACTGAGTTACATGCCTCTCCATACATCAATCACAGTGTGGAATGGGCTGCCTCATTTGCATATATCTGATCCCTCATTCTCATGGAGAGTAAAGAGATGTGATAACACTCCCTTTCAAATGGGCAAAGAGAGCTTTGTGATACGTTTCTCCTCTCCTATCTACCACACCCATCCCTACCGCAAACTATCACATTTCTTTTTTTTTTTTTTTTTTTTTTTTTGTTTTTTCGAGACAGGGTTTCTCTGTGTAGCTTTGCACCTTTCCTGGAACTCACTTGGCAGCCCAGGCTGGCCTCGAACTCACAGAGATCCGCCTGGCTCTGCCTCCTGCTGTGGGATGTTAATGTATGTCCTGTGGGAGCCCTTCTTGGGTTCCTTGTGGTGTTACCCAGCAGGTCTGCATAGAGGATGATTAGGACCATGGGCCTGAGTGCAGGTGTCTGAGATGGTCTGCACTTGGCTGTACTGGGGGATGGTCTGTATGCCAAGTTGCTCTGATTGGTCAATAAATAAAACCTGATTGGTCGTGGCTAGGCAGGAAGTATAGGCGGGACTAACAGAGAGGAGAAATAAAAGAACAGGAAGGCAGAGAGAGAAACTGCCAGCTGCCGCCATGACCAGCAGCATGTGAAGACGCCGGTAAGCCACCAGCCACGTGGCAAGGTATAGATGTATGGAAATGGATTAATTTAAGCTATAAGAACAGTTAGCAAGAAGCCTGCCACGGCCATACAGTTTGTAAGCAATATAAGTCTCTGTGTTTACTGGGTTGGGTCTGAGCAGCTGTGGGACTGGCGGGTGACAAAGATTTGTCCTGACTGTGGGCAAGGCAGGAAAACTCGAGCTACAGCCTCCCGAGTGCTGGGATTAAAGACGTGTGCCACCACTGCCCGGCAAACTATCACATTTCTGATAGAAAAATAATTCTTATTCTGGGAGTTGAGGAGATGGATCACAACATAAAAACACTTGCTGCTCTTCTAGGGGAACCAAATTCTGCTCCCAGGAACCATGTTTGGTATCACACTACTGCCTTTAACTCCATCTCTAGTGGATCCAATGTGTCTTCTAACCTCATAGACACAGCATGCACACAGACACACATGAACATAAATTTTAAAAAGGATTTGACTCTAATTTGCCAAAGTCATTTGACAAGAAATATTTGCATTGTGAGATATCATTTATAGGAACATGCCAACATAATTTATATTGGATTAATAACTATTATTACATAATTATATAAGATATTATCTATAGTTCTAAGTTCCCTGTAGTTGTGTAACTTTATAACCATTTAGTAGTTGAGGAAGAATATACTATTCAAGGGCATATGAAAATGTTAGAAAATTTTTAGCACTTAACCTAAAATATTATTTTTTCTACACACTAAAATGTACTCATAATATAGCTATATTTATTTTAAAAGACCTATAGCTCCACTCAATTTCAAAACAATGATCTAGGTTAATTTATATCAATCTAATTTTCATACTGGAATTCTCTGTGGAGTTACAATAATAGTTTAGTTCTGGTTTTCACTGGTGTCAATTTAGAAATGTTTATCTAAATTGGTGAAGTGTGAACATAAGGTCCTCAGAAATTTGATAGTGTGATCAAATTTGGAACCATATTTCACAACTAGGTGTATGAAAAAATAGAAGTAGGGTATAGGAATCTCCCCTAATGTCACACAGAGGGTTTATAGAACAACAGATTAATAAAAATTAAGGAAAGTCATAAAGTTGATCTCGTGTAGCTCCAGTACATAGTCACTATAATGAACATTACCACTGTTCCCTCACATGGTGCTACAATAGAAATATTAGTACTCTCTCAGTTCATATGCTGAAACCCATCCCACATCTGTGAATATTACTACTGCTAACAAAAAGGAAGAAGAAAGTGAGGCCTTGCTCCTCGATCCTATTAGAACACAAAGAAGGTGCCATTTATGAAGGAGAATCTGGGATTTCCAAACCAAAAACTATGAACAATATGTTCATTTTGTACACTAAGGTGTCTTGATGTAACTGGTTTTATTTTATTTTATTTTATTTTATTTTATTTTATTTTATTTTATTTTATTTTATTTTATTTTACAATACCATTCAGTTCTACATATCAGCTACGGATTCCCTTGTTCTCCCCCCTCCTGCCCCCTTCCCCTTTCCCCCAGCCCACCCCCCATTCCCATCTCCTCCAGGGCAAAGCCTCCCCCAGGACTGAGATCAACCTTGTCAACTGGTAGACTCAGTGCAATGGTTATTTTATTAAACAAATTTGAACTGAGTACGAAAAATATTAGCTCCACAATTTACAGACTTCTAAAAAAATTTTATCTAAAGGGAAAAGTGAAATAAATCTCAAAAGGAAATTAAAAAATGAAAGAAAAACTTTTCTTTTATCATTACCATCATTTTGCTCAAGTGTGGCAAGAAAATTTTGCAAATTTTATTTTTTATTTGCTTATTTATTGAAGTTGGTTGTGGCATTAAGGGGACAATTTCTGGGAGTTAGCGCTTTCATCCCACAATGTAGGATCTGACTATCAGATTTAAATCATCAGGTTTGTTAGTTTTGATGGCAAGCTTAATTGCTCTCTGAGCCATCTCTCCCGAGCCAGTGAGGAAATTTTAAAGCCAGAAAAGAAGAGCATCCTTTTATGAGTTGTGTTCTCTGGTCTCATTTTCCCAATCATGTCCCAAAATGGATAGCTCGAACCTGTCTTCTACTGTATATCCTTTGTTGCTATTTAACTGGCCTCTATCATATATTTCTTAGTGCCTTTAAGGAAGTCAGTCATGAAAAAAAAATCATGAAGTCTGAAAGGCATTTGTAGTTCATTCCCACTGACATTCAAAAGTAGAAGAATATAGACAAATAGAGTAGTGGAAAGTCTATTTGCAAGGAATTTATAAATGAAATAAAGTCACTCTTGATGATTAGTTCACATTATCAGTCATAGGCAGAATAATGTATGAAACTCCTTGAATGAATGCCTAAAACCCATTTAAATGGTCACTAAAGAAAAAAGAATTTAGTTATAGGTAAAAATGAGACAATTGTATTCCTAGAAGTGTGTCGTACATTGCTAGCATAAAAATTCAGAATATGATCCTTAAAATGCATGGTGCTATATGGCATACTCAAGTATATTCATAGTCTTATATAAATTCTTATAATAAAGTACAATAAATGTTAAAAGTTAAGTATTTTTTCTTTTATCTGCACACTATTTCCACAAAGAATATGTTTAACCCTTTCTAAGGCATTATAGCCTATTCTTTAAATTCTTAGTTGAAAGTTTCTCTTTCTGAGTCTGATGAACATTAAAACTTGTTTTTTAATCCTTTAAACATGAAAGAAGCAATATAATTCACTTCATTCTCTTCTTCCAAAGAATGCTCAAATTACCAACGTGAAAAGCCTATTCTTCTCTAACTGAATTTATTCTGCTGACCCTAAAAGTGTTCATTGTGCAATATTTGAGTATCATAAGATAAATATATGTAGACAGTGGTTGTTTTCACCCTCTGATCAGGAATTTGTTGTCTCCTTCATTTGCAGCTACTGCCAGCTCTTTACAAAGCAGTACAAGCATACACTCTACAATCCAATGCAATGATAAATGAATGCCAAGTCCTTCAGAGATGATAGATTCTTTTCTTATGACTGGTAAATATGGATTAAGAACACTAATATGGAAGAAGATCCAGGTCTTCTACAAAATATTAGAAAGAACTTCAGATAACATGAAAGCATTTATGATTTCTTGAATGATAGGTGGTTCTGTGGTGTAAAGAAAGGGTGGAAATGATGTTAAGTGTCACTAATCTATATCATTCTCTGTCACCATTCCCTCTTATTTACTTCTATTTATATGCACAAACACACACATTTACACTTCTGCGAGGATTTGTGCTTTTTTATTTAGTCAGTTCATTGATAATTTCATACACATCAACAAAGCATTCATAAAACTCACTTTCCCACCTTCTCTTACTCCCTCTCATGCTGAGCAAATCTTCCTACTCTACCTCTTCCCAAATTAATGACCTTTGCTTCTGTTTTGTGACTCATTTATTTTAACCAGGGTCATGTGTGTAACCACTGGATTAGAACTAACAATGGGGATCTGGTGAGATAAGGGCTAGGTAAGTAACTGAAGTGAGTGGCTTCACTTTCCATGACTTTCAAAGCATAACTCAGAGATGAGAAGGAAGGCTAGCTAGGCATCTTCTAAATTCATGCCTCTCTGTTGATGAACACATTCTTATACATATCTTGTACCTATAGTTGTTAAAAATTCCTGATTACAATGGCTCTTTATCCCCCAGAAAACGTCATTCTCTCTATTTTCTTTTTCTCTCTATTTTCTGTCTCTTACGTTTATTTTGTCCCCTCTTCAACACTATGCCCTGAGCCTTGAAAGGGGTAATATCGTATTTATTGATGAGCACTTAAACCATCACTTACCTTTTGTATCCTGAAAGTCTCTTCTCCTATCATAGTTCAATGTAATAAAGGCTTCTCCTGTTAAGGCTGAAAATGATAACTGTCTATGGGTGTACATGTATGTATTTAGCAAGTGATTCTATCTTTTGAAAGTTAAGTTAAACAAGATAATCCTTAAAGGGTTAACAAGTAAAAAATAGTTAAACAAGTTCATCTTTAGTGCTTATGAGGTACTCCCAGTGGGCATTTTAGTGGGATTGCAGTACCAGGGATGGATTCCTTGCAGTACCAGGGATGGATTCCTTCCTGTGGTGTGGGGCTTCAATTCAATCACTGGAGTATTTAGCTATCCCCACCCCTCCCAAACAGTCCTGCCAACAGTGAACAAGACTTGCTTTGGAAATTGGATCTTTGTTCAATATGAGTAAGACACGGGCTGTTTCCCATACCCTAGCACTGTGAAAGCTAGTTGCTGTAGAAAATGTTTTCTACATAGTTTCAGATTAATTTTTTTATAATAGGCACCCAAGATGTGTGGTGTCTTTAGCAGCAGGGTTTCATCATTTAGTTATTTATGGACAATAAAGAGAAATGGCCAGAGCTTATGGAACTCATGACAAGAAGGGGAACTAACATGTCACTTTCCTAAGGAAGAGCAGAAAATCAGGTCCAGCAAACATTGTGCCCACAGTTTGTGTGAATATTTTTCCATTTGTTCAGATAGAGATGTGCTATAAAATGTTTTACAAAATTCAATATATCTGGTAGAGGAAGAGTCTAGGAAAACCTTGTGAATAGAAACAAGAATTTTGTCCTTTGTGTCCACATTACATAAAAGAAAGGCGATTTCATTGACATGGAGCCATAAACACAGAAGCATATTGAGAAGTTTAAAAAAGCAGCAACAGTGTAAGACAAGGTACATGCAGATAATTGGCAAGAGAATTTACAATGAGCAGTCTTATAAAAAATGAAGAATTCATTCCAGATGAACACAGTAGAGAAGGGAGATTAGGCTAAAATAGACAAACAAAAGTCTGGGGATGCTTTGAAACAGGAAGGTGAGCTAAGGGAGTGATGCTCAAACATATTGCAGAGTAGGCTGGCCAGGGTGATCAGGCCATCTGGTTATTAAGTGCTACTTATGGAGGTCAGCTTCACAGAATTGGAGATAAGCACCACATATGGGCTGCGCATTCTTCTGCTGTTACATTCAAAAGAACAGCTCCTAGGTCCTTGAGAAAAAAAATGTTCCTATGCTATAAAACTAACAAGAAGCTAGGTGAAGATTTATATCTCAAAAGAGCTGAGGAAGAATTTAAAACTTCAAGTTTTCTAAAATACAACCTCTAAGAAAAGCAAGCTACAAGCTTTATATTAAGGAAGAAAATGCAAGTTTTTTGGCTGGGAAAAAGAAAAGGCCATTTTGTGTGTGTGTGTGTGTGTGTGTGTGTGTGTGTGTGTGTGTGTGTGTTTTCCCATTTGATGCCAACATGGAGCAAGAGCAATGAACAAAATAAATCTTTGTGCCAATTCTGTGAATGAAATTATACACAAAACTCTTAGATAACTAAGTAGAAAAACAGAACCTGGAATTATGAAGAAAAGGCAGGAAAGGAGTTAAGAGTCAATATTTATTGAATTAAAACTGTCTATTTCACTAAAGGACTTTAATATTCTGACTTCACATCTCTAGAACTGTTGGTTATTTTATTTCTCTCTCTCTGTAAAAAGAGCCACAGTTTTTATCCCTTAGCTGGCTGTTGCAAGGATTAGATAATGTGTTTTTTGTACAGGCTCTAGCACAGTGACCAATCAAAAATATCTTCTTAGGAAATAGTTGGCAACGCTAATTCGGATGTATCTTCTATGGAAAAAAGCTGAGGAAAAACATGAAAATTAAAAAGAACATTCAGTGTGATTGAATAGAGTGTATATGGGGATCAAAGCATTGTATCCATAGAATAGAATGTTTTCTTCTTTTGTTTTAATTTTTACTTAAAACAGATTCTTTTATCATACAATACACCCAATGAGTTTTCTCTCCCTCCACTTCTCCTAGCGACACCCCACTTCCCTGTTCCCCAGATTAACTTACACTGTTTCCTCTCCAGAAAAGAGCAGGCCTCCAAAAACCAACATCCAAACCTGACAATACACTATACAATAAGTCATGGCAAGACTCCTCAAGGCCCTTTTCCTTCTTTCTAGAATTTCTCTAGACCCTTTTCCTTCTATTGCAAAACCCAATAGAAGGAAAAGGGTCTAGAGAAAAGGCAAAAGAGTCAGAGATACACTAGCTGTCTCTGTTAGGTGTGGTGATATTGTGTCCCCCAGTATATCATGCATCCCAATAAACTTATCTGGGGTTAGAGAACAGAACAGCCACTAGACAGGTATAAAGGCCAGAAAATGGTGGCACACACACCTTTCTTTAATCCTAGGAAGTGATGTTAGGAAGCAGAAAGGTCATATATAAGGCATGAGGACCAAGAACTAGAAGCTTTTTAGGCTTTTTTAAGCTTTTAAGCTTTTAGCAGCAGTTCAGCTGAGATCCATTAGGATGAGGACTCAGAGGCTTCCAGCTTAAGGAAACAAGATCAGCTGAGGAACTGGCAAGGTGAGTTTGGATGTGGCTTGCTCTATTTCTCTGACCTTTCAGATTCACTCCAATATCTGGCTTCTGCGTGTTTTTATTAATAAGACCTTTTAAGATTTGTGCTACAGTTAGGAATCACACAAAACAATCAAGCTAAGAGTCATAACATGCATGGAGAGGACCTAGGACAGACCTATGTAGGCCCAATGCTTTCTAGTTCAGTGTCTGAGCCCATGTGATCTCTGCTTAGTTTATTCAGTGGGCCATGTTCTCCTGATGTCCTCCATCCCCTCTGACTCCTGCAATGGAGGAGTGTTCCCCTTGCTCCATATCCTTGCCAGAATGAGTTTTCACTTGTGTTATGGATCTTAAATATTCTGACAGGTGTAAGATGAAATCTCAAAGTAGTTTTGATTTGCATTTCCCTAATGATAAGGACATGGAACATTTCTTTGTTTCTCAGCCATCCTCTATTGAGAGTTCGCTGTTTAGTTATGTACCCCATTGTGGTGATATATGGTGTTCCCCAATATATTGTGTACCCTAATAAAACTTATCTGGGGTCAGAGAACAGAACAGCCACTAGATTAGACATAGAGTTCAGACAGTGGTGGCACACATGCCTTTAATCCTATCACTTAGAAATTAGAGATCCATGTGGATCTCTGTGAGTTCAAGGCCACACTGGGAACAGAGCTGGGCATGGTGGCACACACCTTTAATCCAAGCACTTGAGATCTTGTGTATTTACTTGGGAAGGACATGTGCCTTTAATCCCAGGAAGTGATGACAGGAAGCAGAAAGGTATATAAGGCATGAGGACCAGGAACTAGAAGCTTTTAAGCAGTTCAGCTGAGAACCCTTCCAGGTGAGGACTCAGAGACATACAGTCTGAAGAAACAAGTTTGGCTGATGAGTTGGCAAGGTGAGGTTGACTGTGGCTTGTTGTGCTTCTCTGATCTATCAGCATTCACCCCAATACATGGCTCTACATATTTTATTAATAAGGCAGTTTAGCAATTTGTGTTACACCCCATTTTAATTGGATTATTTGTTTTTTTAATATCTAGTTTCTTTATATATTTTGGATATTAGACCTCTATTATATGCAGAGTTGTCAAAAACACTTTTTTTTCATTTTATAAACAAACTGTTCTTTTGGTGATGTACTTTGCATTACAGGAACTTCTGTTTCATAATGTCTCATTTATTAATTGTTAAACTTAGTGCCTGTGCTATCCTTGTTCTTTCCAGAGAATTGTGTTTCAGGCTATTCCCTACTACCTCTTCTATCAGGTTAGGTGTTTGGTTTGATGTTGAAGTGTTTGATCTACTTGGACTTGAGATTTCTGTAAGGTGATAAATATGAATCGATTTGTATTATTCTACATGTGGACATCAAGTTTGATCAATACCATTTTTTGAAGATGCTTTCTTTTTCCAGGGTATATTTCTTTCTTATTTATCAAAAATCAGATGTCCATAGGTGTGTGAATTTATGTTTGGGACTTTGATTCAATTCCATTTATCAATGTGTCTGTTTTTATGCCAATACCATGTATTTCTTATTACTATATCTCTGTTGTACAACCTGAAATCAGGAATGGTGATCCTCTCACAGTTCTCGTACTTTTAGGATTATTTTGGCTGTCCACGGTTTTTTTTTTTTTTTCTTATCCATATGAAGTTAAGAACTGTCCTTTCAAGGCCTGAAAAGAATTGTGTTAAAATTTTAATGCAGATTGTGTTGAATCTGTATATAACTTTTGGTAGGATGTTCATTTTTATGATGTCAATCCATAAGCATGGGAGCTTTTTCATTTTCTGATTCTTATTCAATTCTGTTGTGGGATAATTATTTTGTACACTGTGAAGATGTGTCTCATATAAATAGTTTCATTTAAGTTTTAAGAGATAATTGTGAATTAGCCTAACTAATGCCAAGCTTTAATACTTAATAATAAGTCTCTCTGCCATTATTTTGGAGCTAGCATTCCAAATAAAGTCAGATTACAATTGCTGCCCAGTGTGCAGCATGTATCCAAACACAGGGCCTTGAGAAAGCTCAGAACAGTTCTGGACATGGAGATGGACATGGCTTTTCAGTAACTGCCAGGGGCATGCAGAGGTGTGGCTCCTTTAAGAGGCTCTGCTTTGTAGTCAAGCACTTGAACCGCAGGTGCACTATTTGGTGGCAATAGGTCAAAATGCCTGCTAAATTGCATGTCCACCAACTCCTCAGAGCTGGAGAGGATAGGCACCGCTGCTGGACAATGCCTGAAAGTATGAGGCTACGCTCTCACAGAAAGGCAAACCGTGCCTAGAGCCCAGAACCAGTGGAGTCGCCTGTGGGACAAACCCAAGGATGGGGAGGGGGGGGGGCAGCGGCCAGTGCCAAGTACTGAGCAGAGTTGCAAAGGGAACCTGCAGAGGGTACAGAAGGACTTCGTAATATTTTTGCAACAAATTTCTTTCCTCAAGGACTTGAAGTTTTTATCATATAAGTCTTTCCCTTGCTCAAGTAGAGTTACTCCAAGATGTTTTATATTGTGTGAGGCTATTGTGAATGCTGTTTTTTCCTTGATTTCTTTTTCAATGCATTTGCCATTTGTATATAGGAGGGCTTTTTTTTACTGATTTTTTTTTTTTTAGTTCCAGCCACTTTGCTGAAAATGTTTATCATCTGTACCAGTTCCATCTCATCTGTAAATAACAGTAAGTTGACTTCTTTCTTTCCAATTAGATCCACTTGATCTCCTACAGTTGTCTTGCTGCTCTAGCTCAATGTTCAAGTACTTTATTGACTAGATATGGAGAGTATGAACAACCTTGTCTTGTTCCTGATTTTAGTGGAATTGCTTAACATTTCTCTCCATTTTATTTGATGTTGATTATAGGTTTGCTGTAAATTGCTTTTATTGTGTCTAGGTATGTCCCTTGTATTCCTAATCTCTCAAAGATTTTTATCACAAAAGGGTGTTGGGGTTTGTCCAAGACTTTTTCAGTATTTAATGAGATGATCACTTGTTTTTTCCTTCAGTTTATTTATGTTGTGGACTACATTTACTGATTTTTGTATGTTGACTCATCCCTGGATCTCTGGAATGAAGCCTACTTGATCATAGTGGACATCATTTTGATGTTTTCTTGGATTCAGATTGCAAGTAATTTTGCACCTTTTCTCATAAAGTAAAATGTTCTGTAATTCTTTTTCTTTATTGCATCTTTATGTGGGTTGGGTACCAAGATAACTCTGGTCTCATAAAATGAATTAGACTTTGCAAGAGACAAGAAATTGAGCTGAGTATAAGCAAGCAAAGAAGAGAGAATGTGTGCTTTCTTGCCATTGTGCTCTTGTCTGGGGATGTGATGTTACCAGTTGATTAAGCTTCTGGTGCCTAAACATTCCTCAAAATAATTTATTGTGATCTGGAATTGTGAGGTAAAATAAACTCTATCTGCACTAAGTTGTTTATTGTCCGGGTATTTCACCACAGTAACAAAAGTGAAACTTAAACATTCATTTAGAGAACATTTCAGAGGATTTTTTAAATGTGGCGCTAGTGTTATGAGATGGTGCTAAGATTTATGTAGAAATTATTTTATCCTGAGGAATGCTGGTATGGGTTTCATAACATATGAGCCATACACACACACACACACACACACACACACACACACACACACACACACACACACACATACACTGTGTGTGTGATGTATATGTAAACCTTTCCATCTTATGAAAGATGTTGAATTGCCGTTTATTGATATGAAATCTAATTAAATGAATTTTATTAGCTGTATATTATATTGGTAGATAACTGTTAGAAGCAAGAACAAACACACAAGTTTTAGTATAATACAGGGCAAAAGTAGAATTTCTAGTTGTAAGTCACAAGGAAGAAAACAGGATGAAGCTTAAGCAGAGGAACTGAGTATTGTACTGTAAATGAAGTAGTTGTCTGGGGATATTTCAAATCTGATCTCATAGAGGGCATGGTGTTAAACGTGGGAAGCTGAGTATTTAGTGTCAGACTCTGTAGGTGTTTGTTTGCTGTAAGTCTATTCATTCTATCAATTGCATAATTGCAGGGCGTGAATTATGACAATTAAAGAGAGATTCTGACAGAAGTCAGGGAGTAAGTAAATCATACATTGAAAGAAATCAGCCAGAGGTAAATTGAAAACAAAAGTTGAAGAATGAGGTTACCAGATGCAGACATCTGGATAATATTGATTGGCAGCATAATGGAGTCTGCTGTCACCAAGTTAGGCATTCATACATGTTTCTATTACTTTTTAAAATGTATTGACCCTCAAACCCTATTAGTTTGAGACCTCAATACCCATCTATCAATAGAGAAGTCATCCAGAAAAAAATAAACAGTGAAATGATGGAGCTAACTAACTGAAATTATAGACCCAATAGATATTTACAGAATATTTCATCCAAACACAAAATAATATACCTTTTCTTAGCAGCTCATGAAATTTTAAATTAAATTAGCCACATACTTGGATACAAACGAGTCTCAACAGATATAAGAAAGATGAAACAACACCCTACATCCTATCTGACCACCACGGTAAGGCTGGATGTTAACAACAGAAACAAATGAAAACTTCCAAACTGATGGAAATTGAACAACTCACTACTGAATGAAAAATGGGTCAAACAGAAATTTAAGACTTTCTAGAACTGAATGAAAATGAATAAGCAACATACCCAAATAGGACGCAATGAAGGTGGTTTTGAGAAGTAAGTTCATAGAACTAAGTGCTTACATAAAAAATAAATAAAAAATAAAAGAAAGCCCTCATAATAGTAACTAGACAGTATACCTGAAATCTCTAAACAAAAAGAAGAAATCGCTCCTAAAAGGAGTAGATGGCAGGAAATAATCAAACTCTGGGCTGAAATCAATAAAATAGAAACAAAGAGAAAACAATACAATGGCTCCTAATGACATTTTGACAGATTCATAGATCAGTGCCTTGCTCAGTCTATCCCACAAGCTATTTCCAATTGATAATCACTTGCAAATGAAAATATAGCTTTCTGCAAGGTGTCTCATTGAGAAAACAAACTACACTCATGTAGGCTTCATATCTAGCAGTAACTGGCCAACACAAAGCAACTCAATGGCATGGTTGATTGGAAGTTCCTTGTCTCATAATGTTATATCAGGGATTTAAAAAACATCAAATTTACATATACATCTATCTCTCTTTTTACCCTACAGATCTTTTGTGTCTATAGTATGGCTTGCACATTAGTGTTTTATGGGATTCCTAATTAAGTGAGCTATTGGATCTCTGCATCTACATCTGCTTCTTCTATCATTTCTTGGGCTCTTTTCCTACTGTATGTTTTGTTTTAATGTATTTTTTTAAATTTTATTTAAGAGATTTTCTAGTCATGTTACATATGAGCCATGAATTCCCCTGTCCTCCCTCCTCCCACCCCAGCCTTCCCCCCCAATCCACCCCCATTCCCACTTGTAATTTATTTATTTTTATTCATTATTATACCTTAGAAATATGTTCATTTTTTCCTAATGTGAGAGAGAAAGAGGGATGGTCTGGATGTGAGGTGAGGTGGGAGGGGAACTTGGAGGAATGGAATAAGGGAAAACCATAATCAGGATACATATTACATGAGAAGAAAAATGTTGGTGTATACTGTGTGGCATTTCTAAACGGTGTCAATGTAGGGAGAAAACTGGAAGGACACTTAATATTAGAGTTTATAATAACTAGAAATTTTAGCATTAAATCTGTATCAGTCTGCATTCTGGTGAGGAGCAGGTGACATAGACAACTTAGAATAGTCAACGGAAAATTATAAGAAGGGGATTGTGGAAACATGTATGAACACAATTTGGGGAAATCAGGGAAATTCTTCAGGCTGTTACCCTTAATATTACTGCTAGTAGCAACCCATGTTCTGTAGGATAAAACTCTTAACTACAAGGAACACTCTTGGAAAGGCAGAGTGGGTACAACCACATTTTTCAAGCCATCTGTAGGACTGTCAAACAAAATGTACACAGTACTCAGGAAAATCAATGCTAGTTAAGCTCATAATTATTTGGGGGAATTCAAAATTCACTACCTTTCCCCAGTTTTACTTTCTAAGTCTGGAGAATATCAGTAGAGAAAATGTGCCTTTTTTGTGTGTCGAGGGGTAGTAATTTATTTTGATTTATTTGTATTGCAATTCTTTGAAAATAAACATTTTAAAATAAACTGCATATAAATTCCTATAAATGCAAAATGTTTAAAAAAATTCAATCTTTCCCTGGAAAACTGAAACATAACTGTTAGAACACTTCAGCTATTTCTTGTCACGAGCATCATTTCACTGCCAACTTTCCGTGGCAGGAAGGATCAAGCAAACACTTCAGGAAGGATTGTTCTCCAGGGAGTAATAGGGAACTCTCAAGGGCATAGGACAAAAAGGCATCACCTCACTCTCACAGTCTCTTCTTCATTTCCTGCAGGTCTCTGCTGGCCAGATGGCAACAAAGCTATATTATGTAACATTGCAGATCACCTTCTTCAAAATGAGAGTGAAATGTAGGATGGAGAATGTGCTTTGAAAATACAAGCTGAAGATACTTGCACAGAAACTGAAAGTTACTTTCTCAGGCTATACAGGTCAGCCAAATAGAACACATCTTTTCGGCAGGTGCTTTTATGATGAATAGCTCAAAGAGTCGTTATTTGAAGGAACTGCCTCTTGGAATATTTTTTGGTCACAATAAAAAGTTAAAAAGAAATCAGCTGTCATTGTTCTTAAAATCTGAAAGAGCTAGGTGTTTACTGAAGGGGGAAATATATGACCAGTTGAAAATACAATTATTTCAAGATACCCAAAATTGTAATCAGCACCATATATAAAACAGAGCTCCTCTGCTCTTTAGATTCTTGGCCAGGATGACATTCACACAAAAAGAAATAATACACACTATTCATCACAATCAACTGAGTAATAGGTGACACATTGCACATCGACTATTACAAGTTTAATTGTGAAATTTGTATATTTGTTTCCTTACACAGTGAATTATAATTGTGCTAATATTAGGTCTGAAAATAAAAAAAAAAGAGAGCACAATTTTTTCCATGTTCAGTGACAAATAATGGCTGAGAATTTCAGAAAGAAATATTAAGACCAAGAACTAATCCATAATTTCAAGGTATGCATTTTAATTCAAATTGGTTCATCATTAATCAATTAACATATACAGATATATAGGACTGAACCTACTCTTGTAGAAAAAGAGTCATCTGTAGCAGAGCAACAATTGTTTCAGTATTAGAGTGATGTGGATCCAAACCTCCTTGGCCTGACTAGCTTCACCACATTATTACTATCATCCCACTCTGGAGATGAACATGCATTATTCTCAAAACTAAGCAGAAAAAGAACTCCCTCTATATGTCTAGGCTTTTTTCCTTTGTAATTTTTATAGCCAAAAATAGTAGGACACTGAGTGGAATGTGGGGCCTTATGATAGAGTAAAGTTCATTTAAACATGATCATTCCCAAATTAGGCCACACTGACAATTCACTTAAGAAAATTGTTTTAAATATAGTCCTCACCCCTACCACCTGCAAGTTCTGATCAAATAGGTCCCATATAGGAAGCCGGAGTCTATATTTAGTGTGTCCTAGTTATTTCCATTCCAGAATCTTGAATCTTTGTCTGCTCATTTGATGCTTCCACTCTCATAGTATATAATGCGTTTATTTGTGCTAGTTTGGAAGTATTAAGATTCTGAGGACGTCTCCCAGTGGTGAAGTCTATTTTTTCTTTTCAAGTGCTGAGTATCTGTGTCTACCTCAATGACATTCAAATTTCAACACTCAATCTAAATATGTCAAATTCTGAAATTGTTATCCTATCCTTTTCCAAATAGGAAACATACACCACAAAATAAAACAATTATTGTATTCCATAATCTGTATTTCACTGAGTGGAACTTATTGACCCCTTTCAGTGACAAAGATAATCTCAGGTACCACCCTTATATTCTTTTAATTATATTTTCATCATTTTAAAGATTAAAATATGATTACATCATTTCCCAAATTCCTCCCTTCAGTCATTCCCAAGACACCCCTATATAGGCTTTGATCCCTCTCAAAATCATCAAGGCCTCCTTTTCTTCACACTTGCTGTTACACACACACACACACACACACACACACACACACACACACACACACACACACACACACCTGTGCCTAAATAGGCAAATACAAAATGCTCAGTTCATTCAGTGTGCGTGCAATTTCAGAGCTGCTTATTTGGTTTTGGATAAAAAGTTAGGGGGCTCATCCTTGGGAAAGAAAATTTCTCCAGATCTTGGTATTCCTTATTAACCTCTAGTACTTTGTCCAGGATTAGGGATATTAGACCTCCCTCCCCTTCCATGTTAGCATGCCAGTTCATGTTGTCATTGTTCAGAACTCATTTTTGGAGGCTGTATTGTTGAGGTATCATAGGTGAAGTTTCTCTGTCATTTTCAGAGTCAGAACCTCATGCTTGATTTCCTGGTTTTCTGGAATACACTGTCTTTTCTGCAATGACTTCTAATGATATTCAGCTATATTTATAGATCAGTGCCTTGCTCATCCATTAGATAAGCTCCCTCTTGCAGCAGATGGGAACAAATACAATGATCCACAGCTGGACAATATGCTCAATCCTAAATGGAATATCTCCATCAAATCTCTCCACTCTCTATTAAAGAGGAGGAAGAAAGTATAAGAGCCAGATGTGATAAAGGGCATCAGGAGAACAAGGCCTTCTAAGCATAGCAGGACTAATGTGTGTATGAATGTACATACACTGTAGAAGCATACATAGGATCTGAATTGGTCTGCAGCAGATAAAGTACTAGAGCACAAAGAAGTAGGCAAAGGCCTCCATCCCTAGCCCTGAAGCTATGTATAATTGATAGTCACTTGCAAATGAGAAATTAGTTTTCCCCAATGGTGTCTTACTGGAGAAACAAACCACTCTTAAATGTAGGCTGCATGTCCAGCATTAGATGGCCAACACAAAACAGACTCAATGGTCTCTTTGGATGTCCTTTGCCTCATCATGTTGTGTCAGTGCCTTCTTTATTATTTTATTTATTCTTTTGTTTAATTTTTATTTTTGATCTTATAGGTCCTTATATTATAGCTTTCAGTTTATTTTTATGGAATTCCAATGCGTGCAAAACTATGTGTCATTGTGTCTTTGTGCTTCCCTTATTTTACTCTGACTCTCTTTCTTCTGTTTGTTTTAATTTGCTTTATTTTATTATTATTCTTTAGGTATCTGTTTGGTTTCTAAGGAGAGATAGAAAGGGTGTTGATCTAAATGGAAGGTGTTGGGGGTGCTGGGATAAGTTGGGAGAGGGGAACCCTAAATAGTCTATAATGTTTTAAAAATCTATTTTTCATAAAAGAAAAAAAATTAAAGGAAAAGTTTATTATGTAAACAGAAATAAATGTGTACATATTTGAAAAATACAGTCTTCAACTGCAATAAAATGTCCATTCAAATGTAACTCAAAGTTACTAAATGTCATTGAGGAAACTAAATTAACTAAAGATCATCAAGGATCTATATTTGTAATTTGAGAAACTTAAATCTGAAATAAAAATATGAATGATTTGCCATCAACTAATTCAGAAATCCTAATGTGCCCCCTCCCCCCTCCACACACTCACACATCCTTTATTTAGTTATCTTTAACAGGCATTGATATTACATAACTCTAAGTAAAAGGTTTTGACCAATTATTCTTTTCTGTCTCAATAATTCTCAATGGTTATAGAAACATTGCTCTTACTTTTGCTTGTCTACGATTTTCACCTGTGTGCTTGCTATCTGGTTCTTTAGTGAGTAAATATGAGAATAGAAATAGAAAAATAGTCTATTTTGTCTTTTTTCCCCTTGTTTGAGTCTACAATACTTTCCTATTATAATTCAAAAGATCAAAATTCAAGTATTGAGTTTGTCCCTCATTGAATATCTGAGCTCATTTGGTCAATGTTTATCATACCCCAATAATCTGATGCATTCTCCATTGTTGGCCTCATAATTCCTATCTGATAAAAGATAAATTATAAAGTCATAAATAAATAAGTAGTAGCTGTCTCTGAATTTCATACATACTGCTTTTAATTTATTCAGAGCAAGATTTTAGAGCTAATAATATGAATTCATTATTTAACATATTGGAAAAGAAGAGTTTTCATTTTTATTTTAATTAATTCATGAGTTTACACCAATGGAAAGCCCTAATGATATATTCTGTGCTATAATGTAGCAATGTCATTCTGGGGAAAACTATATAATGATAGCAATAACTCAGTGGAAAGAAACATATTTCTTCATCTTGCATGTTCTACTCTGAGGCAACATTAAAAATATACTGTATCCTATCACCTTTGATCTTAAATTCCATAGTTCATTCTGTAAAATAAAATTGCAAGGGAAATACAAACAGATGGGCAAATATATGCTTCCATGAAATTAGAAGAGCTAATACTATGACTATGTATAAGTGATACCTACCAAGAAGTATGTGTATTTTTGCCTTCATGAATACATTCCCCCAGCATAATGATCATAGTAGGGCAAATATACATAGAAAAAAAAGAGTACTACTCAACTGTTCTATTTGGCATATTACTTACTAGATACACTTTCATAGTAGAGGATTCTGACTGAATGTATCTGAAACTGAAAGTTTTTGCTTAAGTATCTTTTGAAATCCTATTCTCATACTTTGATAGTTATATATTTCTATGAAAAATAGTATAAATTTTTGATGCCTTGGTGACCCAGTGTTTATTAGCATAGATATGAATTTTAAAATTTCATCTTTATCCACACATATTGATGAATGTTGACTATTAGAATTAAAAACTATTGTAATTCTAAAAAGGTGTGTTCTGAATGAAGGAAGGGAAATAAGTAAATATATAATATATATGTATATTTTAAGTGGTAGTAAGTATTTCTTTGGAATTAAAATGTGTAAATCAACATAAAATTCTTGGTCATGCTCTTTTATATGGGAACATTTGGAAAGGTTAAGAAAAGAAGACATTTGATCAGAGTTATATAGGAAGGGAATAAGTAAATTTTGTAACTTAATATTATTAATATATTAATATTGTAATATTAGCTCTATTACAGAGCTAATAGCAAGCCATAGCAGAAGTCTGGCAGTGGTAGTGCACACCCTTAGTCCTGATCACATGACAGGCAGAGCTCTGTGTGTTCAAGGATACCACCAGCATGGAGACGCACGCCTTTAATCTCAATACCAAGCATAGAAGACCTGGAGGTCTGTGCAGACAGGCAGTGATGAGGAGATCATCTGGGTGGGTTTACAGCCAATGAGAAGGCAGAACAGAAAGTCAATAAATAGGAAAAACACACAGGAAGTAGGTCTCTTGCGGAGAGGTAGGACAGTAGCGGCAGTGAAGGGTAAGGTTTTTAATCTCAGCTGTTAGCTATTGCTCTGACCTCTTGGCTTTTAACTCTGTATTTGGCTCTGTGTTTCTTATTTAACAAGACAGTTACATCTACACCCAGAGAATCTGGTTCTTACATCAGTGAAGGAATGACAGAGCAACAGGATGGATGGGTTTTCTTGCAATAGTGCATGCAAGCATGCAAATGTAAAGACTTACTTGTTTTCCTTTTGGTCCTTTTATCTGGGCTGCAACTAGATGCCATTTCACACATTTAGGGTGGATCTTGTTGCCTCACATTTTCAGATTTGATCATGTAATCTCACAACACTGCCCAACAGTTTACATTTTAGTTGATTGCAAATTTATTCACATTGATAACCAAGAATAACCATCACAACAGTGTAAAGATACTATAGCAGTTTTGTGTTTAGAATTACCAAGAAACCTATTTTCTCATCAGATATGAGTAGTGTGAATAAAAAGAACTCAGGGAATTAGAGCAGATCCCATAGATCATGGTAGGGAATTTTATTAACTTTGAGTGTATCTGATTAAGAAAATAAAGTGATTTAATTATATTTCTAAAGGACATTTCTTGCTGATATGAGTAGAGAATAGTCCTTAGCAGGGTAGGTATATAAAAAGAATATATATATATATATATATATATATATATATATATATATATATAGAGAGAGAGAGAGAGAGAGAGAGAGAGAGAGATGGATCTTAACAATCTGATGTGAAATATTGATGATACAGGCTTACTTTAGTAGAATCCATCATATAATTTGTAGATATTTTTTCAAATGTCAACATAGAGATTTTAACTATGCAGGAAATAATCTTTTGCTAAAACTAAAAGGGAAAGGGGGTTTTCAAGTGAATCAAATGAAAAACACAGAGGAAAAAGGCAAACTTTGAGTCTAATCAAAAAGTGGTTGGTTGCTCCAATAACATTCATGCCATTGTTGAACAACTGGGTATATTTTGCTAGGCCAGTTTTTATCATAATTTGGAGGGTTCACAGTCTGGTAAAACTTTTGATTACTTTTCTCCTCCAATAGCACAGTGTGGTGGATTGAATAACAGTGGTCCCCATAGACTCAGAAGGAGTACCATTATTGGAGATGTGACCTTGTCGTAGTAGTCATGGCCTTGTTAGAGGAAGTGTGACATAATGGATGGGCTTTGAAATTTCAGAATCTAGGGTAATCAATTGCCAACATCTTCAGATGCTTTCTCTAGCCTCCAGAATAGGGAGGAAATGAATTTTCTTAGCTGAGTCACTGAGTTGGTAAAACTGTTTTGGCAGCTAATTTGATTTCATCAGGAAAGTAATTTGGTTTCATCAGAATCTATTTTAATTTATTCAAATGAAATATACTTTTATTGTTTCTCAATATGATACCCCTCAAAATTATAATCCTCCTTCTTTAGCATCTAAATACTATAATTAGAAGTTTGCAACATTATATGCACAGCCCAAATTTAACTTTGTCTTTCTTTCACATTGAACAACACATTTCTTATAACATGCTCTCCCCTTTGTCTTATGTGGTAGTTTGGAGAAATGAATGTAATTATTGATTTTCATACCTGTTCAGGAGTTTCTCCATTATAGTGGTATTTTTCTACTTAAAATGCAGTATTATCCAATCTTCAGGGAAAGAACTAAACAGGGATGTTTTGATAGAACTATATGGAAAAGATGAAATTGGCATTGTTTCAAACTGATCATTAGTTGAAAAATAATTTATCAGCACTGTGTAATTCCAAGCAAGGGTACATGAAAGATGGAATTATTCCCTCATCAACTCAAAGTTTTAAGGTAATTACTTTCTTAGCTTTACTGTGAATATTTTAAATAGAGATTTAATGTTTGTTTTTATGTCTCAAAAATAATAAGGTAGTCTTATAAAAACACATAAGAGAAAATTGAATTAGAACTTATTTAAAATGTTGGGCTTTGAAAACATACTAGTACAAGAGTACCTTAGATATTCTTTTTTCTTCAACATGACATAGAATTAGTCTTGTGTTTGAATCATGCACCTGAAATTGATTTTTTAAGAGTTCATTTTGAAACTAGTAGCACTCTATTCTTCTCATGAAACATAGAGAACAATTGCATGTCAGAACTTTCTGAAGACGTCCCTGTATCACTTGCCCATTTGAGAAGCAGGTACAGTACAATACAGACCTGCCAGCAAATTACAGATACTAGGTTTTTAATGTCACAGCACTCACTCTCAGTCCTTGGTGCATCCTTATCTCATAAAAAAAATAATATAGGCAGTGTTTCAATTTAAGATACCCAGATGATATCGTCTGAATTTTTGAAAATATTTCACAAGTATTTTTATATAGCTGTAACACAATTTTACTTCCTCCTTTGAGATCTGTTACAAAATTTCAGCCTGAGCTGATCATTTGATGAGCAATTTGACAATGAAGAATTATTCTCTATATTTCTTCATCGTCTAGGCAACAGAGATGAAAGCATTACCAGGATTTACATCCACAGCATGTCCACCCATAAGTAGGAGTTACCACCAAGCACTGTGAATCAAAGCATACAAATGCTACCTTCAAACATCTCTATGAATTGAGACCACATCTTTTTCTTCGAACAGTACTTTTTCTTACAGTTAGTCATAAAATATTTAGAGGCATGTCTTCTGTATTTTAGTAGATGCACTAAATCGAGATACTTTGACTCTGATTAGAATATTTGGATTTCTTTTTGGAAAAGTAAATAGTTTGTTTTCTAAATAAATTAAAAAAATGTGTTCAAGCAAGTTCAAAATTAAATTTCTGGTGGCTTTTAATTTTATGAATTTAAGGTTTCATATGTCATTTCCAAAACAGTTTCTGATTCCATGCTACTGTCAGAATTCAAGAGAGGGTTGTTTAAATGTAAGTAAATGGGCTTCTAGTCTTGACTTTTGATTTTCCAATTTTTATCCCTTCCAAACTGGTAAACTGCAACATAAGAGTATCGTTGTTTGTTGTAATTAAAAGTTTCCCACCAAATACACCTTAAGAAGAGAAATTCCATAACAATTACAGCTGCTCACAAAGGAATTTAGAAATGGTAAAAGGGCTCACTTGAAAACTCTGGTTTTAATCTTCCAGAGAGAAACTGTAGTCTTTCATTTCTGTTGTACTGGAGTATAAGAAATCAATGACAGGTACATCTCTCTTTGGAATAACTTTTATAACCTTCTCTCAAAAAAAGTCTCTATTCTTGGCAAGCCACCCACAGTTCACTGACTTTGAACTAGTCATGTCCAATCCCCAGCCCAATGAGCCTGTTTGAGCTCTCTCTGGTGGAAGAGCCCCTGGAGACTTCTTTGCTGAGATATTTCCAGTTGCTCTTCTCATAATAAAGATGACTTTTCAGAGTCCAGCCAGGCTACTCATCAGATGAAGTTTAGGGCTTAGTTACTTCGCTTTTTATTTTGAAGGTCATATCAGGTTTAGTAGTATGTATTTTTAAAAGTAAAGAGTATTGTCTACAATAGACACTTTTATTCCCGTGGTCACCTTTTCAAGTGTGGTCATTAATTTAAAAAATCTCATATTTTCCTTATTCATGCAGCTGAAGGATTTCTCACTTAGGGAATAGAAGGATATTTAATTGTGACAGTAATGACAATATGATGAGCAGGCAATGGTGAGCCGGTTCAGTGGGTTAGGCACACAAACTTGAGTTCAATACTGAGAATCTATGTAAAATTCCAGATGTGGTAGCACATATTTATAATTCTAGTACTAATATTGTGAGATTGGATGTAAAACAGGACAATCACCTTTAAGCTTTTAGCACAGTTTACTTGGGATATGCTGTACTGTTCAAAACAAGAGAGATTTTGCCTTAACGAGGTGAAAGGAGAGGACCTACTCTAGAAAATTGATCTTTGTTTTCCCAATGTGTACTCTGGAAGGTATATACTGTACAAGCACACACACATACATATATGCATGCACACAAGCACACATTTTATATACCATACACACAACAATAATATGTAAAAATAAATACACTAGGCTGTTTCAGTATATTTAATAATCTAATCTTGAATTAATAGTTGAAACTAAAGTACCTTAAATGAGAGTAATATGAATTTCATTTACCTGAACTTGCAGGGTTCTAGGCTACTTATCTTTTTTCCCATGAAATTAACGTATTAAAAATATGTCATTACTGAATGCTAAACATTATTTGATAAAATTGTAGTATAAATTAGATCTGAGAAGAATCAGAAGGTCATGGAATCACTATGTATTAGTGTGGGGGATGAAGAGGAAGATATAAAAATTAAGCTTGTTCCATGGTGTCTTAAAGTGAGATATGTGAGAAGAAGCTAACACTGCAAGACAATATCCAAAAGGTGTGAGAGAGGGTTATTTCTCTTCCCATACTGATTAAAAAAAGATAAGAATGAAGAGGAAACTCACTGTGGGGCACAATGCTTCAAAAAGATAGTACAATACCAGTATCTTGAGACAAGTGCATGTCCATCATAGCTGGATAACAAGAAGCAGGATTCTGTACAATTCTGTGCAGGTGATGAGTTTAGAACTTTTACTAAGAATTAGATTGTTCAGATCTTAAAAATTTGGACAAAGCTTTATTCTTCATGAGATGAAGACCGTACAATGTTTGCAACACAGAGAGAGGGCTGCTGTGTTTCAAAGAGACCTAAATGGGAGGATACGGAAGAGACAGAAGCTGATACCTGGGAACATGGCAATATAACAAGAGATGCTGAAAGAGTTCTGATTATACATGAATGTAAGAAAAGCCATTACTAAGTGAGGTTACTTTGGCTAATATATCTGATATAGGATTTAAGTTAAATATGTTGTCTTAATTACATTGCTAATCCTATGATAAGACACAATGACCAAGGCAACTTCTAGAAGAAAGCATTTATTCCAAGCTTAAAATCAGAGGAGTAGAGTCCATGAAATGATATCATAGCAGAGAGTATCAGACAGGCAGGCAGATATGCCAATAGAACACTAGCTGAGAGCTCAAATTTTTAGATGAAACCAGGAGGCAGAGACTCATATTAGCACAAGTCTTTTTGAAAACTCAAAGCCTGACCCCTGTGACACACCTCCTTCAACAAGGCCATGACTTGTAATCCTTCCTAAAGAATTACACCATTTGGGGTCAAAATATTCCAATTCATGCGCCTACTATGGTAGCCATTCTCATTCAAAGCATCAAATGTGTCTAAGGCAGATCCTTGTTTTCTCTTGTTTTTCAATGGATTAGAAGAATGAAGGATAATAAGGAGGTGAATGTGTGTGGATGAACAATTCTAAGGAGCGGCTCTCCTTCAACAGTTCAAGTTTGAGAGTTCTGAGTGCAAATGTACAGTGAAAAGTTATGTACAGCTATTTGTAGATGTGAGGATGTGAGGATAATATTAGCAATATTAATTCAGTAGTGATCACAATATACATGCAATTAAAAATCACAAAACTAGGGACTGGAGAGATGGCTCAGAGGTTAAGAGCATTGACTGCTCTTCCAGATGTCCTGATTTCAATTCCCAGAAACCACATGGTGGCTCACAACCATCTGTAATGAGATCTGGTGCCCTCTTCTGGCCTGCAGTCATACATGCTGTATACATAATAAATAAATAAACCTTTTAAAAAAAATCACAAAACTAGAGAAAATATTTAATAAAACATAAAAGAGTAACCTGTGAATCCCTACAAGTTAAGAAACTGGTAAATGTTGAAATTCACAGATAAAAGTTGTGACCAGTGTCAAGGAAAATATAAAATGTGATGCTCAGAAACCCAGTGAACAGAACCATGTGTTTTTACTATGCTGACATGAACATGAGCTATTGCACTTAGTTTCTTCTAAAAACATCATCATATGTCTATATATGTCCATATCTTCAGATAGATGATAGGTAGTTAGATAGATATTATCAGAAAACTATGATCCAGAGACCATGAGACATTACACAAAATGTCTAACAAATATTGTTCAAATTTTTCAAGGTTGACTATGTCAAAGAAAAACTAAGAAACTGTCACAATAAGGAAAGTTTGAGGAGAGATGATGACCACAAGTAAAATCAATTTGTGAATGAAATTCTAGGTAGAAAAAGCCCTTGGGTAGAGGTTAAGGAAGTCTGGATAGAGAATGAACTTCAGTTAGTAACAACCTGGGGATTTCCACTCACTCACTGTACAAATATAACAGAGAGACTATGTTAATAACACGGTGGACTAGTTAGTGCTTTGTGTAGTGTCTTCAAATTGTCTTAAAATCTAATGCTCTTCAAAAATAAGCATTTCATTAAGAATGGACTAATATATCTTATAGGACCTTCACATATTATAATACTTCTTCCTATTTACTCTGTAAAATATTTTCAGTATGAGACAAAAGCTATTATGTACTTTGTTTATTCTTTGATATAATTTTATTTTTTTCTTTCAGTCTGACAAGGCATGAAGCAAGTCATATATATATATATATATATATATATATATATATATATATATATACACACAAGTACATTTTATAGTCAGATGAAATGAAACAGACTGCAGTTTAAAAATCTGTATCTTGAAAATCAAAATTTTATGGGTTTCTTGAACTACAAATCCATCTTAGTTAAGGGGTGACTCTGATCAATGCTATCTCCATTGGGCACACATTAAGAAACTTTTATTATATTAAAAAAAAGTCACCCAGCATCGATGACAATGGAAGTTAGGAATAAAGGCATTGAAGTATATTTTATTATGTTTTTATAAAATGATAGTCTCTGTCACGTGTAATCATTCTGTTTAATGCAGCTGATAACTTTTCAGAATGATTAAGCATGAAGAACTGACCCTAGCCTACAGTAAACAAAAAGGTTTATAATGAAATTTGATAGCTATCCAGGAGTTAAGCAAGGTCCTGGGTCTTTAATTGTGGCTCACAAATATACTATATTTTTTTCTTTCTATTCACATTATATATATATATATATATATATATATATATATATATATATATATATATATTTAATTGGCTTCTAAATCTGTTAATCAGTTTGTGGTATTTTTATCATTTCTAGAGAATATAATTTAACCAACAGATGAATGAATGAAGTGTGATACATGCACATATATAAGTACAATGGAACACTATAGCTTTAAATTTTAAGAGTTTGTACCCAGGGATATATAGTAGACTACTCTAGCTTTTGTATGAACCTTTACACAATTTTTCATAAGGTCTGCACCAGTGTGAAGACTTTACTCAAGGCCAGAAAGTCTGAGCTTACTTTGCCCAGCAAGGCTGCATAATAGGATGATTTGGCTAAAGGTGTGATTTCCAGGTGTTTGAAGGGTCTATACTTGTTGGTACTTTATACCTTGACCTTGAAAGGGGAGGTCTTTTGTTCCTCCCCTTGCTGAAGTATAAAAAAAAACACACACACAAAAAAAAACATCATGAATAAACTTGGGGCAACCGAGTATTGACTTGGGCTCTCCTGAAGCTATCCTATGTCCATGTATTTTTCTTCACCTATGTCTATATTTCTTCCTATTATTTTTCAGTTCCTCACTCCTCCATTCAAGAACCCTTCAACAGGTTGGGGGTGGTCCTCGACACACCAGTCTATATAGAGTCTTACCAACATGAGTAAATGTTCACCTTTTCCTACAGACTCTCCAGTATTTGCTGTCATTTAATTTTTCCAAATAATAGCCATTATTACTGGTAAGAAATAAAATCTCAAAGTAGTTTTAATTTTCATTTCCCTAAAGGCTAAGGATGTTGAAAACATTTTAAGATATTTATTAGCATTTGTTGGTACTCCTTTTTAGAAGTCTGTGTTTAATTACAGAGCCTGCTATGTTTGTTATCGATGATATTTTAGGTCTTTGTATATTCCAGACATTAATTCTCTGCCCTATTTAATTGTGGCAAGTATATCTGCCACTTTGTATTTTTATACAAACAATCTTTCCCTATGTGTACATCTCATAGTGTACTATCTACTTCTTATTTTCTTTATTTAAAAATTAAAATGATTTTCCCACATATTATATTTCCCCTATCATTTCCCCTCATCCAAATGCTCCCCAAGGTCCTCCCCACTTCCCCTGTTCTTTCTCTCTCTCTCATTAGAATACAAACATCACCCAATAATAAGTGAATAAATAAAGATAAGTTAAAAACAACAAACTAGAGAATGACCAACAAAATGAGCAAATATAAAAAAAAGGCCAAAGAAAAGTAGAAAAACACATACAGATGCTGTGATGCACATATTTGCACACAGGGAAAACCCATTAAACAATGGAAGCAATACTATATAAGGAAATGATATGTAAGGATAAAACAAGACAAAACAAAATCCCAGACAAAACAATGTGGGACAAAGGGGAAAAAAGTCCAAAAATAACACTGATCCCCCAGAGCTCGTTTGCTGTTCGTTGTATACTGCCGGGCATGGGGTTTTTTCTCAAGTGTGGTTTCAATGTGAGACCCTTTTGGAAAAATAACTTTTCCTTGTGAGTTGTTTTCAATTGTAAATAGTTTCTGTGTTGGGAATGGGAGCTTGCTTGTGTCTACTACCCCTCTCAGCTCTGGGACTATATCGGATTTAGACCTATGAAGTTCCTGTGTATACTATCACAGTGTGAATTCATTTCTGTGTCACCTCTGTTTTGTCTAGAAGGCTTATTTTTCCTTCGTGTCTTTTATCTTCTCTGTAGATTTGCATCTGTGAGTATAATAGAATGTCATTCAAAGTCATTTTATTGCTACATTCCTCTAGAAGAACAGTAGTATTTGATTTTCCCCTAGGTCAAATGACCTATCTTGTCTCAGGTTCTTGGCAATGGTCAGTGATAGGGATTGGTTCCATCTCATAGAGTGTGTCTTAATTCCAAAAGGGTGATTGATTACTCACACAAATTTTGTACCAATATTGCTCCCGCAAAATTTGTTGGCAGGTCAACATTGTAGTTCATAGGGTTGTTGCTTATCTTCCTCTTCTGGTAGTGTGCTAAGTACCTTCTAGAACCATGAACAATTGTGATTCTTGCTCAAGCATGTTCGTTGCTGCTCTATTCATGATAGCCTGAAATCGGAGGCAGCCTAGATGTCCAACAACAAGTGAATGCATGGATAAAGAAAAAACTTACATAATAAAATATTAAAAAACAAACAATACAGAACAAAAAACAAAATCATGAAATTCCTAGGTAAATGGTTGGAGATAGGAAAAAATTATACTGAATGAGATAACCCAGACCCAACAAGACAAATATGGCATGCATTCACTTATATGTGGATGTTAGCTGTTATGTCTTTGATATACGGGCTACAATCCTTATAACAACAGACATTGTGTGTAGAGAAATAGATTAGGGGGAAAGACCATAGCTAGACTAAATTGAACAAATATTTATGCATGGAAGGGGAGATAGTACTTTAGTGGGAGGAACAAATGGAGAGGGGAAGGAGAAGGGAGTTAGAGAGATCTAAACCTAAGGGTCATTTGAGAGGTTATATGTAAAGTTAATACAGTTCAATCTTCTCAAAATATATACACAAAGGAAAGAAATCTAAATTTAAATCACCAGATAATGGAGGAGACAAAACTCCAACTAGACATCTCGTGCCTTTACATGAAACCACTAGTTCCAGTACTCTAATTGAGTTGTTGGCCCAAGAAGCCCCATGAAAAGCTGCAAACAACCCAGGATATTGCATATTTTTTCTTTCCTTTTTTTAATTAAGAGATTTTTCTATTCATTTTGCATACCAACCACAGATTCCCCTGTCCTACCTCCTCCTGCCCCCCAGCTGTCCCCCCCCAACCCACCTCCCATTACCACCTCCTCCAAGGCAAGGTCTCCCATAGGGAGCCAGCAGGGCCTGGTACATTCAGTTGAGGCAGGTCCAAGCCCCTCCTCCCTGCACCAAGGCTGCTCTAAGTGTCTTACCATAGGCACTAGGCTCCAAAAAGCCAGCTCATGCACTAGGGACAGGTCCTGATCCCACTGCCTGGGGGCTGCTAAACAGTTCAAGCTAAACAACTGTCTCACTTATCCAGAGGGTCTAATCCAGTACCACGGGGTCTCCTCATTTATTGGTCCACAGTTCATGAGTTTCCACTAGTTTAGCTAGTTGTCTCTGTACGTTTTCCAGTCATGGTCTCTACATGTCTTGTTCATAGAATCCCTCCTTTCTCTCATTGATTAGACTCCTGGAGCTCTACCTGGGCCCCAGCCGTAGATTTCTGCATCTGCTTGCTTCAGTCACTGGAAGAGGGTTCTTGATGACAGAGTATTCAGCCATCCAATCACCAGAGTAGGCCCAATCAGGCACCCTCTGACTATTGCCAGTATTTTATGGTAGAGTCATCCTTGTGGATTCCTGGGAACCTCCCTAACACTCTGTTTCTCCCTATTCCCATGGTGTCTTCATTTACCATAGTATCTCTCCCCTTGCTCTTCCACCCTGTTCCCATGCCAGCTCGAAACTCCCACTCCTCTTAGCTCTCATCCCCCATCCCTTGCCCTCCTGGAGGGCATAGTTTTTCTTCTAGAACTTTCGATGTTTCAGATTTTGTATGGAAGACATTGACCCATTTGGAGTTGATTATTTTGCCTCATGCAAGAGCAGGATGTAATTTAAGTCTTCTATACACGGATATCTACTTTTTTTGTAGTACCATTTATTATAGAGGCACTCTTTTCTCCAATGTGCATCTGGAAGACCAATTATGGACTTCATTGTTGTCATTAATATGGTTTATTTTTTGTCAAAATTCGAATGTTAAAATAACATTTTCGCCGGGCGGTGGTGGCGCACGCCTTTAATCCCAGCACTCGGGAGGCAGAGCCAAGCGGATCTCTGTGAGTTCAAGGCCAACCTGGGCTACCAAGTGAGTTCCAGGAAAGGCGCAAAGCTACACAGAGAAACCCTGTCTCGAAAAACCAAAAAAAAAAAAAAAAAAAAAAAAAAAAAAAAAACATTTTCTTGATTACAATGGTAAATATTGAGGTCAGATAATTTGCCTAAACTTCCTTAGGAATTACACTGTTAACTACTTTACAGTCCGCTTTGATTTGATTCTGCACTACTACATATGAAGCTTAGAATAAAAAAGAAAGACTATAAAATGATTGTAATTCCATTTGTTTTCTAAACCATGTGCTTTTCTACCACATACTTTATCTGTATATCTATTCAATGTTTTTATCTAATTTTATATGTTCAGTTGTCTTTGAAATATATTAAACACACAAATAAAATATAGTTCTTATTTATCTATCTCTAGTTATGTTCATTTCACCTGTATATATTGAATTCTGAATTCCTATCCAGCAATATTTCTATTTATTATGAAGCACGCCCTTAGTCAGGTTTTTATAGTGTTATATTCAGTCAACTAATTTTTATTGATATAGTGTTATATTCAGAAAACTAATTCTTTTAGATTCTGATTATTTAATGTAGGCTACATTTCCTTAGTATTTACATTTCCTTATTATTTTTAAGTCTGCTGGAAGTTTTAACATTGATGTAATATATCTGGTTTATTCTCTTTTGTCTGTTATATTCATTTGAGATTTTCAAAAGCTTGACTGTTTTATGATGTTCATTTGTTTTGTTTTTTAACACTATTTAATATATTTTACCTATTTATGTACACTAGACAGAACCCCAAAGTACAACTATGCCTTAGGAATAGGCCTAATATATCACCATTTTGTGCCAATAATGTTGTATAGTATTTAAAAGCTACCTACTTATTTTTCAACTTTTTGTGTTCATGTCTTGTACAAACAACATCAAAACAGAGCTATATACAAAAAAAGTGAAATTTAAGCATAAAAACAAACAAAGAATAACAACAGCAACAAAACTGGACATTGTTGTCATGCTGACAGGAAATTCATGGTAGTAGTGGCACAGGAACTTGACCCATTTTGGAAATGTGTGCCAAGGCCTGAATGGTAGATTCTGGGCCTTCCGAGCCATTTGGAAAGTGATAGGAAAACCAGTGTCTTCATTCTGACTGCATGCATGAAGCGGTAGTGTGTCATATCAGGTGTAGAATAACTGAAATTTTTTATATGACCACTTATGCTCCATGAATTGTTTTAGGAATTAAATAACAGTTGAGACATTTTCCAGAAGATATGAACATTACATATAAAAGAATTACTTAACAGCATAAAATGTTTAATGGGAAGACTTGACTAGCAGGAAAATACATTTCTTTACACAGACATACCATTATTGGGTGGCAAAATCTGAGTCCCAAATTTGAGGAAAAAAACTATTTTGAAAGAAATAATTTCACAAAGTATACTTTAACTTCTAGGTAAAAATGATGATTTTCTTTCCATTTCACCTTCTGTCTTTGTTCTAGTGGGTCTCTCTTAGCAAACTGTTGATGTTGCCTGAGGGTATAAAATGTGTCAAGAACATTATTGAGACATGGCAGAGGTTTGGTAGAATCTTCTCAGTCAGAATCGATGACAACCAATTATGTACCAGAAACTGGAAACCTCTTGGGAAGAAGTAAAGTCTGAATCTTCCTAAATAAGTTAGTTTGAGGATTTCCTGGTAGCTAGAGTATTTATGTATAGAATTAATAATAAATGACCTGGTGCTGCAGCATTACAATATGAAAACATTCCTATTTGACCACTAGGAAGCCTCTTACCTGGCAGCAATAATAGAGAGAAAATAAATATTAAATAATAAATCACTTCTTTAAAAGAAGGTCTTCATGATGTTCTTTAATATTCATAAAGTTGTTAACAAAGGTTTTTAAAACTCTTTGGTAAGCATTCTCAAGGGTATGAAAGAATAGGCTTGCTTTCATTTAAGAAAAATTTTGTGATTCTTTTTCCTGTGACTGTGTGCTTCTTTGTATTACCTTAGTTCTCTGTATATTTGCTATTATTAAGTGATTATTGGTATTTAGAGTAAAGTAGCACTATTATATTTTGTTGTATATTTCCTTTTACTTAATAATTAGATAATGTTCCTTAAGTTTAATGCTTTTACAGCAAGAGGGGAAAATATTCTTGATTTCTCTGACATCTGTATAAAGAGCTTTCTTTTAAGCATACCTAGTTCAATGGAGAGATATATGCAGTGAGGTTTGATAGAAGAGATATTAGGGGATTTCTCGACACATGGAAGCCTCAGGCTGATATTTGTGTCAGATGCCTAAAATTATGAAATATGTATTATTCTATTATAATTGATTAAGCTGCTTCTTCTTCAGTCTTCTCCTACAAGACCTAGTCTGTGCATATAGAGGAGGGAAGCAGAAGAAAAGACAGACAATACTACCAATTTCCTGTGAATGAGTTTGTCCTCACACCTTCTGTTTAGATATGTGAAGGAAAAATCACACATGTGTAATGGTAAAGATATACTTGCTTATCACTTTCCAACTCTTTATGTAAAGCTAACAAGAAAAGACAGAATAAATGAATATATAGATATAAAGATATATAGATACATAATCTTAATTTTTTACTAATTTACTTGAATTATATATAAAATCCCTACAACCATTGTTGTCATAAATGGCAGAGAAAAAAGGTAAAATTCTTCTGTTTCTTTATTAACTGACTAATATTTCTAATATTATAAATGACCATTAATGGGCCACAGAAATGAGAAATTTAATATACAAATATAGAGATAAAGTTAGAATTATAGTTTCATAAGCAGTTTATTAACATATAAATCTTGCCATTTTATAGATTTTCTGATCCTTTGCAGTTCCAATCTTATCGAAAATGAAACAAAACCTACACACAAAAAATAACTATAAATATGTTGAGTTACAAAAAGAAGGGAAACATTAACAATAAAGGAAGATATAAGCCTTTGTTTGCTCCCTTCATAAACACACAAAGACTAAAAATGTCTAAATCACATTCGTCAAGAGAGAGCAGCATTTCTTATACTCCAGGCTAATGCATAATTATGGCTCAAGGATCTTCAATGAGAGGCTTGATATCAACAGTTAAGAAAAATCAGTGATACTCTGAGAACTTGATATTACTTTATCAACCTGTGTATCAGAATTTGTCTGAAAGAATTCACATAAACTAGGTTCACAGGAAGAAAAGCAGTGTACATTTTTGAACAAAAATTTCTGAAAGAAGGAGAAAGTTTGGATAATCTAGAAAGTAATGTCATCTCCTACTTCCTAATGCTACCTACAATGAAATTATAAATAGTAAAAACAGTTGCTGTCCTCAGAATTTTGTGCCTATGTGGTAGTTGTTATGTCTAAAGAGTCTTTCTAGGCAATTTAATAAGTAAAAAACAAAAATCACTGAAATTTGAATTTCAAATAGATAATTAATAATTTATTTCTTTGATATCAATATGATAAAGCATTTGCCAATATCCATTCTCTTGTGGAGATATTTCAGTTAACAAAATGTTGTTTACCTTAAGTTCAAACCTTATGAGTTATCTTATATTTAATTCAAAATCTTATTTAATACATTAAACTATTAATTCATTTGATTCTTAAAACTATATAACATACTAATAGGTTTTTTTAATTACAAATGGATATTAACCATGTAGGGGACAGGAGAATTTCTTCCTTACTGAAGGTTCAAGTCTACTGAATAAATTGCAAGAGATAGACTGTAAAATAAAAAATTTGATATATTTGATTAAAATGAACATAAGTCATATGTAATAAGTTATTCAGGGAAGGCTGAGGCTTACATATACTCTTCGTATGGCAAAGGGAATTGAGGGATAATACTGATATTCAAGAGGGAGTAGTTGATTATTCTGAGGTGATAAATAGGCCCTGTTATCAGATCACAGTATGGAAAAGTGTTCCTAAAGCCTCTGAGAGTGGAGTTAGTGTTTCCTTGCCTCTTTTGTAAAAGTTTAATCTCCCCTGTTTGATAAAATGTTGGTAATTAGGTATGAGTGAATTGTGCTATATTTTAAGGAGTCTGGTCTGTAGATAGATAGACTTAAGAATGATGGTCCTCTCCTGTGTTGCTTATACCAGGCAGAGAGTCATGTTTGGAGCCTTAACAGCTGCTGACCTAAGAATTACTTCTGGATTACTTGTTTTATTCCACTTGTTTACTATGCATGATTAGATGTCAACTATATGATGATTTGAACTGAATCTGCAACCTTCAGTACCTAAAACAGTACAGTGATTCCTTCAGACACATTAGTAACTAATTCCTACCTTTGTTCCTAGACCTGGTACACAGGGGATCTAGAGCTATATCCAATCTAGAGTTGTAATGGATTTTGAGAGAATATTTCAAACAAATTCATAGTTTCTATGCCTCAGAAACTTTTTATTTATGTTGTGGCATGATAAAATTATATTACATGCATAATATATACATGTAGTTATGTACACACATATATTTATATATACATGCTTGTTTACATGAATATAAAAATATATTTTACACATATATTCTCACATACATAAGCAGCAGGTGGTGAACGATTCATGTAACCGCTATGCTTCATGTTATGATTCTCTTTTTCTTGCCTCTTTTGAGCTGATAGTTAATAGAGCCTTGTTTTTTTTTATGCTATGAATCATTCTAATGATCTAACGAACTTGAAAGCATGTGTTAAGAACAGCAAATTTCAGTCATATTTTCAAATAATGGCAGTCTCCTAAACTGAGACCTTTATGGGGTCCTTGTCAAGTATCTGTGATTTAATGTTACAATTTAATTGAAGTGTTAAACTCCAATTTGGTACCAGAGATTTGAAAACTGTTTGGGGAAACTGGTATATATTTGTTATAAATACATAGATACATGGCTATAAAATATGTTTGAGTACTGGGGATGTCTTTCTGTATGCAGTGAGTATGTTACTCTGATTGATTGATAAATAATATGCTGATTGGTCAGTAGCCAGGCAGGAAGTATAGTATAGGTGGGATATGGAGAGAGGAGAATTCTGGGAGGTGAAAGGCTGAGTCAAGAGACACTGCTAGCCGCCGCTGCCATGACAAGTAAGATGTAAAGTACCGGTAAGCCACAAGCCACATGGCAACTTATAGATTAATAGAAATGGGTTAATTTAAGATATAAGAACTAGATAGCAAGAAGCCTGCTATGGCCATACAGTTTATAAGTAATATAAGTCTATATGTGTTTACTTAGGTCTGAGTGAGACTGGAGACCACTCCAGCAACATTTGAGTGAATGTGTGTAAGCATAGATATTTTCTGTAGCACATGTGCACATGTATATACATATATCAGAAATTATCAGAAATACATCACAGAAGTAGATATATATGCATATATAGAGAGATTATATATATAAACTATTAATGTATTTTAATAGGTTTTATATATAAATATAATAAACAGTTAAATAACCATACAGGTACATACAAATAGCAAAATGAATAATCTTAAATTTAAACATTATTTTTAACTTGACTAACTTTACATTGGTCATATTAATGCTAAGAAGTTGATCATAATACTGTTCCTTATTAAATACAACAGTGGATACTTCACTTACTATAGAAACCTTGAACATACAGCACTTGCATAGCCATCCTGAGTCACACCTTCAAGTCAGTGCTTATCTGCTGTTGCACTTAGATTTACTGCAGTGTTTTTCAGCATTGGCAGACAAATGCAGCAAGTTTGGGACTTAGGAGTTAGTATCCACTTTAAATAGATGATAATCTCAGAGGTTCAGTGTTTAAAGATACATAATTACTCTCATGTTTCAGTATTAAATCACATAACCTCCAGCTAGCAAATGCTTACAAGTTGGCATTGTATCTGACTCAAGTGCTTGAAACCTGATGAATTTACTGTTCCAGAATAATATTATAAATGTCTGTGAGCTCTCAAACCATATCACTAAAGACTATTTGACACATAAGGTGTTTGAACTACTTCCTAAAATCCCTTTTGAATCATGCCCTAGAGCTTGGAAGAAAGTTAACGGATTTTATTTTTCTTTTGGTACTACCGGAGTGGAAAGCCACATAGACTATTCAACTAGAGGGCACACTACTCATCACAGGAAAAGGATAGCCTGTCTATGGAGCTAGTTATCTGTATAATTATGGGTTTTATAGCCTTAGTATTTCAAGGTTATTCTCCTTTATACAAAGAATACCTTCTCAACAACTTCTTCATATTAACTCCATCTTATTCTCATTCTGGAGTAGTAATTTGCCTTTGAGATCTGCCTGATGCTTTTTCATCGCATCTTTGTCAGTATTTAAAAGAAAAGCCTGTGACTATGAGGAACAGGAGTTGGAGGAGGAATGATTCCTACACACAAGGCCTCCAGCTTGAGGTCTGAATTGTATATTAATTGGTGCAGTATGAATTGACATCTATATATAAGAAAGCTCTCACACAAATGCCCTATGTTCTTGCATTGTTATTTTCTAGTATAAAAATATGAGACACAGAATGATTGTCTATGTTTTTGTAAGTTGTTAATGGTGAAGTGAGCTCTCATTCAATTCATTTAAAATATTTTTCCAGCTAGGCAGTGGTGGCACACGCCTTTAATTCCAACACTCTGGAGGCGGAGTCAGGCAAATCTCTGTGAGTTCGAGGCCAGCGTGGGCTACCAAGTGAGCTCCAGGAAAGGCACAAAGCTACACAAAGAAACCCTGTCTCGAAAAACCAAAAATAAAATAAAAAAATAAAAATATTTTCCATTAATTTTAAAAATTGGTGCCAAATATTATGGGCAGGATAGTTGGGAATTGAAACAGGTCAACATATTCAAATGATCAAAGCAGAAAGGCCCAGGTAATTTGATTAAACTTCTTATCAATAAAACATCTGTGTACCTTACACCAATGGAACATGAAACTATGCCCCATTCTTCTGATTGTCTCTGTTTCAGATTTTTACCATTTCTATGCACATGTTTCTTAGTGATATCTATTCTACAGTACTTGTTAAATTATCATATCAAATAGGCAACAAAAACTCTGAAATATTAACTTTATAAGACAGTAGGAATAAATAGTATTAAAATGTTTATACATTAAATGCAAACAAATGTACAATTCCATTCTGTCTATGATTACTCTAGGCTAACTTCCATGTTCATCTCTTGCATGAATTTCTCCATTTAATTCATAGAAATAAATAATTAATATGAAGTGAATGGTTGGCTTTCAGAAGACAGTTATTGCTCCATTTTTTTTTATTTTTAAGAGTCTCACTAGTTCATACTCTTTCCCCTCCATGTTTCAGACAGTTTTGTAAAATAAAAAAATATGAAAGCATAAAATTGCAAATGATAAATAATAATATACAAAGAATAAACTGGTTAAATGAGGCATTAACATGTGGTGACTATCATTAGAACAAAAAAGGGAAGAGGAATGTTTACCTCATTAATCCAGTATTCACTTCTCAGATGACAGTCAGAAACTCATGACAAATGTCACAGAAGTTCTAGAAGCTTTTGCTCAGCTTCCAAACATGTCCATACAACCTTTTGGGCACTGATGCCTGAGTCTTTTCCAGGAACATAATCTTCAAAAGTAACTCAATGTTTTTCTTATGATCAAGTAAATAAGTAAATGTCTAGGTCTTTCCTTGGCTTTCCAGGGTTCTGAGCATTTCTTGACCTATGACCCCAAAGTATCCTATATGTGCCTATGCTTCTGAGATCCATAGTGCTCATTTACATTTTATATAGTTTTCCAATATTCATTTTCTTTGGCTTTAGTTCTCAGCTGTGTTTCAGATAGGGGGATCAAGTGCCATGTTCCCATGACTTGGTCAATGCAGAGTGCTGATAACTGTGGTATTATTGATAGTTGCTTGAAAACTTGGGTTTGGAGGATCAGGGAAGAAAAGAAAATACAGATTCTAATGCCATCAGATAGACTGTTAAGATGAATTTGCATATAGATATTTAGTTTCTGGGCACTACTCTGATACCAAACATTTTTTTAAAAAACTACCGAGATTACTACTTCATACATGGTTAACTCATTATTGTTGTTCATTTCCTCTGGAAATCCATCCTTGGCATTCCACACATTGCCCAGGAGTTCATTCTTTGCACTTCAGTGAGACTGTTAGCTTAGATCACCAGTAGATTTCATATAACATTTATGTCCACTTAACCATACATCTTCATTTCTTTGATTCCCAGCACACAGTATCATACCTGGGGCAGAGAAGTCCCATACAATGGAGTAGTCCTGTTTATTGGGAGGTGTGATTGGTGGTTAGTGACTGAGACACTATTCCCATTCTGGTCACCACTCCCACTGTGTATGTGAACTCTGTTACATGATACTGCATCCCTCCCTCCAGGGGAAGCGATTCTCTGCTTGTAGATTGATACTATGACATTTGGTCTCCTGTCTAGCCTTAGTCTCCTCCTTTCTTGCATAGCTGCTTTTCTAATCTCTTCTCTTCTGCACTGTTCCTTATGCCACCAAAAGTCATTTCAGATAGAGACTATGAAAGCTTATTTCTCAATAGAAAACTGTCCTCACAGCTCCAGAATGGGGAAGAGGGTGTGCCTGCAAATAAAGTATCCCCTGTGGATTTAAAAAAAGTTTTGTATTTCTTGAAGATACTGGAAACTCAATGTCCAGTTTTAAATATGGGCCTAACAGGACTATATTTCATTTTAGATAGATAACTGTGTTAGATCTTCAGAAGATGGATTAAAGAAAAATAAAGAGAAGGAAAACAGGATAAAGTTACTTAATACTGCAGACCTGTTAAAGACCTGGGTGTGAGATCAGCTTTCATTCATGTAAAGTACCACATGGACATGTTTTAGATTTTGTCTCTGGTATTGCCTTTGTCCCAAGTCCAAAAATCAAGTCACAGGCTTGACCTATAGGTTAAAAGTAAATGAATGTAGGACACTGACTTGCAATAACACAATTTTATAGAAACAAAAAGTATGATTTCTTACAATATATATGGGATTATTTTCAAAAGTCACATAGTATTTTTTCACCCACCAAAAATATCTATGAACTTTTTATCTCATTCCTCACTTAAAAGTAAAAAGCTTGAGTTGGCCCAAGTGTCTGAGTTTATTGACACATAGCTTCTATAACTGAATTGTAGAAATGACAAAGATAAAAAGGAAACAAATGTACAGACTTTTATTCATCAGTAATAATGTGTGCTATATTAATATGTGCCCAGGAGAAATAATAAAATATTTGTTGACCAGCTGGAAGTAAAACCTTGGTAATATAAAAACATGATGAGGAACAAAAAGGATATGACAGAAATGGATCTCTTCAATCACTAATTGCTTTGATCTACTCTGAAGGACTAGGCATTAATCAATTTTTAAGTTGATTAAAGTTGTCAACTTAGCTTTCATGAAACCCATTGTTTCTGTACTTATACTTCAACATCTACACTATAATTAAACTTTTTCCCTTCTATGTATTTCCTGCAACATTTACCATTTCTATGACAAATTCTATCAACTTCTGGTTAAGAAATTACCTGTGAAAATTTTCCAATGGAGAAAGGAAGAAATTTCTTTTTAAGAATTTATTTGTTAAAACATGAATGATGATAATAACAATAATGATGATTAGAAGGAGAAACATTGACTTGAAGTTTATATATGCAGTCATTGTTATCATATAGAAAAACATGAGTAAAAATTTTGTCCCCTACATTATGGTTCCATACTTATTTAACATATTAAGTTTCTTGAGACTAAACTGAACAAAGCCTTTAGAGTCAATTGTTTAGCATCAACATTATTTCCCTCATTTGAAAATCTTGTCTATGTCATTTCTCATATACTCTAATGGCTTTTGCAAGCTTATAGTGATTATTCTTTATCTTTCTTCCACATTTTCCCTCCATTTTCACCTGTGTTTTCTTATATTTATAGGCATTCATGAGCTCTAGACTTGTGGGTTTGAATAAAATAATATGATTAATTTTAACTAAAAGTAGAGTGAGAG
Organism: Peromyscus maniculatus bairdii; assembly: GCF_049852395.1. NCBI lineage: Eukaryota > Metazoa > Chordata > Mammalia > Rodentia > Cricetidae > Peromyscus > Peromyscus maniculatus. Next base: position 51,647,792 of record NC_134861.1, read on the forward strand.
CTGAGGAAATGTCTTAGTGCATAAAACACGTGTCACACAAGTATGAAGATGGTGGTTGAGATCCCCAGAACACATATAATCTGGGTAGGCACTCATAAGTTCTGCATATGGATTCCCACATATATGAGGCAGATAACAAACACCCCCAGAGCAACCTAGGTAGACTATACTTGCTGAATTGGTGATCTCGAACTGCTGCTTAGAATACTAGCAAAAGTGGAGAGGGTGCATGAACTGACTTATGCAAGTAACTGATGGGAGCAGATGCAGAGATCCACTGCCAAACACCAAGCTGAGCTCCAAAAGTCCAATTGAAGAGAGAGAAGAGGAATTTTATGCGCAAGGGACATCAAGATCATGATGGTGAAACCTACAGAGACAAACAAACCAAACTAGTGGGAAGTCATGAAATTTAGACCAACACCTGTGGAGCCTCCATGCGACTGGACTAGGCCCTCGACATAAGGGAGACAGTTGTGTAGGTTGATCTCCTTAAGGGCCCCCTAGCAGTAGGATCCAGATCCATCCTTGGGACATGAACTGGCTTTTTGGAGCCCAGTACCTACGGTGAGACACCTTGTACAGCCGTGATCCAGGTGAAGGGGCTTGGACCTGCCTCTACTGAATGTACAAGGCTAAGCTGACTCCCAATAGGAGGCCTTACATTCTTGTAGGAAGGAATCAGGCTAGGTTGGGGGGGGGGGGGCTGGAGGGGTGGAAGGAGGGAAGAGGAGAATCTGTTATTGGTATATAAAATGAATAAAAAAATTTCTTAATAAAAAAGGAGACAGTGTCTCAAAATGGTTGATGATGAGTAACAAAGGGAAAAATTTACCATCAACCTTGGGCTTTCACATGCATACTCACAGACATTCACATGTGTTTGCACATATGTCACTATATGCCTGAAAATAAACAAATGCATTTATGCCACCCACATGGGTACACACACACACACACACACACACACACACACACACACACACACGCATATATTGAGGGAAGGAGGGAGGAAGAGAGAGAGAAAGAGAAATGATCATTCTCAGTAGATTAGCCCTACTATCTAAATGGTAAGACTGAGATTATATGGTGGAAATTTTTGAAATTACAATCAACAGGAAGAGGAACATATCAAATGTGACATTATAGATGGATATTTGTCTGCCAGTTGATATCAACATAAGTTATCTTTGGAAAACTGTCCTATCATTTTGGTGAAATTCATCAAAGACCGTAGAAGCTCAGAAGGTGATACATTTTCAGGATTTCACATGAACTGAGGTTCAGAGATTTCCACACAAAATATTTTGAATTTGTAACTATAAGAAATCTTAGAAAATTTCTAATTAAAACATGGCATAGGGGAATCTAAGTGTCTGGTTGGGTCAATTGCTTCCTGGCCTAGTTTTATAGATTAGAATTACTTTTGCTTACTAAAGCAAAAGAAAAAAAAAAAAGAACTATTCCTACATATAAGGTTACCTAGGTTAATGAAGTGCAGGTTCCTTGGGCATTATTATGTCTACTGTTTATAGTATTTCTACAGCCACCAGGAGGAGAAAGATGACATCATCGTGTTCATGCTTGGTACATGAATTATTATGAAATGTTCTCCACTACCTTTCCCTCATCTTTTCGATGGTCCTAATTAATCATCATTTTTTCTCTTATTCTGTTGTGATTTCTTGTGTTTTATTTCCCATTATTTATATTTATCTCCTTTCTTACATAAAAAAGACTTAGAAAGATTGATACCAATCAAAATGCTTTGTTCTTCAATGGTTGAGAAAAAAAAATATAAACCTGAAGACAAGCTTTTGAAACTCCCACACTGGAAAAAGCTGGGAAAAAACATTCTAATTATTATTATTAATGCTATTATTTTTTAAGACTGAAAACATAGATATTGTCTTAAAGTTTCATAATATAGACTATTTCTGGCTAGAGATGGGGTCTAGTTCTCTTCTTGATTATTATAAGTATTTTTAGTATGTAATATTAAATTCCTGGAATAATGAAGACACTGTGTAAAGATCATGTGACAAACAACAAAAAATATTCTAAATATTTGATCTTTTTAATAAACTAATATGTAGTGTATGATAGATGAAATTCAAATTATTTCATACTACCGAGAAATATGAAAATGAAAATAAAGTAACAGCAAGGAAATGCAATACATTGCTAGTTTGAAAATACCAGAGATTTTTGGATAGATAGTACAGTATATTTTCTGGAGCAGTACCATTTTTCTTGAATTGCAAGATCAAATATGCTTCATCCTAGAGATGCAGCAATAGTTTAACATGCAAAAATCAGTAAATGAAATCCACTGTATGAAAAAAATACTGAAAAAAAATCCACATGATCATCTCATTAGATGCTGAATAAGCCTTTGACAAAATCCAACACCCCTTTATGATAAAAGTCTTTAAGAGATCGGGGATACAAGGGCTATAACTAAACACAATAAAGTCAATTTACAACAAGCCAATAGCCAACATCAAATTAAGTGGAGAGAAACACAAAGCTGTTCCAATAAAATCAGGAAAATTACAAGGATGTCCACTCTCTCCATACTGATTCAACACAGTAATTGAAGTTCTACCAGGAACAATAAGACAACTGTAGGAGATCAAGGGTATACAAATCAGAAAGAAATAACTCACAGTATCATTATTTTCAGATTATATGTTAGTATGTATAAGGGGCCCAAAAAATGCTACCAGTGTACACCTATAGCTGATAAATGTAGTGAAGTGTCTGGATACAATATTAACTTTAAAAAATCAGTAGTCCTCCTTTACACCAGTGAAAAATGGGCTGAGAAAGCAATCAAGGAAATAGCACCCTTTACAAGAGCCACAAATAATGCTAACTATCTTTTTGTAACTCTAACCTAGTGAGTGAAAAACTTGTAAGACAAAAACTTCAAGTCTTTGTAGAAAGTGAAGAATGTATCAGAAGACTGGTAGGATTTACTTAGTAAAAATGACCATCCTTCCAAGAGCAATCTATAGATTCAATGCAATCCCTATTAAAATCCTCACACAATTCTTTATAGAACTTGAATGACAATACTCAAGTTAATATGGAAAAATAAAAAACCCAGGATAGCTAAAAAAATTCCTGTACAATAAAAGAATAGCCAGAGATATCATCATTCTGATTTCAAGCTATACTATAAAGCTATTTTGACAAAAAAAACAAAAACAAAAACAAACAAACATGGCACTGGCATAAAAACAGGTAAGTTTATCAATAAAATTGAATAATTCCAACCACGTATGGACACCCGAAAGAAGCCAGGAATATACAAAGGGAAAAAAGAAAGCATCCTCAACAAATGTTGCTGGTCTAACTGGATATAAGCATGTAAAAGAATGTAAATTGATCCATATTTATCATTCTGCACAAAACTCCAGTCTAAGTGGATCAAAAACCTCAACATAAAATCAGATACACTGAACCCAATAGAAGAGAAAGAGGAATTACTCTTGAAATTATTGCCAAAAGGAACAACTTCCTAAATAGAACACTGATAGCACAGATATCAGTATCTACAATTAGTAAATGGGACTTCTTGAAACTGAAAAGCTTCTGTAAGACAAAGGACATCATCAATAGGACAAAAAGACAGCCTACAGAATGGGAAAAGATTTTGACCAACTCCACGTCTGACAGAGGGATGATCTCCAAAATATATAAAAAACTTAAGAACTAGACATCAACAAACCAAATAATCCAATTAAAAAATGGGGTACAGTTCTAAACAGAGAATTCTCAACAGGGGAATCTTAAATGGCTGAGAAAAACCATCCTTAGTCATCAGAGAAATGAAAACCAAAACTGTTTTGAGATTCTACCTTATACCAGTCAGAATGACTAAGGTCAAAAACACAAGCTACAATCCGTGATGACAAGGATGAGGAGCAAGAACACTCTTCTATTGCTGGTGGGAATGCAAACTATAAAAGCCACTTTGAAAATATGTATGATGCTTCCTTAGAAAATTGGGAATAGATCTACCTCAAGACCCATATATACCACTCTTGGACATATATCTAAGGGAGGCTCCATCCTACCACAGAAACATATGCTCAACTATGTTTATTGCAGCTTTATTAATAATAACTAGGAACTGAAAACAACCTATATGTCCCTCAACAAAATACTTGATAAAGAAAATGTATTGCATTTACAAAATGGAGTTTTACTCTATTGTTAAAATAATGACATCATGAAAGTTGCAGGAAAATGAATAGAACTAAAATAGATCATCCTAAGTGAGGTAACCCAGACACAGAAAGACAAACACACTGTATACTATACTCACTTATAAGTGGATATTAGCCAGTAACATAAAGGGTGTCCATGCTACAATCTACAGACCCAGAAAGGCTAAGTAACACTGAGAGCTCAAAGAGGGACACATGTATCTCCCTAGGAAGCAAAAAGAATAGATTTTTTTTGGTGGAATTGGGAATGTTGGAGATGTGAATAGGAAAGAACAGGCAGTGTGGATGAGATGGAAAGAAGGAGATAGTACTGAGAGAGACAATTGGAATTGGGGATCATTTGAGGGGTGATATAGAAACTCCCTGGAATCCATAACAGTGACTCTAGGAAAGTCTTCTCATAATGGATGATATGGAGCCAGAACTGGCCATCTTCTCTAACTAGACAAGGCTCCTAGCTGTGGAAGTGGGACATCAACCCAGCCACAAAACCTTCAACCTATAATCTGTCCTGCTTGCAAGATATGCTAGGATAAAAGTGGAACAGAACTTGTGGGTTGGTCACCCAATTACTGCTCCAACTAGATGCCCATGACACAAGAGAGAGGGAGTCTGACACTGCCTGGATTGCCAGGACCCAGAGGCAGGACAGCCCAAAGACCCAAGATAGAACTAAACAGGATAGGTTAAAAAAAAAGTCAACGAAGTGATTCCTAATTGATATTCTGCCTAGCCCAATTGTCATCAGTGGAGCATCATCCAGCAACTGATGGGAGCAAAAACAGAGACCCAAAGGCACACACTGAGCAGAGCCAGTGGAACCTTGTAGAAAATAAAGAAAAAGATTGTAGGTGCCAGAGGGGTAGAGGACACCACAAGGACAAGGCCCACAGAATCAACTAAGAAGGCTCATAGAGGTTAACAGAGACTAAAACAACAAACGCTGTACGGGTCTGAGTTAGGTCCTCTGCATATATATACCTATGGTTGTGCAGCTTGGAATTCTTGTGGGACTCCCAACAGGAGAAGCAGAGGAGGAGTGTCTCTGATTGTCTGGACTTTGGACTCTTTCCTTCCTACTGGGTTGTCTTTTCCAGACTTTAAATGAGGGTTTGTGTCCAGTTTTTTTTTTATATTTTTATTTTATAATTAACTTAATTTTACACATCAGTCATGGATTCCCCCATCCCCACTCCTCCCACCCCCAGGCTTCCCATACAATCCACCCCCCATTCCCACCTTCTCCAAGGCAAGGTCTCCCCTGGAGAGTTAGTCCTGCTTGGTAGACTCAGCCAAGGCAGGTCCAGTCCCCTCCTCCCTACACCAAGGCTGAGCAAAGTGTCCCAGCATAGGCTCCAGGCTCCAAAAAGCCAGCCCATGCACCAAGAACAGGTCCCAGCTCCACTGCTTGGGGGCCTCCCGAACAGTTCAAGCTAATCAACTCTCTCACTTATCCAGAGGGCCTGATCCAGTTCCATGGGGGTTCCTCAGCCATTGGTTCACAGTTCATTCGTTTCCACTAGTTTGGCTATTTGTCCTTGTGCTGTTTTCAATCATGGTCTCATATCTCTCGCTCATATAGTCCCTCCTGTCTCTTGCTGATTGGACTCCTGGAGCTCCACCAGGGGCTCGGCTGTGGATCTCTACATCTGTTTCCATCAAACACTGGATGAGAGTTCTCTTATGACAGCCAGGGGGTTCGGCCAACCGTTCACCAGAGCAGGTCACCTCAGGCACTCTCTCAACCATGGCCAGCAGTCTAGAATGGAAGGATTTTGGTGGATTTCTGGGGACCTCTCTAGCACTCTGCTTCTTCCTGTTCCCCTGGGCTCTGAAGACAGCTTATGTTGGAGAGGATGTGGAGCAAGGGGAACACTCCTACACTGTTGGTGGTAATGCAAAGTTGTACAGCCACTTTGGAAATTAATATGGCCTTTTCTTAGAAAATTAGGAATCAACCTCCCTCAAGACCCAGCTGTACCACTCTTGGACATAAACCCAAGGAATGCTCAATCTTACCACAAGGGCACATTCTCAACTATGTTCATAGCAGTATTATTTGTAATAGCCAGATCCTGGAAACAACCTACATTTCCTTCAATTGAAGAATAGATAAATAAAATGTGGTACATATACACAATGGTGTACTACTCAGCATAGAAAAAACAATGACATCATGAGGTTTGCAGGCAAATGGATGGAACTAGAAAAAAAAAATCATCCTGAGTGAGGTAACCCAGACTCAGAAAGACAAACATGGTATGTACTCACTCATAAGTGGATACTAGATGTAAAGCCCAGGATAACCAGACTGCAACTCACAACTCCAGAAAGCCTACCCGGTAAAGAGAACCCTAAGAAAGACACAGGGATTGCCCAATGACAGAGAAATGGATGAGATCTACATGAACAAACTAGGGGTGGGGGAGGTAATGGAGGGCAAGGGTCAGGGGAAAGGGAGATCCCAGCTTGATCAGGCGCAGAGTGGGAGAAAAGAGAGGGAGATAACATTGTGTCCAGTCTTATTGCATCTTATTAGGCAATGTTCTCTGCATATCACTAGGAGGACTAGAAAGTCTGTTTCTCTCTCTCTTTCTCTCTCTCTTTCTTTCTTTTTTCTTTCTTTCTATCTTTCTTTCTCTGTCTGGCTCTCTCTCTCTTTTGAAAAGAAATAGAGGCAGAGTGAATCTGGGGAAAGGGTGTGAGGAGGCACTGGGAGGAGTAAAATGAGGTGATATGTGTTGAAGGAAGAATAAAAATCTTAATAGTACCATTAAACCATAATAATTATGAGCTGTATTTTATTTTGAATAAATTAAAGTGCATTAATTTTTAAAGAAAATTAATATAAGGGTGAGAGAAGAAAGATTGAGAAAAAGAGGAAAATTTTTTTTATTTTAGAATTCTACAAAAGGAGTTGATCTGAATTGATGAAGTTTATGGCAGTTGACATAATCAGGTGTTAAGGAAAAAAAGAATGTCAAATATGACTATAATTTAAGGTTAATGTGGGGACTCAGCAACCAAGAAAACCTGTCTAGTTATCTGCACTAAACTGAAGCAAAGATTGTTTAAATCTACTCCTATATAGAATATCAGTTACCTCCTGATGTAGTTTGAATGAGAATGGTCCCCCAAGACTCACATGTTCAAATACTTAGTCCCCAGTTTGTGGAACTGCTTGGAGTGGACTGGGTTGTGTGGCCTTGTTGGAGGAGGTGTGCCACTGGAAGCAAGCTTCATGTTTCCTATTATGCTCCCTGTTTGCTGCTTGCTGAAGATGTGAGTCTACAATGGCTTCTGCTGTCATGCCTTTGCTCTACCATTATGCATGCACTCTACCTCTGTGGATCTGTACACCCCATTAATGTGTTCCATGATAAATCACCTTTGTGATTTTTTTCTTATCACATCAATGGAAAAATAACTAAGGTTACTATGAGAGTCGAAGAAATGTACACAGCTTCAGAGAATTCTTTCTTTCCTGTTGGTCGGGAAAAGTCCCCAGACCTGAAAAGTATACTCTTGAGCTACAGGTTTTCTCAATTCAGCTCACTCACAGCCTATGAAAAGTAATTAACACTTTTCACTGTAGAAAGAAAAAAATACATGTAATTAACAACTACTGAGAGAGGGAGAATTAGTATTCCAAAAGAGTAATACCTCTGATTATCCAATACAAAGTGATTTTCCCTGAAAACACACACACACACGTATATATACATATATATGAATGACATATACATATACATATATGAATTATATATATCCTTATGCATAATAACTAAGAAAAAGAGGCCATAAATTTAAAAGTGAGTGTGGGTGGACATAGAGTGATTGGAGGGAGGTGGAGGGGGAAATGATATGTTTATCATCTATCTATCTATCTATCTATCTATATATATATATGTATATATATATGTATATATATATATATATTCTTTTAACATTATATTTTTGAGATCACTGAATAATAATAATATAATTCCCTATTTCCCTTTCTTCCCTCCAAACTCTCCTATATGCTCCTTCTATTCTCTTACAAATCAATGTCCTCTTTTTTCATTAATTTTGTTGCTATGCACACACACACACACACACACAACACAACACACACTTTCATAAATGCACACCATACATACTTGGTCCATTTAATGTTGATTGTATATTTTCAATTAAAAACACAAATGAAAAATGAAAATACCTTCCTATCATTAACCACCCATGTCCTGTTCAATTCTTTGTCTAAGACACAAAGGATCTGAATATCATACCTAGGGAGACCCCCAAGACCCTATTGCTAATAGAAGTATAAAAATTTATGAGGTTAATTTAGAAAGTAAAAACTCATAGGAATCAAGTTTTAGAATGAGGAGCTATATTTTCTTTCTAAATTCCACCAACTCAAATGATACAGAAGGAACTGTAAGCATGTCAGGCCCTCTAGAAAAACAGTAGACAAAGACAGAAAAAAAAAAAGAATAAGAAAAAGAAAAAAAAAGAAAACTGGTAGACAATTCTATCAGTCAAATATCATAATTCAACCTGCTTTATAGATGAATGGATTGAAGCTCAGAAAGCTTGTTGTATCTTCATTTTGTTGTTGTGATAAAACACTTTCAACACAAGCAATTTAGAGAAAAATGGTTTGATCCAGCTCACAATTGCAGTTTATAGTCCATCGTGTTGGGGAAGTTGAGGCAGGAGCTTAAATCAAGAACAGAAATGGATAAATCCATCCATGTTATTGATTTGCTTCCTGCTCTTAGTAAACTTTATTCATCCTTATATAATTCACAGGCCAACACAGGAAATGTGCCACTCAGGGCTGGGTCAAATAACAATCAAAACAACCTCTAAAAGATATGTCTGGAAACTTATCTGATCTAAATAATTTCTCAATGGAAACTTTCCACAACTGAATATAGGTTGTAAATATTTGATGGTTAAAAAATATCTATCACAGACATTAAACAGCCTTCTGATCATAACAGTCTTCTCAAAGTGGTTAAAATATTAAAGTTCTTATATTTAAATCTCTTTAATATCTCCTAAAGAACAGAAATAAAAATAAAATGTTACCTGAAAAATATGTTCCAAACTGAACATTATTATTGGAGAAATTATTTTGGCCACTCCACGTAGTTAAAAGGATATTTATTTAATGGCATAACTCACAAATTAAGTAATGGGTAGGTCGCAGGGTCTGGGGAAGGTGTATTGCAATCCAGCGGTGTTCTCAGGAGCTCTGCACAATCCACCTTTCACCATTCAGCGTCCAGGCACCGAGAAAGCACAGAGAGAGCGCTGGCCCATCCAGCTCTCTGGTCTCCAGGCGCCTCCCCTCGCCCCGCCTCATAGGCGTGACAGTTGCCAGAGTCTCAATGGGAGTTGGAACTTCCAGATCCAAGCTGGAATGGCTACCCACTACACATTATAGTTAGTAACCCTTGTTTTTCTCAAGGTCATTCCCAACTTAGCCTGAGTATAAACCTTATTCTTTCACTTCATGTACATTTGTTTATTCTGTATGTTCATGTTGCTTATAGAAATTAACTTATTTTTTTTTTCTGTAATGATGATTCATTTAATCTATGCTTCCCTCTTGGCAGGCTAAATTCAAATTCAGGAGGTTTATAATCACTGCCACTGCCCGTAGTTTTTTCCATATCTTGAATCATCTATCACTCTGCAAATGATCCTCCAAGATCCAGTTGAGTGCACTGTTCCTCTGCAGAAAATTTTTGTTCATTCTTCTCAAAAACTCTTTCAATCAAATTTTAAACTCCTTCCTTTTGCATAGAGGGTTTATATTTAAGAATCTTACTTTCATATTCCAGTTACAAAAATTGACATGAATGTCCAGAAAACCTATTTTTTGAATTGAAGTATAACTGCAACATTTACATTTCACACACACACACACACACACACACACACACACACACACACACATATATATATACACGCATATAGCATATATATTTCTAAATAAAATAAAACTGTTCTAGTCAATATGCTATTTCCATTTCCATGTCTATGATTTCAGGACTGACAATTGGTATTGGATAACCAATTCTGGAATGCATCCCTGAGGAAGATTATTTCTCATGCTCTTAGCATTCCTTAGTTGTCTGTATTTCCTTGTCTAGATTTTTGGCCTAGTGAAATCTACCCCTTTCATGTTATCATGTCAGTTGTTGTCAACTTTGGTCTAGTCTTGATTAGGCAGTTATGACAGTTATGAGATTGCATCTCTAGAAATGCCATAGAACCTACACCAGTAAATATTTTTCCACATTTTTCTGTACTCACATGCCATACTACTATTACCATTTAAAAATTATTGTGGGCCAGATCTTCTTTATGATCTTTTCCTGAATCCAGTAACCAGAACCTATTTTCAAATATGAAACACTGTACTGACATTTCTGGAACACTTACAATACTCCAAGCATTCATACTATTAAATCTTGACTTTGCCTAAAAGGTGTTGAACATGGAATCAATATGTCATAATTATTGATTTCCAGGGCCCTAGCAAATAACCTAGTATCTGTTTTGGAATATAAAAATAAAGCATTGAAAGAACAAGAACATATCATACCCTGATTCCAACAATTGAATCCCTCTGTAAAGATGAAAGAATGCAATTGGTGAAAACCAAAAACACCTTACACTGTTCAAACCTTAATCTTCTTTAAATTAAGTGTCTAACATACCACAACAAGAAGAATAAGACAGAGTGTGCATTCTTTTGTCCCCATGCCTGAACTCAAGTAAAATATTCAGGAAAACTTAATTAAAGTAGCTGAAAACTTTCTTGCTTGTCTCTACTGTTCTTGCAAAATTGCCTGGAAAGCCAGATTTGAGGGGGTGAGGGTGGGAGGCAGAGAGCAAAGCAAAGACTAGGAAATAGGGGATTGGGGGCGAAGTGAGAGAAATTCAGGATGGAATAAAGAAAATGCAAGATAATTAGCTGTTGTGATTAAAAGGATTCATTTTTTTAAAAAATATGTTTTCAATGTAATCTCTACTCTGTGAGATGTGAAGATATATTTCTAGACTAAGTAATCTGCTACAGTGCAAAATTTTGATAAATATATATATTTCTATTTTATCCATAAAATATTAGGGATTACTCATTTAATTACCATAAGCAAGCTCAACATAGTGGTGGCTGAGCCCAGAAAATAGCCATTTCCTGAGGATTTGGCAGAGATTCTTCTGTATCAACACCTGAAAACACAAGCTATTCCTTCCGTTTCCAGCCCACAGTGGAGCACATCAGGCCTTGCTACCCATTTTCTGATGGTCCAGCTTTGCTCTTGTCACAGAGATTAGGATTCTGACTGAAACTTCGTCTCAACACACCAATTTCCTACCAAGTTGACATTCTTTCTTGCTGACTTGCTAGTACACTAGTCAAGTATCTCACTCAGCATCTCCTCATCATTGTACATTGAGGAGATGCTGAGTGAGATGCTGTGCTGAAGTCAAGTCAGGAGATGGTTGTTGGGAAGCACACCACTGGACACACACTGATGAAGATCTGTACATACAAGGGAATAAGACAAGAACAGAATGCACAGCCTCTTTCCAGACATGATAAAGATGCATTGTGTGTAGTTCTCAGTGTATGCATGTGTATTATGTTCAAGGCTTTTCACAAAGTACCAAGAAGGCTGCCACATGTCTTGTTTCCATTATCAATGAGGTAGCCTTTTTATGATAGCTGAGGCATATGTTTTCCCTTGAATCAAATGCTTCCACACATGGAGCAGCAGTTTGCAAACGAATTTATCAAAGTGCCAAGAGCAGGAGTCCAGTGTTTGTCATAACAATGTAAAGACTATACCTGTTTGTGAATTTAGGGCCCCTATTTGTAACCACCTATCAATATTTTTGTGTTTTCTTTGTCACTGTTAATGGCTATGCCAAAGTTTATTTACTAGTGTTCAGCTCCCATTGGTAGCTGGTCAATCCTGTCCTGCAGCGGCTAAGATTCTGTAGCAATGCTTTTTTCCTTTGGAATTAAATATAAGGAACACCTAATAGTGAATGTTTGTACCACAGTCAGATAAGGGTAGGTGTAGAATTCTAATTTCCATAGCTGTTTCTCTTTCTCTTAGACTGGAATGCTTTCTTACAAACTGTTCAAACTTCCTTCTCTTGACCTCCATCACAGTTACCATACATAATGCCACAAGGACAAAGTGAATAAAAAAGAAGACAATAGCACAATTCAAATGTAGAAAGCCAAATGGGTCCAGGGAAATCTCTAATGAAGAGATATCTCTGAAATATACTGGTCACTTAAAGGAAGTCCAATCACACTAGAAATGTATGATGCTTAGGACAACATGCTCTACCTAGAGCTGCAGGTGTTCAAATAGATAACAAAGGTAAGGTGAATTCTAGGAAGGCATTGGACCAGCATTACCTTGGATGAGGCATTAGACACTATTTGAGGTTACAGATATTGAAAACAAATTGGGATGTTAACAGAAGTTGTGTATCAAATGACAGGTCTCTCTTCAACTACTTTTCTGTAAATTAAATATAATTTACTTAGGAAAGTAGTGGGCTCTTATGTGATAAAACAGCCACTGTCAGTTAACTGCTGATCTACAATGATAGTCAGAAAATAGCAAGGGAACAAATTATAAAGTCACCTTGGGTGTCATACATTCCACTAACATAACATCAGTTAATGACCCAAACCCATGCACAGGGAGTCTCCTGTTAGCATTTGTTAAATTTCTTGATTCTGTGAGTTCATGGTCATGAATCAACAAATACTGAATGATTAGAAAGAAAACAGAGCAGATCAATAATGTCATTAACAAGCCAAAATGACCAAGGAAATACAAAGCAAATAAATAATTTGATTGGAAAAAGCACAGGGACAAATAACCAAACTAGTGGAAACACATAAACTATGAACCAATAGCTGAGGAGCCCCCATTGAGCTGGATCAGCCCCTCTGGTTAAGTGAGACAGCTGATGAGCTTGAACTATTTAGCAGGCCCCCAGGCAGTGGTACCGGGACCTGTCCTTAGTGCATGAGCTGGCTGTTTAGAACCTAGGGCCTATGCTGAGACATTTTTCTCAGTCTTGGTGTAGGAAGGAGGGGACTAGACCTGCCTCAACTGAATCTACCAGGCTGATCTGAATCCCCAGGGGAGACCTTGCCTTGGAGGAGGTGGGAATAGGGAGTGGATTGGAGCAAGGCTGGGGGGTGGAAGGAGGGAGGACAGGGGAATCTGTGGCTGATATGTAAAATTAAATTAATTATAAAATAAAATATTAATAAAAATAAAAAAAATAAAATGAAGAGCCTTAATAAAAAGAAAAGAAAGAAAAAGGACATGGTGAAAATGATAAAGAAAATTTGAAAAATAAGTTCTCATTATAGTTTTTAGAGTATGTGAATAATAATAATATACCCGTTTCAAAGGGCAAGAACAAACTATTATCAAAATTTCAGTGCATAGAAATGGTAAATGTTTGAGGAGTTAACTGTTTTTACTTTGGTTTAAACATCATGTAATGCATATATATGGAGTGCTTCATAGTTCATATCTCTTCACTATGAATGTGTAACAATCCTATGTTTTCACAGTGGGTGGATAGTTACCTTGCTTCATGTTTCCAGTACCTTTGAAAAAGATATGGTTTTTTTTTTTTTTTTGGTTTTTTCGAGACAGGGTTTCTCTGTGTAGCTTTGCGCATTTCCTGGAGCTCACTTGGTAGCCCAGGCTGGCCTCGAACTCACAAAGATCCGCCTGGCTCTGCCTCCCGAGTGCTGGGATTAAAGGCGTGCGCCACCACGCCCGGCAAGATATGGTTTTTATGACAGGAGCATAGGTTCTTCAGTATGATAAATATTTTGGTATAATGAGTGAAAGGCAAATTATGATTTTAAAAAAGTTATGAACATATAAGCATGAAAGGCCAATTTTACTTGTTACTTGTGAATCCATGATGACAGTGGCTCTTAATGTCTAGGGCAGGGTTATGAATGTGACCTTACTAATGGCAATGATGGGGTATTTGCACACATCTTCTCAGTAAATGAAGTACATGATACACATTAACTGACAGGTATTAAAATAGGAAAACAACAACACCATAAACCAAAAAAGATAATTTTCTACAAACAATGTAGAGGAATTTGCTCAAAGTACCATAGGTGTGTATGTGTACACACACACACACACACACACACACACACACACACACACACACGTACAGTATTTTTATATTAAAAATGCCATATACCCCAAAAAAGAAATGTAAACATATGTACACACATGCACAAACACATTACACAATCTCAGATATTGACATATGAACAAGAGAAAAACAATCCTAAGAAATAACAAACCCTCATTCAGTTTCTTGGTAGCAAATATTATTTAAAAGATAAAGGAAAATTAAGCCTCCTTTCTAATTTGAAATGAATTCTAATTAGTTTATGGAATGATCATGTTTTAAATTACAGGATTAAAAATTCTAATACCTGAATTTCATTTTATTTTTCTTGAAATCAGTTTTTAATACAATATATTCTCATCATGGTTTACCAAGCTTGTCCCCATTTTCAAACTTACTTAAATCTACACCTTTTGTTTCTCTCTGTTATGAAGCTATAAGCAGTCATCTAAAAATGATAATAATCAAATAAAGTTAGATAAAATGAAAAGAAACAAACCAGAATAGGACAAAAACAAACAAACAAACAGAAGAAAATGGCCAAAGGCAAAGTTCAAGGAACACTGATAGATGTGGGCACATACACATCTGCACAGAGAGAAATTACAAAAAAAAAAAAAAAAAAAAAAAAAAAAAAAAACACAAAACTGGAAACCATAATGTATATACAAATGGCCTGTAAAGTAAAAGAAAAAATGTCCTGACAAAGCACTCTGGGACAAAGAACCTCCAAAATGCTATTGAGTTTACTTTGCATTGGTCATCTACTTCTGGCCTGTGGCATGGCCTTGAGACTGGTTTGTCTAGTATGACCTATACAAATATGAACTCATAGTAACTGTTGCAGCATGCACAGGACTGGAATTGATGGGTTCCCAGTGCTGAGAGGGGAAGTGGACAGAAGCCTACATCATTAACTCTGATACGATTTTAAAAGATTCACTATCCTCTATTGCTTCTGCAAAATTTACAGAATTAGTTCACTTCTATTCTCTTTCAGTATTTCAAGTTATAAATCCGTACTGTGATTGTTAATACTGACTGTCAACTTAACAGGATACAGAAACACCTAGAATTCATGCCTCTGGGCATGTCTTGCCAGATTAATCTACTGTGGTTCAGCCTCTAGATTGTATTTCAGAGATAATCTACATTAGGTTAACTGAGTTAGGAAGTTCCAGTCTGAATTTGTGCATGACCATTCCATAGACTGAGGCATTAAACCATATAAAAAAGAGGATGTTTGCTGAGCAAAGGCATTCATTTTTCTCTGCTTTCTAACTGTGGATGTAATGTAAACAGTTGTCTCCTGCCCTAGCCATCAGACCTTCCCTACCATGGTTGATTGTGCCTGCTGAGGATGAAAGCCAAAATAAAGCTCTTAAGTGGCCCTGCCTGGGTCCATCCCCAACAGCTGACAGCTCTGGAGAGGCATTAAGGGGAGGGAAGGAGTAAACCAGACATGATGGTCGGGAGAATCTTGCAGCCTGACTATTGCAGCCAGAGTGTTTCTTTATTATACAGAATTCAGTAAGTAGGGATATATTCATGTTGTTCTAAAACATAGATCATAACACTTTTGGTTTTGGACATGTGTTTCACTTCCTTTTGCAAACCTTTTAGTCATCATTGATAAACTGACAGAACAGAGTTATCGTTCACCATAGTTTTCCCTCAAGTTTAATCATCATTGATAAATAGCTATCTTTTATAACCATTTCTACTCATTAATCATATAACTCATATTTTTAAAACTCTAGAGGCATATGATAGCCTGTTCTCAGGCTAATAGCTGTTGTGACTTCAAGGATACTAGACCAAAACAAAATCTCTAAGTCAGCCCAGGCAGATTGCTGTCTCCCAAAGAATGTATTATTAACTCTTAATGGTCTGAGTGTTCAAGAAAAATCCTCAGGGCAAAGCTGCTGCACTTATTATTCAAATTCTGGCTTAATACAATGTTTATAGTTTATATCTTTATATACTTTTCATATATGTCTAATCCTGACATTTTGTTGTTCTTTGGTCATATGACATCACAATTGCTCTGAATGTGCTAACTTTTCTAAGAAAGGGAGGTTCTGACATCTCATTATTTTATTATCTTTACATTATTCTTTTCCAACAATATAAGTATCTGTGTAGGCAGAGGTAACTTTGGCTAATCTAGCTGTATTGCTGTATATGTCATGTAATTGACTGAGTGTGACATGGGGAGAGGCTTGTAATCTAATCTATGGCCAACACCTCTAGAACACCAAATCTCATTGACCTTTTTAAATTTACTTTGTTTTGATTATCTTGTTCCTGAGTAAGTTCAAGGACAGATGTTTCAAGAATGTCTCAAAGCTTCATAAAGAGACCTCTGACTTCTTTATATGTGTTACAACCTCCAAGGAGTAAGGAAGACCTTCAAGTAGATAAAGATATCCCCCTAAAAGTCAGGAGGGGTAATATGTTCAGGAATTTCCAGGGAAAGCTTAGAAGCAGTACTCCTGAGAGAAGGCATAAGTGATTCATAAGAAATTTTTCATTAATCAAATATCCCCAAATTGTACAAATATGAAATGTCCCCCAAGTTCAGGTGTCCTGTCACACAAATGAGACAAATAACTGACACACACCCTTCAGATACCTAATTTAAGAGTGAGCCATCAACAAATACAAAATACTTATGAATTTTGAACATTTCCTTCAGATATTCTAAAAAATATTTTGCATTAGATTTATTTATTGTTTATACTCCACAGGATTATACTTATAAAGAATTTTCCTAGATTTTTGAATTTTCTGTAATTGACAAATTTTTTGAAATTTTAAATATTTATATGATTTCGGTCTAGTGTCCATTATTAACAGTAGCCCGGATGAAGACTTCTGAACATCTATTCAAGAGATTTGTCAACATAGTATATTCTTTTACATATATGAATTTAGCTCAGGAAAATAGGTCTTTCCATATGCTTTGAGCTGTCAGAATTAGTGCTTTGTGTTCCATAATA
The DNA here is from genome assembly GCF_049852395.1 of Peromyscus maniculatus bairdii. Taxonomy (NCBI): domain Eukaryota; kingdom Metazoa; phylum Chordata; class Mammalia; order Rodentia; family Cricetidae; genus Peromyscus; species Peromyscus maniculatus. The sequence goes on from NC_134861.1 coordinate 51,665,250, forward strand.
ATGTGATCCTTTTTCTCCATTTAGACTTACTGTGCAAGGTGAGTTGCTTCATGTTTGTGAAAAGAACTGAGTGAACTAAAGGCTCCCTACATCACTTATGTAGGTAGGCTTTCTTTTCAGTATGGGTTCTTTCATGGTTTGGGGGGATTTGAAGCCACTATAGGCCTTTATACATCACTTAAATACAGGGGGCACTAAAGCTTTTATTTCAGTCTAAGTTCACCCATATACTCCAGTGTAACAGAAAGAAACAAAAGCCACTCCATATTACTTGCACACAAAGACTGGTAATTTCTGCTCTTTCTAAGAAGGAAGTAGGAATGACTGAAGGCTGTATTATTGAGAATATTATTTTAAGCTGTGTTACTTTTCTTCATGTTGCATTTGTTTAACTCTGTGAAGCTGTGATACTGTGCCTGTCCAAAACACCTGATGGTCTAATAAAGAGCTGAATGGCCAATAGGAAGGCAGGAGAAAGAACAGGTGGGGCTGGCAGGCAAAGAGAATATATAGGAGAAATATGGGTGAAAGGAATAAAGAAGTAGCCAGAAAAGGAGGAGGACATCAGGGGCCAGCCACCAAGCTACACAGCAAGCCATGGAGTAAGAGTAAGATTTACAGAAGTAAGAACAGGAAAAGACCGGAGGTAAAAGATAGATGGGGTAAGTTAAGGAAAACTGGCAAGGAACAAACCAAGCTAAGGCCAGGCATTTATAATTCCAAAGAAAAGCCTCCCTCTGTGATTTATTTGGGAGCGAGGTGGAGGGCCCAGAAAAGAGTAAAACAAACAACAATGTACCCTTGAAGTTGACTCGCTAGTGTTGGAAAATAAAACTGAAGCTTTCCCTCAGTTATAGATATATATAGACCTGCCGTGCATTGTGCATTTTTAATCCCGTCTAGATGAACTGAGAGCACAGGAGACTTTCCTCCATTGCTTAGATACATAGTGTTCCTTTCCCCTGTGAGTTTCTTCATGTCTTTGAAGGCTGCTCAAAGAATAGAAGACTTTCAAACATTGCTTTCATCCATAGAGTTTTTTTCCACTGTGAGTTCTCCCAGGTATTTGAACATAACTGCATCCCCTAAAGGCTTTACAGTACTGCTTATATTCATGGTGTTTGTCTTCAGTGTGAGTTCTTTGATGCTTCTGAACCATGAGGGATAGTGAAACACTTTGACATAGCGTGAGTTTGTGTGACTTATCTCCATAATCCTGACTCACACGTGCTTGTGTTGTGTGTAAGCCATGAGGGGGACCTGGGCATGAGGCACAAATAGGAACTTGTTGACGCACTCAGCTTTCATCTGGTTATAATCATGGAAGAGTTTCAGTATTGACAATAGGACCCCGAGTCAAGATGAAGCTTTCAGCTGTCTGCCTTTTTTATATTCACAGTCATTCAAACACCAAATACAGCTCTGCCCCAGATCTCTGTTGGTCCTTATCCGGTGTCTGCTTGTCCTGGTTTTCGAGCAGTGGCCAGGTTCCTGAATGCTTCAGACATTGCCTCTCTGAAGAGATTCCCTTGAGAAGGATATGCAAAAGTTACTCCTCTAAGGGTAACATTCAGAGCCCTGTTCTCAAATGTCACTGATTCTACTTCCTGTTTCTTGGGTATCCATTGTCGATTCATTGCCTTTTGAAGTCTTTGGAAGTCACATAGCCATAGAGAGTACAGAGGAGCCAGGAAAATGGCTAGAGAGATGCACAGGAAAGAGTAGGGAGGGACTTGGTTGCTTGTGGTCTTTTTGATTTGGGATGGCTGTAGAGATGCTCTCTTGCTGGATCTTCAGCAAAAAGGAACGTAAGCTGTTTGCTCCCTGATCTAGCAGGTTTTCATTCCAACATCCGATTTCCAAGTCTTTATTGGTAAAAGGAATGACAGAGGCTTAGTGGAAAAATATAGATGGCGGCAGCGGCAGAGTGGGTGCTAGCTGGACTGGAAATTCCAACATGCACTGACTGTGAGGCCATGGCCATGGGGCTGTGGGGCCACAGAAGGTAGTTAAAATACCAGTGGATGCAAATGTAGCTGGTCAGCCAACTAAAAACAACACAGAAATGAAGTTATAATTATTTTAAGTAATAGCCTACTATTTTTAAAGTACTGCATTTAGCTGAATATTTTGATTGATGTAGAGAACAGAATGAAGTACAGGTTTTTTACTTTTTACATACATTTGTCTAGGCATGTATTTTCTCATTATAATAGAAGTTAGTATTTCAAATGTATAGGGGAGTAGATTTTTAGAATTTTAATAAAGTATAAAGATAGGTGGGTTATGTTGTGATTTCAAATAACATATAGCATAGTCAAATAATTGATATATTTATGATGGTTAATATGGATTGTTAAATTGTCTGGATCTAGAAGTACATAAAAGACAAATTTATGGTCATGTCTGTGAGTGATATTATAGAATGTGTTAACTGAAGTGGTTAGACAGATATTAAACATGGCTGACCCTATTTTACAGTCTGTGGCTCCCAGACTGAACAAAAGGGGCAAAGCAAGCAGAGGACCAGTATTGTTTATTCTCTTCATGCTGTCTGCAGAAGCAATATGGACAGACTCCTCAAGCCTCTTCCTGACACTGTGATATGTCTTTCATAATGGACTGTACCCTTACACTAAGAGCAAGATGAACTCGTCTTTTCCTCTTCAGGAATTGTGTTGCAGGGAATAGGAAAAGTAACTGATGTATTGATCAAGCAAAGTAAAGTTAATAAAAACTGAAAACTGGGGTTTTTGTTTGTTTGTTTGAGGGTCAGAAAGCACAGCTATTACAAACACAGAACTATTATCAAAGCCAGAACATCAGGAAGTCTGTTACAAAACATTCATTCCTAGGAATGGTCACATTAACAAGATGGGAACAATGGCAACATCAATACATTTGCTTACATGGAAAGGAGAAAAATTATCAGAGTCTAAGCCTTAGTTAAGAACTGCAACCCACTAATGGCTGGGAGGGGAATCTGGACCAAAAAAAAAAAAAGAATGCAAAAGAGGACTAAAATAGCATTGAAATCCACACAGACAACACTAAAAACTCATAAAAACTATATTTATAATTGAATGTCATGAAATTACCGATTTTGATGATCTCAAAATGAACCCAGCTGACTAGAAGATAAAAGACTAACCCAAAGTCTAACAAGCGTCCCTCTTTACATTATTTTTGACAATTGGTATGCTACAATAAAAAATTTGGTTATCAAGATAGCACTGGATTTTTAATAGCACTTTTAAAGGTTATAGAGCTGCATCTCAATTGAACCAATATTAGATCTCAGTTCTGTAGTAAGGCACACCATACAGAATAATACTTTGATCTTCATAAATTCTCAGTGATTTTGTTTTGTTAGTGCCTATCTTTTTAAAATATTGAAAAATAAGTTGCTTTCCTCTGAAGAGGGCAAATGAAGAGAAAGGAAGTACATACACTTGGTTAGAAGGCTTTGAACATAGAAACATGAAAGAAATCTCCCAAAATGATGATTAAGAAAGTTCCACATTATAGAAACAACATATTAGGAAAAAGTCACTCAAAGCAAAATTAAATTAATAAAGATACCTACAAATGGTATCTCAATAAAATCAAGAAACCTAGTATAATACACATTTGCTAATTATCAACCCCAAGAGATGACTTTCAATGCAAAGAGACCTACCAAAGTCATCTGATATACAAATGACCAGAAACAGACCATATACTTTTTTCTTTTTTTTTCAAATTTTTCTTTATTAATAAATTTTCTACTCACTCTACATACTACCCACAGATCCCCCTCCTTCCTCTCTCTTCCCTCCTCCCATCCTCTAGCCCTCCCTCCCTATCCACCTCACATCCCCACATCCCCCAAGTTAAGGTTTCCCATGGGGAGTCAGCAGAGCCTGGCACACTGAGCCTAGGCAGGTCCAAGCCCCTCCCCACTGCCACCAAGGTTGCACAAGGCTTCACAAGGAAGTCACCGGGCTCCCAAAAGCCTGCGCATGCACCAGGGATGGATCCCGATCCCCCTGCCTGGGTGCTCCCTAAGCAGTTCAAGCCAAACAACCATCTTCCATATCCAGAGGGCCTAGTCCAGTCCCATGGGAACTCCAAAGTCACTAGTATACAGTTCATGGGCTTCCACTAGTGTGGCCAGTCATCTCTGCACGTCCTCCCATCATGATCTCAATATCCCTCACCTGCAGAACCCCTCCTCTCTCTCACTAATTGGATTCCCGGAGCTCAGCCTGGTGCCTGGCTATGAATCTCTGCATCTGCCCCCATCAGTCACTGGACAAAGGCTCTGTGATGATGGTTATGGTATTCACTAGACTGGTCACCAGAGCAGACCAGTCTAGGCACCCTCTAGACCACTGCCAGCACTCCCATGTGGGGTCATCCTTGTGAATTACTGAGAGCTTCCCTGGTACCCTGACTCTTCCTATCCCCAGGATATCCCCATCTATCATGGTATCTTCCTCCCTGCCCTCCTATTCTGTCCCTGTTCCAGCTTAACCTCCCATTTCCCTATGTTCTCATGCCCTACTCCTTGCTCTCTGCCACCCCCCTCCCAGTCCGCTCATGTATATCTCATCCACTTCTCCTTCACAGGGTCATCCATGTGTCCTTCCTAGGGTCTTTTCCTGTTACCTAGCCTCTCTGGAGTTGTGGGTTACATTCTGGCAATCCCTTCACTCACATCTAGTATCCCCTTATGAGTGAGTACATACTATGTTTGTACTTCTGAGTCTGGGTTACCTCACTCAGAGTGATATTTTCTAGTTCCATCCATTTGCCTGCAAATTTCATGATGTCATTGTATTTTACTGCTGAGTGGTACTCCATTGTGTATATGTGCCACATTTTCTTTATCCGTCCTTCAGTTGAGGGACATCTAGGTTGTTTCCAGGTTCTTGTTATTACAAATAGTTGAGCATGTGTCCTTGTGATAAGATTGAGCATTCCTTGGGTTTATCCCCAAGAGTGGTATAGCTGATTCTTGAGGAAGATTTATTCTCAATTTTCTGAGAAACTGGCACACTGATTTCCAGAGTGGCTGTAAAAGTTTGCATTCCCACCAACAGTGGAGGAGTGTTCCCCAGCTCCACATCCTCTCCAACATCTGACAGTTGTAAGATGGTATCTCAGAGTTGTTTTGATTTGCATTTCCCTGATGGCCAAGGATGATGTGCAATTCCTTTAATGTCTTTCAGCCATTTGAGATTCTTCTGCTGAAAATTCTCTGTAGCCCATTTTTTTTTAAATTGGATTGTTCAGTATTTTGAAGTCTAGCTTTTTGAGTTCTTTATATATTTTGGAGATCAGCCCTCTGTCAAATGTGGGGTTGGTGAAGATCTTTTCCCATTCTGTAGACTGTCGTTTTGTCTTACTGTCTATGCCCTTTCCTCTACAAAAGCTTCTCAGTTTCAGGAGGTCCCATTTATTAATTGTTGCTCTCATGTGTTGAGCAACTGTGCTGGGGCAGAGTAATCTATTTGAACTTGAGTATTTTGAAAGTGAACATAAGCACGCACGCGTGCGCGCGCACGCGCACGCACACACACACACACACACACACACACTATGCAATGTGGATTTAATAATTTGATAGTGACCAAGAGACAGTAGAAATCTTGGATCCATTTTGAGCTTTTCCTCTTGAGGCTTTCCAGCTCTCCAGTCTGTATGTATTTGATATTCAATTAAGCTGGAAGATGCAAAATTCAGCTGCTCTGAATTATCCTCAGGGCCCAGTAATTCATTTGGTGAATCAATAAGTTTTGAGGGACATAGTTTTGGGGCTATAACTCAAAGAGAGCATACCTATCCATCATGGATGATGCCCTAGCTTCAAACCTTCGTATTGCAAAAAATAATAATAATGAAATAAGATTTAAAAAAAAGTGGAGGGACAAGAGACAGACAGGACTGAATTGCTTCAGTTTATCCTAGTCTGTCTTAGAAAAATGCTTTGCTCCAAAATGTAGGTATCTTCTTGCAAACTATGACCAAGGAAAGACTAACAATGGGCTGATTCTAGGCCTCCAAAGGAACTTCTTTATATGCCAAAATAAAGTTTTAGAACCATATTTTCTTGTAGTCTTATCCTTAGCAAACATTAGAACAGAATGTTGTCATTCAGTATTTATGTGGTGAAAGATTATGACAGAAATTTGAGGCTTGTGCATTTTTCTGAGTTATAAGCTCACAAGAGGTTCTAAGGAAATTGTGTAAATTACAATGAAAGTTTCTTGGAAACATAACAACAGCAAAAGTAGATGAGTTATTTGAAAATAATTCCCCCCAGTTTAAAGGAAATTAGAGTTGGGGGGGGGCTGTTAACCTGCAAGAAAGCAATATCTTCTTTTTATTTAGAAGCCTTGAAGAACATTTAATTTTTTCAAATTTTATATTAAAATAGTCTTGATTAAAAACTGAAATAAAAGCCGGACAGTGGTGGCGCATGCCTTTAATCCCAGCACTCAGGAGGCAGAGGCAGGTGGATCTCTGTGAGTTCGAGGCTAGCCTGGGCTACCAAGTGAGTTCTAGGAAAGGTGCAAAGCTACACAGAGAAACCCTGTCTCGAAAAACCAAACAAAAAAAATTCAAATATAATTGATACAACAACAACATTAAATAATACTAATATTCAAATGTTACCAAAATAAGCTTATGCAATTTTGAAAAAAATCTAAATTTATTAAAATAGTTATCTAAGTAAATATCAGGTAGTAGACTAATTTTTTTATGTAATCACCCCATGTATATCCATCAGTATTCTGATGGATTATTGGTATTACTATTTTTATTCTACAAGTAAAAATAATGATCCTGGAAAAAAAATGTGTCAGTTTCCCATAGTTCAAATATCTCTATGTTCTTGACATACAACACTCATTATAAGTCCCATCCTGGAACAACCATTTACTTTTAGTGTTCTGCAATGTTGTGTGAATGGACTACAGCTTACAGCTTAGCACTTCCTCTCATGACTTATTTTTAACTTAACTGTGAAGTTTATAGTTCGGATCAAAGCTTCCTAATGCTGGAATATTACTAACCAGCAAAACCATCCTAATAAACCAAAAAAGAGAAAAAAAGACATTGCTTAAGGGTAAAATTTTATCATTAAAGTTAAATTTAATCATTTAGTCATATGCAGCCAACACTGAGATCCTTCACATCATACATAAGATTCATCAACAAATACAAATGACTTTCTAAATCTCCTTGAACTAGAATCAGCCCATCATTTTTAAGTATCTGCAAATCATTTTTCAGGTTAATTGCTTGTGTTTGGGGGAGCATATCTCATGACATAATTAGCCTTGTTAATTATTTTTAATTTTTCACATTCAGAATGGAAATACTTCTGCTTTATATTATTTACAATTATCATAAACTATGTGGGTTAAAACAGAGTATAATTTTTTTTTTCTGAATATTTTTTTCCTCAGGAAAATCTTCAATATTTCAGGTGAGACATAGATGTTGTTTAAGTAATTAGCCTAGACTAAAGACCACAGATACTCATGCTCCTGGGGCCACATGTATTGGACTATAAAGAATCTACTGGTGTTGAGAGGGTAATTCAGTCAGGAGTGTAAGATGTTTCCCATATTAAGAGAGTATCCGGTGAATGGTTTCCAGTGCTTTATGTATCTCAAATGATTTTAACCTCTGAACTCACTGAGTTAGGCAGAGATACAAAGGTACAACAACAATCCATTTCACTGAAACTCTACCACTAATGAGTAAAGTCAAGAGAGCCACATCTTGTTACATTGGCTGTAGCCTCAGTGCTCCTAAACTGCCACTCAGAAATAAACTGACATCAGTGAAATAGGCCGTATTCATTTGACTTTCAGGATTTTAGTGCTTTTGTTCTCCAAGCTTCATTTTATCTCTAAATTTGAGCAAACAATCATCATTATTGGGACAGAATATCAATATATGTGTGAGCAATTTTTAAGTGCTAAGGGTGTACAAAAAGCTATTTATTTTGAAAGGAGGCAAATCTCCATGAATGGCATTTTTCAAGAGATGACTTAGAAACTTAAACACAGACCAACAGAAGCAGCAAGAATGTTTTTCTAACCACTGACCTCTGTGACTCTACAGAGCTGTACTGAAGAGTCTTGAAATGAGGGACAATTGAATGGCAGCATGCACTGCAATGGGAACCGCAGAGTATGGTGAAATCCATCTGTGTCCTCACCTATGCACAATAGAAATTGAGAAACGGGAGAGGCAATGAGTTTCTGGACTTAATAGGACAAATGTAATTAACTGAATATTAACTATTCCTTCCCACAGGACAAAGAAATTGGCCTTTAACAAAATAGCATAATTCAGTCAATAATCACACTGAGGTGGTACTTATAATTCAAAATGAAGGCTGCCAGCAGATTCACTGGAGATCTCAAGCTCCTGAACACTGTGCTGGCTCCGTTAGGAAGCGAATAACTCAGTAATATATTTTTTTCCATAACTCACAAATTTTCTAAACTTAGGAATTACAGGTTTTGAAGGTCCTAGGAGGCCATCAACCTTGTAATGAAATACAACCTTATAACAAATTACAAGTCTTTCAAGGTCAAGAGGAAAACCTGCTTCCCATGCTCAGTGGCTTCCAGCTGCATTTTAAATCAAAGACAAAATTAAAACAGCAAATATTACTTGAAGAAAGTGTTAGATCTTTTAATCACTGAAAACTCAAATTTTAATACTCAGTTAATTAGTAGCTGGCACATCAAATGATATATGATGCCAGATCTGGTACAAAACAGAACATTAAAAAAAAAAAAAAAAACACTTGTGAGTAGGTAGGGAAGCTTTTTCAGTAAACAGAGATCAGTAAGACTCTGGATAGCACTGGGCTTCAAAATACGTCAAAATTGTATCTGTTTTCCACAGAGAATTGTAACAACTCCATAACATTTGTAATCATTAATGGCTGTTGCTAGTGATCCACAGTTAAAGCCTTGAAACTGCAATTAAGCTGAGGGAAAAATCGTGGGAAGTTCAATATTTAATTATTGACCCAATATATGTTGAATTCAAGGTCCACAGATAAATTTATTTTGCATAATTTTTAGAACTTTGTATCCTTGATTTCTTCATATACATGGTACAATTTTTAATAATTCAGAAGACTAAAAATGAATCCAACAGACACTAATTGAATCAGGTGTGCCTTGTTTTCATGAGATCTTTTGTATACTGGATAAAATTTATTTTCTTTAAATCTTTTGTGTTCATCCTAAACATCAATATTGAACAACCATAATTTAAAAAACTGTAAGAGCAGATGGAGATCATCTAAACTAGCCATGCAGGAGGATGCTGGGATGTTTGAGATGCTAAAAGCTGCAGGGGAAACTAATCTCCAATCCACAGAAATTGTGTCCCCAGAGCATATTGCACTTACTTTCAAAGGCAAAATGTGGGGGTATGAAGAGAGAACCTACAATACTTAAAACTTCTGAGAACAGATTCCTGGACGTTCCCATTTTCACTTTCCAGTATCTCTTGGAGGGGTTAGGGGGGTTCTTTCAAAAATGTTGCAAAGTTTTATTTTTCTCTGACAACTATACAAACAGTAATTTCCCCTGTGCAATCTTGAATTATGAGGGACAGCTTAGTTACGAAATGCTTAGAGTTTGTGAGTGTGAAAATATGGTATTTTCCCAAGTTTCTTTGAGCAATGCTTTGTAAGTCTCTACTTCTTGTTCCTGTGTGAAGAGTGGGCAGATTTCAACCTACAGGAGAGATGGGAAAACTATAGGTGTATTGAACTTCATATTTAAACCACACTCCGGCCTTTTCTTTCTCCCAGATTTGAAATGTCTCTGTGGTTTTGTGTAAGTCTGTGGCGTTCTCCTCCTTGCCAGTGTGCAACAACCAATTAGTAAAGGAGGCAATGTGTAGATTATAATTCGTGCTATCTGCTAATAATACATTTTTCTGCTTTTTGCTTTTCTGCTGGTGGATACTGATCCTCATGTTGCATTCAAGTAAGAAGTTTTCTTGGCAGTGAGGAACATCCAGGGGAATAAAATTTAGTTATCTTACATAAATAATTTATCCTAGCTTGTTCTTCTCCATTCAAAACTTACCCTCCATTCAAAACTTACAAGTCTCCTAATACCCTTCTAACTTTTAATACCTGCTAACTTTTGAGATTTGATCAATATATCTATAGCTCATCCACTATTTTCATTATTTAATGTATTAATTAATTAATTAATTTAATTTTTAATTTTATTTAATTAATGCATATGTTCAAGGAAGTTATGACAATATAAGTTGTTAGTGTTCCCCATTCTGCCCCTTGTCTTTCTTCCATTGCCAACTTTATACTTCTCAAAGATTAAAAAAAAAGTCTTGATATATAAATAGATATTATATCAGAGTTGGATATTATTAATTATTGTATCAACCAATTGGATGTGAGGCCTACAATTTCTCAGCCCTTTGATGGACACTTTCTATCTGTGATTGTTAGTTACAATTGTCAAATTGTCACTATCTAGCATCATCTGGGAAGACAGTCTTAGTCTATTATGTAGAACAAGTTGACATATGGACAAGACTGTGGGGAGATTGTCTAGATTGTCTTAAGTGATATGGGAAGACTCAGCCTAGTGTTTGCAGCACCATTCCTTGTATTTGCTCTCTGGAATACATATGGATAAAGAAAAAAGATCTGAGAAGCAGGCAAGCATGCATTTATTCTCTCTCTGTTAGTTGATTCTTATCCCTGGATTGACTTAAGAGTTGTAAACTGAACAAATATTCTTATTCCTAAAACTTGATTTAAAGGATATATTATCACATCATCAGAGATGAAAGAACAGCATCCAAACTATAACACATATGGAGCCATGCTGCTGTACCTGTGTAATGCCTAGATTTCCTAATGCTCAAGTTCCAGGCCCACCTAGTACCATTATTCACAAAGGCAAACGAATATAAGGCTAAAACTGACCGTTCAGATTTCAAATTCAAGCTTTTCCAGTTGCTACTATGTTTTTCTAACTCCAGTCTTTGTATCTAAATAATAGATAACAATAACCATCATTTTATAGAATGGTTAGAAATAATAAGTCATACAGCGAGAACACAGTATTTAACAAAAAGATATTTTATTGGAAATATTTTTGTATTTAGTATCTACTGTTATCTTAAGATTCGGCATTAGAATGAGTCTTCTTCCCTACCCCTTTTGATAAATCTTTTCTCTATTTTATAAGGAAGAGGAAGAATATGAGAACACAAATACTTACCTAAATTTCATTGGGGGACAGTGGAATTGTCAGGGTTTTGAGTTAGGTTGCTTTGAATTTTAGAACACAAACATAAACTCATAAGAAATCAGTTCTTTCTCTCAATGACCTTGCATCTTGTGATTAAGGTACTTCCCATCCATACGTCAGGATGTCCTTATGTCAAAAGCCTCTTGCAAGACAAAACTTCTTTAATCTGGTTTTTGCCTCCTTTGCTCAACAGTTTTCCACACCTCTTCAACAACTTTAACTACACAAAGAGAATTCAAATTCCTTTCCTTTCCTGTTCAATTATTCCTGCAGTACTTCTTTTACCATTGTTTCTTGTAGCTTGAGTTTTCTCTCTGGGTCCCGCCAAACCCCGGCAGTCCCATAGTCCACTTATAAAATAAATACAGAGATGCTTATATTGCTTACAAACTGTATGACCATAGCAGGCTTCTTGCTAACTATTCTTATATCTTAAATTAACCCATTTCTATTAATCTATAACTTGCTACATGGCTTGTGGCTTACCCATATCTTTTTATTTTCTATTTTTTTCTTTTTTTTTAAAATTTATTTTACAACACCATTCAGTTCAACATAATAGCCACAGATTCCCCTGTTCTCCCCCTCTCGCCCCCTCCCCTTCCCCCAAGCCCACCCCCCATTCCCACCTCCTCCAGATCAAAGTCTCCCCCGAGGACCAGGGTCGACCTGGTAGACTCAGTCCAGGCAGGTCCAGTCCCCCCCTCCCAGACCGAGCCAAGCATCCCTGCATAAGTCCCAGGATTCAAACAGCCAACTCATGCAACGAGCCCAGGACCTGGCACCATCGCACAGCTGCCTCCCAAACAGATCAAGCCAAATGACTGTCTCACCCATTCAGGGGGCCTGATCCAGTTGAGGGCCCCTCAGCCTTTGGTTCATAGATCCTGTGCTTCCATTCATTTGGTTATTTGTCCCTGTGCTTTATCCAACCTTGGCTTCAACAATTCTCGCTCATATAAACCCTCTTCTTTCTCACTAATTTGACTCCCAGTGCTCCACCAGGGGCCCAGCCGTGGATGTCTGCATCCAGATTCCTCAGTCCTTGGATGGGGTTTATGGCACAACTATCGGGGTGTCTGGCCATCCTATCACCAGAGTAGGTCAGTTCCTGCTATCTCTCGACCATTGCCAGCAGTCTTTTGCGGGGGTATCTTTGTGGATCTCCGTGGGCCTCCCTAGCTCTCTGCTTCCTCCCCTTACCCATACCTTAACATGCTGCTTCTCACAGCGGCTGGCAGTGTCTCTCTGCCTCAGCCTCCACTTCCCAGAATTCTCCTCTCTCCTTGTCCTGCCTATACTTCATGCCTGGGTACTGGCCAATCAGCATTTTATTTATACAGAGTGATATCCATAGCAGTTTCTCTGCCCTCTTCACCTGAAAGGCTTGGTTTCAATATTTGTTTCAATACTTTTATCTCCTAATTCTTTATAAATCTGTATGCTGCATATTTTATGAATACATTGTTAGTTTATTATTGGCATTGTGGTTAATAGCTATTTTAAATCTGTAGTATGAAGCAATCTGTAACAGTTCCTGGATCGATAATAGAGATTGTGTTCTTGTAATGACAAAATAAAAATTTACATCTATTTTTTTTATTGGAAATATGGTTTTCCTGTGTGCTTCAGTTGAAATTCTAGAAATGGACTGATCACAATATAGACAGCATCTATACAGTCACCTCAGTGAACATTTTACTTTCTGTGGTACAAGGAAGTTTGCAGTGGGAGAAGTTAAAACGTGTGATTTAAATTAATGCTTGATCCACACTAAAAATCTATTTTAGTCATCGCCTGTTCTCTTTTCTCACGATTTGTTGATTGAATCACTTCCTTATACTTTTCCTCTTCAAACGTGTTTGTGCAAGTGCTTTCTAGTACACAAAAATATACATATTCAAATATTATATAGAGAACATACTGTAATGGCTGGGCAATTTTGGGTTTCAATAGAATTTATAAATTAAGTCCAATTTTGAGATAATGACATATTTTTAATTTATTTAAACTCATTAAAGAATTCATGTTTTCCCAATAAAGATTAGAGAATAGGTAGATTAATTTGTAATAATACAGAATCAGAGCTAGAAGATCAATTTTTTCATGTTATTTTAAGTAGATAATGTAATAGTATCTTTCATCTTCATTTATAATGGCTTTAATTTCTAGAAATATTAAAATATTGTAAACATAATATATAATTAAAACAAAGTAAAAATGTAATGGCTATACCATGCAGTGTTTTAAATGTGAAAAAAATGTTTAAGAACACAATAAGATATGCTCATTAATATGGAAAGCATGGCTATTGATTCAGAATACATGAACATAAGATGATATAACAATATCTATGAAATTTAGACTTTTAAAGAAGGTGTTGGGAGGACAGTCTTGAAGTGTAGAAACTCTTGATGGTAGAGTCATTTGGATTTATGTCTAAATCCTGCTTTTGTTGGGATTTTAGTATGAGCTAGCTACACAAATTTGTGTGTATATATTAACCCCTATATAAAGTGAAGCTAACTCAGATAGATCCATTGACTTATTCTGAAGACCCATAACACAGTATTTATAAGAACATAAGATACAACTTGGCACAGAATAATAATGTGGAAACCCCATGGAGATTCTTGTGCAGATCATATTAGGCATTAGAAATATATCTAGAGTTTTTCTGCCATTTAAGGATAAGTCAAACTCTATAGAAAACTCTCTGTGATGACAGTTAATGTATTTACTATTCTGATCTCTGGGGCAAGCCAGTTAAGTTCAGGCACTCCCTCCACTATTGCTAGTAGTCCAGGCTGGGGTCATCCTAGGGGATTCTTGGCAACACCCTCCTGAGCACTGGGTTCCTCTCTATCCCCATGATGTCTCTCTCTATCATGGTATCTCTTTCATTGCTTTCTCTCTCCCTCCCTGTTCCAGCTCAACCATCTCATTCTCTTATGTTCTCATCCCCATCCCCTACCCTACATTGCCCTCCCCTCACCCCCAGTTTACTCATGGATATCTCATTTATTTCCCCTTCCCATGGTGGTCCATGCATCCCTCTTTGGATCTTCCCTGTTAGTCAGCTTCTCTGGAGTTGTGGGTTGTTGAGTGATTATCCTTTGCTTTATATCTAGTATCCACTTATGAGTGGGTACATACCATGTTTGTCCTTCTGAGTTTGGGTTACCTCACTCAGGATGATATTTTCCTGTCATACAGTGCTTTTCTCCAATGACTGATGGAAGCAGGCAGAGCTCCAGGAATCCAGTCAAAGAGAGAAAAGAGGGATTCTATGAGCAAGTGCATCAAGATCATGATGTGGAAACATGCAGGGATGACCAAACCAAACTAGAGGGAACTCATGAAAGTTGGATTAATGTCTGTGGAGCCTACGTGCGACTAGACTAGACCCTCTGCATGGTGAGACAGTTTTGTAGCTTGATCTGCTTGGGGGCTCCCCTGGTGGTAGGATCAGAATCCATCTCTGGTGCATGATCAGGCTTTTTGGAGCCCACTACCTATAATGGGACACCTCGTGCAGCCTTGAGGCAGTAGAGGCTTGGACTTGCCTCTACTGGATGTGCCTCCCTATACGAGGCCTTCCCTTCTTGTGGGTGGAAATGGAGGGTGGGTTGGAAAGGGGAGGCTGGGGGGGGGTGGGAGGAGGGAAGAGGGAGATCTTTGATTGGTGTGTAAAATGGATGGAAAAAATTCTTAATAAAAAAAAATGAAAACTCTGTAGTGCTTGACTGGCATCTGAAAACCAAGAAAGATGATTCTGGAAAGAAGTATACTGTAGGAAAACATCCTGACTCATTTGCCCTTCTTTATATGAAAATATCCCACACTCTGAAATTAATGGGCACCAAACCACTTTTGGAAATAAGACATCATTTGAAGTTAAAGAATTACTTGGGCTTGAGACATTCCTTAGTAGTAATGTGCTGGTGAAACTGTTATTTGTCTACATTTAAAAGTCATTTATGTTATGTTTATTATGGATATTTATGTTTATGGATCAATTACTTGTCAGCAAATCAATAATGGAGGATTTGTAGCAATATTCAGATGTCTCATTAACAACTTTAAATTTATGATTCAGTGAAATAAATTTTCATAATTACCTATTTAAACAAAATTGAAACTGTTGTGTGCTAATCAGCTTTTCCCTACAAAAATCAATCTAAAAGGAAGAAATACATATTCTTTCTCACAATTTCAGAATTTCTCAGTTGGGTTGCTTTGATTTTGACCTGTCCTGAGGCAGAGTGCCACAGGAGGGGTAGTGTTGTGGTGATATATTGTGTACCCTAATAAATTTGCCTGAAGATCAGAGAGACATAGGATCAAGCCACCTCTTACCTCCAGGACTCCTCAGCATGAAAAGCTTACCTCAGTAGAAAGACTTCAGTTCCTGTCTCCTCACACATTATATACCTTAAAAACCTTTTCCCACCCACCCATATCGTTTCCTGTCTCAAATTTCCTAGCACTGGGATGTGTATGTGTATGTGACTGCCAAATATTGGAATTAAAGGTGTGTGGCACCAATGCCTAGCTCTATTTCTCTCCTAGACTCAATCAGTTTCATGTAGTCCAGGGTGAATTTGAACTCACAGAGATTCAGATGGATTTTTGCCTCCTGCATGCTAGGATTAAAGGTGTGTGCACCACTGCCTGGCCTCTATGCTTAATCTAGTGGCTTGTTCTGCCCTCTGATCTTCAGGCAAATTTATTAGGATACACAATACAACAACACACAGTGTGGTGGAGCAGAGATGCTTACCTCATGCTGGCCAGAAAATAACAATGGAAATTCTATTGTGTCTGTGTATGTCTTCATTGCTCCCTTTATAATGTAAGACTTCAATCTAGTCATCTAAACTTGATGCCAACTCCTCTTTCCTTATGCTTCTCCAATTAAGGACTCGTTTCAACTTAATACACATACATTTCTCCTTGAAAGACTTCAGTGTTATTCCCTTTGCTATATGTAATGGCTCTATACTAACTTTTAAACAGATGACAGTGTTTGTTTACTATCTCATTGGGATCCTAGAACACTATACGACTTGGATTCTTTCTTTCTCTTTCTTGCTTCCTCTCTCTTTCACTCTCTCTCTCTACCCGACTCTCTCCAACTTTCTTCCTCTCTTTCTTTCTTTCCTTTCTTTTCTATTCCATTGGCTACTGTTGCATAGGTTTTATATTCTACCCCTTCTACTTAAAAAAAAAAATAATTTCTCTCCAGGTGGTGGTGGTGCATGCCTTTAATCCCAGCACTCAGGAGGCAGAGCCAGGCAGATCTCTGTTGAGTTCGAGGCCAGCCTGGTCTATAGAGTGAGATCCAGGACAGGCACCAAAGCTACACGGAGAAACTCTGTCTTGAAAAACCAAAATTAAAAAATAATTTTCTCAATATTATACTATTCTGGATTCTCTTCTTGAATTTTAGCTCTGTCTATCTGCCAAGTCTCTAAAAACCTTTTCAGATGCAAGCTACCATCAAGAATTGTGCTAAAGAGTCCAACATTTATACCCACTCCTCTTCAGAATCATTAGATATTGGTTGATCTTCAGATGCACACACTCAAACCCATTCTTAAGTGTTCTTGTCATCTCCAAATACACAGTAAGCAAGCAAATAAAAACCGAAATGTATAACATAATCTTCTCAATATGCTTCATATTCTTCCAATAAAACACTTGAATTTGAGTTGAAGACAGTAACTTCACAGACCAATACCCCTGGGGTCAGGCTTAACAAACATTCTCTCTCACAGCCTCAGCACATTCAGAAACAAGCTAATAATTCCCATCAAAGTCACTTGTATTGTTCATTCTTGCATCAGTCCATCTGACAACATTCTAAGAGCTCCTCATCCAACAGAACCTAACACCATTCTCTCAATTTTATATTCAAATAGCAGCCACAGCTTCCGTAAATGATGTTTGAATACTATCTCAACATTTCCTGTTTTGAGACCTTGCCTCCCCAAATCAGCTACTTATGATGCTCAGGTTCTGTCTGTGATTCAGGGGTTCTTTTTTTTTTCCTTCTCAACTTCCACAATTCTCACCATCATGCACTTATTCCAGCTCTAGTGGTCTCTGATTATATGTCTTTCTCCCACTTCTTTACTTCTTATACTGGGAATGTTTTTTGCTGTCTTATCCTTTCAGTCTCTTCAGAATATTTGATCATTTGTTTATATCTTTGCAAGAAGAGCTTTAATCTTTACAGTACTTTACAGTATTTGCACTTACTTTCTTGGAGTATAAAATCTGACCTCTTATGCCATATGTGAGGAGATAAATGTGAGATCTTTAAGCACTGTCTTTCACTACCTGGTATACATTCACTATTGTCAGAAGAGGGCACTGCTACCAGCATATTGTCTCTGCTAGGTCGTGCTGGGCAAGGGGTGTTGTCCTGTGCTCTTACAGCATGAAAGACCACTGCAGTAACTGCTTCTTCTGGGATAATAACATCCTCTGCTTTGAGATCTCACAAACATTATGATCACCTCAAAGCACAGAGGAGCTTCTCCTGACATCACTCAGAAAACAATACTTGTGAGCATTTACTATTGTCCCTAAAGTGGAAATCCAAATAATCTGCTCTATCATTGCACTTGGGAATTTTTTTTTGTCATATAGGACCTAATATGACGTATTTAAAGTAATTATATATATATATATATATATATATATATATATATATATATTCTAAATTATATCTATATGACAATTTTAAATTATATCAATTATAAAATTAAGCTCTTTGGCCAGAAAATTGAATACTAAAACACTTAAATATGTTTGCCCTGTATATAATTACATCTGTATTTTCATGTACTTTTAAAAAGTATTTGCAAATTTGCATCAAATAGATTTAGAATACTTATTATATTTACTACTATTGATGTATAACCAGGCAGTCAATATGTACTAGGTATCACAACGAATTAAAAATTATATCACAGTGTAGGATGAGTAAACAATATGGTTTTTTGACACTGCCACTGCTGAGGTCTGTCATTGACTGTAACCTGGCTATAGAGCTTGCTTAACCCACCTCTTCTTTTAATGCCCTATTTATTCTGTTTCTCCGGATTGCATGAGCAAACACAGTGATATGTTCTGTTTAATATTTTATGTAATCCACATGCTAAATCTTGCCGGTTTTAATGCTGGAATCATAATTCCATGAGCAATATTAAGTTGAATGTATTAATTTACTGAATATGACCAGTCCAAGTAGATTAGAGACAGTGGGTTGAAACATTAAAGACTATTTTTTTCTATTTTTCCATAGTTGCACTTTCATTCAATATCATAATAATTAATTAACTGGCTACATGAACTAGTATGTGCTAAGTAATATATTTATATATAATATGTGTGTACAATATATATGCACACCCACAAATATAGCAAAGGACATTATGTTTCTATTAGTTAAATATGCAATTTCTCAAACAGAATGATACATTCACAAATGCTGTGAAGAGTAAAGGTAGCTGAAATCTCAGATACATGGAAAAGTTAACAAGGAGGAAAGAGGAAGAGAGAAGGTGGTATAGTAGAGAGAGAAGGAGAGAGGGACGTTATAGATGAAAGAGCACTAAGTGCATTTGGCAGTTTATTTTATTCTTTGGTTGAATATTTCTAGAAGCAGTGGGCTAGAGCTGAGGTGAGATTTTTTTTTCCCGTTATGCTCAAATCCCAGCTTCCAGATACTGCCAATGTCTTAAGTGCAAGAAATACATTTACATGATAATGAAACAGCAGAATTGAACATGTTCCAGCACATATTCATTTGACAATGAGGAAATACAGCACACCTTGATTGTAACTGCTGGCAGACTTTGAAATAGTGCTTCCATACATATTTATTCTAAATTTATTGTTGCTACATTTCTAATGGTGTCACTAGCCAGTCAACAACCGGGGAAGTGCAGGAACACATTATCAGTAAATTGGTAGTCTTTCATGATGGAAGTACTGTACCTTAAACTGGTGTTATTCTCTAGGCTGATTTATGCAGTAGTGCTGTTTGTTATTTACAGTGTGATCACGATATAAATCTGTTATATCATCATGATTTACAAACTACATTATTTAAAATTCTGGGTGGTGATTTAACACAGGTCCTTCACAATCCCTCTCTTCTCCTTGGCTCCTGACACCACGTCTGATTTATGTGATCAGACTGAAGAAGAGATGCTTCCATTTAAAAAAAAAGAAAATCTGTTACAAGTAGGTATTTCTTAATCGTGGTAGTGTTAGTCACTGAAGTCTTCATATCTAGAAGCCAGCATGCCAATAGGCATGTCAAGACACCGCAAGTCCTGCTCTTTACAGCTGCAGGGTCCCATCCAACTTCCACCTCTACTGCAGCTAATACTGCCTTGAAGCTTAGAGAAACTTAATTCTGTTTAAGGGCTCCTACCAAATTTGGAAGAAAGAAATAGGTCTAGTAGAGGTAGTAAATCAAGTTGATACTCTGTTTTACTCTTCAGGATCCAACAATAATAATGCAGGCAAAAGAAAGAACGTGTTGTTTTTAGTCAGTTAGATGATTAAGGAGGTGTTTTGCTGACTAGGCTAATACACTCATTCAGCAGTCAAACACTGCTTTTAGGACTGTCTATGAGAGTGTGTCTGGAAGAAATTAATCCTGGAATCCTGAGAATGAATATTCCTCTTATCAATACATTGGACATTGTCTTGTAAACTAGGAGTCTGAGCAGAAGAGGTGAGAAAGGATAAATTAGTTCTGTATGCAAACTTGTCCAAATATTGTGCACATATTTGGACACTTGCCATTCTGGGTCACAGGTCTTTCAGCATGAACTGGCCATGTTCCTCCAGCTCTCCAGCTTACAGATGGCAGGTAGTGGGATTCCTCAGCCTCTACAAGTGAATCAATGTGTACAGTAAATCTCTTTTTGTGTAGAATCATGCATCATATTACAACAAGAATGTGATGTGGAAAACATATTGCCAGGATAGTTTATTGAAATCAACTATCATATAGTGCACTTACACAAACTAAGAAAATCATGATGTCACTATGCCATACATTATTTTTGTACCATCTTTTTATTGAGATCTGTCATTGACTGAAATGTAGTTTCGCTGTTCTGCTGCAACTGAATGTAATATTTTATGTCCTATTAAATTGTTTTTCTGTGTGTCACTGACAAATGCATTATGATTTATTTTTTTAATATTTTAGGGCATCTAAACAGCAAATCAAGTCACTTATCCTAATAACATCAAATTAAATTAGCAATATTAAATGTAGGACTAATATTTATTTAATATATCTGACCAGTGTGAGTTTGATGCTTTGGTTTGACTGAAATTTTGTTAATCATTGTTAATAATTCTGATGTCAGAACAAATTTACATATTTTTGCATATTTAATATATGACAAAAATTAATAAATTTAAGAATTAGTTTTAAAATATGTATGAATTAATACATATAACTTAATCATTCTAATGTCTTTGTTTAAGCCTATAAAATAAACATGTGTTAGTGTTGTTATACTTCCCAGATGGAAGTTGAGGCTAATAATTTAGGTATCTGACACAAAGCCTTCCTAACAATTATGTACTTGCATAACTTGATGAAAGACTCAATGAGAATTGGTCTTAAAGCTTCTCTGCCTATGTTTAAAATTATAATTTCCCCATCATGTTCCTGTGTTTTACACCCAGTGAGTTCACTACTGAAGTAAAGTCAATTTTATTGGGCATAACTTGTAAATGTCAAGATTTATCATAAGGGCCAACCAAACATCTATTTAAAACTACACTTTACATAATTTTGAACTTATTTTCCTTTTCCAAATCAGGAACTGTGGACAATAAACTAACTTCCTTTCAATACAAAGTTTGTACAGGGCAATTATATCTCAAAAATTGTACAAATATCAGTTCATGCATATAAATAAAACAATGTGTGTCATTCTCTTTCACTCTTCCTTATTTATTTGTTTTTAAACATCTTCCTTCGTATTTCAGCACAGCATTGGTCTTTTGTGATTTTCTGCTTGTGTTACTGCTGGAAACAGGTTTCCCACGTTGACAAATGAGCTCTGCCACAGCATATGCACTTTGATGCTCAAGTACTTCTTGGTGTAATCATGAGAACCACAGCTTCCTAATAGGCATTGCTGTTAGCTCTAGTGAGAAAAAAGGAATTTTACAAGATGATTTATTGACTACACAACACGACTTCCAAACTGATTTGCTGGCTGACAAGTAACAATAATATTACCAGTTGATACTAAACTTACAGAAATGGAAAGTTAATATAGAAACTGATGTCTTAAAATATTTCTCAGCTGACATGTCTAAAATTAAAATACCTAAACCCTATCTTAATGAATTATAGTCTTCAAAGTCAACTGTGTATAAAATGTCTAGCCAAAATCCAGAAGGGTCCAGTGGCTCAGAAAAAACTCTGAATAATTATCTTCAGTTCCATTGAATTCCTTAATTTCTCTCATCTAAATAGACTGTGAATTTTTTGTTCCTACATGTATGAGAATTATATTCGCTCAAAACCAACATAAAATGTCATGTACCACTTTTTAAAATATTTTGAGCCAGAATCAAACACTGAAAAATAAAATAAAATTCTGGTATTAAACACATTCTAAAATATATTTCCTTTTTCCTTAAAAGCATTAAAGACACACACACACACACACACACACACACATATATACCTTGTGTGATGTGTATGAATATGTCCTATTTTATTCTGACAAGATAGCTATGAAGTACATTTTCTTTTGGTATATGCAGTTTGAGACATTGAGAGAAGAATTAGTTTGTCTTAAGACAACAGAGCTATTAACACTGGAAGGAAGAAACAGAATTAATAATCTATTCTGTTTCTGTTATTAGATACCAATACCTTACACATTTTTGTAACTTTACCTTTTATTATGGCAAGAAAATACATATTTAGAATAAAAACTGCATTTTCTATTACATTTAGAATTAATTAAGAATATTAAAATTGAGCATCTCATTTCCTCAAAATGTAGGCATACAGAAGTTTTTATTGTTGTTGGTTTGTTTGTTTGAAGTTATTGATTCGGCAGTAATCTCATCAAGGGTCTATAAAGACAGTGACATCTACTAGTTGGGATACAAGATTTGCTCTCTATTCTAATCTCTTGTACCTTTTCGTCCCCAGGCTCCAAGATATTTAAAATACATGTCAACACAGAATCACTGACCACATATGTTCTCTACATTTATGGGTGAGATATTTGATATTTGAGGTATTTGAGGTTTGAATGAACAAGCAGACAACTAGAGAGTCCATAGCTAATATAAATGGCATTTCCTGATAACCTGGGCAAAGGAGTTCTTTGCACTTTACAAATCTACTTTTTTGATATTTGCCTTGCTTTGGAAATTGCAGATTGGAAGGGCTGTGAATCGAATGCTTGTACATTTGGCTTTTCCTTTGTGCATTTTATAATAGCTCAGTGGCTGTGGAGAAGGTAATCTCCCTCTCAGTGGGTTTGTTCTTTTACTACGGGCAATAATCTACTGAGTTCTGGAGTTCCCATAATATAAGCAACTCCCTTTGTGACTTTCAAATGCTGTAGGTTTGTAATGGTGCTTGGCACTTTAATAATTAGTCTTCAGGGAGCTTTAATAGAGTAGGGCAACTGTTTTAATTAACTTAATCCCCAGAACATGAGTTGACCATTAGACATCAAATCACACTTGAGCTCCAAGAGTATTTGAACTCTGAGAAAATCACATTTGTAACTACAGTGGGGATAACATTATCTTCTGTTACAAAACAATGTAGCTGCAACCGATTTGGCTTCACTGGCCTCTGACACTGTGGTAAATGGAAGCCATTATTTCCATTGGAATGAATGTATAATAGAAACGGCTCAAGAGTTTGGCTTTGGGTAGTGTAGAAATGATGTGTGCTGGCCTAATTCATGAAAAGCTGAGGACAAATAGAAAGGAAGAGCCATTTTACAACTTCCAGACTACCTATTTTCAGCTGAGTAAAGACGTGCATTTGCAAAACCACTTAAAAAGCTAATTTGGCTAAAAAAGCACAACATTGCTATAAGGCATCTTTACAGTCTGATAGCTTTATGCTAGTTTTTAAACTATAGGAATATTTTAACTCTTCATTTATTTATTCAACTGCTTTTGTTCTATATAAACAGTGTATATATAAGAACAAAGAAACTAGGTGCAGGGTGATGAAGAAACTATTTGCAGCCATAATTAAATTGCATATAGGAATTTAAAGGATGTTTTTTAATCTAAATAAATGGGTTTTGATCTTTCAATAAGTTGAAAGGTCCTTTATGGGTAGTTATATTCATTTATCCATTGCAGACATATTTAAAACATATATTAAATGAAGTAAGATGAGAGGAAATTGCAATCCAGGTTTATAAGCTATACAAAGCTACTTGTAAGCACTTGCATGAGGAAGTGCTGTGAGATGAAGCTGAATTACAGTGCTTATGGGATTGTCCTGGAGAATGTAAGGACACCTAACTAGTGCTATAATTTTAGGCAGTTTGATAAATGAGGCATTTGAACAAAAACTTGGAAATTAAAAGCTTTGTCAGTTTTCAGGAAGATGTAGGAATGCACAATGGTCTTGACTTGTTAAAAAGACCTTGCATAGTATCAACATCATTTCTAAGGCTAGACTAGAAAGCACAGAGAAGCAACTAATGAAACTATCACATCATCAACACTCTTCTATAATGGCTTCAGAAATTTTACTTAATGAAACCACACTAAAGAGCAATGAAAATATTGGGGAAGAGTGAGAAAGCAATAGATATTATAGATCAATACCATGAATTCAAAATATACATTGATGAAATTGGTTCTTTTTTATCATTTTTTAAAGTTTTGAGACTGTAGTATAATTACAATATTTTCCCCTTCCATTTTCACCCTCCAAACTTTCCCATATCCCTTTATTCCCTCTTTCAAATTCAGGGCCTCTTTTGTCATAATTTCTGTTATAAATATACATATACTTATATGTGTATTTATCTATATACTTCTAAATAAACACATACACAAACAAACATATACATTCACTTGGGAAGACTAACATAGGCAAAAGGTTGTGAGAAATATTAGCATAATACAAAAACTGGGAGGAGTAATTTGGCAAATATTGTTGAAAAAAATCAGAGAACATAAGGGATACTATTCATTGAACATGATAGTTTCTATTTTGTTGTGGACACTTTTACAGTGTGGATGAGATATTCAAATAAAGAAAAAAGAATGCTACCAAATTTTTCACTATGAGCTTTGGCATTTCTGTTCTCAGCTCTCTCTCTCTCTCTCTCTCTCTCTCTCTCTCTCTCTCTCTCTCTCTCTCTCTCCTCTCTCTCTCTCTCAGACACACACACACACACACACACACACACACTGTGGGGATGGGGGAGGGGGAAAATGCTATGGTATGCATATGAAGATATGTGGAACTCAGAGGACAACTTAAGGAAGTCATTATTCTCTTTCAATCTTGTGAGACTCAGGGATTGATGTCAGATGATCAAGATTGGTGATAAGTGCTTGTTCCTGGTAAACCATCTCTCTAGCCCTCAAACCATCTTTATAATGTTTTTTACCAAATCCAAATCACATATAAATATTTTTGTTGTTCCAAAAAGTCCTGAGATGAGCAGGGTCACATCTCGACAAATTAAAGAAAGCATTCATCAGCTTGAATTAGAGATCTCCATGAGTAAACTGGGGGTGAGGAAGGCAATAGAGGGTAGGGGATGGGGTATGAGAACACAAAGGAACAAAATAGTCAAGCTGGAACAGGGATGGAGTGGAAGAGTAATGAAAGAGATAACTTGATAGAGGGAGACATCATGGTGATATGGAGAAACCTGGTGGCAGGGAAGTTTCCAGAATTTCACAAGGTTGACCTCATGTGATGATATTTTATTTCTGCTCTAACAAATAAAGCTTGCCAGGGGATTAAAGGAAAAATACAGCATTATATTAAACATAGAGAGCAGGCAGTGGTAGCACATGCCTTTAATCCTAGCATTGGGAGGCAGAGGTCCATGCAGATCTCTGTGAGTTCAAGCCCACACTGGGAACAAGGTCAGGCGTGGTGGCACACACCTTTAATCCCAGCATTAGTTCACAATACAGGTCTGGAGGTCTATACAGACAGACAGGAAGTGATAGAGCTGGGCAGAAAGAGGAAGTGATGTAGCTGGGCAGAGAGAGGAAGTAAGATGGCAGGGCACAGAAAGGTATATAGGTGTGAGTATACAGGAAGTAGCTCTCACTTGGGCTGAGGATTTTCTAGCAGTAAGAACTTGTGCCTGGATTGTTTTATCCCTCTGATCTTTTGGCTTTCACCCCAATATCTGGCTCCAGGGTTTTTTTTTTTTTATTAATAAGACTGTTTAGCAATTCATGTTACAACCCCAGCTTAGAATACTAGAAATACTGGAGAGGGTACCTGAGCTGGCTTACTCCGGTAATCAGATTGGCAAATACCCTGTCATCATGGAGCCTTCATCCAATAACTAATGGAAGCAGATGCAGAGATCCTCAGCCAAGCAGCAGGCCAGTCTAAGAGAGGAAAGAGAGACTCTATGACCAAGGGGCAATCAAGATAATGATGGGGAAACCTACACAGACAACCAAACCAAGCTAGTAGGAACTCATGAACTTTAAACTAAAAGCTGTGAAGCCTCCATGGGACTGGACTAGGCCCTCTGCATAATGGAGACAGTTGTGTACCTTGGTCTGCTTAAGGGACCCCCTGGCAGTAGCATCAGTATCCATCCCTGGTGCATGAGCTGGCTTTTTGGAGCCCATTCCCTATGGTGAAAAACCTTGTGCAGCCTTGATGCAGAGGGGAGGGGCTTGGACCTGCCTCAGCTGAATATACCAGGTTTTGCTGACTCCCCATGGGAAGCCTTACCTTTTCAAAGGAGGGAATGGGGGATGTGTTGGGGGAAGGTGGAGGCAGGGTGCGGGAGGAGGAAAGAGAGGAGGATCTGTGGTTGGTATATAAAATGAATAAAAAAAATTTAATAAAGAAAAAAAAATGAAATCAACATGATTTTAAAAGTGACAGAATATAAAATATGGAAGAAACCTTCAAGAAATAAGTATGAATTGGGATTACTTCATTCGTATGTCTGACAATTCTTCTGTTAGTATTAATTAGAATTCCCTCTGCATAGTATCAAGGAAATTCACTGTAATTTTGTATATCCTTACATTTTTGCAAAATGTTCTTGATTTTTCTTCTATAATACTGAATATGCCTTCTTGAATCACAAAGTTGAATCTAACTCTACTCAATAATAAATGCTCAAAAAAAGGCTACATGTGACAAACTAAGAATGAATATCATGCTCATCAATGACCTCTGTGGCAAGATAAATGAACCTGGAAGACAGTGCATAAAGTGAGATAATCATCCCTAACCTTATAACTCTACATAAATCTTACTTTCAAGTGGATACTAAAACAATTAACCCCATAGGGTTAAAAAGAAAGTTAAATGTGGTTTTCAGAAACTGGGTCTCAGGGAGAGAAAATAGAAACTTCCTGGTCCAAGGATCAAGGAACACAAACTTCAGTTACATGACAAAAAAAAAAAAAATCCAAGGACCTAATAGCAACTATACCTTCTATTAACTTAATTGCATGAAATCTACTAAGAGAGGATACCTTACTTGCCCCAGTCTCTTACATATATTATGTTGTAATTTGACTTGAATGAAATAACTTTGAAAGCATATATAAATATATACATTCTTTGGATAGCAAACATTTGTCACTTATACATAAATAAAGCAGAGCAGATGTAGAATATTTTAACATTAACAGCCATGGATAGCATTACCCAAATTATGAATATATACCTAAAATAATTGCAATTTAAACTTTGAATTTTAGACACCAGGTTGCTTATAATATTCATGTCAAATAAACAAATATTAATAAGAAGATTTTATACTTTTTATAACACTTCTTGTGTATGTGATACAGTTATAAATTATAATGAGATTATTGATGTTTTTCTTTGAAGGGATTCAAGTTCAACAGATGACACATCTTAGGTAAATCTTGTAAGATGAATTGCTAAATGCTTTTATTAATAAAAAACCCAGGCCAGGTGGTGGTGGCACATGCCTTTAATCCCAGCATTCAGGAGACAGAGTCAGGCAGATCTCTATGAGTTCAAGGCCAGCCTGGGCTACAGAGTGAGTTCCAGGAAAGGTGCAAAGCTACACAGAGAAACCCTATCTTGAAAAAAAAACAAACAAACAACAAAACAAAAGTCAAAAAACAAACAAACAAAAACCAGAGCCAGATATTGGGGTGAAACACTGAGAGATCAGAGGAACAGGACAAGCCACAACCAACCTTACCTCACCAACACCTCAGACTCCAAAGAGACCTAATTCCTGCATACCCATGTTTATATGCCTTTTTGTCCCTGCAATCTCACTTCCTCTCTCTACCCAGCTATATCACTTCCTCTTCCTGCCCAGCTCTGTCACTTCCTGTCTATCTGTACAGACCTCCAGACCTTTATGGTTAACTAGTATTGGAATTTAATGCATGTTCCCCCATGCCTGGCTTTGTTCCCAGTGTGGCCTTGAACTCACAGAGATCTGAATGAATCTCTGCCTCCCAAATGCTAGGATTAAAGCATGTGCTACCATTGCTTGATTTCTATATTAAATATGTGGCTGGCTTTTTCCTCTGATCATCAGATAAGCTTTATTGGGGTGCACAAATAAAATATCACTACTAAAACTGACTCTAAATCTAGAGAAATTGTTGTACATATATTGAATCAAATAATTAGAATGTGGCAGAAAAATCCATGCATTCCCACCTAAGTGTTAGGGAAGAATTACACAGTAAGTTGAGACCTGAGATAGACATTAAAAGACTAATGAATAGGTGCAGAATGAGGTGAATGGTAAGAGAGAACAAAAGTAACTTGATGGTGGCCAGATTAAGGTCTTTAATGATGAGGCCATTGCAGCATTTTTGCAAGGACCAAAGTGCGATTTCAAAAGGAAAAGATCCTGAGTGCTAATCCACACAGATATAGGGTTTCTTCTTTAAAATTTCATTCAGCATGGATGCTTGGCTGTGGAACTCTGCATCTGCTTCCATCAGTTACAGGATGAAGGCTCTATGATGGCAGTTAGGGTATTCAACAATCTAATTACCAGAGTAGGCCAGTTCAGGCTGAGAGCTCCAGGAGTCCAGTTGAAGAGAAGGAAGAAGGATTATATGAGCAAAGAAGGTTAATATCATAATGGGTAAATTTGTAGAGACAAGTGAACTAAGCTCATAGGAACTCATGAACTTTAGACTAATAGCTGTGGATCCTGCATGGGACTGGACTAGACCCTTTGCATACAGGAGACAGCTGTGTAGCTTAGTCTGTTTTAGGGGCCTCTCGCAGTGGGATCATGATCTATCCCCATGCATGAGCTGGTTTTCTGGAGCCCATTACCTATGATGGAATGACTTGCTCAGCCTTGATGCAGGGGGCAGGGGCTTGGTCCTGCCTCAACTGAATGTACCATGCTTTGCTGACACCACATAGGAGCCCTCAGCCTTTTGGAAGAGGGGATAGGGGTGATTCTGGGGGCGTGGAGGGAGAAGGCTAGGGTAGATAGAGTAGGAGGAGAGATGCGAGGGGGATTTGTGTTTGGTATATAAAATGAATAACAAATTTATTAAAACAAAAATGTTCATTCAGATTCATAACGAAGGTGATAAAGTGTCTTGATAGCAGTTCATGGCATGAAATAGTAACAGCAAAAATGGAAGCATGGAACTTTGATGAGTTTACTGAGGAAGAATATTTCCAATATCTTAAAGATAAGGAAAGAAATATGTATGGGTCATGCAACATGCTGCTAGTAGTGGTCTTGACTATGATCTTGGGAAGTCTAGTTATATTTAATATTTAGTTATACATGTGTATGTCTGTATGTGGGTATATATGCATGTGAGTGCAGGTAATCATGGAAACAAGAGGCACTGTATCCCTGGGACTGAAGTTACAGAGAACTGTGAGCCATATGATATGAGTACTAGGAACCAAACTTAGGTCCTTTTCAATAGTACTCATAACCAGGAGACTGTTCTGAAGTCCTGAAATCTGAATCTTGGAAGCAATGTTTTGGCCATTTTTCTCCTTACTATCTTTTTTTTTTTCAGAAAACATGTCAATATCAAAAACATTTGTAAAAACCAAAAGCAAAAACATAAGACAAGTATGAAACAAAATAGAGATATTGGAGTCTGTGAACTTCCAGAATGTCTTCCTGTGACAGGAAAAGGAGAGATGAAAATTTTGAATTATTTTGAAAGTGTTTTGCATGAATAAGATGAGTGCTTTAGATGCAAAATCAAGAAAGAGGAAGGGTGCACATCATTACATGCTTTGTAGCTATGTTCCCATGATAATAACCTTGTGAATTAGCTCCTAGAAAAGGTGTAGTATAATCTACTGCTATTTATTTGATGATCACTCATCCAATTCTATTTGATTAATGGGGCATGGGCCAAATTCCTAGCACAGTTTTTAGGAGACCTTGATTGTATCAGTAGATGTCCTTGTGCCTACATCTTAAACTACAGAAACCACTGCTCCTGCATGCTCATAGCTCTTAAAGTAAGACACAGAAGGGGATCAGGGCCCTAGCTATAACCTTAGCAAAAAGTAGAGCTTCTCTAAGCGGCCTACAAACAGGTATGAAAGAAGTATGATCTTTTTACACTGTCAATCATCTGAAGTTGTCATAGATCAACAGATGATCAAAAACACTTAAATAAAAATTCAGGCCAATGAATTCACTTTTAAGATCATGAAGAAGTATTGCATAATTAATAATGAACATTAATAAAGAGAATACAGCTTTTCTGATACATCAAGTTTTGTATGAAAAACATATATGGGAATAGATACAAGAAAGACAGAGACAGAGAGAGAGGAGACAGAGACAGACACAGTATGTAAGAAACACAGTGTACAATCAATATTTATTATCCCTCTCTGACACTTCAGAGAAAAAGAAACCAGTACAGATCAATTGATCTATTCTATGATTATTCTAGGTTGAAAGTTGCATTTTTTATTTATTTGTTTGCTTGTTTATATATTTATTTATTTGTTGACTTATTTATCTATTTGGTTTTTTGAGAGAAGGTTTCTCTGTGTAGCCTTGGTTGGCTATCCTGGAACTTGCTCCGTAGTCGGGGTATTCTCAAACTCACATAGATCCACCTGCCTCTGCCTCCCAACTGCTGGTATTAAAGTCAAGAACCACCACAGCCTGGCAAAAGTTGTGCTTTTGAAGTAAGCTGTAAATAGATTGGTTTGTCATATTCTGAATAATATTTGCACAACTTATCCACTTATTAATTTATGATTCTGATCTTTAAGCTAAAACTAAGACTCCTTTTATAGTGTGAATTGCAAAGCTACCTTAATAATGTAGCTGGAAGGTTTCTCCGGTCCTGCCAGGCCCCCACAGTTCTGTGGCCCACTTATAAAATAATCACTCAGAAGTTTATATTAATTATAACTGTTCAGTCATTAGCTCAGGCTTAATACTGACTAGCTCTTACACTTAAATTAACCCATACTTCTTATCTATGTTTAGCACCATGGCTTGGTAACTTTTCTCAGTTCTGCCTTGTCATCTTGCCTCCTCTGTGTCTGGCTGGTGACTCCTGACTGTCTTTACTCAGAATTCTTGTCTGCTTGCCCATCTATACTCCCTGACTGGCTACTGGCCAATCAGCATTTTATTTATCAACCAATTAGAGCAGCATATATCCACAGCATACATAAAGTCATCCCACAGTTTTTGAAGTACTCTTAAAAGCACTGTATAGTTAAGAAAAATATAAGAAATTTAACATATGTATAATAATAAATCATTCACTTAAGTATTCATTTTCAAATTGTATAAATATCACTATCTTAGACATAGTCATGAGACAATTGATTTCAGATTCAGCTAAGGCCGGTTAATAAAAAAAATTATCTTTTGTGGCTCCATCTCAGCAAATGAGTAACCAAGATGTCTATTCTCTAGCATCAATTACTATATGACCAGCTGCCTCATCTTCATTTCTAATTCTGGGATTTTGTCATATGTGCCATGCAAAAAACCAGCCTCATTCCCAGTAGTAAGCAATAAATCATTGGAATTATTTCATGTTTTAAGAACTGAGGAGACATTTGGATTCCACTCATCATATGTTTTAAGTCAGGCATTCATTAGAAAAATGATAAACACTAATCTCTACTCAACATTAATTATTCTTTGCCAAAGCAAATGAGACCCAGGGGAATAAAGAGAAACATTGTTCTTCTGATTACATACACCATTCTTGAGTAAAACATTAACATTGTCAAGTCACCTTCTTTTGGAACATAATGCCTGATATTGGGAGTATGCACTGACTCCACACCAGCTTGAAATAGCCTGTCCCTTATCAACAATGTACTCTCCATTCCTTACATTCCTTACTCTCATTAGCTGTCTTAGTTAAGGTTACTGTTGCTGCAATCAAACACCATGATCAAAGGTAACTTGGGGATGAAAGGGTTTATTTCATTCACAGTTCCATATAATAGGTCTCCATCAGAAGCAGTGAGGGGAAAAAATTTAATCAGGGCAAGAACCTGGAGGCAGAGAGCTAATGCAGAGGTCATGCAGGAGTGCTGCTTACTGGCTTGCTTTCTCATGGCTTGCTTAGCCTGCTTTCTTACAGCACCCTGGGCCATCAACCATAGGGTAAGGAACCTCCCACATCAATTATTAATTAAGAAAATGCATTACAGGTTTCTCTACTCCAGTTTAATGGAAGCATTTTCTCAATTGAGTTTCCCTCCTCTTCAATGACCCTAGCCTGTGACAAGTTGACATAAATCTAGCCAAAGCATTAGCTTAGCAAATAAACATTAAATATCAAGAATAGTTGTGTGTCCTGTACATATGTCAGTGATAGAGAGTGGTGATAATAGTCCTTGAGAAAATAAAGAATAATAGTGAACAGAATATTACATTACGGTGTACTAATAATTGTCCTGGTTGTTTTCTTTATAATAAAATATTATAATATGAAATTTTTAATTCATTCATTTTGGAAAAGAAACTAGCAATGACTAAAATGCTTAGCTCACAGAGGGATCCAGACTTGCATGCTGGATAGTTCTTTCCTTTCAACATACTCCCTGATAGACTGCCCCTGTCCTTCATAAAATCCTGTGCAGGACCTTGTGTGCCCCAATGGTACTCCATGATAAACTGATATTATCTTCCAAGATTCTCTGTGTTTGAGTTCACCTAATCTTCAAGAGTATCCATGCTGGACCATGACTATTCACCATCCACACCATTCTGGAAGCAATGGGTTTATTTTCTTGTACCAGATACCCAGATCTATACCATCATTCATCTATGAATTCCTTTTACACCATTCTTTCTCTCAATGGTAGTGATGATATGCTTATTTTTCCAATGTTTTCTATCAACTTGATAGAAAGCATTCATATGCTAAAAGACAACTTTTGAAATTAAACATGAAGGGAATACAGCAAACACCTATATTCTCTCCCTCCTTCATATGCCAACTTATTTTGTATGATAGCTTTTAATGTTTATGAAAGAAGTTGATATTTCCTCTGAAGGATTAAGAGTTGGAAATACAATTAAATAACTGATAAGCAATTGAATGAATGAGATGCCTTGGGGTAATCCAAAGAAGCAGGTAAATTTAGCTCCTGATATGATGTTCTAAAGGTTTGACATATCTATGTTTACTTACTCAGTGGAGTCAAAATGAGAACCAATGCATAATAAAACAATTTTCAAACATCCAATGGCATTGTGAAAATTGTTTTTTTTTTTGCAAAGCGGACCCCCCAAAAAGAAAGTTGCTTGATTAAAACAGGAGGCACTCTCTTCATATGTGTGTGTGTGTGTATGTGTATAGTAGTAGTAGTAGTAGTAGTAGTCGTAGTAGTAGTAGTTAAACAAAAAATAAACGACTAATGGAGTCTATTATAAGATATTCTTATATTTTCCTTATTTTGCTGTGGGACAATTTTTGTACACTGTAAATATGCATTGCTCTCGTTGGTTATAAAAAGCTGATTGGCTGATACCTGAGGAGAAAGAGATTATGTGAGACAGTTTGACAGAGAGAGAATTCTGGGAGTAAGAAAGGCAGTGTCAGGAGTCACCAGTCATATGCAGAGGAAGCAAGATGAAAATGCAGTACTGAGAAAAGGTAACAAGCCACATGGCTAAATATAGATGAGAATTATGGGTTAATTTAAGTGTAAGAACTAGTTAGTAATAAGCCTGAGCTACTGGCTGAGCATTTTCAAGTAATATTAAGCCTCCGAGTGGTTATTTGGGAACTGACAGGAAAGAACCATCCATTTACATATGGCACCCAAACACTTGGCAAGAATTTCCACATAAAACCTGAGAAAGCTTAAAAAAGGATTCTAAACATGCAAAAATGGAGTCAAACAGCTTCTTAGTAACTGCTTTTCTCTGGTGAACTCTGTTTGCTGGCAGTGAGTAGATGTATGGCTTCTTTAAGATGTGGCTTCCTGGTTCATGCTGGCAACATGGATGGCTCTTTTGGGAGGTTCTGATACTGAATACCTAAATAGAATTTATGAGCAGTGAGTGGTGCTCTACTTGGTGATATCTTGGATCCAAAAACTCCCCAGAGTTGGGGTGGTAAACATGGTTCCCACTAGTACCTCTGCCAGGTAGCTAAGCTCCCCCAGACCAAGGAGCTGGGCAGAGCCAACTGCTGAAGCTACTACTTAAGTCCTAGCCACACCTACTTAACAGTTTAAAGAGTCATTTCATCAGAAAAAGATAGAGCTGTGCAGTAAAAACAGATTCAGACAACAAAACAAAACCTCTAAGTGGGTTACAATGTATTTAAAAATATATGTAGGCTTTGGAGGAAAAAAAAAAGAAAAGGGGTAGAGAAAGTCCTTTAAAAAGCACTGGTGTAATGAAAAATATAATAAGCCATGTAAAGATGGAAAATACACAGAGAGTCTTGATACTATATGTTATTGTGCTGTCTTTACATTTTTTGATGGGTAATGAACAAATGATAACTGCTGAGGGGCATTTGATTATAAACATTAAACCAACATATATATTTAAAAAATGTCTTGACTTCAAAATATAAGTCAAGGGATATGTTGCTTTGGGAAAGAGGTTCTGCATTCATTTGCATAGAAATGAGAGGATTTGGATTCATTCTGGGTTAAGAAAAATCAGGTTTGTTTGAGGAAGACTCCCTGAAAAATCTCCAATAGGAATGGGTGGCCCAGATGATCGAATGTCTCAGAGCACCTCTGCTGCAGTTTCCTCTGAGTTCTACATCTAGAACAGCTTCAAGGTGACTGGCTGAAATAATCCAATCTCACAAATTACTCCAGTAAGGACTTGACCATAATCATGAATTTTCTAATGGTCCCTCAGAGATTACCAGTGCCCCCAAACAACAGGAAGTGAATCCATTCCCCAAAATAAATTATGAATGTTTGTCACCATTTGTGTGTATGTGTGTAGGGGGGGTTTAGTTCCAAGTTTTTTGGATAATAGTCAAGGAAAAAGTTGAACAAAAGAGATTATATTCAGGGATCTTGTACTAAAAAGGAAAGGGGAGGTATAGGAATGAAAGGATAAAAGGGTAGATTATTGAATATACTTAAAAAAACTATTAATCTTACATATTTTACATTATTATAGATTTTGGTTTGTTAATACATATTTAAAGTTAATTTTGTTATACTGTATGTGTATTTCTACTTTTGTTAGGGTATTATGTTTATGTAGCTCATTTAAAAATGAAATATGTAATTAAAAAATACAGAGTAATAGTCATCTATAATAGCAAACTTATGGTAATGGTAGGTGTGTTTTCAAAGTCAAACAGAGATATATTTCAGATAGACAGGCAATCTTCAAACACTTCAAAAACCTATAGAATATGGCATGTAAATATTTTAAGAACTTAGACTTTTCTTGACAGTGAGACACATCTGCTCCTGACAGCACCAATTTCTTCAAAGAGGAGGATGGGCGTCAAAGAAACTGCATATAGAGTTTGTTTTCTTTATGGCAAAAGCTAGCCATGTGGACAAGGAACTGCCTCAACTGATGACAGTATGTTGTCCAAATTGGACAAGCAGGAAACAAAGAAAGTGATTACAGAACTTTACCAAGACAAGATGGAACAGTCCTTCAAAAATCCTACTTCACAGATAAGTCTGTCAGATATGCTAGGCCTCTAGGCTGAAGACAGATGCACCAACATTGTGGAGAAGTTATGGGTGACTGTCCAAGTAGCCTGAGGTCCCTGTCATCATGTAACATTTTACCCTTCTGGATTCTTTGATAGAGTTGAAGACTAAATAGTTATAATTATAGTTTTCCTTAGTTATAATAGAAAGTAAATTAGATACAAAACTTTAGAATCACCAAGATAAAATAAATAATTAAACATTTTCTCTAATTTTGCCAAATGCAAATGGATTAGATAATGTTACTATAATTCTTACTTGATAACTATTTTGTTGTATATAATCTTGCTATAATAAAGTTAAAAATCTTCCTTTTAATTAAAAGGGGAACAATGCTGTGGAATCATCTTTGTACACTGTAAATGTGTATTGCTCCTATTGTTAATAAAAAGCTGATTGGCTGACAGTTGGACAAAAAGAGATTGAGTGATACAGTCTTGACACAGAGAGAATCCTGGGAGGAAGAAAACAGAGTCCAGAGTTGCCAGCCAGATGCAGAGGAAGCAAGATGAAAATGTAGTACTGAGAAAAGGTAACAAGTCACATGGCTAAATATAGGTGAGAATTATGTGTTAAGTGTAAGAGCTAGTTTATAATAAGTCTGAGCTACCAGCTGAGCATTTATAAGTAATATTAAGCCCCTGATTGGTTATTTTGGAACTCTCATGTGGGAAAGAGTTGTCCATTTACAGCTTAAATCCTTATTATACACATATCAGAAGTAAGAATTAAAGCCAATCCATTTATTTGATTATATTCTTTAATATTAGCAGTAGAGTGTCCCATTACGACATATCCTTGCACTTTCTTCCAGGACACATAATTGCCTGCACTGTAACATATGGCAAGGTTCTAGATCTTAGAGCTAAAAAAATAAAATTATTCAGAGGTTGCTCTATGGTAATTGAAAATATGATAAGGCTGCCTGTGAAACATTGGTGTATCATCTTAGGTCAGGAAGGAGTCCTTTCAAATATACAGAAAAGTTCAAAGTTAGAGCACAAGAAAGAGAAGCCAGAATTGAGCCAGTTATTTCATAAGGGAGACATATCTTCCAGAAATGTGAACTGCGATCAAAATGTTCAGCTGAGCCTAGCACTGACTCTACATCCTTTTATGCTCTTGCTTTTCTTTTCTCCTCCTTTTCCTTTCATATGACATAATGTCTTTGATAGAAAAATTGATTCCTCATAAGCTATTTTTAGTATTAGATTCCCCAAAACATGAATTGATGTTTCCTATTATTATAAATAATATTTTAATGAATACAAAATATATGGCTACCATGATTGAACTGGTACACTTGATTTAAAAGTGTAATTTATAATTGAAGTATAAATCTAAGTAATCTCATCAATAAAATCCAGGAGTCAAATATCAAGGTAATAACCTGAAAGATCAGAGAAACAGAGGATCAGCCACCAATGATTTCTTACCTCTCTAGATCTCCCTACCAATAGGACCAATATCCAGTCTCCACCTCACCTTATCACTTCCTGTCTCTATCTCCCTAGTGTTGGGGTTAAAGGCATGAGCCACTGCCACCCAGAGTCCTAGGTTAACTAGTGGCTAGCTCTGTCCTCTGATTTGCAGACCATCTGTATTTGTCAGAACACAAACAAAATTATCACACAACATATAATTAATTTTTTTTCTGAAATAATTATATTCCTATTGGGACATCTGCTCCATGTATGATTTAATTTTGATGTTTCTCCTTGTTGAAAATAAAAGACTTTGATGGCTCTGATAGTGAAATACTCTGCCTCCTGGCTTTATTGCATATAATAAGAATATAAAGTGAAAAAGAAAATGCAATTTTCCTTTAAACACAAGGAACTTTAAAAAAAAATACAGGTCATAGTGCCCACTATATTTTGTTGCTTTGCCTGTAGCCAACACTTAGCAGACTATTTTGATATTTGTAGCTGCTGTTACATTCAAAGTCAGCTTCATCTCAGCTTTCTTTCTTGCACATTCCACTCATCTTTTTTTCCTCACAGTTTCTGGCATTAGGAGGCCCTAAGGAAATGCATTTTTAAAGCAAGAATTATTGCAATGCTTTTGTTCTTATCGAGGAACAACTTGTTCTGGCAGTGTTTTTAGAGCTGGATTATGAGTCAAAGAATAAAAGAAAAGAGGCCCCTGGCCTTAGATTTCTAGCCTTGTCATAGAGAGTTTCTACACTTCTGAGCATAAGACATGGCCAAGGTGAAGCTTGCAGGCCTGAGCAAAGCTGCTCATGATGCCCAAGGATCACTCTGGGGTT
Source organism: Peromyscus maniculatus bairdii (assembly GCF_049852395.1). Lineage (NCBI taxonomy): Eukaryota > Metazoa > Chordata > Mammalia > Rodentia > Cricetidae > Peromyscus > Peromyscus maniculatus. The sequence continues at coordinate 51,703,252 of NC_134861.1, forward strand.
ATATAGTGAATGGCAGAACAAGTGTTAATTGCGGTTTTTCTTTGTATATGTACAGTATTCTGGACCATTGTTATTTTAGTTTTTATTTAGTAGCTATGATAAACACCAAGACCAAAAGGAACTTAAGGAGAATAGGGTCTATTTTCCTTTCATTTCCCCATCAGTGTCCATCATTGGCAGAAATCAAGGTGAGAACTCGGGCAGCATAAGAGGCAGGGGTCATGGAGGAGAGCTGCTATCTGGCTTACTCATCTACTCTTCTTGTATAGCCCAGGTCCATGTGCCCAAGGGGAGTGATACCCATGGTGGGCTGGCTGCTTCTACATCAATTACCAATTAATAAATTTTACACAGGCACACCAACAGTGCAATTTAATACATGCAATTCCTCAACTGAGGTGGGTTTCTCTGCCCAAGCATGTCAACTTGACATCCAAAATTAGTCATTGCAAATAGTCAATTATCCAATCTAATTTATAAAGAGAAAAATGGAATTGCAAAATTTCTGCTCAATGAGTACAACAGCAGGATTTTTTTCTATTTGTTTTATTATGAGGATAATGATGCATAGGGTAAAAACTATAGATTATGTCAACTTTGAGAAAATGCTTTTCTTCTTTTGCATAGGGCACTCAGAGTGAGTATATGAGTGCTTTGCACTATAAACTGGAGTTCATCAATGGAGTTGTGAAATGGAAATAAAAATTTCATAATACATTTGCTACCATAAGACTCAAATGAAGCCTGGTGGTGGTGGCGCGTGCCTATAATCCCAGCACTCGGGAGGCAGAGCCAGGCGGATATCTCTGAGTTTGAGGCTAGCCTGGGCTACCAAGTGAGTCCCAGGAAAGGCACAAAGCTACACAGAGAAATCCTGTCTCGAAAAACAACAAACAAACAAACAAAAAGACTCAAATGAGACCATGTCTCTTATAGGTGAATTCTAGAGAAATAGAATCAACAGTATACTTATCAAAACTAATTTTTCTATGTGTATAACATAGATATATGTGCATATAAACATTTACACACATATATGAATAAAATTATACTTCTGTTTATGTTTATATATGTGTAATAATATACTCATGAAAATATATATGTATGTGTGTTTGTATGTATGTATGCAACCTAGCCAAAGCAGACAGAAGACAGGAAGATAGAATCAGAAACTAAGAGAGATAGAAAAATAGAGATTCCACCATCTAATGCCCGCAGGATGAAACACAGGAGATCCTGTGTGGTTTTTAACTTTCATATCTGAAACTTATAAACAAGGAGAGTCTATGACATAAAAAGTTGAAATATGCAAACTGAGGAGGAACTGAATGTTCAGTCTGGATTAAAGGCAGAAAATACTCATGTGTTGCTTAAGCAATGAGATAGGAAAAGTTCTTATGTACAGCCTCTATTTTATAAAGCTCTTCGGGTGATTTGATGACCTCTACTCACCTTATAGAGGCCTACCTGAGTTACTGAGTCTATGACCATGCAGATTCCCCCATCTCAGACAAACCCAGAATAAAGTTTGTCTAAATATCAATGCATTTCATATACCCCCAGATTTACACATGGATATATCTATCATAAACTCATTCTTGATCTATTCCGATAAAGAATTCTGGGGTACTAAAGACAGACAAAGTTTTTGAAATGAGACATTATACACTGTGGAATCCCATGTGGCATTGGTGTGTATTCTATGTATAAAAGGTTCAGAACTCCAAAATAGTGAAAGACTTTCAATATAGAGAATTAAAGCACATAGACTGCCTTTATTTATCTCTATCTTTCTGTCTCTGCATCTTTCTGTTTCTGTGTTTCTTACATAAACAATATGATATTCAATCATGGGAAATGCTACTCTGTCTTTTTCTCTCCCTCTGCTCCTATGTTTTCTGTTACTTATCCTTGTCACTCATTAGTCCTATTTCAGTGGTAGAGTAGGACACCATTATACACACACACACACACACACACACACACACACACACACACACACGCGCGCGTGCGCGCGTGTGCTCGTATGTGTGTGTGTGTGTGTGTGTGTGTGTGTGTGTGTGTGTGTGTGTGTTCTACTTATATATTGCATCTTATCAACGGGTTTGGTGATCTTGATATTCCTGGTGATGGTCTGGAACTGGTGATAAGGATACAAGAACTGGAATAGGTAGTGTGGAAAGCAGCATTATTGATAGTTATCTTGTGTGCAGATGTAATTCAAAGCATGTCTCTGTGTCAATAGAAATCTAAAAGATTTTTGTGAGGGCAATGCTACTTTCAGGTAGAAAAGATAGTAGTCATTTGGAAAGAGGCCAGTGGATTTAATTCTATCTGTTGTGGTGAGTATGTTCCCAATATATAGACATAAAAGAAGATAATAAGTCACCTCTTCGTTTAAAAAGCATAGAAATTTATTATGTTTTCTAAACTCAGGAAACTTATAAAAGTATCTATGCAGATAGAAGAATACACCGAATACATCTTTCTTGAAAAATGTAAAAGTGTACAGGTGGTGTCTGTGGTCAGACTCTTAACACTTTCTATTTCAGGAACCTGCTCTGTTAAAGAAGTTATACCATCAATATCTTTTCAAAGGTAAGTTTGATGAGATCATTTTGCTAATCTATTCTTTATGGATATCTGAATATTTAAAGTAGCCCCCTCCCCCCCAAAAAATAAACACATATATTTTTTTCCAAGCACAAAGTACCACATTCTAAATACTTGGCTTTTAACCACAATTTCCAGACTTTCATTTGTCTTTTCTTAAATTCAAGTATACAGATGAAAGCTAAAGGTCACTTTATTTACCAAAAGCAAAATGTCAACAAATAACCATTCCCTCTCCTGCCTCCTCAAATCAGTATTCTTAAAACACTGCACGATACTCTAAAATCTTCTCCGTGGAGATATTAAACGAAGGCATTAATCCATACATAATATGTTAATTCCTGCTCTACTCAGCCCACAGGAACAGAAAGATAATGTGTCTGGAATCAAAATGTTGTGTTTAAATAATCCTTTCATAAGTCTTACTGAGCATGCGTCCCTGGACATAATTGTAGTGATTCTGGAAGATCTGGCTTGGGAAATAGAATACTTGAGTTGGCTGCCAAGATAATGAATATCTACATAAATAAATAAAAGCACAGCTTCTCATTTTTCTCCACCCATAATATGTTGGAAAAATTTAAGAATTATTGCTGTTAAATAGAAGGAGATTATGGAAATAATTGGAACTTAGTGTTCTCTAAAAGTTAAAAGTCTGGGGTTGGTGAATTAGTTCAGCGGGTAAAGGTGTTGGGGGCCAGGGCTGGAGACCTGAGTTTCATCACTAGGATCCACATTATGAAACAACATACACTGTGGCAACCCTCTTCCCAGTGAATATGTAAATGTAAAAACATGCTTACTTTTAAAAAGTTAAAAACGGTGAATTTAAATCACCATTTGAAATTGTTAATTACCATGGTCTGTTTCTTCTCAGGGGATATTAGTGGCCTATCTTGAGGAAGCTTTCTAAGCCTCTGGTGATGTGATTATACTGAGGCTATCAATGTTCAAGTGAGTAAACTCTGTAACTATTAGCGTTGGTGCTGGAATTTTTGTGTGGTGCAGACATTGAAGAATTGTAGTGGTTTTAAAAGACTGACTAACATAGGCTCATATACTTGAATCTTTGGTCACCATGGAATGGAACTATTTGAAAAGATTACAAGGATTAGAAGATGTGGCCTTGATGAAGTAGGTATGGCCTTGTTGGAGAAAGTGTGCCATTGAGGGTGGCATTTGAGATTGCAAAAGCCCACATCTCTCTCTCTCTCTCTCTCTCTCTCTCTCTCTCTCTCTCTCTCTCTCTCTCTCTCTCTCTCTCTCTCTCTCTCTCCCTCCCTCCCTCCCTCTCTCTCTCTCCATTCCCTTCCCCGCTCTGTCTGCAGATTAGGATCTAGCACTCAGCTACTGCTATAGGGTTTCCCTGCCACCATGCTTCCCACCACGATAACGAACTAAACCTCTGAAACTATAAGCAATGCCCCAATTGCATGTTTTCATTCATAAGAGTTCCTGTGTCTTTTCACAGCAACTGAACTGTGACTAAGACAGGAATCAATGGGAAAAAGATATCATATGTGATCATTGTTTAAGAACCATTCAGAAAGTATTATCTGGTTTGATATCAAGGCAGAAATCTTGCAGTACGAGAGATTGTTTGCTGTAGTGATGTTTTCTGGAATTAGTAATCAAGGTACAATTCTTAGAGACAAGTGGGACAAGTGAGGGTACTAGTGTTACTCCCATTTCTTTGGTTTTTATGTACAGTTGTAAATAAAATTGTTTCCCAGTGTGACTCCCAGGAAATAATCTTTACAACTTATTTTCTAAAGTAAAAGCACATGAAAAATATGGGGCTCATGGGAAAAATGAGATTGGGAACAGATCACCACAAATGTAATGAAAACAGAATCCCAAAGAAACAATTATATTCTAAAGAACACTGGCATAATTAAAGAAGATGCATTAAATCCAATAGAAAGAAACAAACAAAATAACCCAATCATTAAAATGTCATGCTTTGCTTTAAAGGGTAAGGGATAAGCAACTGAGAATATAGGTACAAAATATAAATAAAATATTTTCCCTATTTTTAAAGACGGGAATGGCTGAATTCTGGAAAATGAGGTTAAAATGCATTCAAACCAGGACAATTATTCTCCAAATAGAACAGGTGGTCCATCTGAGCCATGGGAGGGGAATGGGGTGATTCACAAGCCTATTTTTCTTCATTTATTTGCAATGATCTACTAAAATCACAGAAACCTGTCTTGGAAAAAGAGCACTTCAGCTGTGACATTTCTCGTCCTTTTCACATCAGATCCATACTCATCAAGCACATAAGAGCTTGCTCACATCCCAAAAGCATCACTGTGGCTGAGGGGATGGTTGTGAAGGTTATTAACTGATGGCAGGTTTGGGGAAGAGATTCTCTAGAGCACATTACCTGACTTGCCACAGATGCTTGCCCACTGTTTTCTCAAGTTAAATACTTCTTAACTAAGTCTCCCATGCAATTTTTTAATTCCTAAAAACCCCGTGTTTTTTCTATCATGAAGATTAGATTATAAAGAGTTTCACAGCAATTGTGGTTGGGACTTTGGTTGTTTGGACTTGCTATTTTCCTGTTCAATTCATTATTAGGAAATGGTGTAACACTTACTTTTAATAGAATGTTTTTATTGTATTAAAAGTATCTGTGTTGAGTTATTATCTATTATATACTTGATTTTTAAATATGCTATTTTATTGTTTCTTAAAAGCCAAGACTACATTTTTTATGTTTAACTGAATAATAATAAAGATGCTGATGAAAATAAGCGAGTTATACAAAGCTTATGCTAATAATTTTCAGAAATGGAATATACATCCTGGACTTCCTTTTTCTAACATTTATAGTATTTTCTTGCATTAATAAATAGCTATAAGTGTCTAATTCATGTCAGTATCAACTTGTTTCCTTACATAAATTAAAGCAGCAGTAAATATATTCCTTACTTCAGTGACATCTTGTGAGGTTATAGAATACAATGTCATGATTTACAATGACAAATGTCTGTGTTAGGTTTTAAGAGTCATCTCTAGTTAGAGAATTGGGAGTGATATTCTTATAGATATTTCGGTTTTGAGAATTCACATTCATTGTACCACTTAAAACAGTCTCCAAGAAATAGTTGTATCATGTCTTCTCTTCCAATGACTACACTTATCACACAGTTTTCATGAGTAGAACTGGTAAAGCTTCTTATATAAATAAGAATGTATTATCATAGCTGCTAAGAGCTTTAAGAAATGTTAAGAATCATTTGAATTGCCATTTACTATGTCTTTATAAACATCCTAGCAGTTTTTAATAGTGTACTATTTCTAGTCAACAGGAGAATGTTGAAACTCTCAGTTAATTGTTTATATGGTTTGATTCTTTTTCCTATGGAGAACCTGAAGAAATCATCCTTCCTTTTCTTGAAGGTGAACAGACAAATTCAGTGCATGTGGGACATTGATGATTCAATGATGGTGTTCTCAAAAATTACATCTAATATCCTAATACTCATGGTGATGTTATTGGGAGGTTGGGACATAGGAAAGTATTGGTGGGGCCCTGGTAAATGAGATTAGTGTCCTTATAACAATGATCAGATAGAATTTTGAAAGTTGCTTTGATATTCAAAGGTATAATGAAAGATATCTATGAACCAGGAAGCAGGCTCTCGTTGATTTACAACTTCCTAAGACTAGGTTGGGAGACTTTATATACTCATCTCCAAGAAAACATACTTAGGATTACATTTACATACTCAATCTGAGAGGAGATCCCCAATATCACTGTACAAATAGAGATAGCCTACAATGGCTTATAGTCAATGGTATTGGGGTAAATATATGTGTCAGAATATGGTGTTGACAGAAAGCAATATCCAATTAAGGCTAGTTATCTTGTTCACAGACTCATGAAGTAATTAAAGGGTGATTGTATACAGTTGATGATATTTTGACAGAGTAATTAGAGAGCACTATTAAAATAAATACAATTTCTAGTTGTTACATTTTCAATGAATGCTTTTAACCTTATATTAAGGAAGGTACTTGTCCACATCTTCTTGTGGTGTATCTTATTTGTTTTGACATCTGACGAGCTGTGTTCTATCAATGTGTCATAAAGAGCACTGTCGGGTACCAAAAGCCTTCTGCATCATGCATATTATTCATCATTCTTTCCCCTTTAACTCCTTACAACCACTAATCACTTAACCCTAATGAGTGGTCCTGCCTTTTCCAGAGTATCACTGTTATGGTTTTGAAACATGACCTTCTCAGACTGGCTTCCTTTACTTAGTAATATATACAGTTTGCCTCTGAATTTACATAACTTTATGGCGCATTTGCTTTCAGAGATAAATGCAATCCTAGTGTCTGGATGAACCAAGATTCATCTACTGAAACACAACTTGGTTGCTTCCTAGTTTGGGCAGTTATGGATAATCCTACTATATAACAGCATTGGGACTTAAAGATTGACATAAATTTTAGCTTCTTTGGCTACACATCATAAGTGTGATTCTGGTTCCTGTGATGAGATGATATTAAACTTTCCAAAAAGTCTTCTAAGTGTCTTCTAAAGAGGCTGTACTGTTTGGGATTCTGGTCTGGTTCTCCACATCATTTCCAAAATTTAGTGTTGTGAGTGTTCAGTATTTTTACTGTTTTAGCATGTGTACTGGAAAATTTCAATGTAGTAATTTCTGTTTCCCTGACGATATACTAAATGGAGCACCTTTAATGTCTTATTTGTCATTAATATATCTTCTTTAGTGGGATCATTTGTTAATTCATTGTTAAATTTAAGACAAGTATATAATATACTTAAATAATATTCCTTGATCAGTTAAGTCTTTGGTAAATGCTATCTTCTCGTTTCTGGTTTTTTCATATGACACTGTATTTTATGCAGCATATACTTTTCATCTCGAGGTTCAGCATATCCATAATTTCTATCACAAAATTTGTCATTGGGAGTTGTGTGACTGCACAAATCTTTTCTTGAATTTTTTGAACAAGATTTAGGGACAAGTTGAATCTGAGGATAAAGTAAGTCATGCAATAACTTCTATGTCTCAAAAAACAAGCAAAGATTATTAATATATTATTGTAATAATTATAGTAACTGCTTATAAGAATATATTTAGTATTTAAACTAGTTATTTATAATTAATATTTGATTTTGTCCTCATCATTATTATACACGATTATATACATTATTATATAGGATATTATACTATAGTAAAAATACAAATTAGGAACCTGGAAGCTCACAGATTAATATCATATATCTATGCATCTGTGTTTCTATTATCTCTCCAAAGCTCATGTAGCTGATTAGTGTTAATACAGGAATTCAAACACAGAATGATGTAGGATTAAAATACACCAATACTATTGTTTGTTTTGTGTATTGGTTTCATTTTTCTTGCAATGACAAAAATGTTTGAAAGAAGTGAGTGAAGAAAGGAGGGCTTATTGTGCAGATGTTATCTTCCACTATGGTGGAGTAGGCATGGAGGCGGGAGTGGAAAGTTGGCTGGTAATAAGATCCACAGTTAGGAAGAAAACATGAACAAGAAACCTTCCCCCAGAGAGTCTCCACCCTCTAATATTTCTATAGCTTTCCCAAGGAGTGTCACAGAGTGGGGAAGAAATGCACAAACACATGTCCCTCTGGGGGCATTTTACATTGGAACTGCGGTATTTCATTACCTTTGGAAAGTTCTTTATTGAGAAGAAAAATGCTCTTGCTCCCCAAATGTGGATACCATTATAAATACAACAAGGAGAGTATCCAATGATTTCCTCATTTGAAGGAATTTGTCAAATCTGCTCTCTTCAGGTTCTGGCTTAGGGCCTGATTTTCTAGGCTTCCTACTTCTCACCTTTAAAAAAAAATCTTTTAATTACTAAAAGCATCAGCTAATCATTAATTATGCACCATCAATTATGCTTATATTATCGTTTCAAATAGATACAATATCTGATTGATTTGACTAAAATAGCCCCTTGATTCATTGTCAATTTGCATAAATTCGCATGCAGTGACAGGTTGCACAGTGATTCATTAGGCACTGCAAAAAGCAGCAACTATCTGAACAACAGGAGGCTTGTTCACCAAGATTATCATCATTTTCATCAGGGAAAGGATTCCATTACAGCTGGCTCCCCTCTTTCTCAAATGTGTGATTGAGTATTTGCAGACATTAACTTCTCAAACCTATGTAAAAGAGACAGTAAAAGGGAACAAACATCCATGACTATTTGCAGGGTATCTGTCCTGAAAGTGGTTAAAACTATCCATTGTGCTAGCCTGGTTCTTAGTGTAGCCAGCAAAGACTGAGTTAATGTGATCCTTGGGAGGTGAATTCAAGGTGAAGTTTTGACTAATCCTGAATAAGATGAGTTTCTGCATTTTTTCTAAGATTGTTTTTCCTCCCAACAACATTTTAATTAATTCTATTGTAGACATATAATTTGAATTATATATACTTGATCATTTGTAATATTAAAAAAAAAAACTCCATGAAATTTGTAGTTTTATCAAATTTTTGCAGGTCACACATTTGATAAGTGACGAAGCTGCACCAGATTCTAAATTCAATGAATTCAAATATTTTGTTCACCTCAATAAAACTTATCTGGAGATCAGAGGACAGAGATAGCCACTAGATTAGACATAGAGGCCAGACAGTGATGGCACACATACACTCTTAATCCTGTCACTTGGGTGACAGAGATTAATAAAGATCTCTGTGAGTTCAAGGCAACTCTGGGAACAGAGCCAGGTGTGGTAGCACACACTTTTAATCCCAACACTTGAGATCTCATGCCTTTGCTTGGAAAGCACACATGCCTCTAATCCCAGGAAGTAATATAGCAGGACACAGAAGGTATATAAGATGTGAGGAAACAGGAACTCACTCTCTTTAGGCTGAGGATTTCATAGAGGTAAGAATGTGGCTCGCTTGTTCTGTTTCTCTGATCTATCAACTTTTACCCTAATTTCTGACTCTGGCTTTTCTATTAATAAGACCATGTAGCAATTCGTGTTACACATCCCCAGTACCTATGAATAATTATAAAGCAGTAACCAAAAGGCTAAATTATACTTCTCTTCTTATATCTAATGAACTTTTGCTATTTGAGTAGATGATGCATATTTCATTCATGCCTTATGCTGTGGGATGTTTTTCTTCTCCCTGTAATCAATACTCTGTTGAGAGCCATTTACAATAACCTTCATCATTACACATACATGTTTGCTCAAATGTAATCATAGAGCTTCAGCTAATACTCTGTGGATGTAATAGAACTTCCCTGTGGCCTGGCCCCTTTCATTTACTGTGCCCTTTCAGTATTTTCTGTGTCTGTGTTTGTTAGCTGTCTTATCATTTTTGTCTACTCAGTAAGTAAGCATCTAAGAAAATGAGTTTTTCCTTCTAATTTATTAACAATGTTTTGAAATTAGTAGATGCTCATTAAATATTAATAAAATAAGTAGGAATTGATTATATCACATTCCTCCCTTTTAAATTACTCACTTTCTCTTTTGACTGATAGATTATTGAGATTCTTTTCTAATGTGAACTGAATAATTTTATCAATCATATGACAAATAAGTCTGGCAATAATAATTTTGAAGTTGTTTGCATATTGATTTTCCATAATGTTTTGATTTCCAGGAATGTAAACTGCTTTGACACACTTTCCTACCTTACTATTTAATAATAAATTATCAGACTTTAGTCCTTATTGTGAATCTGGCAATGAGTACATTCCTAAAAATATTAAAAAAAAAGCAAAAAGAAAGAAAGAAAAGAAAAGGAAGAAACAAAATGGAAAAAAACCACAACATTTATTTATCAGATACACACACAAAACATTTGATATAATTTCATTATGGTAGTTTTACAAATGAAAACTATGAAGTTCAAAAGATTTAGACCAATTCACTTCAGAATATATAACCTGGAGTAACTCATAAATGCTCAATAAAATAGCCATCAAGTTGGGAATGAGCTTCATTTATTTGTAACTTTGTGAGTTTCCAAGGGTTAACACAGTGTGATTAGTTTTTAATCTGTAAATGTTGAAAGGGAAAGGTGTGAAGAGTGAGTCCTAGGAGTCACTGACTACTGCTGTCACACAGAATACAGGCTGTCTCTACCAGAGCCCATGTTCTCCGTTAACCAAACTCGAGTAACTGAGAGGAAAACAGCAAAGTTTTCTTTCCCTCACCCGCCTTTTAGTGTGAAAAGTAATGAGCTTGGCTCCAACTCTGGTTCAGTCTGCTGGTCCAGTAGGATGAACCTCCATTCAGATCTCTGTTCTGTAGATAAGAACATCCTTGTTCATCTCTTTCCTTCTGTGAGGAAACTGATTGATGTAAAGATTTTTGTTTACTAAAACATTCTTCTTTGCCAGTGTCTGCTATGGGGTGCAGAAAGATCAGTAGTAAGAGGTTAACCTGTACTAGATGAGAAGATGTTGTCTCAAAAGAAAAAAAAAAGAATTTTCTTCCATCATCAGTATGGATAATGGATCACATCTGTTCCTCACTGTGGTGATTTCAAAGAAATAGATTACAGGTCCACATTGGAACTAGTCAGATGCAGTGTTCCTATTTACATTGATGCATGGAGAGTCTTTAGTAAGAATTAGGAGACTGCTACATGAAAATATTCTGGCATCAATAAGGAACAGGAAAATGCTGTTTGTAGTCTGGCTTCTGATTGAAATGAGCAGTTTTGTATAAAAAGTCTTTGAATAATTAAATGAGGCTTAGAAACTCTGGTGTACTTTAGGGATTACTCTATGTACTCATAATACATAAGAAAAGATCTCTGGCTGATGATAGTGTTTTCTAAAGAAAGTATGAGTCTCGAGACACATGATAAAGCTTCAATAGTAAAGAAGTCTACTTTTAAGTATAATAGTTTCACTGCCTTAATCTCTTCTCGCAAGTGGAATGTATGCTCATTCACACCTGTGCTCTGCATAATATAAGCTTTCCTAACCTAGAATTGATACTGCTGATACATTTTTAATTGTAAACATTTGTGTTGATTAGATTAAATTTTAACATTTCTTAATTTTGAATAAAAGCATACAAGAGATTAAGCTCTTCATTGCTCTAATAGAATGTATGAGAAAATTTACTTCTAACAGAGACAAGTTATATTTTGCTCACAGTTTGAAAGATTCCAAGCAAGGATCAAATGAACTAATTAATTGTTCTTCTTGTTTGTGGCCTTGCATGATGGCAATGTCAAGGAAGAAGACATCTTACCATATGAGACAGAATGATGTCATATGGACAAATACACTTCGAAGACACCCCCCACAATGACCTAAGAACCTCACACATGCCATTTCCTCTGGAGGGCCATAGCATATCCTAATGACATCCCCGTGGGGCTCATGCCTTTCATGGTGAAATTTACATGGGCTCTTGTATCCAAATTTCTGCAGTAGCTTTCTTTAAAAAGAAAAATATGTATTCCTTTGTTTTCTTTTATTTATAAAAACATTATATTTTAATTTAAAAATCTTACATTTTAAGCTATCATAACAACCACAAAAAGTCTCCTTAAGAAGACTTTTTTAGTATTATACATAGCAAAAACTCTGCTGGCTGAATTGGCGTAGAGTTGACTTTACTTCTGAATGCTTTTTTTTTTTTTTTCAAGATGATGGGATAGGAAATAAAAGGGAAATCAGGTTTGTAACACCTTCAAATATTTGAATATAAATGTCTCTTAAATATTTAATAGATTTGAATTACCACTATACACTCTAAAATATTGTAATTGAATATAAACTTCTTGTTCTCAGTATTTTAAATACATTCAAGGGAAAAATGATATTCCCACGATGAAAATCATAGAATTATAAGGCTCTTATGTCTCTACTTACTATTCAGACTTAATAAGTAACAGGCTTTTATAAAAAAGGAAATGTTATTGTCATTCATTTTAGCCATTTGGGCTTTAAGTACCGTTATTTTGAAAAAGTAGTGTTGAGTGTGGATTGGCTTCTGAAATAGCTTACTCTTTTCTTAAAATGTTTGTTTTTCTTAACACTAGAAGTAATTATGTTATGAAATTAATATTGTAGTTCTCTCAGCAATGAGAAAATAAAATTGACATTTTAAAATATAGAATGCATTAGATACATATTTACAGATATGTAAATGTTTCTTGATTTCAGTGTTATTGAGTTTAGGATGATAATTATTAAGAGGCTACCATTAGTGCAAACCATTTTTCCTCCTATTGTAAATTAGGTAATATTAAAAAGAAACCAAACAGTTGAGGTTACCTGTTCGTTGTTTTAATTATCGCTAATGGGGGTAATGTCATTTTACACATTATTTTTGTAGATTTGTTTTTCTTTTTCTTTTTTTTTTTGCTGGAAACCATCTTTCTTTTTAATTGTGTAAGTGAAATACATATTGCATTTAAGCCTTTTCAATGAACATGCTTCTTTTTAAAGAGAAATATATTTTGTTATTTATCAATTTCTGAGAAAGGAACCCAAAAAACTATGTTGTCCTGGTTGTTGGGAAAACATCAATTTCTTTTGCAGTGGCGCATGCTTTTAACCCCAGCACTCGGGAGGCAAAGCCAGGCAGATCTCTGTGAGTTAGATTTGTTTTTCTATTTTTTAAAACATTGATTTATTATATATATAGTGTTCTGCTGCATGTATGCTTGCACACCAGAAGAGGGCACCAGATCTCATTGTAGATGGTTGGGAACCATCATATGGCTGCTGAGAATTGTACTCAGGACATCTGGAAAAGCAGCCATTGCTCTTAACCCCTGAGTCATCTCTCCAGTCCTTATACATTCTCTTAACTTGGTATGAAATTGTGTTCATTGTTTAAATCTCAGAGTGAGTTATATTTCTAATAAAGACCATTATCTTATAAAGCTCCTGGGGTGCAAAATTTAGATAAAGCTTGGAACTTATTATGTAATGTTTCTAGTCTAGAATCTCTCTAATGATTTTTGTATCCAACTTTTGTAACCACCACATCTCAAAAATCACTCCTATAGTCAAACCTTTGAAAGGCAAAACCTCAAATACAAATTTAAATTGTCACTTAAATGACAGAGATCTTATGCATTATGAAACTGTCACAGAAAATAATATTCTAGAAGGGCTAGAAATCCTTCACTGATGACTTTTCTGGTGATAGAACATCCTTGAGGAAAAATAAATGTTACTGTACTACAACTAAACTGCTCATAACCATGGCAATTCCATCACTTGTATAAAAAGGCCTTAACTTCATCGAATTTTGATTCCAAACATATATTTTTGCTTCATAACATTTATAACACTGAAAACTTCTAAAATGTCAAACATATTTTAGAAATATTTGTAATGCAAATGTGGTACTAAGATTTTAAAAGGCACATCTGCTTTTTTTCCACTTGTGATGTAAATTCATACTTTCCTCCTCTACTTCCATACACAGTCTAATAGTCACATAGTTAACATTAATGATATTGCATTTTTCCTAATTTTAGGTGCATGGAATAAAACAAAATCTATTGGATGATTGTCTGGTGTCCACAATTTAACACAGAGGGCAGAGAAGGAAGGAAGCAAGGAAAAAAAGAAAGAAAGACAGGAAGGAAGGAAGAAGGAAAAAAACCTGAAATGTAAATAACATTTCTGAAAACCTTGTGTGTGAATAGTGCTTCTCCAATTCATAACACTCGTTATTTATATATTTCTGAAAAAATAACATGAGCCAGGGAATTTATTATTGAATAGCTTCTAATATTTTATGTATTTTTTTTTTTTTTTTTTTTTTTTTTTTGCCTTTTTCGAGACAGGGTTACTCTGTGTAGCTTTGCGCCTTTCCTGGAACTCGCTTTGGAGACCAGGCTGGCCTCGAACTCACAGAGATCCGCCTGCTTCTGCCTCCCGAGTGCTGGGATTAAAGGCGTGCGCCACCACCGCCCGGCTTTATTTTATGTATTCTTAAGCAAAAATATAGTTGTACTGGCATTCAGAACCTGAATTCATTCCACCAGAGCTTGTGTTGACTTTGTACATATTACTTATGAAGGATTTTGCTTGCTTTGGCTTAAAATAAAAACTTATTGACTTCAAAAGCATAAGTTAATTTTCTTTATGATGTGAACAGAGTTTTATTTCCAAAATAGTTATAAGAGTATTATTATCTCTGCCACAAAACTCAAACAAGTGCCATGGTGATCATCAATTTATTATATAACAAGTATTTGTTTAGAATTCATTATCCAATTACACTAAGAAATTACCCTATCTCTAGAAGGTGATTTAATATTTAGCCCTTATATTGGAAATGAAGTTGTTTTTTATAGTCTGACTGAAAACACAACAGAAAGAATAATTGGCCAGGGCATAGCCAGCACATACATCCTGTGTACCTGTACAGCGTTCCTTTACCACATGATTTTACCCTCCTGTATGTCACACCCAGCCTCTCTGCCTAGTGTGGACCTGTACATCTTGTGTCAAGACCCAGCCTAGTGAATCTGCCAGATCTTACTCTCCATGCATCTGGCACAGTCTCCTTGCCTAATTAGGGTCCCATATCTAGTGCTGAGCTTTGTTGGATAGCCCTGGTTGCACTGTCCCCAGTCACCATGCTTAGGCCAGGATGTACGTACAGTATACCAGCATAGACTCAGAATGACTTCTGATTTCAATCTTCCATTACCACACTCAAATTCCTTGACTAGTCTGATCAAACACATTCCATTCCACGATCCATCCTGGAGAATCTACATAACTTATTCTCAACTCTTCTCCCAAATCTCCAGACCTAGATCAAGTCCTGCACACAGCACCACTGCCCACCTAGGCCTACACTGACTGTCCACAACATACAGGCTTAGACCAGGGAACACATCCTGTGTACCAGTCCTGCCCACTCTGTCCCCCCTGAATTCCTTTCACCCATGCCACATCCAAACTTCAGGCCTTACCCACCTTTGGTCTTGTGATCCTTCCCAGTCTTCTGCATCCATATTTGACAAAATACTCACAAAAAATATCCACAGGCTCAAGACTCACTATCAAAAAACAAATAATATAAATAAATAAATCACCCCTAAATATATCAGGTTTGTAGGAATGTCTTAAGATGAGAATTACATAGATTAACCCAAGCACACAGAATTGAAGAGAACCATCAGAAAATAATTAAATAACACAAGAAATTTGAGGAAGATAAAAAATGAAACAGCTCAATAAACTTTATATAAGTACCTGAGGCTTCAAATTTTCAAGTTATAACACAGATTAGGAAGAATAATTGCAGACTAATAGCACAGACCACATATTTCAAAAGATCATAGAAGAAAACTTTTTCCATACTGAGGAAAGACTTATGCAAGAAGCACACACCACTACATAGATAACTTCTGAATAAAACTCCCTGAGGCATACCAAAGTTAAAACACTGAATATACAAAACAGTGAAAGAATATTTTTTAAAGAATAAAATTGTATTTTAATTAGCTTGTAGATGGGGGGTTATAATGTTTAATACATTTTATTTATTTTTAATTTTTTTTTTACTTTTTTATTAAGAAATTCTCCACTCACTCCACATACCAACCACAGATCCCACCTCCTCCCTCCTCCCACCCCCCAGCCCTCCCTCTGAAGCCAACCCCCATCCCCACATTTTCTGAATCAAGGTCTCCCATGGGGAGTCAGCAGAGCCCGGCACACTCAACCGAGGCAGGTCCAAGCCCATCCCCGATGTGCAAGGTGTCACACCATAGGCACTGGGCTCACAAAAGCCTGCCCATGCACCAGGGACAGATCCTGATCGCCCTGCTTGGGTGTCCCCCAAACAGTTTGAGCCAAACAACTGTCTCCCATATCCAGAAGGTATAGTCCAATTCCATGGGGGCTCCACAGCTATTAGTCCACAATTCATGGGTCTCCACTAGCATGGCTGGTCATCTCTTCACATTTTCCCAATATGATCTCAATGTCCCCCACCCACAGAATTCTTCCTCTGTCTTACTGACTGGATTCCTGGAGCTCAGCCTGGTGCCTGGCCATGGGTCTCCACTTCTGCTTCTATCAGTCACTGGATAAAGGCTCCAGGATGACAGCTAGGGTATTCACTAGACCAATCACTGGAATAGACCAGTCCAGCCACCCTCTCAATCATTGCCAGTAGAGTAAGGTGGGGTCATCCCTGTGGATTCCTGAGAGCTTCCCCAGCACCCTGCCTCTTCCCATTCCCATGATGTCCTCATTCATCACAGCATCTCATTCCTTGCTCTCCCACTCTGTCCCTGTTCCAGCTCTACCCTCCCATTTCTTTATGTTTCCATCCTCCATTCCCCACCCCCTCTGACCCTTCCCCCCACTCTCAGCCCACTCATGCAGATCGCATATATCTCTTCTTCACTGGGCTATCCATGTGTCCCTCCTAGGGTCCCTCGCTGATAGCAAGTTTCCCTGGAACCATTTATTAATTGTTGCTCTCAGTGTCTGTGCTACTGGTGTTATATTTAGGAAGCGGTCTCCTGTACCAATGCATTCAAGATTACTTCCTACTTTCTCTTCTATCAAGTTCAGTGTAACTGGATTTATGTTGATGTCTTTGATCCATTTGGACTTGAGTTTTGTGCATGGTGACAGATATGGATCTATTTGCAATTTTCTGCATGTTGATATCCAGTTATGCCGGCACCATTTGTTGAAGATGATTTCTTTTTACTGAGGTACAGTTTTGGCTTCTTTGTCACAAAATCATATGCTCATTGGTGTGTGGATTAATGTCAGGGCCTTCAATTGGACTCCATTAGTCCACGTGTCAGTTTTTATGCCAGATCCAAGCTGTTTTTATTACTATAGCTCTATAGTAGAGCTTGAGATCAGAGATTGTGATGCCTCCAGAAGTTGCTTTATTATACAGGATTCTTTTAGCTATCCTAGGTTTTTTGTTGTTCCATATAAAGTTAAGTATTGTTCTTTCCAAGTCTGTGAAGAATTGTGTTGGGATTTTGATGGGTATTGCAATGAATCTGTAGATTGCTTTTTGGTAAGATTGTCATTTTTACTATGTTAATTCTACCTATCCATCAGCATGGGAGATCTTTCCATTTCATTTTCTGATATCTTTTTCAATATTCTTCAGAGATTTAAGTTCTTTCTTTATATATATTTTTTATTTTATATTTAACTTAATTTCACATATCAGCTACAGATTCCCCCATCCTCCCTGGTCCCATGCCCCAGGCATCCCCCCAGTCCAACCCCATTCCTACCTCCTCCAAGTCAAGGTCTCCCCTAGGGAGTCAGCTTAGCCTAGTAGACCCAGCCCAGGCAGGTCCACTCCCCTCCTCCCTACACCAAGGCTGAGCAAAGTATCCCAGCATAGGACCCAGGCTCCAAAAAGCCAACCCATGCACCAAGGACAGGTCCTGGTTCCACTGCCTAGGGGCCTCCCAAACAGTTCATGTTAATCAACTGTCCCACTTATCCAGAGGATCTGGTCCATTTCCATGGGGGCTCCTCAGGCTTTGGTTCACAGTTCGTGTGTTTCCACTAGTTTTGCTATTTGTCCCTGTGCTTTTTCCAATCATGGTCTCAATATCTCCTGCTCATAGAAACCCTCCTCTCTCTCACAGATTGGACTCCCAGAGTTCCATTTGGGGCTTGGCTGTGGATCTCTGCATCTGCTTCCATCAGACACTGGATAAGAGTTCTATCATGACAGCCAGGCTGTTTGGCCATCTGATCACCAGAGCAGGTTGGCTCAGGCACTCTCTCGACCACTGCAAATAGTCTATAGTGGAGGTATTTTTGTGGATTTCTGGGGACCTCTCTAGCACTATGTTTCTTCCTATTCCCCTGGGGTCTTCATTCATCATAGAATCTCCCTCTCCATTCTCCCACTCTGTTCCTGATCCATCTGGTACCTCCCATACACCCCCCCAAGCTCTCTTTCCCCTGACCCTTGCCCTCCATTACCCCCCCAACCCCAGTTTGCTCATGTAGATTTCATCCATTTCTCTGTCGTTGGGCAATCCCTGTGTCTTTCTTAGGGTCCTCTTTATTAGATAGCCTCCCTGGAGTTGTGAGTTGCAGTCTGGTTATCCTTTGCTTTACATCTAGTATCCACTTATGAATGGTACATACCATGTTTGTCTTTTGGAGTGTGGGTTACCTCACTCGGGATGATTTTTTTTTCTAGTTCCATCCATTTGAACGCATTGTCACTGGAGATCACTTCTTAAGTATAACACCAGTAGCACAGACACTGAGAGCAACAATTAATAAATTGGACCTCCTGAAACTGAAAAGCTTTTGTAGAACAAAGTACACAGTCAATAAGATAAAACAACAGCCTACAGAACGGGAAAAGATCTTCACCAACCCCATATCTGACTGATATCCAGAATATATAAAGAACTCAAGAAATTAGACATCAAAATATCCATCAGTCCAATTAAAAATGAGCTAAAGAGCTAAACAAAGAATTCTCAACAGAATAATCTCAAATGGCTGAAAAACATTTAAGGAATTGCTCAACATCCTTAATCATCACTAAAATGCAAATCAAAATGACTCTGAAATAACATCTTACACCTGTCAGAATGGCTAAGATCAAAAACACTGAAGACAACTTATGTTGGAGAGGATGTGGAGCAAGAGGAACACTCCTACACTCTTGGTGGGAATGCAAACTTGTACAGCCACATTGGAAATCAATATGGTATTTTCTTAGAAAATTGGGAATCAACTTCCCTCAAGACCCAGCTATACCACTCTTAGGCATATACCCAAGGAAATCTCAGTCATACCACAAGAACACATGCTCAACTATGTTCATAGCATCATTATTTGTAATAGCCAGAACCTGGAAACAACCTAGATACCCTTCAACTGAAGAATGGATAAATAAAATGTGGTACATATACACAATGGAGGACTACTCAGCAGAGAAAAACAATGACATCAGAGACTTAAAGTTCTTATGATACAGGTCTTTCCCTTGCTTAGTTGGAGTTACCCCAAGGTATTTTATATTATTTGTGGTTATTATAAAGGGTAATGTTTCTCTAAGTTTTTTTTAGCCCATTTATCATTTGTATATGGGAGAGATAGTGTTTTTTTTTTTTTTGTTAATCTTGTATCCTGCCACCTTACTGAAGGAGTTTATCAGCTGTAGGAGTTCCCTGGTAGAGTTTTTGGGGTCACTTATGTATACTATAATATTGTCTGCAATGAAATAAAAATTTGACTTCTTCCTTTCCAATTTGTATTTCCTTGATCTCCTTTTGTTGTCATATTGCTCTAGATAGAACTTCACTTACTATGTTGAATAAGTATGGGGAGAGTGGACAGCCGTGTCTTGTTTCTGATTTTAGTGGAATTGCTTTGAGTTTCTCTCCATTTACTTTGATGTTGGCTATTGGCATGCTGTAAATTGCCTTTATTATGTTTAGGTATGTTCCTTGTATTCCTGATCTCTCTAGAACCTTTGTCATGAAGGGGTGTTGGATTTTGTCACAGGCTTTTTCAGCATCCAATGAGATGATCATGTGTTTTTTTTTTCTTTCAGTTTGTTTATATGGTGTATTACATTGATAGATTTTTGTATGTTGAGCCATCTTTGCATCCCTGGGATGAAGCCTACTTTGTCATGGTAGATAATTTTTTGATGTGTTCCTGGATTCAGTTAGCCAGTATTTTATTGAGCATTTTTGCATCAATGTTCATGAAGGAGACTGGTCTGTAATTTTCTTTCTTTGTTGCATCTTTGTGTGGTTTGGTTATCAAGGTAACTATAGCCTCATAAAAAGAATTTGATAATGTTCCTTCTATTTCTATTGTGTGGAACAATTTGAAGAGTATTGGTATTAGCTCTTCTTTGAAAATCTGGTAGAATTCTGTGCTGAAACCATCTGTTCCTGGGCTTTTTTTGTTTTGGAAACATTTAATGACCATTTCTATTTCCTTAGGGGTTATTTAAATAGTTTATCTGGTCTTGATTTAAATTTAGTATGGTATACCTACCCAGAAAGTGTAGATGTAACCGACCGTCTTCTTAAATAAGAAACACAGAAACAATGTAAAAGAGAAAGCCAAGAGGTCAGAAACTCAGAGCTAAAATCTCACCCTTCCTTCTGCTGTCCCAGCTTCCGGAAAGAGAGCTATATCATGTCTGTTCGGTTTTTTGTTTTGTTTTTTTTTTTTTGTTTTTTTTTTTATACTATGTTGTTCTGCCTTCTCATTGGTTGTAAACCCAAACACATGACTGCCTCGTCACTGTCTGAATGTACAGCCCCCTAG
Organism: Peromyscus maniculatus bairdii; assembly: GCF_049852395.1. NCBI lineage: Eukaryota > Metazoa > Chordata > Mammalia > Rodentia > Cricetidae > Peromyscus > Peromyscus maniculatus. Next base: position 51,724,180 of record NC_134861.1, read on the forward strand.
GTCTTAAAGGCATATGTCTCCAATGCTGGCTGTATCCCTGAACACACAGAGATCTATGGGATTAAAGGCGTGTGCCACCACCACCACACTCTGTCTATGGCTCTAATAGCTCTGACCCCCGGGCAACTTTATTTATTAAAATACAATCAAAATCACATTTCAGTACAATTAGAATACCACCACATTTCCACTTTTCTATTTTAAAAAAAAGAAAAAAAAAACAAAAGGTTATAACTAACAAAAGAAAAACTATATACAAAAGTACAATAACTATATACAATATATACAAGTAATAAATACCTAAACAGGTATTTGACAAATCAGAGAAAATAATTCCATTATCTATCCTATTTTGGTAAATCCAAGATGTATCTAATTCACTTTCTATCCTAATTAATTTTCAACTATAACTAACTAATCTTCAACCATAACTAACTAATCTTCAACTCCCTCAGAGACCCAAGAAGAGAATAATATTAGCTAACAAAAATAAAAACAGGAAGTGCATGCAAGCAACTTCCAAAAAATTTGTGAGTTGACAGAAACAGCCAGCTGCCTGGGCAGTCACCTGAGGTTTCTCCGCAGTGTTGGGGCATCATCTTCAGCCTATAGGCTTAGTGTATCTGACAGACTCATTTGTGAAGTAGGATGTACACAAGGTCAAAAGTTCAACCTCACATTGAGTGAGAGCAGTCCATGTACCAGAAACACCTGAATTCAACTAGTGTCCTGTCATGATTCAGGATTTTAAATTCTGGAAATTGTTGACAGTTTTTTAATTCAGCTGTTCATTCTTCTTGGCTGTGTATATATGGCTTCATCTCAGCATCCCCTTCTTCACCACATCCCTCTATTAAATGCCAGTCTACTTTTGAGAGGCATGAGCTTTCAGCTGCTGTTCCATTGTACAACAGAAGCCATCAGCCCTCTGCCTGTTAAGCTGCCTTCGAAGAAAAGGACACCGTACCTTTTCCAGATTGCGAAGGCCACTTCAGGGATGGGGCCATATTGTCCTGGCCTCAGAAGATGCCTTTTGATAAAGTCATAACCACACTTGTTTCGGCAAGAATCAGTAGTCCCTTCTTTCGTATTCTGTCTGTCCATTTTGTCCTGTTGATTCGAGGATACTTTGTTGTCCAGTGGCTAACTTTTGCCACAATGAAAGTTGACTCCATATGCAGTTTCTTCAATGCCCATATTTTCTCTGAAGTAGATTGGTAATGCCAGGAGCCGACATGTCTCAAAAAAGAAAAATTTTCTAAGTTATTAAAACATTTTAAATGCCATATTCTGTAGATCTCTGAAGGGTTTGAAGATGACCTGTCTAAAACATCTCTGCTTAATTTTTAAAACATATCTAATATGACTACAAGTTCTATTGTAATGTCTAACTACTAACTTTCATTTCTTTATATCCTAATAGTTGGTAATAATAACATTCAAGGATCAGAAATTTGCATTACATTGTTAAATGAATGGTATAAATACAATTAGAAATATACATATAGCATTTTCTCACAATGTCAATTTCAAATTTGTATACAATATAAAACAATCCAATCCAATGTAAAGTATTTAAAACTAGTAATTGTCTTTTTCTTTTCTTTCTTTCTTTCTTTTTTTTTTAAAACAAGAACCTTAAATCTAATTTCCTTTGCTTAGCCTTTTTCTGAACCCTTGACAATAACTTGTAACCAACCCCCCTAAACACTGAAAATTATCTCAGACCCAAAATCCATTAAAAAGACCAAAAAACCACCCGCCCCACACCACCTCTTTGGGAATGTGGGCATCGTATTCTTAAAATTGCTTCCTGCTGGGTATGGGCGAAGTTTTCTTTATCCTGAAAGAAAAATTTTAGGTTAATTGTCAAATTCTAGGAAAGGTAACTATATCCTTCATTATCCAGTCTGTGTATAATGCCAAAGTTCAGGGTTTATCTCAAGTCCTTATTCAAGTAGTCTTTGAGACTGGATCATCTCAGGTAGTCATCACAAAATTGCTCTGAGCACCTTGTAGTTCAAAGCTGATCTGTGGATGATGTTTGTCAGCTTAATGATATTATTATTGTCCACGTGGAATTGTTGTTGTTGTGGGGCCCCATCTTCTTTCTGGAGACTTCAGTTGATGTTAGGCCTGGCCGTGATTTCCTGCAGAAAACTGATAAGAGACTGGAACACAAAAACATATATATGCAGCTAGCCTTTTTTCTAGAATTAGTTAGTACTCTATGTGACCATTCATATCTTAACAAAGTTTAAAATGTATATATATATCTATATATCTATATGTTAATCTTGTAAATTTTGATATAAAATTCATACTTTAAGAAAAGTTTAAAGAATCAGAATAGAATCAAAGAGTTGAGATTAGTAATAGAATAGTCCCTTAATTTTGCTTTTGTCCTGTACCATAGCAGAAGATGGCTCTTTTATTCTGGCATGATACAGGGAGTTTGCATTTTCCTTTTAACAACATGCTTGAGTTAAAGAAGGAGAGAGCCATTCTCCAACTCCAAAGTCAGCTTTAATTTTTAATTGAACTGGGACTATTAGAAGACCAATAGTGTTAAATCTTTAGAGAAAAGCAGAAACAAACATTTAGGAAGACATAAATTTTTTTTAGATAATATATACCCATACACCGTTTCATTCTGTTTCTTGGGATAGATGATTTGTCCCTTTTCTTCAGTTGTCTCATTTGTCCAGTGTTCTTCAGTGGCTGAATTACTTTGTTAATTGCTCTAAGGTCTGTTACCATTCTCCATTTACCAGATTTCTTTTTAATGACAAATACAGGAGAATACCAAGGGCTGGTTGATTCTTCAATATGATGAGCATTTAACTGTTCTTCTACCAGCTCTTCTGAAGCCTGGAGTTTCTCTGTTGTTAAAGGCCATTGTTGGACCCATACAGGCTTGTCTGTTAACCATTTTAAAGGTAAAGCTGTTGGTGTCTTTGAAAGATCTTCAGTTATTGTGCCCTGCTCTTGTATAATATGGATGGCTGGTGACCACTCATTTGAACAATATCTTCTAATATTTCTCTCAGTAACATGTGCTAGTTTATGATTTGTTTCTGAGATTGGAGGGATGTTAATCTGAGTATTCCATTGTTGCAACAAGTCTCAACCCCACAGGTTCCTAGTTATGTTAGCCACATATGGTTTTAATTTTCCTCTCTGTCCTTCTGGACCTATACATTCGAGCCATCTTGCACTCTGTTTCACCTGAGATAATGTCCCAATTCCTAACAGTTGAACGTTTACCTCCTGAAGAGGTCAAGTTGGATGCCAAAATTCTGGTGCAATTATAGTAACGTCTGCACCTGTGTCTACCAGACCAGACAACAAAACACCATTTATTTTTATCGTTAATTTTGGTCTTTGTTCATTAATAGAAGTTTGCCAAAATATTTTCTTTATGTTTTCTCCTGAATTTTCTATTCTCTCTGTTTCATCATCCTGACCAGTATGATTTATTCCAATAGGCTTTTGGTTATTTAATCGCTCAGAGCAGGGATTTCCTCTATGGCTGCAGGAAAGGTTTGAACTGGATTTGCACTGGGGGCCTGCACGAGGCCTTTCTGGGAGTTTCCCGAAGACTGAGGCAAAGGATTACCCTGTCTGTCCTTTGTTGATCTATATTCGTTGGTCTAGTGTTTTCCCTTGCCACACCTTCTGCATACTCCAGAAGGAAGGGGCATTCTGTTGCCATTGTTCCTTGAAGAAACATTGTTTCTAGGAATGACCTGTCTACAGTCCCTTTTCAAATGTCCTTGCTTTCCACATCCAAAACATCTAACACTCCTCAAACCTTTTGAAATTACTTCTCCTACCCACGTATCATCATGCTCATCAGCCTCAACATTAATTGTTTCTCTAATCCAATCTTCCATAGGTGCAGATCTTGCCCTTAATGGCCTGATTATTCTTTTGCATGCTGCATTCTCATTCTCAAAGGCCAAAGATTCAATTATTGCCTTACCAGCTTCTGAATCCGAGACCATTTTCTTTACTGCTGAAGCCAGTCTTTGTAAAAAATCTGTAAAAGACTCTTTTGGGCCTTGCAGCACCGTTGTAAATGACTCAGATTTTTTTCCTGGTTCCTCAACTCTGTCCCATGCATTCAAGGCTGCTGTTTGACATAAAATTAGGGTTTGGACATCATATAAACATTGTGTTTGTACTGAAGCATATTGGCCTTCTCCAATAAGCTGATCCTGGCAAACTTATATTCCTTTATCCCTCCATTGTTTTTCTATGTTTTTAGCCTCCTCCTTAAACCAGGTCAGAAATTGAAGTCTCTGGCTGGGTTCCAGAACACCTTGTTCAAGGTTCTGCCAGTCCTGTGGTACTATCCTATTATATGTTGACCAAGAGTTTAACATTTGCTTTACATATGGGGAATGCATGCCATAAGATACTATTGCCTCCTTAAACCTTTTTAAATCCAACATTTCAATTGGAGCCCAAATATTTTGTGTAGTCATTTGATCAGGCACAGGATAAATTAAGGGTGACTGTGTGAAAACAGGCTTTCTTTCTGCAACCTTATGATCCTGACTTGAAACAACTTCACTGTTAATTTCTTCTGTCTGAATTTTTACAGGTTTAACAAGTTCTTCTAAAGCTGTCATCCTGGCACTTAAATCGACTATCTTTTAAATTGTAAAATGAGGATTAGCATAGTGATAAGCTGCATAATTCCACCAATACTAATATTATATAGTTGTTCCATTGTCAGACTGCCTAAACTTTCAAACAAAAACCAATTTTCTTCCAATGTACACATAAAACCCATTTTTTTAATGTGGAAAAAAAATTCTCTTTTAGATAGTTTCCTTTAAAATATCTGATATGTTATGACTTACCAAATCTGTGTAGAACAGTAGAAATCCAAGAGGATTTTCAAAACAGCCACCTAGTGTCCCATGTGTAAATCCAGAGAGAGAGAAAGAGAGAGGAAAGAAAGAGAGAGAGAGAGAACGCACAAGAAAGCATAGCTGGCTAAAGCTTAAATCCAGCCACGTGTTCCCTCTTGTGCTGAGTCAAGGCTTGGGTCTGGCTTCTTTAAGCTCCGACCACGTGCGTTGGCTTTACAGGCAGGGCCCTGTTCAGCAGGGCAGGTCTGAGTTGTTTGTAAGCAAGCTGCTCACAGACCAAGGCCCGGGCTAAGAAGCTGCAGCTCGGACTAGGAAGCCGACCGCCTCCTGCCACCGCCTGCCGCCCTTGTGGGAAAGCGGACCTGCCGCCAAGCCAAGCGGTTTTTAATGGATTCTTGTCACGTTGGGCGCCAGATGTAGATGTAACTGACCATCTTATTACATAAGAAACACAGAAACAATGTAAAAGAGAAAGCCAAGAGGTCAGAACTCAGAGCTAAAATCTCACCCTTCCTTCTGCTGTCCCAGCTTCCGGAAAGAGAGCTATATCCTGTCTGTTCGGTTTTTTGTTTTGTTTTTTTTTTTTTTTTTTTTTTTTTTTTTTTTTTTATACTATGTTGTTCTGCCTTCTCATTGGTTGTAAACCCAAACACATGACTGCCTCGTCACTGTCTGAATGTACAGCCCCCTAGGTCTTAAAGGCATATGTCTCCAATGCTGGCTGTATCCCTGAACACACAGAGATCTATGGGATTAAAGGTGTGTGCCACCACCGCCACACTGTTGCTATGGCTCTAATAGCTCTGACCCCGGGCAACTTTATTTATTAACACACAATCAAAATCACATTTCAGTACAATTAGAATACCACCACAAGAAAGTCAATCATTTCTTTCAGATTTTCCACTGAAAGAGTATTAAAAGCTGAAAGAGAAAGAAATTAAAGTGTCATATGAAGTCAAACCCATCAGAATAGCCACTATTTTCTCTTTAGAAACTTTAAAAGCAGAGTGCCTAGGACCAGAGCAAATCATTATAAGTGTTTTTTTTTTTGTTTTTTTTTTTTTGTTTTTTTTTTGTTTTTTTTGTTTTTTCGAGACAGAGTTTCTCTGTGTAGCTTTGCGCCTTTCCTGGAACTCTCTTGGTAGCCCAGGCTGGCCTCGAACTCACAGAGATCCGCCTGGCTCTGCCTCCCGAGTGCTGGGATTAAAGGCGTGTGCCACCACTGCCCGGCCCATTATAAGTCTTAAAGCACCATGAAGGCCAATCTAGACTACTGCACCCAGCAAAACACTCTTCCATAATTTAATTAGATAGAAAAAATCCATGTTTCAAATAGGCTACAAGAATTCATGTCCAGCAGACCAACACTAGAAGCAATATTTTACAGAGAACAGAGGAATAAGTATAACTATAAGACTGAAGGACGAAAATAAAGGAAGCTATAATTACTGAAACACAACATACAACTAAGAATCTAAACAATAAGCAACACACAGAGACACAAAACAGAACAAGACCCAACAATATCAGTGCAAACAACACAGACCTTTCAATAATAAATTTACATATTAATTATTCAGTTCTTCAGTTTTTTAAAGAATATTGTATCAATTTTATTTATTTTATTTATTTTTTTTCCTGTAAACAGATGTGTTTTATTTAAAGAATTTTTTGCTACATGGTTCTATAATTAAAGAAGTAAATGGGGAGTATGGACAAAGAAAAACATAGAATTTAATATCTGAAAATGTAATTCCACCTTCTAAAGTAACTTTATTTCAATTTCCTTGGCTTTATAGGTAATGTTCCCTTGAGCATTTTTTTTCCTTTTATTTTATTTTACAATACTATTCAGTTCTACATATTAGCCACGGATTCCCTTGTTCTCCTCCCTCCTGCTCCCTACCACTTCCCCTCAGCCCATCCCCCATTCCCACCTCCTCCCTGGAGGACTGAGATCAACCTGGTAGACTCAGTCCAGGCAGGTCCAGTCCCCTCCTCCCAGACTGAGCCAAGCATCCCTGCATAAGCCCCAGGTTTCAAACATCCAACTCATGCAATGAGCACAGGACCTGGTACCACTGCCTAGATGCCTCCCAAACAGATCAAGCCAATCAACTGTCTCACCTGTTCAGAGGGCCTGATCCAGTTGGGGGCTTCAGTTTTAAAATCAAAATCAAATGGCTGAAAGCCATTTAAGGAATTGCTCAACATCCCTAATCATCAGGGAAATGCAAATCAAAATGACTCTGAGATACCACCTTACACCCATCAGATTGGCTAAAATCAAGAACACTGAAGACAGCTTATGCTGGAGAGGATGTGGAGCAAGGGGAAATCTCCTCCACTTTTGCTGGGAATGCAAGGTTGTACAGCCATTTTGGAAATCAATATGGCACTTTCTTAGAAAATTGGGAATCAATTTCCCTGAAGACCCAGCTATACCACTCTTGGGCCCAAGCTGAATGAATGGATTAAGAATAAATTCCATCTTTCTGTTATCTTCAAGAAATCAATTTAGCCCTAATGACAGACAGTATCTTAGAGTGGATGGATCAGAAAATAGTAATCTAGTCAAATGGGACCAGAGAGCAAGCAGCCTTTGCTATCCTAATATCTAAGAAAATAGACTTGAATCTAGAACTGATCATAGGAAATAATGACACTTGATTCTAATCAAGGGAAATATTAATCAAGAAGACATTATTGTTTAACACATGTATGTACCAATTTCTGGTGTACCCAACTTTATAAGCATATGCAGCTAGAATTAAGAAATAGGTTCACATCAACACATTAAGAATAAATAAGACTTTTTTCAACATAAAATTTTTATTAATATTTTGGGAATTTCATATAATGTATCCCACCACACTTGCTTCCCATTCCTCCCAGGTCCACCATCCTACCCTTGTTCTCCCTCCCCCTAAAACAAAACAAAACAAAACAAAACAAAAGACAAAATCATCAAGTCCAATTTGTGTTGCCCTTAAAACTGAGTATTGAGTCCTTTCCCAGCCTCATGCCCTAACAGAAGCCATAAACTATTTCAGCATCTTTATCACAACTTTTAAGGACTCTCTTCAACAACTTCTTGTCTGGACTTCCTTCCTTCCTTCCTTCCTTCCTCCCTCCCTCCCTCCCTCCCTCCCTCCCTCCCTCCCTCCCTCCCTCCCTCCCTCTCTGTCTCTCTCTCTCTGTTTCTTTCTTTCTTTCTTTCTTTCTTTCTTTCTTTCTTTCTTTCTTTCTTTCTTTCTTTCTTTCTTTCTTTCTTCTTCTCTAGAAGAAGCCTTCACTGTCTCTCACTTTCACTTATGAGTCTGCAGTTATTAAGATCACTGCAAAAGAATCTTCCTTGCCAATCACAGCCTGCTGCAGCAAGGATCATGGACATCAACATAGTTTCTGGCAGCAGCACAGACCATGGACATCAGCACAGTCTCCTTTGGCATCACAGACCATGGACATTAACATGGCTTCCTCTGCAGCACAGATAATGGTAATCAATGTGGCTTCCTAGCAAGAGCTATTGGGGGTCCAGCCCCAGATAACTCTTTCCCAGGTTTCTTGGAAGAATTTAACAACCAGCTGAGAATCTAACCTTAGGAATATCGAAAGAATCTATGCACACTCTTTCAGTCCTTTCACTTTATTGTCCTAAGTTCATTCCCCCTAAATCTACAGCTTCTTTCAGCTCTCCTTCCTAGCTTCTGCCTGACTTCCCACCTTTCTAACAGGAGACTCCTTTCAATCCTGAGAAAAGTTTTAAAACCCTCAAGGTCATAGCACATTCTTAGAAAAGGATAAAGAGCAGAGCCATTACTATAGTAACTTAAGGTTCCAAGGTCTCAGGATCAAAGGGAGGGGGAGCAGTGACCAGTGCCACAAACTCTGAGACATAGCTTTTTATCAACAGACTTGGAAAGCAAAGAGTTAGCAGGCTTTTCTTAGGGTGTTTTGTGTTAGTAGCCTTGGTGAGACACCTGCTACTCTGACCTTGTGCATAACTATAAAGTTTTAAACCTATGACTTTTATACAAAGGCCTTAAGTCTAGTTTGAACTTGTTCTGCAGTAAAGGTGAGAAAAATGTGTACGGTTTGTGTTAAACTGAGGAGAGATTATTATTTTCTGTGTTAGTCTGAGCAAAAGGAACAAAGCAGGCTTTAAGTGTCTACAGTCTCATGGGACAATGGCTCTGGCTATGATACATATCCTTGTATATTTTCTATACATCAAAATTATACAGCTAAGTGAAGAATCTTCTTCCTGACCACCCACATATATATGTGCCCATAAGATTGAAATGTAATCATGAGATTACATATATACACATATATATTGCATGAAGATTCATGGTAATGGGAAGATAACTTAGCTGTTATTGTACAAGAAACAACCACTTCATTCAAAAGGCAGTAATTCCAAAATGCCTTGTGTGATGGTTTCCTCCAACATAACCCTTGGTTCTGATAGGTTGACCTTCTGAATACTAGTTGTCACCTGCTGCATACTCGCATGGCCTTTTGCTACCAGCAGCTCCTAAGAACTTCCTGCTGCAGCACAGACCATGAACAACAGCATGGCTCTGGTGGCTGCATAGCCCATAGTAGTATTTCAAGGAGACTTAGGCCAGAAAATGAGCCATTCTTCACCACAGATATCTTGTTACTCAGACTCAGGGTGATCTTGCAGTTTGGCAGCATGTGTGATGCAGGACCTCCATGGTGCTGTACAGTACCCTGCCCTTGGTTCCAGCCAATCTATCAATAGCCAGGGTATAACCATTGTATTTACAATCCTATTCTCTCCTTCTCCCAGCAGGGCAAGCAGCAGCAAAGTTGGTTTCATGCTTGTCTGTGGGCTGAGCTGAGGCACCTACTATAATCAGATTGGTTACTACCCTATAATTGTCATCATAGAGCCTTCATCCAGTAACTGATGGAAGCAGATGCAGAGATCCACAGCCAAGCACTGGGTTCAGCTCCTGGGGTCCAGTGTAAGAAAGGGAGGAGGGATTATGTGAGCAAAGGGGGTCAAGATCATGATAGGGAAAGCCATAGAGACAGATGACCTGAGCTAGTGGGAGTTCATGGGACTCGGGACTGAGAGCTGGGGAGCCTGCATGGGACCAAAGTAGACCCTCTGAATGTGGGTGACATTTGTGTGGCTTGGCCTGTTAGTGGGGCCCCTGGCAGTGGGACTATGACTTACCTCTGGTTCATGAACTGGCTTTTTGAAGGCCATTCCCTATGAAGGGATGATACCTTTTTCAGCTTTGAAGCAGGGAGGGGAGTGGCTTGGTCCTGCCTCAACTTGATATGCTAAACTTTGTTGACTCCCCATTGGACACCTTTCCCTCTCTAAGGAGTGGATGGAGGTAGGGTGGGAGGGGGGAAGCAGGAAGAGGGGAGGGAGGGGAACTGTAGTTGATATGTAAAATGAAAAAAAAATAAATAAAAGTATTGTGTATCCATCACCACAAATTTTTTCAACTTTTACTTTCTTTTAACTTTGCAATATGTAGTTAATAGAAATCATATTAAATTGAAGAGATTCTTTATAATAATATTTTGAAAATTAGAAAAAAGTTATTTGTATTTATCCTCATAACAAATAAAAACTATAAAAATCCTTGACTTTCATAAATAATATTTTTTGTATAAAGTGATATAAAGCAATATACAATCTTCTCTTTCCCTTCATATTTTAAATATTAAACACCAGTCAGGCTATAGGACATTCACAAAGCTATACTTGACTTTTCAAAGATAGTCATTTCTATCATAACTTACATGTCAAAATCATATAATTAATATATTAAAATCAAATAAAAGTACTTCCAAGTTATTCTGAGATGATCTTTAACATATGTAATTAGAGTACACATCTCATTTATAAAATCATGTCATTTTATTGCATAAATTGATACTATTTTAATGAAACATGGATGAGAGTTGGCTAACTGGTAGGCTTTGGATGCTAGTTGCATGCACTTCCCTGCTTTCAATGTTTTCAAAGCTATTGAGGGAATAGTGCTACATGTTTGTGGCATATGCCATGCCTTTTGTCAGTGACTAAAATTCTTCAGTTTAATTTTAGATTTATAGATCATCTTCAAAGAATTACATATTATTAATACTAAACTCTGAGTTCATTGACACCAAAATTTAAATGTTAAAAAATTCCATTGTATTCATTAACACATTTTTAAGGTTGTAGATGCCAATAAATAAGTTGAAAAGTATCTCCATAAAAAGATAAAATAAAAAGAAGAGTTTCTTATTTTACAAGAAGAACATTTTGTTTGTGTTCTAAGTTCTGCAATCAAAATGGGTTACTATTAATTGTCATCTGGAACAGATGCAACTTGAAAGCATTTGGGAAATGTGATACATCATTTGCTTCACTTTTTATGCATTGTAAATTTCCTTTAAAATCTTTGTCTTTGAGGAGTCCTGAAAACAATGTATGTGTATCAGAATTTTGAATAATTTAATATTTTATGTGATATTCTTAATTTATACACAGAATATTTAAATTGTTAATAATTTTAATAAAATTTAATTTAATTTAATGTAAGTGAAAAATAATCCACTGTACTCCTTTAAGTATGGAGAGTAGAGAGTATTGCTAAAATAAGTGTCTTACAATAAATTTGCAGCAGAATTCACAGGTAATTCCTGCTTCCTCTGAGGCTAATATAATTTTTATTTGAAATGCTTCAGTTGAACTTGATCCATATTGTATTATGCAATTCTAAGTTTATGAAAATTTAAATGAGAGTTGGTTAGTAGTTTACCATTATCATAAAATCATTTGTAAGTATAGCAAAGTAGTTTTACGAACAATATGCAGGATGATTATTAATATATTTAGCAAAGCAACTTATCTTTACTGACACAAAAACAATTTTGTTGCAGCCATGTGTGCTCTAATATTGATATATTAATAAATTCCTGCTTATTAAAATGATTTGCCTCAAGATGTACCCTTACTAAGGAACACACAACATAGAAGGCAGTTTACAGGTCATAACAGATTTGGTCCTTATCATCAATTCCATAAAGATTTAGCAATGTATCTTTCCTTTTAATGGTGCTCTAAAATTGTTATTATCTTAAATAAATGTCTTATTTATATTTTTGTTTCTAAAGTTTGCTCGGCATTACAATAAAGATAACATTTATAGTGCAATAATTGTCAGGAGTTTCATATAGACTCTAGCATAGCTTTTAGTAATGGAAGATGATACCTTCTCCATAAAGGTCATGCATTCAATCTCAAAATTATTTTGGAGACACTGCAATAGTCTATCCTTTGATTTATATTACATTGAATAATTTTTTTCATTCATGTCTCACTTTGCAGTTTTAATCCTTAATCCTGGTGTTTTCAATCCTTAAACAGGATATTTCCATCAAGTCCTCCCCTCAGGGCTCAGGAAACCCTGTAGAAGAGCAGGCAGAAAGAATGTAAGAGCTAGAGGAATTGGGGGATGCCGACACAACAAGGCTCTCTCTCTAAATCAACTGCTTGATGTACTTATGAGCTCACAGGGACTGAGGCAGCATGCATAGAACTTGCAGGATTCTGCACCAGATGAGGTCTGAGAGCTGAAAAGAAAAGTGGACACATGGCCTCATCTCTAGCCCAGGAGCTATCTCTGATAAACACCTGTAAACAAAATTTTAATTTTCTCACTGGGGAACAAACTACTCTCAAGGGTAGGTTGAATGCTGAGCAGTAGATGGCCAATAGAAAATGAACTCAATGGCATAATTAGAGACACCTTGTGTTAGAATGCTGTGTCATGGTATTTTTTAATACTTTATCTTAGTTTAAATTTTATTATAAATTTTCTCTTTGTTTCATCTTACAAGTCATATATATATATATATATATATATATATATATATATATATATATATATATATATATGCTTCTAGTTTTGTGGTTTAATGTGATTCTTTAGTGTGGAAACAAGTGGGTCTATGTCTCTATCTCTTTCATATGCCTTCTATTGAACTTGTTTCCATCATTTTGTTTATTTTATCCTATTTTGATGTATTAGTTGTTTTATCCCATTGTGTTTTTATTATTATCCTGTAGATGCCTGTTTATTTTCTGAGAGACAGAATGTGGGTGGGTCTGGATGAGAGAGGAATAGGGAGGAACTGGAAGGAATAAATGGAGAGGAAACCATAATCACGATGTATTATGTAAGAAGGGAGGAACTATTTTCAACAAAACAAAAAAAATCAGTATCCAAGGAAAGAGTGTTTCCAGATTCAGGAACACGTGATCCTGTAGATGCCCAAAATGTTTGTCAAAATGCATCCTCAAAAGAAACTGTGGTGTAATATGGCAGCCCATCCTCAGTCAATATCTCACTTTGGGGAGTTCAGAGATTTTATTACAGAGCCAGTAACTTAAAAAAAAAGCATCTCCAAAGCTTGCCAAAATATATAGATAAAAATATATCAGTCAGATGAAAGTTGTATTCATTTGATTAAAAGCGATGGATTACCCACTTGAAGAAATCATTGCCTATTTCCCTACAGACAAATAAATAAAGAGCCTGAAAATGGCTACTTTTAGGTGACAGGAAAAAACTATAAAAGAAAAGAAAACTGTATTTTTCATCCAAATATATAAGAACATCAGGCTTATATTCCTTGACATGGTCTTCTTTAATAGAAGGACCTAATTGTCAGCAAAATGTGTTAGTTGTGATGAAAGAGAGTTTCGGTCTTAACACCATTCATAAATTTTTTCTTCATTCTTGACTTTCTAACTATCTTTTTAATTTAACATGTGTTGTCTGATACCATCTATAAATGTTAAGATTAGTTAATGTTTACTTTAAGTGTTTTCAACATACTAAAATCATTCTGAGTGTTTTCTATCAGTTGTCTTATTTAATATTCTAAATAATGTAGTAAGAAACAGTATGAGCTAGTGGTGGTGGTGCAGGCCTTAATCCCTGCACTCCAGAGGCAGAGGCAGGCTGATCTCTGTGAGTTCGAGGCCAGCCTGGCTACAGAGTGAGTTCCAGGAACATTTCAAAGCTATTCCAAGACACCCTGTCTCAAAAACAAAACAGTATGGTTCTACAGACCAGATATTTTGCAATAAATTAACAAGGCACAGTAGATGCAGTTGCTAACAATCATTTTAGTCACATATACGCATGTACTTGAGTATTAATTCCATCTCTTGACTCTCTGTGGCTTTCCTGTTTTTCTTCTTCATAAGGCAAGCTTCCTTGAATATACCTGAATTTCTGTAACTGCATTTTCTCTCTCTTGCTTGCTCCCTCCCTCCCTTTTTCCTTCCCTTTCTCTTTCTCTTTCCCCCTCCCTCTCTCCCCTCTCTGAACTGCTTACTAGAATCATCAACATTTTTATTACAGATGACAACAGCAAAATGTAAAATGATATGCTCAAGTTGCTAAGATAAAGGGACTATGAAAGAAATCACACATAAATCTCTTATATCTAAAATATGTACTTGTTACAGAGATCATCTCCCTCCCTTTTGTAAAAAGTGTTTTAATTGAAATAGAATTACATCACTTTCACCCCCTTGCTCCCCTCTAGTCCCTCCCTGTCACTCTCCCTCTAATCCCTCCCATTTCCTTTCAAGCTATTGCCTCTTTATCTTTGATTATATTTACTACATTTATATGTATGTTTGAATGTTTTTGTGTTTGAAAGAATTTATATGTATGTTGAATATATATATATATATACATATATATATATATATATATATATATATATATATATATATCAAGTCTGTTTTTATTGCTTTTGTTCAAATCAGTATGTTTTGAACAATGAATAAGGAAGCTCATCCCTGGGAGTATGCCTAATTATTCTAGTAACAGTCAATAGCAACATGTAGTTCTTTTTTTAAAAAAAAAAAGTTTTTTTTCAAGACAGGGTTCTCTGTATAGCTTTGTGCCTTTCCTGGAACTCACTTTGTCTCACTTTGTAGACCAGGCTGGCCTCAAACTCACAAAGATCCACCTGCCTCTGCCTCCTGAGTGCTGGGATTAAAGGCGTGTGCCACCACAGCCCAGCAAGCATATAGTTCTTTGTCTAGGGGTGAGACCACACAAAAATTTCCCTCTTGAACACTGACATTGCAAATGTTCTATTCTTGCTTATATAGCTGTTTTTGGACAGAAAATCTCTTGACCCCTTCTTCATAGATTCACATCACTACATGCACGAGTTATGATGTGAATGCATCTATTGGGACTAGACTCTTTTTGATCAGGCGAAGTCATTGTGTTCAGTTGGAGTGTTCGGTGATGATTTCCACTTACTAGAAAGAAAACTTTCTTTGATGAGGGACACTAGCTACAGTTGTCCATGCATATAAGGATAAGATTTAAAATATATTTAGCAATTATACAGGTCTTTCAAAGTGGTGGTACAGTAGATTCTCTTTCTTTAAACCACAGCATCTCCATATATGTATAAATTTCATCAATTAAATGAGCAAAATATCTTCTTACAGTGATTATTTCTTTGGGAAGTTGAAATGATATGAAGTCTGAAGACGTGCCATTATTAAGAGCTCAGAAAAAGCCAGTTCAATCTAAGCATTTTCCTTCAAATACACATTTTATACATGCAGGCATGACCAGAAATAAAACTATCAAAATTCTCATTTAACCTTCAGGGTATTCTTCAGTTACCATGGAATCTCCTTTTCCTGTAGCCTCTAAATTATTAAGGAACAGCTGGAGATTTACATTTTTGCGAAAATTAACCTCTTGCTTCTTACTGCATCTTTCAAAGGCAGTTGCTATTGTTACAGTCTAAATTGCTCAGAAGTAAGAATCTGCAGCAACTGTGTAAGAAAAGCTTCTCTGGGAGGTCACCTCCTTTCTTTCTCAGTAGCAGGTAAAACATGGGCATTGTAGAATAGAACTAAATACCAATTTACCTTGAAAAACATTTCAGGCAATCATGTAGTAAATTATAACATAGAAAATGATTTGTGTAATTTTCTTTTCTGCAACAATATGAATGAAAATTGTATGCGTCTATTATATGTGTGCTTATTTGTTTTTGTATAGTAACTCTCCTACCATCTAAAACTGCTTAGGACATTTTCTTTTTTTGATTAAATTGAATGAGAAATCAAGGGAAATTATAATCCAGATATATATTCAGCAAATGCTGACTATAAAGTTACTTTTCTAACTTTATATGGAAGTATCATTAAAATTATGTATCTCATTCCCCAGAAGACTTTAAAATAAGTATGATCCTTATTAACAAAAGTCTTTCCACAATATAACATAGTGCTTATAAATAGAAATAAAATATGCAGGTGGATTAAAATATAATGAAAAATTATCAAATTAACTTTGAAGACATGTAAGAAGAAACTGTTATTTAAAATGAGGAAATTTGTCTTTATTTATTTTCCACTTCTAAGGAGTCATTAGGAGTAGAGCTGAGGTTGTTTAAAAAAATAAAACCTAAAAAATACTTTTAACCATAACATATATGCAGAGGACCTGTAGCTTGGTTTTCTTGTGGGACTCCTAACAGTGGAAGTGGGGTGTCTTTGACTCTTTTGCCTGCTCATGGGACCCTTTTCCTCTTCCTGGGTTGCCTTGTCCAGCTTTGATAGGAGGGTTTGTGTTTAGTCTTACTGTAATCTGCTACTCTGTGTTTGGTTGACAGCCCTGAGAGACTTGCTCTTTTCTGAAGAGAAACAGAGGAATAGAGAAATTTGGGGAAGAGGAGAGGTGAGAGGGTCACTGAGAAGAGTGAAGCCGGGGAACAGTAGAGGGGATGTTATATATGAGAGAAGAATAAATAAATAAAACAAGCAATTTTAAAGGGAGATAGACATGGTGTTAGTATAGTGCTGTAGTGTGCTGAAAATGATAGAATTATAAAGTGTTTTCGATTTTTTTTTTATTATTAAGAATTTTTTTATTCACTTTACATACCTACCACAGACCCCCTTCTCTCCCCTCTTCCCACCCTCCCAGGCTGCCCCTCCCAATCCACTCCATGTTCCCTCCTCAAAAATGTGAGGCCTCCCAAGGGGAGTCAGCAGAGCCTGGTACATTCAGTTGAGGCAGGTCCAGGCCCTTCCCCTGCATCAAGGCTATGCAAGGTGTACTACCAAAGGTACTGGGCTCCAAAAACTCAATTCATGAACCAGGGATGGATCCCAATGCTACTGCTACTGTCGGGATGCCTCTTAAACAGGTCAAGCTACACAATTATCTTGCTTATTCAGAGGGCCTAGGCCAGTCCCATGAAGGCTCCACAGGTCTTGGTCTAAATTTCATGAGTTCCTTCTAGTTTGGCTTGGTTGTCTCGGTAGGTTTACCCATCATGATCTTGATGCCCCTTTCAATTTTCAGGTGATCTTTAAAATAAACAAAAACATTTATTCAATTTGAATTCTGTATAACTTAAAACAGAATTCCTTACAGTTCAAGGTAACAAAACATTCTTGTTTTCTTTGTGGGCCCTTTCTGAATTTGGGTGGTACACATGAATGAATGAATAAATGAATGAATGAATGAATGAATGAATGAGCAAATAACCACTATATTGTTGTTTTTTTTTCTCTTTGCTTTTACTCTTTGGGGGTCCACCACCCAGCCCCCAAATAAATCACACATGGAGTCTTATACTAACTTATAAATGCCCAGCCTTAGCTTTGCTTATTTCTAGCCAGCTATTCTTAAATTATCCCATCTACTTTTTGCCTCTGGACTTTTATCTTTATTTCTGTATACCTTTCTTTACTTCTTACTCCACTGATGGCTGTGTAGCTGGGTGGCTGACCCCTAGAGTCTTCCTCTCTTCCTTTTTATTGCTTCTTGATCTCTTCCCAGATTTCTCCTTTATTTATTCTCTGACCACCAGCCCCACCTATCCTTTCTCCTGCCTCACTATTGGCCATTCAGCTCTTTACTAAACCAATCAGGTGTTTTAGACAGACAGTTTCACAGAATTAAACAAATGCAAGATAAAAGAATGCATCACGTCTTTGCATCATTAAACAAATGTTCCATAGCATTAAGACATTCAACCCACTATGTTTCATGGTCCCATATTGTGTATCAAAGTTTTCTAAAATAATCAGTATGTCACAGGATACTGCATATGTGAACTTCCTTCTGCCCTGGACAATCTACTTCTCTGATCTAAGGCTTTCACTCCTCTGTCTTGCTCCGTGTTTTTTTTTTTTTTTTTAATTTAATAAGACAATTTGGAAATTCATCTACAAAGGACCATCTTGCCTTTCAATGTTCAGTGGTCACCTTCCTATGGGTCCTGCATGTCCAGTTTATACAACATATTATTAAGCAGTCGACCAGCACAAGGGCACTTTTTTGCCCAGTGGCTAACTTTTGCACAAAGTAAGCAACTCCAAAATGAGTTTCTTCAGTGCCCACTATCTTCACTGAAGTAGGTTGATGTTGCCAGGAACAGAAATGTCTCAAGGTCCAGAAAGTCAAAGTTCTTAAAACATTTTAAATGCCATATTCTGTAGGTCTTTGAAGTGTTTGAAGTTTAACTACCTAATTGAAATATATCTATGTATACCTAGAAAGCTTAATATGACTGTAAGTATGACTATAATAGAAGACTAATTATTTATCTGTATTTCTTAATTATCCCTTACAATTTAAATGAACTGCACAAACATAATGCCTTAAATAATACTAGAAATATAGAGTATAACAAAATTAACTTTAAATTTGTATCAATAAACTAAAATCTGTAGCAATTTAAAACAAGTTGCTCTTTAAATGTAGACTCAATAATCTACCATTTATCCTATCATATCTATAGCCTATATTTCTATATCATATCCCCCTTTCATTTTTAGAAAGAGATTGATTATGACAAATAACAATTTGTAACCAACAACCTAAACAAAGACCAATATCCATAATACATTTTGGGGGAATATAGACCTAGTGTTCTAGGGTACTCCCTGAAGATTGAGGGTACTGTATTCTTATGCGGATCCTGAGAAAATTAAGAATTATTGTCAAGTTCTGACTTAATATTCTGTGTTAATGTATTCTCTGAGCCAGTTACCTTGAAGCTGTTCTGGATGTTGGATCATCTGGAGACCTCTCAGCGGGTCTTCTTGACCAGACTATATTAGCCTGGAAGCAATCCATAGGGTCTCATCTTCTGTGGAAACAAAAGCAGAACCTGTCTTCCAAAGCAATGTTTCTGTAGCTGGAGATTTCTCCAGTCGTGCCAGGGCCTGCAATCAGGACAAATCTCACCCACCAGTCCTGTAGCTGCTTGGACCCAAGTAAACACACAGGGACTCATATTACTTATAAATTGTATGGCCATGGCAGGCTTCTTGCTATCTAGTTCTTGTATCTTAAATTAACCCATTTCTATTAATCTATAAGGTGCCATGTGACTTGTGGCTTAGCGGTACTTTTACATCTTGCTTCCTCTGTGTCTGGCTGGGGATTCCTGACTCAGCCTTCCTGTTCTCATAATTCTCTTCTCTGCTTATCCCACCTATACTATATTTCCTGCCTGGATACTGGCCAATTGGAGTTTTATTTATCAATCAATCAGAGCAACACTTTCACAGAATACAAAAAGATATCCCCAGCACATATCCTTAGACATAAATTTTGAAATCAAGGTATCTTTAAAATATACATATTGTTCAAATCAGCAGCTTTTACAATCAAATGTCTTTCTGCAGTTAAAAATCCCAAAGACACTATAATCCAGACCCTTTGTGTGTTTCCCATCTTAATGTTATTTATATTTATATAACTTTTACTTTCTATTTAAACCTATTTTTTAAAACTTTTTCTTTATATAACTGTCTATATTCCTTTTTCTCTATCGTCCAAGACTCTGTACATTTTTACACACATTGTAAACCATTTAGAAGTTTATTTCATCTGAATCTGTTTTATTGTGTATGTGTTACTTTAGACGGCAGCATTACTAGGACTAAAACAGCAGCTTTGGCTGCTGGCTCTGTCCATCTCAGGTTTCTAACATGGTGGAATTATGTTTATTGCTAGCTTTGGGGGAAACATGCTCACCTATGGACTCTGGGAGGCAGTGGATCTATGTATTCATCCAGCAGCATTTAGCCCAAAACCTTTTTTTTTTTTTGTACTAGTAAAAACTGAATCCACCCTTCAGCATACCGTGTAGCTTGGAGATGCTTCTATGTACCATGGCAGGAATCCACTCTGCTGCTTGGCTCAAGCCTGTATGCTGTGAATCTGCCATACTGTAGCTCAAGTCTCCATGCCACAGAGTCTCTGTATCACAGCTTTCCTGAAAGACACAACTAGGAAGCTGCTCTTGGTTCCATTTTAGAAGTGTTTTTTAAAGCTTTCTCAGGTTTTGAGTGGAAATTCTTGCCCCATGTTTTGGCGTCATTTGTAGCTGGAGTTTTCCTGTGTCCTACCTGACCCACAATCAGGACAAATCTCTCTTACCTGCCAGTCCCACGGCCGCTTGGACTCAAGTAAACACACAGAGACTTATATTATTTATGAACTGTATGTAAATTAGCTCAAGCGTATTACTGACTAGCTCTTACACTTAAATAAACCCATAATTCTTACATATGTTTAGCCACATGGCTTGGTACCTTTTCTCAGTTCTGCATTCATATCTTGCTTCCTTTGTGTCTGTCTGGCAGCTCCTGACTCAGCCTTCATCTTCCTAGAATTCTCCTTGTCTGCTTATCCTCCCTATACTTCCTGCCTGTCTATTGGTCAATCAGCCCTTTATTCATCAACCAATCAGAACAACACATTCACAGCATACAGAGTGACATCACCCATCACGCTTTCCCTCTGTTTTTCTCAGATCAACCTGTTTCCATTAAAAAAAAAAATGAACAAGTTTCCCAGGGATATCCACTGAATTTAGCTTAACAAGATTACAAAATGCAAAAAACTGGACACAAACCCTTTTAACATGGTCTTTATGCTCAAACTTATCTAAAAGACTGTGAAATAGTTAGTATGATCTTTAGTGAGCTAACATTTTCTCTAATAGTTCTTACTTATCTTTATGACCTTAGATCAATTTGCAGCAATTTCCACATCTGGGTCTTTAATATGAGTATGTGGTTTGCTCTTTCTGAAAGAAAGTAAGGATTAAGCAGTGGTCATTGCAGACTACTTGCCTGGTAACAATCTTTTTTTTTTCTTTTTTTTTTTTAATCTCATGAACTTGTCTTTGTTTTACATATCATGTGCATCTCTGGAAAATGACCTAATCTCAACATCAGTCTAGACAAAGTTAGTTTTGTAGCTGATATAGTAACTTCTGGGACTATATCAACTTTACCATAATAAACACAAGGACTTATATTTGCCTATATACTGAAAGAAATTATTACTTTAATTACCTATCATTTCAAAATCCAGTGATTTTAACAGCCATTGTTCATGTACCTCATGCAAATACATTATCTCAGACAGATGAAGGTGATACATGACTGTTATGTAAAGCATCAACTGGGCAGCTGGAAGGCACATCCCATTTTGTGTGCCTTCTTGATGATCATGGCTCTTCCTGGTGAGGTGACCTGAAGCCTCTCTTGATTTTAATAAGAACCTGACGTGGTACTGATTTGGCTTTTGCTTACTATGGTTATCTTTATAAAATGTTCATACGGAAAGGTTGTAGATGCTACTGGTCTCCAATCCTGGATCTGGGAACCTAATGAGGTCATGCAGGTCATTAGCACAGTACATGCTCTTAAGTGAATAAGCACAAAGTTAAATAATTTCTTAAAATATTGATTATGAAAAAAATGCTGCCTTACTAGTCTACAGTGCTGGAAAGTCACTGGTTCCTTTAGTTGGTTCCTGTTTGTTGTCTGAACTTTTCTTTAAAACAGTATTTAAAGATTTGGCTTTAGAAATTAAGTTGTATTCTTTTGCAGTGTTTGCAAGGTTAGGATTATTTTTAAAACCCAGCTAATTCAGAGGTTCTGCAGGCCTGGTCTCCACCCTCAGTTGCTTCCACGGTAGCTCTCTGACACTGTTAGACACATCAACACAGTTCAAACAGTTACCATGCTGACCAACATGGAGTGACAAGATTCGAAAGATGACCTGAAGTATTTGACATCATGCACAGTCCATGACCATGTAGACAACAAAAATGAGTTACTCACAAGAAATAATAATAAAAAAAACTGATATTGAGTGTAACATGAGGCAGGCTAAATGTATTATCGAACAACAAAGGAACAGCTAAATTAACACTAATTGGTAATGTGCCAACACATTTGAGTCAAAAGAAAATTTACTTACTGCCATCAGTAGAAGGTAACTTGCTTGATTTGTTTGTTTTAAAATTATTGTGGCAGATTTTAACTACAGCCTAATTAATTTACTAATGAGACTTGAACATAAATTGACATTTTACAAGGTTTTAGGATTATAAAAAGTAGAAGATGCTTTACAAATCTTGTCAGAAGTAATTGCTTGTCTTCCTCTCATTCAAAATCCTTAATATTGAGAACTCCTAAATCCAACAAAAATAATGATCCGAGTGAGTATGTGTGTCCAAGACAGTAAATTCTATCAGATTAAAATCCATAACTGTTACTTCATTGTTTTGCTCTCCATGAGTCTCACTAACAATTCAAAGTAGTACAGAGTTCATCCTTCAAGACTCCCTTATTCTTCCAGCCTCACTCCTTCCCTCCTGTCCCTTTTCATATACATAGTCAAATCATCTATAAGACTAAGTCACTGCTGGGCTGTGGTGGCACACGCTTTAATCCCAGAACTTAGGAGGCAGAGACAGACAGATTTCTATGAGTTCCAGGCCAGCATGTTCTATGAAGTGAGTTCCAGTATGTAGAATATGTACTAGGCCCCTGTGTATAGGCAAGACAGTTATGTAGCTTGATCTGCTTAAGGAGGTCCCTGGCAGTGGGATCAGGATCCATCCCCAGGGCAGGCGTGGGCTTTGTGGAGCCCACTGCCTATGGTGGGACACCTTACATAACCTAGGTGCAGGGAGAGGGGCTTGGACCTGCCTCAACTGAGTGTATCAGGCTCTGCTGACTCCCCATGGGAGGCCTTCCCTTCGAGGAGGTGGGAATGGGGCTTGGGATGGAGAGGAAGAATGGGAGGTGAGCAAAGGGAGGGCAGGGGATCTGTGGCTGGCATGTAAAAGGAATAGAAAATTTATTAATAATAATAATAACAATAATAATAATAACAAGATTAAAATGCATTAATGCTACAACATCCCCATTATCATAAGAATTTTATTCATCTGAACAAAATGAAATATTCTCATTTTATACTTTGTATAATTTAGAGAAAAAAATCTCTTCAGTTAAATTTTTAAATTTAAACCTAAAACTGCCTACAAACAACAAACAAAATGCAAGCAATCTTTTTTTGTCTCTAATATTCCAAGAAATTAATGCTTCTTTCAGAATTAGAAAATATTCAGTATCACCATTGCTGAGTCTTACTATATTCACAAGTAAATCTAGTTGCTGTTTAATGCCTCCTTTGTTTGTATTTATTAACATTAAAAATGATTGAATGGTATAATATTGACATGGAAAATATAACAAAAATCCTGCAATAATTGTGAATCTGTTATGCATAGCAAATAACTGAACACATGTAATGAAGGAGGTGACATGAACTCCTTTTAATTATTTTCTAGACTCTGAGATATATCGGTTTTCATGACAAAAGCATGATTTTAAATCATTTCAAAATATTTTCGTATGCCTTATCGATATTGAGTACTTTGCACATATTTCACTTTTTGGTTTGTTTTTTAGCAATAATAATTCTTTTCTTTTCTTTTCTTTTTTTACTATTTCAATACCTATCTAGACATTCCATCTGATTGCTCTTCACCATCCTCATCAAGTCATCACCACAGAGCAAGTAAATCCATCTTTTCACAAAGAAAACAGCCATTCCATTCCTTAACCCCACCCAGTGGGATATCTCTAGCTCAGAATACAAATGAATAACCCTCATTGTTAACAAATTTCCCATGATAGGGATATACATTCTTCTGTAACTTAATCTGATTTACATGTCCATGTCTTGCTTTCATGCTGCTCCAAGCTTGGTAAAAGTGCTTGCCATCCTCTTTATGTTTTCAATGGATACCTGTTTCAGAATATTTGTTTACACTGTCAAGATGTGACTCTGCCTAAAGGTGCCTTCGGATTGGTTTAATAAAAGGCTAAATGGCCAATAGCTAGGCAAGAGAAAATAGGAAGGACTTCCAGGCAGAGTGCAAGAAACTAGGAGGAGAAATCTAGAAGAACAGATTTTGCCAGCACACTTGGAACAAGTCAAATGTAACATACCTAGTAGAGCTAACCAAGCCATGTGTCAGAACATAGATTAAATGTGTGTGTGTGTGTGTGTGTGTGTGTGTGTGTGTGTGTGTGTGTGTGTGTGTGTCCACTAATTGTTCTAAGAGCTAGTTGGGAAAACCTAAGCTGAAGGCCAAGTTTTTATAATGAATAATAAGTCTCCACATCATTATTTGCTTGCTGGAAGTCCAAAGATAATCCAATAAGAAGCTTGCTTACAGACACCTTTTAGGAAAAAACAAAAACAAGCATAGATTTTCTTTAACCAAAATTCTCAAATCTCTATATATTTGCTTATTTTTTCTCAATAGCTCAGAGACAATATGTATGTATGTGTATATACAACCTCCATTGCAATTGTTTTACTTTGCTCATAGCTAAAAATGCATCCTGTGAAATTTTCACACTACACAGTCTTACCTATTAAAATATTATAATAAAAATGTTTAACATTTGTATTTATCCCATAAATGCAGGTATTCCACTTCATACTATTAACTGCTATTCACTGTTGTTGCTTAAGCACAAATATATTCTTCAACGGGCTCCGTTTGTTCCTTTCCATTATGTCAATCATCCTTTCATCTCCAACAATTCATAGATATGTTATGATTTTAGAATTCAGTCTCATTACTGTTTTCTTTTTTCTCTCTTCTATAGTTTTGTGTCTTTGGATCTACTGAGGCTTAGAAAAGTGTTAATCCTGAATAAAATTTTTAAAATATTTTGGGAAAAACTAATGAGTTCCATAAAATTTTATGTAAATTTAACATAAACAAAACACAACAAATTAAGCAGTAACTTGAAATAAACATTGTAAAGTAAAATTTTGCCAAGTTAAATTTTTAATCAGGTGAGTGAGTACAAATTGTAATGATGAGTGCTTAATGACACCAGGTGTGGGAGCACACAGAAATTTTCTAGTGAGAGCTGAGCTTGTTTTACCAATAGGGCTGCATCAGAAGATGACTGGACCATAGGCCTGGGTACCAGGTGTTTGGAAGTTTCTACACTTCTAGCAAGGGGGAGGTCCTTTGCTCCTCCCCTTTGGATTGTTATAAAAATCTCTTTTAAATAAAGTTCTGGGCCAGTGGTTATTGGTCAAGGTCTTCCATAAGCTATCCTGTGTTTCTGTCATTCTCCTTCTTGGCTAAGCTTAACATTCTATCTGCAAGTTCCTTATTCCTCTCCCTTCCTCATAGGAACCCTGGAAAAGGTGAGTGCTAGCCTCCCCCAACTATGAGATAGATGCAGCATAAGTGATAGGTGCAGCTTTTACACACAATGTAAAGATAATTTATAGCAAGCATTTTTTTTTAAAGTTCTTGTTTATTGAAGAGTCAGACTATGACAGGACAGAATGAACCTTTATATAAACTATACATTTTAGCAACTATGATGTGTCCACATGCCTTCGTCAATTGTAAAGAATGTGCTTCTGCACTGAGATTGATTCAAGAGTTGAAGCTGTTATAAGGGGGCAGGGTATTCAGTAAATACGTCTGTCTTCCTTTTAACTTGGCTATTAACATAATGTTGTTCTGGCAATAATAATACAAATATATATATATATATATATATATATATATATATATATATATATATATATATATATTTTTCCATCACAGGCAATTTATTTTGTTCTATTCATTCACAGTTAATACAGAAAATACTTGGAAACATTTCCATGTAATGTTTGACACAGAAATCATCAAATAGAAGTATACAATGTTGACAGGAGGCAGTACATTTATAATTTATAACCCCAAATGTATTTATAAATTAGAAATGGAAAGATCTACAAATGAAATTATGAAGGTTCACCAAAGTCATTTAATCTGTCAGTTTTATAATAATAATAATTATTATTCTCTTAATAATATTCTATTGTATGAATAAGCCACATTTTATTTCTCTCCAGTATTTGATAGCTATTTGAGTTGTTTTAACTTTTTTACTATTAGCAACACACTGCTGTAAACCTTCATGTACATGTTTCATAGGTGCACATTTTCAGTAGTTTGAGGATATATTCCTAAGGGTAGAATTGTTGAGTAACAATGTTTTGCATTTTGATCAACCACCAAACTGTTTTGCCAGAGTGGCACACCATTTTACATTCTCACCAAATCCTTGTTTTTAAGGCTCTTATTTTTATACAAAAGCATTCAATCATTCTGTCAGACCAAACCAGGAAAAGTAAGCTATAGTTCAGAGCTGTTCTATTCCATTTACTATGCAAAGCCATTCTTGGCGTTTGCAACTCTCAGCCCTTTTGAGTATTTTTGCAGTGTTCACCTTTTCCTCTACCACTTTTTTTTCTGGTTTATTTCTATCTATTACAAATGTATAAAGAATCCTCCATCAACACTGCTGATAGCAGCAGAACCTTGAGAAATATACCTTTGGTTTGCCTCAGAAAAGGAAAACATATTGCACTGTAAAGTTCATAAAACTGGCGCAAAACATTGTGATAATGTTACAATACCAGTTTTAAGAGTTCAGTGACTAATGGGGAGCTGATGGGATACATGCAGAACTGTGAAAGCGATCTCACTTAGCCAGCTGTACACGTAGACTGTAAATCTACATTCAGATCATTTCTGAATTAAGACTATCATCTCAGTTTATCTGTTGAGGTCAACCAGGAAACCCTAGAATATACCATGATTTTTGCAAAAAAACAAAATAGGGGGAGGGGTTTCTTCAGCATGTCAGTCCACGAGTAACAGTATCCTAACAGGCAAAGTGTTCTCTCACTGTCAACATAGAATGAACTGCTGCTGGAGGTCAACTTGGGCTTTAATTTGCATTAGCACTTACATGCATAGTAGTCCAAGTTGTTGACCTCATGACTTTTAAAAGTAACTCTAAAAAAGTAACATGGCCCTTCTTGGAAGACTAAAGAAAGACATCTAGCCACAGTTGTAAAAAGTCTCATCAAAACAATATACCCTTTTATGAATTATGCCTCAATTAAAAAAAAAAGTAGCCCCAAATAAGAAGCAGCTCTGAAAAAGAAAATATAACTTAAGATATTTGAAAAAAACAAGGTGAATACAGGTTCACAAGTAATTAAGATACATTTTCTTGAGACTATCTAGAATTAGGCTTTAAAGAATTCTACCATTTCAAGTTTACCACTAGTTACTAGATACCTATTTACAAACAAGATGTTCACCTTTTTTACTCTTTATCAAGAGAAAAATCTACTTTCAGACTATGAGGGTGGTGATGGGGAGGGACTAGAAAACAAGATTCAAACAATCCCATGCAAATATCACATTTTTCAAATGGAAGAACTCCAAACTGCACTAGAAGTTCCAATCACTAAGACACTTTCCATTGAAATGATTTAAGTACAACTACATGGCACCAAGGTTTAGGCCTAATATAGGCCTGACAACCAAGTCCTTGTTTTCTGGAAGAAAGGCCTCAAAAGTCCCACTCAATTCGACATAACAATACTTCAAAGATCAATTAGGTTTTCCTTTCCTTAATATTTTTGTTTTTGACTTCTAATCTTGAAGACTAGATTAAAACTTAGCTCATTTCCCAGAAGGCATTGCTTCCCTTTGCTCTATGAAAGAGTCCACCAAGACCTCTTCCTCAAAACCATCTAGCCCCCAGCCTCCAGCCTGTGCTTGTGATGCATCTTTCTCAACATCCTGAAAAGGTAATGTAGGTAAAATATGCTCATAAACATTAAAACTAGTTGTTAGAAAGACATAACTAGCTTTATAATTTAAGTTCTAAAGCATAAATACTTGCAGCTTAATCTGCACTGACAATGATTGTCAAAGCCTAGAATCCAACATTTAAAATTCTCATTCACACACACAAAACACACTATTATCACACAACTTGTGTCTTGAGAGAAACTTCTGCTTTTTAAATCTTTGGCCTCCCAGTCAATCCCAAGTTCTACCAACTTTTCCGAGTTCTGGTAGTTACCTGGACCACTGAGGCATTGCCACAAGACTTCTTCTCTTTTGAAACATCCTTTTTTCTAGATATTAGGATAGCTACACCAGCTTGTTTCTTCTGTGGTGTATGTTGGTGTGGGATTATCTATTGCTTGATTTTTCATGGATGTGTTTAGCTTCTTTGGGTTGAATTTTCCCTTCTAGTGCTTTCTGTAGGGCTGGGTTTGTAGACAGGTATTGATTAAATCTGGTTTTATCCTGGAATATTTTGTTTACTCTGCCTATGGTGATTAAGAGTTTTGCTGGGTATAATAGTCTGGGTTGGCATCCGTGGTCTCTTAGTGTCTGCATGAGATTTGTCCATGATCTTCTAGCTTTCATAGTCTCTATTGAGTAGTCTGGTGTTATTCTGATGGGTTTACCTTTATATGTTACTTGGTCTTTTTCCTTTGCGGCTCTTAATATTTTTTCTTTGTTCTGTGTGTTTAGTGTTTTGATTATTATGTGGCGAGGGGACTTTTTTTTTTTTTTTGATCCAGCCTAGTTGGTGTTCTGTAAGCTTCTTGTATCTTCATATGTATTTCTTTCTTTAGGTTAGGAAAGTTTTCTTCTATGATTTTGTTGAATATATTTTCTGTGCCTTTGAGTTGGTATTCTTCTCCTTCTTCTATCCCTATTATTCTTAGGTTTGGTCTTTTCATGGTGTCCCAAATTTCCTGGATGTTTTGTGTTATGACTTTTTTGTCTTTTCTTTGACTGACGAATCTATTTTCTCTATTGTGTCTTCAGTGTCAGAGATTCTCTGTTCCATCTCTTGCAATCGGTTGGTTATGCTTGTTTCTGTAGTTCCTGTTCGTTTTGTCAGGATTTCTATTTCCAGCATTCCCTCAGCATGTGTTTTCTTTATTGTCTCAAATTCATTTTTCAGATCTTGGAATGTTTCTTTCATCTGTTTAATTTCTTTTTCTTGGCTTGATTTGATTTCTTCCCATTTTTTTATCGTTTTTTCTTCCATTTCTTTAAGGGAGTTTTTAATTTCCTCTTTAATGGAGTTTTTCATTTCCTCTTTAAGGGAAGTTTTTATTTCCTCTTTAAGAGAGTTTTTCATTTCCTCTTTAAGGAAGATTTTTATTTCCTCTTTAAGGTAGTTTTTCATTTCCTCTTTAAGGAAAGTTTTTATTTCCTCATTGAGGGAATGTTTTATTTCTTCTTTAAGGGCCTCTATCATCTTCTTAAAGTCATTTTTGGGGTTCATCTCTTCTGTTTCTTCTGTCATGGTATGTTTAGGTCTTACAGGTGTAGAATCACTAGGTTCTGATATTGCCATATAGGTCTTTATGTTTTTGCCTGTATTTTTGCACTGGCGTCTACTCATCTTTTCCTCTGTGCGGTGCAGGTGGTGTCTGTGTCTGAGAGTGCCTCTCTTGTTCTAATTTTTAGTCTTGGTTTAGTAGGGGTTCTTGGTTAAATTGGTGCTATTGGGCTGTTTCTTCAGGGACAGCTGATTTCAGTCGGTGAATTATATACTTATGATTCTCGTGATATGGTTTGGTGACTGGGTAGCGCCTTCTTCTGTGTTCCCAGGTCACGTTTTGTTCATTTGTCAACTCCTCAGCTGATCTTGTTTCTTCAGACTTCAAACTGTAGGCATCTGAATCCTCTCCCAGATGGGTTTCAGCTGAGCAGGGTAGTCTCACCAACACCTCCAAGTTGTTGGGTTTCACAGGATCAGCAGTTGGGCCCTGGGTTGTCCCCAGACGGAGTGTCCAGACTCGCCCTGGTTCTGACCCACGGAGATAGCCTCTTCCCCAGGTGTTGGGGCTAGGGGCGTCCCCGTTCCAAGCTGTGTCCGCCCCTCTCCGACGCTGGGCCTGTCCACCCCTATGCCCAGCCGCCACAGGCCCACCTGCGTCCACTTGTCTCCGCAGCTGGGGCTGTATGTCCCTGTCAGCTGCGGCTGGGTCTGTCTGCCTCTGCGGGCGGCCAACGGGCCTGTATGTCTCTGCCGGCTGCCACCGCGGGCCTACCTACCTCTGCTTGTCACTGCTGCCGGGCCCATCCACCTCTGCGAACTGCCACCGGGCCTGTATGTCTCTGCCGGTTGCCGCTGGGCCTGTATGTCCCTGTAGGCTGCTGCCACCGGGCCCTTCCACCTCCACGAGTCGCCAACCTGTGTCAGCCTGTCTCCACCGCGTGGCCTGTCTACTTCTGTGGACCACCGCCAGGCCTGAATGTCTCTGTAGGCCGCCGCCGCCGGTCCTGTCCACCTCCGTGGACCGCCGCTGGGCCTGAATGTCTCCGCCAGCTGCCGCCAGGCCTAAATGTCCCTGTCGGCCACTGCCGCCAGACCCATCTACCTCCGCAGGCCGCTGCCACAGGCCTACCTGCGTCTGCTTGTCTCTGCCATCTTGAACCTATAGTAAGCATTTTTAATGATAAGATCCTGTGGCAGATCAGTCAGAATAAAGATACCTCAGTGAACCTACTTGCCAATCCTATAAGCTTGCCAACATCTTATCTTTCCCAGGCAAAGGAACTTTGAGTAAAAGAATTTTGCAGATGTTTTTCAAATTATTGAGGTGAACAATTATTCAGAGTTACCTTGGCTCAGTAAAAGCCACAAGTGATTTGTGATAGGCGGGCAAGGAAAGAAGAATTAGAATTTCAGGCTACTTTTAGAATAATAAAAGGGAGCCAGAGGCTATACACTGTCCCGAAAACCAGTTAGGTGATCTTCAGTCTCCCTTCTGTCTTTCAATCCCAGTCCTCTGGTCTTACCTACAGCTTTGTAGTGGAATATCTAATATGACCTTTCCTTCTTCTCTGCACCCCTCCCAGGGGACTAAACAGATCCTAGTGGCACACTCATATTTCCTCATTCTATTGACTCTGTAGCATGTCTCCCAGCTCATACCCATTCCTACTATAAGACTGAATCCTAGAAATATACTATGCAAACGACACCAGTGGCCAAATTGCAGAATATCAGAAGTAATAAACTCACAGCTACAACAGACTCCTAAGAACCACAGATGCTAACAGAAACCAAGTAATGGAACATTATCATCTACCCCAGCATGGGAAAAAAAACCCACCAAACCTGATATCAGCACTTAGAATTATAATTATCGCAAACCCAAATACTCAGATGCCAGCATGAAAACACAATCAATAATAGCCAGGACAATATGTCTCCAGTAGAGGCCAGAACCCTACTAAAGTAAGCACTGAGAAATGCATTATAGCTGGAGGACAAGACATGTCCTTCAAAATATCTATTATGAATATGGCCAAGGACCTTAGAGGGGATATGAATAAATCTATTAATGAAATTTATAATGGCAAGAACAAAGAATAGAATAATATGAAGAAAACTGTCAAGGTCATGTGAATGGGAATGGAATTAAAAAATAGAACCCAAACTGAGGGAAACTGGAAATCAATAATTTAGGTACTCAAAAAATAAACTCAGAAGCAAGCCTAACCAGCAGAAAAGGATAGATGGAAGAAAGAATCTCAGGCACTGAAAAGAGAACAAAAGAAATGAATAACTCAGTCAAAGAAAATGTTAAGTGTAAAGGAAATCCAGGCAAAAAAATTGGAAAATTTGTGACAGTATAAAAATACCAATTCTTTCCCTCTACCCTCACCCTTCATTACCCCCACTCATGTCAAGGCTTTTCATGTAGATCTCATCCATTTCTCCATGATTTGGCGATCCCCGTGTCTTTTTGAGGGTCCTATTTTCCAGGTAGCCTCCCTGGTGATGTGAGTAGCAGTCCAGTTATCCTTGTTCCACATCTAGTATCCTCCTATGAGTGAGTACATACCATGTATGTCTTTCTGAGTCTGGGTTACCTCCCTCAGAATGATTTTTTCTAGATCCATCCATTTGCCTGCAAACCTCATGATGTCATTGTTTTTCTCTGCTGAGTAGTACTCCATTGTGTATATGTACCACATTTAAAATATCCATTCTTCAGTTGAAGGGCATCTAGGTTGTTTCCAGTTTCTGGCTATTACAAACAATGCTGATATGAACATAGGTGAGCAAGTGCTCTTGTGGTATGATTGAGCATTCCTTGGGTATATGCCCAAGCATGGTATAGCTGGATCTTGGGGGAGATTGTTTCCCAATTATCTAAGAAAGCGCCATATTGATTTCCAAAGTGATTGTACAAACTGGCATTCCCACCAGCAGTGGAGGAGAGTTCCCCTAGCTCCACATCCTCTCCAGAATAAGGTGTCTTCAGTGTTATTGATCTTAGCCATTCTGACAGGTGTAAGGTGGTATCTCAGAGTTGTTTTGATTTGCATTTCCCTGATAATTAGGGATGTTGAGCAATTCCTTAAATTGCTTTCAGCCATTAGAGTTTTCTCTGTTGAGAATTCTCTGTTTAGTTCTATAGCCCGTTTCTTAATTGGACTTTTGGGCATTTTGATGTCTAATTTCTTGAGTTCCTTATATATTCTGGGAGTGGGAGATTCCAGCTGGATCAAGAACAGAAAGGGAGAACAAGGAATAGGAGACCATGGTAAATGAAGACCTCATGAGAATAGGAAGAAGCAAAGTGCTAGAGAGGCCCACAGAAATCCACAAAGATACGCCCCCCCCCCCAATTGGCTGCTGGTAATGGTCGAGAGACAACCCGAACTGACCTACTCTGGTGATGGGATGGTGAAACACCCTAATTGTCACGCTAGAAACCCCATCCAATGACTGAGGGATCTGGAGGCAGAGATCCATAGCTAGGCCCCAGGTGGAGCTCCGGGAGTCCTATTAGTGAGAAAGAGAAGGTTTATATGAGCGAGAATTGTTGAGACCAAGGTTGGATAAAGCACAGGGACAAATAGCCAAATGAATGGAAAAAAATAAACTATGAACCAATGGCTGAGGGGCTCCCAACTGGATCAGGCCCTCTGAATGGGTGAGACAGTTGATTGGCTTGATCTGTCTGGGAGACATCCAGGCAGTGGGACCAGGTCCTGTGCTCATTGCATGAATTAGCTGTTTGAAACCTCGGACTTATGCATGGTTGCATGGCTCGGCATGGGAGGAGGGGACTGGACCTGCCTGGACTGAGTCTACCAGGTTGATCTCAGTCCTTGGGGGAGGCTTTGCCCTGGAGGAGGTGAGAATGGGGGGTGCACTGGGGGGAAGGGAAAGGGGTCAGGAGAGGGGAGAACAAGGGAATCTGTGGCTGATATGTAGAACTGAATTGTATTGTAAAAAAATAAATAAAAAATAAAAATAAAGATGAATTTACAATGGCAAAAAAATATGCACAACCTCTAGGTTCTCTACCTATGGTAAATTAATATAATGCACCTTGAAGTGCATTGATATAAAAGTCTTAGTCCCACATCACTCTTGTAACTCCAAAAGGAACAAATGCAAAAAATAAAAATTAAAAAAATACCAATTCTAAAAATAATTAGAATAGAGGAAGGCGAAAAAACTAAGGCCAAAAGCATATAAATATTTTCAACAAAATTATAAAAGAAAAATTACATAACATAATGAAGGGAGGGTCTACTGAGGCACAAAAAGCATAGAGAGAACACCAAATAGACTGGACCAAAAATAATGACACATAATTATCTGTAGTAGTACTTTCTTGTCAGGACTACTATCCTGAAAATAATAACACAGAGACTTCTTACTTATTATGAATGCTTGACCATTAGCTTAGGCTTGCTCCTCTAGCTCTTACAATTTAAATTAACCTATTTTTATTAATCTACATTCTGCCACATGTCTTGGTTACCTCTATTCTGCATTGTATGTCTAACCTCTTCAGTGTCTCCCTCTTGTCTCCTGCATGCCTATATTCATTTCCTCTTCCTTTATTTCACTAGAAATCTCACCTAGGCTCTCCTGCCTAGCTATTGTCCACTCACCTTTTTATGGCACCAGCTCCAACAGTACATCTTCACACAGTGCACAAATACCCCACAACATTTCCCCCCTTTTGTCTAAATAAAAAGGAAAGGGTTTAACTCTAACATTGTAAAACTATGTACATTAAGAACAATTATCAGGTAAGAATTACATTCACAATGTCCAGTCCATTTGTATTTGGCATATTTAGAGAAAATATTCTATTATCTATCATATCTAAAATTTTATACATAAGCTGCTTTTTTATCATAACATGTATTGCCATCCTAAAAATGTCTTTCTAGACCTCAAAATGTTTTCTTACATAAACAACTTAAACTTTCATATCTTTAAGCCTTATACACTTTATACATCTTTTGTGAGTTTCTTTACTGAATTTGGTAACAAAGAAAATTGTAACTATAACTATTTAGTCTTCAAGCCTAACAAAGGCCAAGCAAGATATAATATTATCTGAGTAAACAGGAAGTACAGAGAGGTAACTTCCAAAACTGTAAAAATGGCAGAAATAATTCTCTGACTGGACAGTCACCCAAGGTTCCTTTGCAATATTGGGGCATCTATCTTAGGCATACAGGCCTTGAAAATCTGATAGACATTTTTGTTTGAAGTAGGAATTTTTGAAGTACTCCCATATCTTGTCCTGGAAAAATTCAGCTGTTGCCTTCTTTTGTGTCATGCTTGTCAACTTCGGACAGCATGCTGTCAGCAGTCAACGTAAGGGCAGTTTCTTGCCCAATGGCTAACTGACACAATGAAAGCTAAGTCCATATGGAGGTTCTTGGATGGTCATCATCTTTTTTGAAGTGAATTGGTGTTTCCAGAAACAAATGAGTTTCACTGTCAAGAAAAGCCTTATGTTATTAAAACATTTTATATGCCATATTCTGTAGGTCTCTGAAGTATTTGAAGACCATCTATCTATTTAAAATATATCTTCATTTGACCTTGAGAGCATATCTAACGTGACTATATGCTTACTTGATTGATTGAAATACTAACCTGTCATTCTTTATTATCATAAGTAGCTTTCAAGAACTAAAATTCTACAGTACATTTAAAAATGAACTGCATAGGTACAATACCTTAAACAAGAGTAGAAACATATATACATGATAACAATAATAAGCTTAGATTTTTATCAATATGCAAAAATCCATAACAACATAAAGTATTTAAGACTAGTAGTTGCTTTTTTGTTTGAAAGTAGATTCAATAATCTACCCTTTTATCCTACCATTCCTATTTTAAAAATAGATTCAATAATCTACCTTTTCCTATATCTCTCTTTTTTTTCTTTTCAAAAAGGAGATCTTTTAATCCAACCTCCTTTGCTTAGTTCTTTTCTGAATATGAGCCATAATAACTTACCACTAAACCCACTAAACAATGACAAATATCCATGGAATGAAAAGAAACAATCCATCCCAACTTTTAGGAATGTGGGTGTCCTGTTCTCTAGACTGCTATCTTTTGTCTGTATGTGAAGGCATCTTTAGGGGACCCTGAAAAAATTGGGATAATGGTCAAGTCCTCTAAGAGTTAGCTGTATTAATTTTGTTTAGTCTCTATGTGAAGGGAAAGTGTAGACTTTATCTGAAGTCTTGGCTGGAGTGGTCTGTAAGGCTGGACCATCATAGCGAGCAGCTTTGAAGTTGTTCTACATGCAGAATTTTGTGGAAACTGTAACAGAGGCATTCTGAGAGGCTGGATTACCTGGGCTACTTGTCTTCATTGGTATCTGGTCCTGCTTTTCTGAAAATACACAAAATTTAAAAGGTAACATATATATCTGCATTGACACAAGTACAGGATGTATGATGTGCACAAGTCAGCTAAAGATGATTTTTTGTTTGTTTTATGTTTGAGCAGATAAAAGGCATCTGACAACTTCATAATTCTGATTGGGCTGCATAACCAAACTGTAATACAAATCTCTACCCAAGCCATAAGAATGATATGTAGTAGTAGGTCATTTGGATTCTACAGTCAACAAGGTTTATCATGTCTCAACCAGTTTTAGAGTTGTTCCCATGTCAAAAAATCAGCATATTGGTCAACTCTCATGTATTCTTTCTTGTCTATAAACCATGATTCTCAGGAGAACTTCCCCAGTCAAATCTGATCTCGATTAACATAGAAGGAATCTATAGTTTTTGTTTCCTATGGAAATGAAAGCATAACCCTCCCCCAATGCAACATACTGTTCAACTTCTATTCTGAAGCTGAGATATCCCTAAAGTATGTAGGCTGTTTAATTTAGCAGTCCCTTCCACAATCCAGTTATTCTCTGATAGCATTTCAAAAATTCAAAATTAACACAGCACCATACAGGATCCAGATGCCCTGTATATTTCCCATCCTTATATGGCTTTTTTTAAAAAAAAAATGTTACTTTATTCTTTTTTTAAAAGACTTTATTATTTTTAAACTATTTATTTATTTATTATTTTCTATGACTGTGTACCCATTTTATTCGTTAACATCTAAATGCATTTCTAAGTGCACTGTAACCTGTTCAGAGGTGATTTTGGACTGTATCTGATTTTTGTACACATCTGCAGACTTCTCTGGCCCCATGAGCCAAATCTTGAACTGCTTACTGTTGGCAGTCTCTGGAGGCTGGCTCGCCTTTCTTGGTTCCTGGAGAGCCTAGTCTAATGCCAGCACTGGTGGAACCACCTTACTGCCCCAGCTTTGGGAAGTTGCTGAGTTCAAAATGCAGCAGACATTGGTGCCTAGTGTACTGGCTGCTCAAGTGCTCAGCTGCACAGCAGTGCCTAGTAAAAGAGATATACCTCTGTATGCTGAGCTTAACCAAAAGATGATGGTAGCCAGAAACCTGCTTGTTGAGACCTTTTTTTTTTTTTATTTATTTATTTATTTTTTTTTTTTTAAGCTTTCTGAGGCCTTATGTGGAAATATGTAGCTGGACATTGGGTACCATAAATACAGTTGGACTTTTCTTTTTTGGACTTTCTTGGACTGACAGTTCCAAAATAATGACATGGAGACTTTTTATTAATAATAAAGGCATGGCCTTTACTTTAGACCTGTTTCCAACTAACTCTTTTGTCTTAATTAACCCATAATTTTTTTCATCTATATTCTGCCACATGGCTTAACTTTCCTCAGTAAAGCCAACCATGCTCCATGTCTGCTGGCCTAGATTCCTCCTCCTTTTCCTTTCTTTCCCCCAGAAATCTCAACTATCCTCTCTTGCAGAGTTATTGGCCACTTAGCTCTTTATTAGACTAATCAGAAGATGCCTTGGCAAAGACATATCTTCACAGTATATAAAAAGACTATTCCACAACAATTATCTAAACATTCAGAACAAAGAAAGAATATTAAAAGCTACAAGGGAAAGACGTCAAATAACATATAAAACAGACTTATTAGAATAACACCAGATTTTTCAGTGTAGAATCTGAAAGTAAGAAGG
This sequence comes from Peromyscus maniculatus bairdii, assembly GCF_049852395.1. Taxonomy (NCBI): domain Eukaryota; kingdom Metazoa; phylum Chordata; class Mammalia; order Rodentia; family Cricetidae; genus Peromyscus; species Peromyscus maniculatus. The sequence goes on from NC_134861.1 coordinate 51,761,726, forward strand.
GCACATACACAAAGAACAATGAAAAAAATGGGACCTCAAGAAACTAATTTTTTTTTGTATGGAAAAGTATACCATCTTTTGGAGAAAGCAGCAGCCTAAGAAATGGAAAAATATTTTTACCAACTGCATATTTAATAGAAGAATAAAATCCAAAAATACATATTTAAAAAACTCAAAAAACTGATCATGAAGAAATGAAAAACCCAAGCAAAAGAGGAGTACAGATCTAAGCAGAGAGTTCTCAAGAAGAAACAGCCATGACTAAGAAGCTCTTAAAGAAATGTTCAACATCCTTAGTCATCAGAGAAATGCAAATCAAGATTACTTTCGGGTTTCATCTTATGCCAATCAGAATAGGCAGGATCAATAAAACAAATGACAGCTCTTGTTGGCAAGGATGCAATGGATTGGGGGAACACTCATCCATTGATGGTAACAAAGCAAACATTTATAGCCACTTTGGAAATCATACCAAATGTAACTATACCCACTTAGAAATGTATGCAAGAAATGCTTCATCCTAGTACAGGGATACTTACTCAACTATGTTCATTGCTGCTCTATTCATTATAGTCAAAAATTAGAAAGAGCCTAGATGTCTGCCAACATATGTATGGATAAAGGAGATGTGGCTCATTTACACATGAAATATTTCTCAGCTATTAAATACAATAAAATAATGAAATTCACATGTAAATGGAGCTAGAACAAAAATCATCCTCAATGAGGTAACCCAGTCCCAGAAAGATAAATATAGTATATGTTTGATGAAGGTAGTCGTTAGCTGCTGAGTCTTTGGTAAGCAAACTAGCAAGCTACAATCCACATAATCACTGTGATTATGTATAGGGGTAAGGGAATTGGGTGGTTGGATCTTCCTGGGAAGGAGAAATAGTGTAGAAAATTGTGGATGGACAAGCCTTGCATGAGGGCAGGAATGGGAGGAACAAATGGGAAGAGAGAGGAAAGAGTGGTAGAATTGAGGGAATATGTGTAGGAATGGCTAAAACTAAAGGTTATTCAAGGGTTTACATGGAAAACTAATATAGTAGATGCTTGTTAATATATATATATATATATATATATATATATATATATATATATATATGTTCGAAGGTGATCTGAACGAAATTGTCAGATAATGAGAGAGATGGAGCCCCAATTGTTCATCTCCCCTCTCCAAATGAAACTTCCAGTATCAGGAATGGATACCACCAAACAAACCAGTCTATTCCCAAGGATATCGTTTGACATCCACAACTGGTGTTAAGGCCCTATTATTAAAGAGAATACATACACAATTCATTGAACATGGAGAAATTGAGTTGGTGCCCACATACAGGTTTCAGCCCATGGACTTGTGTTCATTTCATGGTACTTAAAGTTACTTTGAACACTATTAAAGAATAAAAGTAAGCACAAATCAAATTACAAATTCTTTAATTTATAGTGATAACCTGCATGAAAGATGTATAAGTACAAGAATAGCACAAAGCTTGTGAGGTAACTATCTAGCATCTCATTGTTTGAAAGCCCCACTTCCTGAGATGGAATCCATCCCCAATACTGCCTGAATGTCCAAGAACCTGAGATCAGATAGGCCAGGGATCTGGGGTAAAACCAGATACTACTGCTCTCTTAAATGAAAGTAGCCATAAAATGAACCTAAGGACATTCTTCCATACTAATAGCTTTTGCTCAGTTATCTGCAAGCTTCTTGCAGAAAATGAGAACAAATACAAAGATCTACAACTGGACAACTTGCAAGAGTAAGATATCTTTTAACACTCAGTCCTAAAAGGGATGTCTCTATCAAATCCCTATCTATGGTTTCAGGGAACACCGATGAAGAAGAAGCAGAGTCTTAAGAGCCAGAGGGACAAATTACATCAAGGAAACAAGACCCTCTGAATGCAGCAGGACAGACACATACAAATTCAGAGACTGTGGCAGCATGCCTGTGGTCTACCTGTGTTTTCATCAGATTGAGTTCTAGTGCTCAGAGGATGACTGGATACAAATCATGATCCTTAATGCCTAAGCAATCTGTGATTGATAACCACTGGCAAGTGAAAAATTATTTCACTCCAAGGAAATCTCAGTGAGACTACAAACCACTCTTAAGGCCATATCCCATACCCTGTAGTAGATTGCCAATGCAAAATGAACTCAATGGCATCTTCCTTTGGATATTTTTGTCTCACAAGTTTTGTTCTGGCTTTTTTTTTTAACCTTGCCAGTCTTTTATGTTTATATTGTGGCTGCCGGCTTTGTGTTTTTAGGAGATTCCGGTCCATATGAACATGACTCTGCATCTACATGTGTATCTCCATATTTTTCTTTGGCTGTTTTAGTTCTTTTTGTTTGTTTGATCTGTTTTATATTGTTTTATTTTACTGTTATTACTTACACACCTTTTTGTTTTCTAATGAGAGGCTGAAAGTGTGTGGATTCTGATTGAAGGGAAGGCAGAGGGAATCTCTCAGAGAAGCACTTGTCTTTGTTAGGGTTCCTATTACTGGGACAAAACATCAGGACCAAAAAGTAAGTTGGGAGGAAAGGGTTTATTTGGCTTACATTTCCACATTGCTGTTTATCATTAAAGGACTTCAGGACAGGAACTCAAACAGGGCAGGATACTGGAGGCAGGAGCTGATGCAGAGGACATGTAGGGGTGCTACTCACTGGCTTACTTCTAATGGTTTGCTCAGCCTGCTTTCTCATAGAGTCCAGGACCACCAGCCCAGGAATGGTATCACCTGCCATGGGCTGAGCACTCCACCAACTATCACTAATTGAGAAAATGCCTCACAGCTGGATCTCATGGAGGCATTTCTTCAACTGTGGCTCTTTCCTGTCTGATAACTCTAGCTTATGTCAAGTTGACACACAAAACCAGCCATTACAATAGGGGAAGGGAAATTGTTTCAGAATATTGTACGGAAAAAAAAAATTTGTTTTCAATGAAAGAAAGAAAAAGAAGAAAAGTACAACATGGCTTTTGATTTTTGATTTTCTGACGTCTAATGCTAAATGACAATAAATTTGCATTGTTTAAAATACATTTGTGGCACTGGTTTATCACTTTAATAGCAACATCATGTTGATACAGATAGTATCTGCTGGGCCCTGTTCTAGCTGACAAAAATACTCAGATAAACAAGATAGAGAATTACACTGATCATTATGTTTGGTGCTTTCCATAAGTCCAAGTCCTAACTGTAGCTATACTTACACCCTTACACCCCTTTGGTTGATGACTGTATGTTCAGGAGTAAATTATGTTCTCACACAACTGGTAGGTGAGATGATTATCTGTAACTAATCTCTAGAGACTCCTGCTTCTGGAAGAGGCTGTCTTCTCCAGATACCTTGGAAACACGATGAAGTATATCTGAGCATAAATGAGGATTCATTTTCTGAACCCTATCCACTGTGGTGGGTGGAGACAGCAGGTTAGAAGAGGGTTCCCTGATAAGGTGCCCTGAACCAGAGGAGACCAATGTCAGCAGGAATGGAATCAACATATCCAGATCAAACTAAAAGATAAACTAAGTAATTTTTAACTAATTAAAACATACTTTTATTGGATAATTTCCACAAAGATAGTATTGTATAATTTTATGCTTATATTCAATGAACCTTCTTTTAAGTTTAAAAAGCAAAACAAAAAATAAATTCCATAACCTATGGATTTTTTTGTTAATTATTTAGACTACTAGTAAAGAATTAGAGAAATTACCAATTGAGAGTGAAATGAATTGTTCAAGACAGTATTGATAACATTTTCTTAGCTAAAAACTTTATCTCAAAATCTTTCCCTCTATTATTTATTTTATTTTCCCTTCTCAAAGTATCGTCTGGTCACTGGTGTCTATTTCCACTAGAAATTGTACATCTGTATTTCCCCTTAAAAGGGTTGCTTACAGAGAGAAATTGTTGCTGGAGGACTTTTCTCCAGGTTCCCCAAGCCCCGAAGTCCCACAATCCACTTATAAAATAATCACTTAGACGCTTATATCACTTATAAACTGTATGGCCGTGGCAGGCTTCTTGCCAACTGTTCTTATAGCTTAAATTAATTCATTTCCATACATCTATACCTTGCCATGTGGCTGGTGGCTTACCGGCGTCTTCACATGCTGCTGGTCATGGCTGAGGCTGGCAGTGTCTCTCCGCCTCCACCTTCTGCTTCCCAGAATTCTCCTCTCTCCTTGTCCCACCTACTTCCTGCCTGGCCACTGGCCATTCAGTGTTTTATTTATTGACCAATCAGAGCAACAGATTTGATATATAGACCATCCCACAGCAAGAAATTGATTAGTGCTTAACTATGGACTATTTAAAACCATCAATCCTGCTTAAGTTATCCTTTCTTTAATGTTGAAATGATCCTAGATACATGATGGCACCAACAACTTTATGAAGAATCAGAATACACAAAGATGATCATTGTCACAACATCTAAGTCACAACATACAAAATGTCACACCATTTAAATCACATATAAGATGTTATAGCATATTCAGTTTCAGGGCAAGAAACACCAGTTTAAAAAAATGGAATTCTTCACTTTAAAAAACAATAGTGTTTGTAGGAAACTAAATGTTTAGATATTATTTTATGTCTTAAAACAGAATTTTGACCAAATTGCCTTGAAAGCTCTGCATTGCATTTAAAAACTATGCAATTCGTTGAAAAGAAATGTTAAGAAGCTGTTTGTTAATGGGTGCTTAAATATATGCAACATTCCCACATGTGCCAGGCTCTTTCTGTCTTTGGTTAAAAGCAACTCTAAGACCTACAGAAGTTGATTTTTGTCCCTAGGTAATTTTATTTTTTAATAATTGGAAACTACTTTTCTCGGATGTGAAATAAAGATTCCTTTCATAAAAGCGTATTTTGCCTCAAGAGTTTTTTTTTTTTTCTTTTTTTAAACTGGGGTGAAAGCAACAGTTGCAAACCCATTAGTTCTCTTCTTGCGAATTATTCATTTACAAAGTTATTAGCTTAATAAAAAGGAATTGATAGAAGCCCTTAAGCTATTCTTCTCTAAATCTGGAGGATTTGCATCATTAAAAATCAATTGCAGAGCCAAGGCTTGCTGCATGCGTGTGTGGGAAAAAGTGAAAAAGAGAAGTACACATGTCAAAATTTTGCCTGGAGTTTTTTTTTTTTTTTAATCTATTATTGAAGATGAAAATCTTCATGAATGACAATTTAAAATATTTCTTCTTCAGGTGACTTCTTTTATTTTCTTTTTGATAGAAAGCATGACATTACTTATGGATTCCATTATCAGAAAATTTCAGAACTGAATCCTACTCTGACTCGTAGCCAGGTTAAAATGTTGACTTTGTGATGATTTCCTTGAACTTCAACCTTACAATTGCCTTTGTTTTTGTGTGACTCAGCTATAAACTCAGCAACCAGGAACGTGATAAATTATAAGCACCACACAACAATGTGTAGTCATGGAGGGGAAATAAATATATGGTACTTTATTTATTTCATTCTCGAAGAAAACCATTGACTGAGAAGGAAAACACAGGAATCTTCATGAAGGATGTTAGTGGCACCTGGAACACCTTGTGTAAGCACTTATAATCCCACTCACTATTTTAAAACCATGAGAAAATAATTGTACTGAATTGTATGGAGTCTCTAGGGGACTTCCAAAAAGGCAGTAGTCATATATACGTAAATGACAATGCTCATCCTTGAAGTTTATCATAGGAAAACATCACTTGATTATAATGATGTCTGCAAAGGGGTGTGAATAAAATGAATAAAATATTAGATGTGAAGTTGAGTGCCTTTTATGTTCATGAAAATTTCTGCATTTACACAATAGTTGAAGTCTCTTCTGTATTTGAGAGTGCTTTCTAGGACATTGCCATGTTAACAAGTTGCCTTTACCAACTGGCTTTTATATTTGAGATGTGGTACTGCAGAAAACACTTCTTTATATTCAAAAGTGATAGATTGGAGGTACACAGGAAATATTAAATTTTCCTATATTAAAGATAATTCTTTAATTTCAATAGTAATATCAAAGCTAATAAGAATAATCATTTCAAATATGTTTTTAATTAAATACATTACATCTTTTTCCTTTCTCTCTCCTCCCTCCTTCCTTACCTCCTTCCCTTTTTCCTTCTTCCATGCTTTCCCAGATACCTTCCCTCAACCCCTATTCCATGTCCACCCACTCACTTAAAATGGATAGCCTCCTTTTCCTTATTATTATCACATCTATCTATCATCTATCTATCATCTCTCTATCATCTATCTATCTATCATCTATCTATCTATCTATCTATCATCTATCTATCTATCTATCTAGTTGATACATATATTATATATTATGTTTAATATATTATATTATATTAATTATATCATATTATGTTATGTTATATTATATATTATCATATCATAACTTATATTATATTAATTATATTATATTATTAGTGTGTGTGTGTGTGTGTGTGTGTGTGTGTGTGTGTGCGTGTGTGTGTGTGTGTGTGTGCATCTCCAGAGTGTCCATTTATTTTAACATTATTACTCATGGTTTAAAAGCTGATCACTCCATGTATTTTTTACAACAAATAAGGATACGATCCCTGGGAGAGGCTAATTCTCCTTCTCTCAGGAGTTAGGGTAGTTGAATTAGCCCCAAAACAATATAGACTATTGATGCAGTCCTTAGCTGCCCATCATGGGTTGAGGATGGATTTCCAATGCTGCAAACAGTGCTGAATACTTAGTACTCTGATTCTTCAAGCTGGATCTGGCCTGAGGGCCTCTTTTTGGGGGATTCTAGCATCTGTACTAGCAGAGTTGCCAATGTTGAGAACAATTAAACAGCCCTACTCAGCTTCAGCATATATGAACCATGAAAATGACCAGTATGGTAAGTCGGCAGCTGTCTTTTTCAACATACATTTTTTTTTTAATGTGTAGCCTGGCTTAGCAAGATCAGCTGTAATCTCACAGGGACCCTGTTCTTCAAGCACAGCACTTTATCACACATCAGGACAGGAGATGGATCAAGCTAATTTCCCATTGTGACATCTTTCCATAGCATTTTAGGCTTTACTCCCCTATTCTTTGTTAATTAGTGCTATTATGGTGCCCTGAGGTCATCTTCTGTGAGATTTAGCATTTTTAATGTAAATAGACCCTTTTTTATATAAACTTTCCCTGCACACTTCCCCCTCCCACAATGACATAACCATCGTTCCACCTCCTTTATCCAGCAAATTCTGTGGGAGATTCTCTCACAGCAGACTTCCAGGTGTTTGGGCTCGTACAATATTTCCACCTCCCGGTCTTCAATGTTCTCTGAGCCAGATGTATATAATTCATTGATATATACACTGGACCTGGGTTCACAACAATCTGTTGATCTGTGTAGTGTGTGGTTTTCTGTGGTTCCATTTGTGTTTAAAAAAAAACAAAAACAAAAAAACAGTTTCTTTCATGAGGGGTGGTTTATCTGTGGGAACCAGAATAGATAAGAATGTAGAAAGGTAAGATAAGCTACTTAGCTGCAGTAGATAATTTTCTAATGTCCATAACCTCACTAGCTACAGGAAGCATGGCCCTGTGGATAGGGCCATGAATCCAATTAAATAAATTTTAGTTGATGCTGACATGTGAATACCACGTCTTGAATCTTTTTGCATGTCTTGCTGTGCTTGTCATTTTCATGATTCATACATGTTGCAGCCAGGTAGAGCTGTTTAATGCTTTTTCTCCATTGGCAGCTTGCATAACATTTTTTGGATACTATAGAAGTTGGCCCCAGGAGAAATACTTTCAGGTCAGACCTGGCTTGAATGATTTGATTTCTGTGTCCCAAGTGTGAAGTACTTTCAGCTATAAAGGTCCATGGTCCATCCTCAACTCATGATGGACAGCAAAGGACTACATTAATAGTCTTCATAGTTGGGTACTTACTTACACTATCCTAACCAATTATTGGAAAGGAGGGTTTATCATCCCTGGCACAGATTTATGCTATGTAGTTACACACACACAGACACACACACACACACACACACACACACACACACACACACACACACACACGCCATGTGAGTATACAAATACACTGATATGAATTGTGTAGTAAGAATTCTTAATTTATGTTAATTTATGTATATAGATATTTTGCCTGTATATATGTATATATACCATGTGAGTCCCTGTTGCCTGAAGAGGCCAGAGAAAAATGCTAGATGCCTTGTAACTGGATAAACTGGAGTTATAAATGGTTGTGAGCTGCTATGTGGATTTTAAAAATCAAACTCGGGTTCTCTTAAACAGCAGCAAGTGCTGTTTTCCACTAACCTTTCTTTCCAGTATCCCTAAAAGAAAATTTTTATTATCATTATAACTTTTCACAAGCATTTTTGAGGTAATTATTATTATCACAAACATAGACAGGAAGAAAAAGAAAGACTCAAATTAAGTTAAAAATAAGTAAAGCCAGCTTAAAGAGGTAGAAATGTGAACAAATGTCTCTTGATTTTATGGCAATATGTCTTCACTATTTCTTATGCTATTAAGTTTAAATGCGCTTAGCAAAAGGTTATATCAGTAAATGATAATTAGTGTTATAAACAGAATTATTGTAAGGCATTTTCAAAATTTACATTCTTTGTAAATGCTCTCATTGTTAAGCTTTTATGAAGAAGACTGTCAAACGACCATCTGTAAATTTAGGAGTCAATGATACTATTATTTCCTTATTGGATGTTAATATTTGTGTTGCCTTGTTTTCTAATGTGTTTTATTATCATTTAGAACAACTTTCAAAACCCTTTCTTGATAGCAAAACTCACTGTGAAGGCAACTGTAGTGGGCAAGTTTCCTAAATTTGAATGAAACACATACAACTATTTTTGTCCTTTAAACGGCTTGGAAATAATTCACACAAGAAGAAAGCTCAGTTTATGGAGAAATTGTAAAATTCATGTAAAGATATTCTTTACATGGCTACTGTTACATTTATTAAAAGTATATAAAAGTGTGAAAATTGTTGGCTTAATTATCCAAGACTGTGACAATATATGAAGTTATCAAGAAAAAACTTTGACTTGGACACAATTCAGCTATATGCCCTTTGCTTATCATATTATAAATAGGAAAGTAGCTTCTATATAAATATATATCCAGAATATTTGGAATTACAGAAAGACAACCATGTCTGTGAACACTTGTAATCTCAGCATGTGAGAAGAAAGTCACCTTCAAAAATTACATCCTTTGTAAATACTGTCATGTGAATCTTAAGTTTAAGGTCATCTTAGGTTATATATTGAGATTTTTGTCTCAAAAAACCTAATGTCTAGGGATTGATAATGATGGAACATCATTTTCTATGAATATACTAGGACCTGGCATTAATACTAGCATAAAAAGATAAAGAAGCAAAGACAGAAAGAAAGATAGAAACTATAAACAACAGATCTGTGCTATACAATGATGTCATTCGATTATCTTGCTTTATAACTGCAGTCCAATAAGATATATGGCAAGTGGCTTTGTCTGAGCCTCATTCATGGACACAGTGAGAAAATATCAAGATGGCATAAAAACATTGTGTAGCAGCTTTGAGTAAATATCTCTCTATGGATGGATTAACTTGAAAAGGTAAGGTGAAAAATATTTTGTGACTTTAGTTGATATATTTTCATTGATTTATATTGACCAAATCAGTAAAAATTTTAAAAATGAAATTATTATTCCAAGACACATAAATATTTAATTAATTGGTAAGAGCCTATTGAGTCCCCATCCTTTATGCTTAATACTGACAAAATGATCAAGATGATTCCTAAGTCTTATATGCATTCATTTAATTAAGGTGTGTATGTCTGTGTGTGTGCATGTGCCCATGTGCACACATGTGTATAGGGAGGTGTGTACACATACGTGCATAGCAGTGCATACAGAAACCAGATTAGAATGACTACTCCATCAGTTTTACCTTATTCCTCTGAGATAAATTGTTCACCGATCAATAGTGCTATCCAGCAAGCCCAAGAGATCCTTCTGTCTCTGTCTCCTTACCTAAGTGATTCAATAAATGTTTGGAAAAATTTGACCAGAATTTGGCGGAAGTTAAAAAGTATGGGATTCTTCCCAGGCCTGGCAGTTATTTGATTGATGCTAGTTGTAACAGAAATTGATAAATTTGGGTTATGTGTAGGTAATGATTCAAAATTTTTCTGAACAACAGTACAAGGATCGTGTAAGTGTTGGCACAGAATTATTATTCAGGAAAAATTAGAAAGAATATAAAATAACCACTTTAAGGCTGAATCTGCTTCATACCATGAGTGTCTGACATTTGGTAAGTTATCTTTAAATTGTCCTTTAAAATGTAGAGATTCTTTATCTGCTAATTGCCCCATGATTGGGCTCACTCTTTTTAGCAGACTAGTAAGAATTTGAAAAGCAGGTGAAACATATCCTGGGTATCCTGGCCCTTGAAAATTTTATCTGTCTCATCAGTATACACAAACATTTTTAAAAATCTGTTAACCCATGATTTGGCTCGTTCTTGCCCCACTGATGAGAAGACTATTTTTCACCTCTCTACCACATTTTCATGAATGAGAACAGAGAACTCTTTTCTCCTATAATCAGTTTCCATTTCTCTGAATTTTAGTTTGAATAGATTTCCTGCATCCTCAGCTTTCTGATAGATTTAAATATGAATGAATGTTGTTTTTAGCTTATGTGGCTTTTATTAGAGGGAGCGCTCTAATGTTTCCACAGCCTGGTTAGTCCTAACAAGGAGTATATATCCACTTATTTGCTATGTATTTGTTTATTCAGACTGCTTGTCTCTAGATTTTATTTGAAAGTGTAATATAAACTGTTCCGAGAACATCACTTTGCATGTGTATTTATAATGTATATCATATTACACACACATGCACGAGAGAGAGAGAGATAGTATTTTATTTCAATTTGTGTGCTAACCATGGCAGCAGCTTTAAGTATCAGTCATTCTTTTGTCACAGAAGACAATGTTTAATAAAACAAGTATCAAAAAGGTATCCCTGGTTCACATAGAAAAGAGGGACATATGCTAAACACCCCAGAAACCCTTTATAAACTGAAATTAGTATGCATCTGCTAAAAGTTATAATTGTGAATAATGGCACATTTTGAACCGAGAACTATTCTAAGATGGGATCCAAGATTATTCCAATTTGAGAAAGATCCCACATTCACAACTGTCATCAGATCTGGAAAGTAAAACTGACAATTTCCTGAATTCCTCATCCTATATGACAGGTGGTGATTTCTTTTCCCTTGAGAAATATACACAATATAAATTCAAGTCAGCTGGAATTTCTCACACCTAACAGGATATCTCTATTAAAAACTCATTACTAATTCATTAGACATTCAGAATAGCACAGCCACTCCATGACAAGGCTGTGTTTGTAAATAGTTAGTATAATTTTTAGGTAACTGCTATGTCTTTAAATATAAACAAAATGTTGTCTAAATTACATAAATTTAATTATAAATGCTATGGTCATAAATTGGACATGTTTGATGAGTCCAAGGAAAAGGCAATTTCTATGTCAGTATTAAAAAAATCTTTCTGATACCATAGTATGAATTTTAAAATTTTTCCAATTTTATTTTGTGTCATAATTTATTTATAATCCTATTTCAATTATCCATCCTTTGCACCTTGAAGAGTTGCAGTCTTGCCTGGTAGTAATATTTTCTTGGAAAAGGTTGGATGAAATATATATTTGATTAGATAATTTATTGGGCTGGAGTAATATTATTGTAGATGCCACTGATCTTTCAACAAACAAAATAAATATTAAAGTTAATAAGAGTAATTTGAATGCTATATATGCATATCATTATGTGCATACATATATAGCCACTTAAATACACATGCATGTGTAAAATTTTCTAAAAATATTTTTATTTGCTTGTTTTATATGACAGATTCTAGCAAAATAATGATTGGGCTAAAATATTTTCTTTTTTGGAATCCATGGAAAAAAACGCTAATGAGAACTGTGAAGGAATGGGTTCGCGGGATAGAGGCAAGAATAAGGATCAGGGCAAGTGTTAAAAGCAGTGGCAGTTAGAAAAATCATGAGAGAAGACTCACTTGTGCTGTAACCAAATTAGAGAATTGATAAATTAGTTTTCTTACTGAAGACAGAGAACAGAGAGAGATGTGACCGTTTGCTGTGTGTCTTCGCATGCATTTAGCAGTCATCCTGTTCTAAAACCTCACTTTTCATATGAAATAAACCAACTATTATCTGACTTTAGCTGTGGTTATTTAATAGTAAATAAACAAAAACACACTTCAAATTCAATCTCTCTTCCCATTTAATTTATTGCAAATATCCTTTCAATTCCTACTGCTCAAAACCAAATTATAAACTTCGGTTTCCTCTCAAAGACACTGATGATATTTCTGTTTTCTAATACCTCACTATCTTTCTTGGGTGCTGCTTTCATTTTAGCATTTGGGTTCATCCATAAGCTGTATGTCTTTTGGTTCTCACTTTCACCTGTTTATCATATAAATTGCATTATTCCATACACCACCCTGTATCACTTCCTTTCCTTTTCCATGGCATTATCTATCCCTTTCTACCATTGTTATGCTGTTGCCCCCTCCTCTCTCTCTCTCTCTCTCTCTCTCTCTCTCTCTCTCTCTGTGTGTGTGTGTGTGTGTGTGTAAATGTTCTTTGTATATGGGCATGTATGTATGAATGAGCTGAGCGTACATGCTGATGTATGTGTGGAGAAATTGTAGGTGGAAATTAGGTATCTTCCTCTATGAATTTCCTCCCTAGTTTTTGAAAAGGTCTATCATTGAGCCCAAAGCTCATGGATTCTGTAAGCAAGGCCAGCAGACCACCAGGGTCCTCATATCTCTGCCTCACCAGCACTTGTGCTATCATGCTACCTTTATACATGGGTAAGGGAGAGCTAAACTCAGGTTCTTGAGTTTGCCATGCAAGTGCTTTACCGATCGAGAGAAATCCTCCAGTCCTCCATCTACTCTTTCAAGCACGTGTGTGTGTGTGTATGTGTGTGTGTGTGTGTGCGTGTGTGTGTGTGAGTGTTTGTGTGTGTGTGAGTGTTTGTGTATGTGTGTTATTATATATTCAATATACCTATTCAATTTAACTTGGGGCTTCATGTACGATAGAAAATGGCTCTACTGCCTAGTTACATCCCTCTACACACTGCATTATATGTGGTGCTCATATTTTCATGTCCCTGCCAAATATGAGTTTTGTATACCGATTAAGGACATCATTGGAAACCAGCTACCATGGACAGAAATCTGAAAACAAACAAACATCAAAAAAATCCCACTTTATTTTTAGCCTCTACCAATTTCTCCTCAGCTGTCATTTTTTTGTCCTATTTGTGTTTCACTGTATATACACCCCTAGGGATTCTCTATCAAAACGCTTAGCCAGGCAATTTTCACTATGGGAACTATTGCAATAGACAAAATCTCAACTTCAATAATTCTGTGCAGTCCATGGCTGCTAGGCTGGAGACACGGTTGGATATTTGATAAACTAATCATATTCAGTACACTTAAACTAAACTCATATAAATCTCTTCTTCATATAGTAATCACAAATTACAGACACTCATAATTTTCATTAATTTATATATTACTTGAAACCAGACTAACTTTGGTGACCCATTGCTCCACAGTAGCTCTTCATTGATTTATTTTTTTTAATCAGAGAATAATAAACACAAATGATACAACAAAAGCTCTCTCTTTGACTTTTGCTTATCCTGGATTCATAGTGTGTATCAGTAACTATTCATGATAGTGTGATTTCCTTTAGTGAATGATTGCTTGTAATATTGTTCTATTTATTATTAGAGAATTTAATGCTAGTGGTGTATGAATGTATAGAATTTTCCTTTTAAGTAAATGGCAACAGGTTTCATATATAAATTATCTGTTCAGTTTTATAGAAAATAGCGAAGTTTATTAGAAAAATATTCCACCAAAGAATTTAAGAATTAAAATTAAAGTTAAGATTTTAATTGTATTCATATATATATATATATATATATGAGTATATGTACAATTAAAATATACATATGCATATGGTACAATTAAAATATACATATGCATGTATGAATATATATTTATATTTTCTGACATTTTATGGTGCTTTTCTCATTCCATTCCATGAAATGAATTAGCTAGGTAGAAATATAGTAAACAAACTAGTCCATGATTACTGAGACAGTAAATGTGAATGTAAGCAGTCTCGGCCAAGTGTCTGACTTTACCACCTGCTTTTTCATCCAAGTGCTGATAATGTGATACAGGATTTTAAAAGAAAAATGTTGAGGTTGGTCTCCCTTTAAAATTTTGACTCACCACAACTTGTTTTCTTATATTTATATGATAAATATAAGAATCAATACTTGCTTGAGTATGCCTGAATCTACTTGTCAGCTCAATGACATTTAAGTGATGCTGAGCATTCATCATTAAACCAGAAAAGGAAAAATGAATTTATGATTTACAGATCATTTCTGTTTAATGGAATTCTGAATAGAAGCACTTCTTTGGGTGAAAATTATTTTCTTTACAAATTTCCCATATAATATTATCTTCAATATGGGATATTTCGATCTGCAAATGCTGTTAATGCACTTAAAACATACTGTGTAAGAATGAGGATTTGAGTGAATTTACATCTAAAATTGAGCACAACTTACGCAATGCATTAATTGATTTGCAGCTAGCTCAGTTGCCTCTGACTTCATGGTGTGCAAATGTACTTACAGTAAGTGTTCAGACTTCCCAGGGGAGCACTGAGCCAGCACTGGGAGAGAGTTAACTAGCTTCTGGATGGTATTTAATGTGTCTGGGTGGAAGTTTCATTTTATAGGGGATCTGATGCTTTTGCTATCATGAAGGATTTTAGTTAGGAATATAATTCTTTCATGTTAAGGGGAAAATAGGTAATAATTAGGACTGAGACAGTGAGATTATAGCACAGAATAGGCAGGAAAAGTGAAGCAGCTCACCAAATCCTGCTTATTTATCACATCATTCTTCCCTCTTACCATGTGGTGAACTACTAAGTTTGTTCATGACTGGCCTGCTTCCAGCTCACCAGTCCTCATCTTGCTGAGCAGCAGAGATACGGGCCTATGTCCTTGGGGGAATCAGTTCTTGTAACATCGAATCGATCACTAAGTGCTGAAGCACCAAGGTAAGGCAGAGGTGCACCTGGGAAGAACTGTCGGCCTCACTCACAAGAGCATGGCTTCCCAGACATATTCAGAAGTTGATTGATTTCAAGAGAATTGAAATCTTGAGCATTCGTGCTGTTTGCTCAGAGGACTTTATCAGAGCACTCTGACCTTTCTGGCCTCCTTGTTTGTGAGAGAGCAACTGTCACAGCTTTTATACTGTGCAGGAACAGTCAATGTCATACCAGGATCTTCATAAGAATTATTGAATGCTCAATATATTAACAAATTCAAGAAAAGAAGGATTCTGGTTTGAGATTATACATGGACAAAATTCTTCTGCTTTGCATCATTGATACTTTCTGGGTGTTTGTTGCTTTATCTTTGTCTGTTTAGAGTATGTTTATGTTTAATCAGTATCATTACTCTGCTTATTATATTCATGATTTTGGAGCCAAATTACTACTATCTTCTGTCATTTTATTGGAGGTTGTAAACTAAGAAACTTTTTTTCTATTGCAGGTTACTCCCTGGCTCCAGAGAAAATGTTTTGAAAGTGTTTTTGATACCAGATGTGAACTCACATGATTGATTTCTTGAGTGTCATTAACGTTTTGAGGGAAATTAAGAGAAAGTAAAATATTTCTTTTCATTAATACCTGTATTCTTTGGTTTCTGGTGGAAACATTAGGTAGAATCTTACAGAAATGTGGTACATTACTCAGCATGTCCCTGAAAGACACATGAACACCTTGATCACCCCACTTCCCTCTCTTTTTTTGTCTCCCAGGTACCATGAATTAAGCTACATGTCATGGACTCTGTGTCGTGAGCTTCTGCCTCATTATCCACCAAATCAAAGGACCCAAAGGGCCATAAGTTGAAATCTTTGTCAACCTAAGACAGAAGCAAGTATTCCTCATTTTGATTTAATTTATGAGATATTTTATAATAGCAATGGAGCATTTACAAGTAAAACGGTTTATTTGACAAAGTGACCCTCATAAACTGCTAGTTTGTAAAAAAGTATTAAAGATACATGAGGCATGGCTGCATGCAGTAATCCAGTATCTCTCTCATTCTTAAAGGTTGAGCTTAGCTGTGTAGCACAGTATCCTTCAAGTCTTGCCATCATTCTAAATTATCTAAATTGTTTACCTTTCTGATTGATTGTGAGGTTCAAAAGAAACCCAGGACACAAGGCTAACTCTGGTGCCTATTAGCATAGCAAAGGATCTGCTGGCCTCCAGGCTTACTCAATACCTGTGGCGCCTCTAAGCTCTCCTCACCCCCTCCCCTTGTCCAGCTCATGGGCTTCCTTTCCACCAGCATGTCATTCTTCTCTAACCCTGCCATTTAGGCCTTGTAATTTTTTGATTCCTTCTCCTCTCCTCTCCTTTCCTCTTGCTTCCTCTCGTCTCCTCTCCTTCCCATAAGACCAATAGAGGGAAGAATACCTCCAACTTTCTTTGAAGGAGTGTGGGCTCTTTGCGCTTTGCCCCTGATTTAAAAAAAGAATTCCTGTCATGAAGGGCAAATTTTGAGTTCAAGTCCAGAACTGGCTTTTCTCAAGAAGAACTCAAAATTTGCCCTTCATAGGATCATAAGGATGCAATAGCTTGTGTGCACACTATTCATGCATCAGAGAATAAAGTTCTGTCATTTGATATTATCACTGTATTCTGACTAATGAGCAACCAAGCTATTGCCTCTCTTAATAATTTTCATAACAGCAGACTGTTTTTGAAAAGGGACGAGTGTATGTTTAAGATTAGCATCAAATTATTTAATACTATTAGTAATCATAATATAGTTGTTTAGTAGTTCATATTCCATTAATAATGCCTTCTGAGGTGTATGCAAATTAAATAACTTGCGTAGAATAGGCCAGGGAAGCAGGTAGCCTCGTTGCAGATTTTTGTCTCTCCCTCT
The DNA here is from genome assembly GCF_049852395.1 of Peromyscus maniculatus bairdii. Taxonomy (NCBI): domain Eukaryota; kingdom Metazoa; phylum Chordata; class Mammalia; order Rodentia; family Cricetidae; genus Peromyscus; species Peromyscus maniculatus. The sequence goes on from NC_134861.1 coordinate 51,778,916, forward strand.
GGTGCTGCAAATTCCATCCCCCAGTCTCACTCCCATGTCCTAGAACACTTGCTGCCTCCTCTCCTCCTCCTCCCCCTTTTCAGTCTCCTGGGGATCAGCTGCATTTTCTCCTACCACCTTCCTCCCCACTCACCCTATTATACCAGCCCCCAATTCCAGTAGCCATTCTTTGGAAACCTGCCAGAGAAGGCTGCCAGAGAAACAAATGGGCCAGCAAATTTGGTAAGAAAGCCTCAGATCCTCACTCTCAGTCTTCCTCTCCATATCCCATCCCTTAGTCCCTTCTCCAGAGCTCTATGGGACTACCTATTGTGATATCACTTCCTGCTACAACCCCATGGAACAAAACACCTACCCTACAAAGACAAGACCAGATATCAGTGCCTAAAATTCCTCTCTTTGGAAACCCAGATTCCTAAGCATCATTGTAAAAACACAATCAATAACAGCTAGGAAAATATGTCTCCACCAGAGTCCAGACTCTCTGCCACACTAGGCCTTGAATACTGTAGCTTAGCTAAAGCACAAGACAAAGGTCTTAAAAAAGACCTTAAAAGACCTAAAAGCGCAGGACAAAGGCCTTTATGAATATGATTGAGGTCCTTAAAATGGAAATGGATATATCCCTTCAAGTAATCTATGACAACACAAGCAAATAGTGGAAGGAAATGAGAAAAAAGTTCAAGATCTGAAACTGGAAATAGAATCAATGAAGAAAACCCAAATTAGGTTTATTCTGGAAATGAAAAAATTAAGGAACTCAAATAGAAAACTTAGAGGCAAGCTTCCCTGACAAAATACAGGAAATGAAAGAGAGAATTTCAGACCTTGATGAAAATAGAAGATATAAATATCTTTGTCAAAGAAAGTATTAAATTTAAAAAATGCTGTCACAAAACATCAAGGAAATGTGGGACAGTATGAACAAAATTAAGAATAATAGGAGTAGAGGAAGGAGAAGAAACTTATGTCAAAGGCTAGAAAATATTTTCAACAAAATCATAGAAGAAAACTTCTTAACATAATGAAGGAAATGACTATAAAGTTATAAGAAACATAGAGAATGTCAAATAATTTTGACAATAAAAGAAGTTTTTTCCTGACATGTGATAATCAAACATTAAATATACAGACTGAAGAATGAATGTTAAATGCTGCAAGGGAAATATATCAAGTAACATATAATGGCAGACCTTTTACATAACACTCAGCTTCTCAATGTAGATCCTAAGAGCCAAGAAGGGACTGGACAATTGTTCTGCAAACCCTAAGAAACAACAGATTTCAGCCCAGATTCAGCCCAGATTACTAGATACAGGAAAGCTTTCAATTACATTCCATGATAAAACGAATTTTAAACAATATCTCTCTACAAACTGAGCCCTACAGAAGGTGCTAGAAGTAAAACTCAAACCTAAAAGGGTTAACCTTACTCAGAAAATCTTAAGAAATAAATAATTATAGACCATCAAATCAATGTACCCCACATACACCCACACACAAATACATACACAGGCAGCATAGCAACAAAGTAACAGGAATCAACAAACACTGCTCACTGATATATTTCAACATCAATGGTCTCAGCTTCCCAATTAAAAGACAGAATGTAAATAAAAAATGGATGGGAAAACAAGATCCATCCTTCTGCTACATCCAAGGAACACACCTTAACATAAAGAACAAATATCTCCTCCACTGGCATAGATCCAGTCACCAGAAATAACTGTGACAATTCATTCCTGTTTTGCAAGACTCTTGGGCATGATTCTCTGCTTTTGCAACATACTAACATACAAGACCTAAACTTCACTGTAGTCACAGCAAGGAAAGCTCGATAAACTGACAAAGACTTTTGTTTGCAAGTGAGAAACTTTCTCCCCTGAGACACGATCACAGATGCACAAATGCTTAGAGCACTTCAACTTCTCCCAGGAGAGTGGGCTCTTACTTGCAGGAGACATTTCTAGGATAGAGGCTTTTGGAGGAAAGTTTTTAACCTCTGTTTTTGCTCATGCTGCAAATTCAAGAAATATTTTTTTTATTAGCAGAAATGATATTTAACTGACCTCTGCCAGGTAAGCAGTGCTTCGATCCTAAAATTATCTTATGAATAATATTAGAGCAAGTAGTTATTTTAAGTTTTGAAATGGATTACTGGCCCCTGATAGGAAACCAGTTGGGATCTCCCAACTGTTCTGTTAGAATTTATGTAATGTGTCATGTATCCTTTTGTACTTGGGCAAAAAGTCCTCAGCTTTTCCTTTCATTTGGGTATTTACATAGGCAAGTTGGGTACAATTTTTGTTGTATAAGGTAAGATTTAAGAAGGCATACAGCTTTTTTTAAGGATTCTTGGTTTTCGTTTGTTTGTTTTGCTTGTCCCACTCCCAAAGAAGTGGATACAGAAATAAGCAAATGCTTTCAGTCAGGAACTAGAAAGATGTGTTAGGTTCTATGGTTTAACCCATAATTTGTATTGGCACACCCAAAATGCAGCTTTTGTCTGCCAAGTAGGTATATTTCTAGAGCATTTCTCTGGAGCTGTTTTGTTTAATAATTTCATAAAAACCTGGACATTTATATTGCTTTGACACTGGTACACAACACATTCCAAAACACTGACTCTTCATGGATGCCCATCTTATTATATGGCTAGGTTATTTATAAGAATTTCTTTTTTGTTGTTGAGAATTCTCTGTTTAGCTCTCTAGCCCATTTTTTTTAATTGGACTGTTAGGTATTTTGATGTCTAGTTGTTTGAATTCTTTATATATTCTGGATATCTCAGCCCTCTGTCAGATGTGGGGTTGGTGAATAATTTTTCCCATTCTGTAGGCTGTAGTTTTGTATTATTGACTGTTTCCTTTGCCCTACAAAAGCTTCTCAGTTTCAAGAGGTCCCATTTATTAAATGTTTCTCTCAGTGTCTGTGCTACTGGTGTTATATTTAGGAAATGATCTTTGGTACCAATGCCTTCAAGACTATTTTCTGCTTTCTCTTCTATCAGGTTCAGAGGAACTGGGGTCTTTGATGCACTTGAACTTAAATTTTGTGCATGGTAACAGATATGGATCTATTTGCAATCTTCTACAAATTGACATCCAGTTATGCCGGCACCATTTGTTGATGGATGAAAGACATTTAAGGTATTGCTCAAAATTCTTAGTCATCAGGGAAATGCAAATCAAAATGATTCTGAGATACTGTCTTACACCTGTCAGAATGGCTAAGATAAAAAACACTGAAGACAGCTTATGCTGGAGAGGATGTGGAGTAAGGGGAACACTCCTCCACTATTAGTGGGAATGCAAACTTGTACAGCCACTTTGGAAATCAGTATGGTGCTTTCTCAGAAAACTGGGAATTAATTTCCCTCAAGACCCAGCTATACCACTCTTGGGCATATACCCAAGGAATGCTCAATCATAGCACAAGGATACTATGTTCATAGCAGCATTATTTGTAATAGCCAGAACCTGTAAACAACCTAGATGCCCTTTAACTAAAGAATGAATAAGGAAAATGTATATATACACAATGGAGTACTACTCAGCAGAGAAAAACAGTGACATCATGAGGTTTGCAGGCAAGTGGATGGAGCTAGAAAATATCATACTGAGTGTGGTAACCCAGACTCAGAAAGACAAACATTGTATGTACTTACTCATAAGTAGATAATAGATGTAAAGCAAAGGATAACCAGACTGCAACTCACAGCTCCAGGGAGGCTAGCTAGTAAAGAGGACCCTAGGAAAGACACAGGAATCACACAGTGATGGAGAAATGGATGAAATCTACATAAGCAAACAGGGTGTGAGGGGAGTAATGAGGGTAAGGGTTGGGGGAAAGAGAGCTTAGGGGAGTGGGAGGTCCTAGCTGGATCAGGAACAGAGTAGGAGAACAGGGAAAGAGATACAATGATAAATGAAGACCCCATGGGAATAGGAAGAAGCAGAGTGCTAGAGAGGTCTCCAGGAACCCACAAAGATGACTCCCACTATAGACTACTGGCAATGGTCGTGAGAGTGCCTGAGCTGACATACTCTGGTGACGGGATGGCTGAACACCCTAACTGTCATAATGGAACTCTCATCCAGTGACTGATGGAAGTGGATGCAGAGACCCACGGCCAAGTTTGAGGCTGAGTTCCAGGAGTCCAATGGGTGAGAGAGAAGAGGGATTATATGAGCAAGAGATATGGAGACCATGACTGGAAAAAGTACAGAGACAACTAGCCAAACTAATGGAAACACATGAACTGTGAACCAATAGCTGAGGAGCCCCCATGGGACTGGAACAGGCCCCCTGGATAAGTGAGACAGTTGTTTAGCTTAAACTGTTTAGGGGGCCCCCAGGCAGTGAGACAGGGTCCTGTCTTTAGTGTATGAGCTGGCTTTTTGGAACCTAGTACCTATGCTGAAACACTTTGCTCAGCCTTGGTACAGGGAGGAGGGGCTTGAACCTGCCTCATCTGAATATACCAGGCTCTGCTGACTCCCCAGGGGAGACTTTGTCTTGGGGGATGTGGGAATGCAGGGTGGATTAGGGGGAGGGAGTTGGGGAGTGGGAGGAGGGAGGACAGGGAATTCGTGGTTGACATGTAAAACGAATAGAAAATCTCTTAATAAAACAAAGAATTTCTTTTTTATATCTAGTACTTCATTATGTACCCCAAAGAACTCTTCAGAAAGCCACTGGAATTCTATTAGAATATAATCTCAGTGAGAATAGGGGCATACTATATTTTCCCTACTGTATATAGAGAGCATCAGTGAACCTTTTACCTACAATAGTAAGTTAATGTATCGGTGATACTATATGTTTCAGATTCAAAGGGACTTTCCCGAGGAACTTTAGCAAATCAAATTACATAGTTAGGCAAAAGAATTACTCTGAAATACTTGGCTACTTGTTTACTCATTAATAATAATAAATAATAAATAATAAAAAGTAATAATAAATGAAATAAACCAGAAAAATATTTATCATGTAAGGAGATGCTACATTGTGAGTTATTTTTGTGTATAAATCTTTGAACACAGCCACTGTAATATATACACTGTGCTGTAACTGTTTAGTTGGAAGACTCACCAAGGCCCATCTTTCTCTCTCCAAACCCTATCTCTGAGAAAGCCCACCAGGTGGAGGCTCCTCCTCCTGATGTGCTTGAGACCACACCTACGGGATATTTAAGACCAGACCCATAGACCTGCCAGATGGTTTTCCTCTTCCCCTGGGACCACCCAGGAATGTTTTGCTCAGATTAAACCTGGGCTTATTATTATTTTGGCCTGATCTGATTTATTGCATCAGTTTAGTTACCCACTACTGAGTGATATTTTACTTATCAGTATTTGAGGGGGAAAAAAAGGTAGAAACTCATAAAGCATAAAGATTTTTGAAGCATGGGCTACTGAGTTTAAAATTGTGACCACTAAGTAACTTTTTCCATTATTAAGCATTCTCTGTAAAGATTTCTCTACAGAGATTTATGTGGATTTCTTTTACCCAGCTTAACATAAGCAACAATGAAAAAAGAAAGTCTATTCATTGTAAATCATTTCCTCACCACACCATTTTTCAGTGACACATAATTGCTTTTGTCTTTTCTTGCATTGTCAACCCCCTGGAAACCTAGCATTTGCTGTGCTGGAAGTACCAATGCTCTCACCTCCACTTACTTCTTCATCTCCCCGTTGTCTTTTCTCCGGGCTTTTCTAGTGACCTGTAAAACAATTCAAAGCACTTGTTCAATTTACCTGCATTATCCACAAAATTGCTAGAATCATCCTACCCTGAGTTTTCTGATTACTCCACAGAGATCGTTGTCCTTCCTTTAATTCTTTCCTCGAGTGTCTCTAAGATGCTCTACCTCACTCATCTGTGAGCTCATCAAGAAGAACTCTCTCTTTACCAGAAAATTTCTTCTTGCTCTTTTACACTTCCAAATATGCTTTCCTTCTTTAGTTGATTTTTCTATGGTTATTGGTTTCACAACTAATCTCAATTCTAACTAGTGAACTCTCAAAATCATTTGCAAAACTGAAATACAGATTTCCTTATGAAAAGCAGTCCTGAACAAACAGATCCAATAAGAAAAGAGAAAATTACAGTAAAGAGGAGAAAGAACGAGCAATTACTCTTACAAGATTAACCCTATAGTGTGTCCTATGATGCTGTTGAGGCAACTTTTTGTTTGTTTTGCCATGTTGTGAGAATAAAATACATGTCCTCATTATTACACTCATATTTTTTTTTCTTTTCTGGAGCTGAGGACTGAACCCAGGGCCTTGCACTTGTTAGGCAAGCACTCTACCACTGAGCTAAGTCCCCAACCCCATTACATTCATATTTTGCAACATTTTCTATATGAGGAAATTTAAAGTATTTGTTTTCTGTTATATTTTTGATTTTCTAATGTAGGTTTATTTTTCTTTTCCTTTTCCTTCTCCAAGCCTTCCCATATAACCTTCCTTGCTCTTTTTCAGAACATTCTTAATTTATCTTTTCCTAAAATTACTTTTTTGACATCTTCCAAACATATAAGTATTTGCCTTTGACTCTAATAGAATTTTATTTATGTTACAATCCAAGTAAGAAGGTAGGTTAGAAGCTACCTTCCTATAAACCAGTGAAAGGGAAGAATTTAAAGTAGTCTCTATTCCTATTTTAAAAAATAATGCATAACTGTCATATTCCGTAAAGAGAAGGAGCCAGGATCAATCACTAGCTGATGGCTGTACCACAAAACTCAGATCAAAATGATCAGCAGTAAATAGCAACCAGGAAAAGCTTTCTCCTAGACATAAATGGTGGAGCAAGAGCACACTGGAAAGAGATTGACCAAGTTGTACATTTTTGACAATCACCCTGATTCAGCATAGCCAGAGAGAAGATGGTTGGAAAAAACAGGTCAAATAACTTCATTTGCTGATAATATGATACCATACACATGTGACCCTAAAAATTCCTTTAGGAACCTCCTATGTCTGATAAACACTTTCAGCAGATTAGCTTAAAATAAAATTAACTTACAAAAATCAGTAGCCCTCTTACATAAAAATGACAAATGGATTGAGAAAGAAATCAGGGAAAAGAACATTCATCAAACTAACCTTAAATAGCAGAAAATATCTTTGGATGACTCTTAATGAGCAAGTGATAGACTCATATGATAGGCATTTTAAGGCATTGAAAGAAGAAATTGCAGAAGATATCAGAAGATGGAAAGATCTATGCCAGTGAGTTGGTAGGATTAATATAGTAACAATGGCTATCCAATCAAAAGCAATCTACAGACTCGACACACTTTCCATCAAAATTTAAACACATTTTTCCACAGATTTTGAAAGAAAACTTTTCAGTTCCATGGGGAAAATCAAAGCAAGCATGATAGGTAAATAAATACTGAGTAAAGAAAGAACTACTAGAAGCATCATCATCCCTGATTTCAAGAAGTACTACAGAGCTTTAGTAATAAAAGCAGCATGACATTGGCACAGATGTGGGCATGTTGATCAATAGAATTGAACTGGAGACACAGACATAAATTCACACACCTATGGACATTTAATTTGTGATAAAGAAATCACAAATATGTGTAGATGTAACCAACCGTCTTATTAAATAAGAAACACAGAACCAATGTAAAAGAGAAAGCCGAGAGGTCAGAGCTCAGAGCTAAAATCTTACCCTTCCTCCTGCGGTGCTCCTAGCTTCCTGAAAGAGAGCTATTTCCTGTGTGTATGTCTTTAAATAATCTTTCTGTTCATTATTCATTTCTGTTCATTGGTTGTAAACCCAAACACATGACTGCCTCGTCACTGACTGTAAGTACAGCCCTCTAGGTCTTAAAGGTGTATGTGTCCATTGCTGGCTGTATCCCTGAACACACAGAAATCTATGGGATTAAAGGCATGTGCCACCACTGCCATGCTCTGTCAATGGCTCTATTAGCTCTGACCCCCGGGCAACTTTATTTATTAACATACAATTAAAATCACATTTCAGTACAAGTAGAATACCACCATAAATATGTACTAGCAAAAATGACACTCTTTGACAAACAGCCCTGGTCACCTAGATGGCTGCAAGTAGAAGAATCCCAATACAACCATACTTATCATTCTGCACATACACAATAATTCAACCAAAGTAGATCAGGAGCCTCAACATCAAACCAGATACATGAATCTGAAAGAAGAGAAAAGGGGGAATAGCCTTAAACTCATTAGCACAGGGGAAGGCTTTCTGAAGAGAACAAAGGCATGAAGATCATGTGGTACTGAATGAGACTTCATGAAATTGAGAAACTTTTGTACAGCAAAGGATACTGTCATTTAAAAAAAAAAGCAGTAGTGTACAGATTGAAAAAAAGATTTTTACCCACTACACATCTAATAGAGGGCTGGTATCAAAAATACAACTTAAAAACTCAGAATCTATAAAACAAATAACCCTATGAAAAGTGGAATACAGATATTAACAGAATTCTCCACAGAGTAAAGTCAAATGGCTGGGAAATAGGTAAGGAAATGATCAACATCCTTAATCATCAGGAAAATAAAAATCAGAACTATTATGATATTTTTATCTTGTAACAGCAGACTGGCCAAATTCAATAAAACAAATGATAGCTCATGCTGGTGAGGCTGTGGAGTAATCATCCTTTGCTGATGGGTATGAAAATGTGTACATTCACTATAAGAATCAGAGTAGTTCTTCAGAAGATGAGAATTGATGTATCTCAAGATCCAGCTTTACTACTCTTGGGCTTATAGCCAAAGGATGCTTCTTCCTACTATATAGAAGCTTTATTAAACATGATCATGGCTGCCCTATTCAAAATAACAAGAAACTGGAAACAAGCTAAATTTACCTTGTCAGAGAAATGGAAAAACATAATGTGGTAGATTTATATAATTGAATATTATCCAGATGTTAAAAAATTTAAGAAATTTGCAGGTAAATGAGTGGAACTACAAAAAAAAGCCCATAGGGGGGAAAAACAGAAAAAGGAAAACAAATACATAAACAAATCATCCTAAGTGAGGTACCTAGACCAACAAAGACAAATATGGTTTGTATTCTCTTATATGTAGATAGTAGCTGTTAAGTCAATGATAAGCATGGTACAATCCATAGAACCACAGAGGTTAGATATATAGTAAGGGACTTGAGGAAAGACAGATTTTCCTAGGAAAGGGGAATAGAATAGATAGTTCTGGATGATTTTGGCAGCCTGGAACAGTATAATCAAGTGGGGTTAGGAAGCGAAGAGGAGGAAAATGGGAGAATGCAGAGAGATACAGCTAAAATTAAGGTCCATTTGATGAGTAGTATATAAATCTCATATAGTAGAAGCTTCTATATATGCATGAAGGTGATATAAATGAAATTTCCAAATAATATAGAAAACAGATACACAATTGAATATCTCTTGTCACCTGTTAAAGCTTCCAGTGACAGGAATGAGATATATCTAATTGAGATATTGGCCAAAGGGGTCCTATGAGAAGCTCCAAACAACCAAAAGTTTTACCAAGACTATTTAGGCTGCTCTCCATAAACTGACTACAAAGTCCAATTGCTGAAGACAGTATCTTCACAAGCCATTCAACAGTGAGGTTGATCTGGAATGTACACAGATCCTTCACCCCCATGTGCTAGTGTCTTAGTTATAGGAAAGTATTCTGCATGCTTCCAAAGGAAAACATAAGCACTAAAGTAGCAGCACTCCTTTTGACCTACACTGCTGTCTGTCATTCATGATATACTCGTACAATGGTGTACAATGGTGACCCAAAGCTTGTGAGAATAAACAATTATGTTTGATTTGACTTAAGGCCCAATATGCAATATGGAGCTTGCACCATACACTGCTTGGATGACCAAGAACCTGAGACCAGATAGCCTTGAAACCTAAAGTGAAACCTAATACTACTGTTCTCAAAATAAACAAACAAACTAATAGATAGATAGATAACATGACTTCTAATGTCATACCACTACATTCATAATTCATTGTTTTGCTTAATCACAGAGAAGCTTCCTCTTGCATTAGATTGGAATAAATACTAAAATCCATGGCTAGATAATTTGGAGAGAATGAGAGACCTTGGCAAACTTATCCCTCAGTGAGACTTGTCCATCAAATCTCTCCCCTCTGGGCTCAGGGAACCCTGCAGTAGAGGAGGCAAGGCAGAAAGAGGGTAATGGGCAGAGGGGATGGAGGACACCATGAAAATGAGGCAATCTAAATCAATAGGATCAATGTACATATGAACTCAGAAAGACTAAGGCAGCATGAAGAGGGCCTACACAGGTTTTCACTGGATGGAGTCCTAGAGCTAAAATAAGAAGTGGACACATGCCCCCATTCACAACCCAGAAGCTATCTCAAACTGACAATAACTTGCACATGAAAATTTAGTTTTCTCTAAGGGAATTCACTGGGAAAACAAACTACTGTTAAGGGTAGTCTACATGCCTAGCAGTAGATAGTCAACAGAAAACTAACTCAACATCATCTTTGGATATTCTTTGTCTCATAATGTTGTGTCAGGGCTCTTTTAAAAATGTATTTATTTTTATGTTGTAATTGTGTTTTTATTATATATATATGTGTGTATATATAGTGTTATTTTTTGTTTTATCTTATATTTTATTATTATTTTTTCAAATCTGTTTTCTAGTGAGAGACAAAAAGTATAGATACTTATGGCAGAGGAGGAAGGTAGGAACTTGGAGAAGTAGAGGAAGAGGAAACCATAACCAGGATATATTATGTGGGAAGAAAAATCTATTTTCAATTAAAAAAATGCCCAGAGAAGAATATTTGAATGGATTCAAGAGCAGAACAACTATTAGATCTGGAATAAGGAAAAACAAAGTAACTCTTGTGATGGATTTTGGTTTCCCTGAGAGATAGAAGGGAAAGTAAAAATTTGACAGCAATTTGTTTATATTTCAGAGTAAAAAAACTGTCACATATTCTAAATATTGTTCTTAATAACAAATATAATAATAATAATAATTTATATTTGTAGATGAATTACTAAATGGTCTTATTAAATAAAAAACACAGAGCCAGATATAGGGATTAAAGCCTGAGAAAGATGAGAGGAATAGGGACAGCCACAAGCTAACCTCACCCCACTGATACCTCAGCTTCCAAATGTGAGATACTTCCTGTCTACCCATGCCATACGCCTTGCTGTTCTCCCATCTGATTTGATCTCTGTGTCCTGCTACATCACTTCTGCTTCCTGCCCAGCTGTCACTTCTTCTCTGTCTGTACAGACCTTCAGACCTCTATGGTTAACTACTGGTGGAATTTAGGTGTGTGCCACCACACCTGGCTCTGTTTCCAGTGTGGCCTTGAACTCACAGAGATCTAGACAGATCCCTGCCTGCCAAGTAATAGGATTAAAGGTGTGTGCTACATTTGCCTGACTTCTTTGTTTACTAGGCTGGCCTTTTCCTCTGATGCTCAGATAAATTTTATTTATTAAAGCACAAATAAAATATCACATTTTAGCAAAAATAAAATATCACCACATATATTCATTATTTAATATGTATTAGGTTTATGTTTTTTGTACTCTTAAAATATTTATATTTAAAGTTTCAGTTGCAGGGTATCCATTTCTTTGACAAAACAAGTATTTACACATTTTCATACAAAGGTTATTCCTCTAATCCTCATTGCTGGACAAATTCTTAAATTATTCCAGATATTAAACAAATATTTAATGGACAAATGCACTGAAGTTAGGTTAGATCTATTTCTATATAATCATGCCTTAAAACTACAAGTCTGAATTTTTTCTTTTTTGAGGGGGTTTAATTTATTTCTTTTCCACTTTCATTAAAAGTTTTATATTATTGGAATTTATTTCATTGTTAACTAGAAACTATCTGTTTTTTCTATTGATCACCAACAATAAATATTATAGGACAAATCATCATTTTTGGAAAACTATTTTTAAATAATTTATCTGAAAACTAATTTTTCCACATCATGAAAACATTCTGGAGGCTTTTTGTATTTCCTTCTTTACAAAATAAATTTTTTACATATCTATCATCTATCTGTCTATAGCTATCATCTATTTATCTATCTATAAGTCTATCTATCATCTATCTATCTATTTACTTATCAATCTATATATGTATGCTGTACATATATATGTACATATCATGAACTGTTATTATGATTTTAAGAAAAGGATGTTTTGCAGAATGAGAAGATATTGTAAGATGCATGTACTTTTTATCTTGATTGATAAGGTCTCAAGCATCATGGAGCAAGGGGATAGACAATGAAATAAATCCAGTTCCATGGACTTTGGTAAGAAGTTAGAAGAGGATAATATAAAAATCATCCTCGGGTACATACACAGCATAACTTTCATGTGTCAAATGAGTTCATTAGATTTTGAAATTGTATGAAAGTAAGAAACTTTCTTTTCTGGGTCTCTTTTTCTCTCTGTCTCTGTCTCTCTGTCTCTCTGTCTCTCTCTCTGTCTCTGTCTCTCTCTCTCTCTCTCTCTGTGTGTGTGTGTGTGTGTGTGTGTGTGTGTGTGTGTGTGTGTGTATTTGTTTTTATTTGGGTGTAAGATATAGAATGAGAAATGTCACCTTGGGATATGCCCTTCCCCACTTGGGTGTGTTTAAAGGTTCCAATTTTGGTGTATGATAGTAAATAATGATGTCAATTCCCATAAGTAATAATTCTCAACTCTGGTGGAATATTATAATTAGTTTGGGAGGTTTGAAAATCCCAGTGCTCAAGCTGTTCCCCATAGCAATTAAATTGGAATCTCTGGTGCTGAAATCCAGACATTAGTAGTTTTTTTTTAAATTCCCAAGGTGAATTTAATATGATGCAGACTGAGATACTCTGTTCTGGAGTTATAGTAATTTTTTATTAAATCAAATACATATAATATGCATGTGTGTGATGTGTACATTTTTATTTCTTTAGTGTCTATCCCCCTTATTTGTTTTCTAGTATCACATTTGAATTATTACTTATTATCTATGTGCTAATGTCATATAAAGTTGACATTTTCATCCACTTTTTCTGAGTATATTTTTCATGTTATGACTTTGAGAAAAACTTACTTTAGTGTAGTTTAGTTTAGAAGTACACCAAATCCTATGTCCTAAATTTATTAAAAGGTAGTAATAAAATGATTCCTAATGGCATTGTGCTATACTTATAGAGCAATGCCTTGCTCAGCCATCATCAGAGAAGCTTTCTCCTGCAGTATATGGGACCAAATACAGAGACTCATAATCAGGCATTATTCAGAGAGTGAGAGACCTTGGAACACTCAGCCGTAAATGGGATGTCTTCATCAAATCCTTTCCCTTAAGGCTCAAGGAACCCTAGAGAAAAAGAGGTAGAAAGAATGTAAGAACCAGAGAGGATGGAGTACACCAAGAACACAAAGGCCCTCTAAATCAATATTATCAAAGCCCATAAGAACTCACAAAGACTGAAGGAGAATTCACATGGCCTGCAGTGAGCAGGTCCTCTAAATATGTAGCATAGTTTCCAGTCTAGTGTTTTTATGGGATTCTGGAGTGCAAAATGGGTAGACCTGTGTTATGTGTGCCTTCTCTTGGGCTCTTTTCATTCTGCTTGTTTGTCTTGTCCAAATCTGACATGATAGATTTGTTTGATCTTATATTTTATTTTGTTGTATTTTTTAAATATAATCCTTTTGAAATATATTTCTTTTTAATGAGAGAAAGAAAGGGAGTGGATTCAGATGAGAGGGGAATTGGGGAGGAACTGTGAGAAGTAGAGGGGAACAATAATCAGCATATATTATGTGAGAAAAAATCGATTTACCATAAAAGGGGGAAAATTAATTTAGTTTATTTAGAAATATGCTTGATTTCTATATTTTCAATGTTTTATATTTTGTGTAACATTAAAATAGAAATTGTTTATTCTTTATATTTTCAATTCGTTATTTTTAGCTCAGACACATATTTGTTTTGATTAGGGCTATTATTTTACAATACTTCAAAGTTTACTCATGTAGACTATTAAAAGATGATGCAGCGTTAACATTGAGTATTCATGGAGCTCTATGATCAAGTGTCTTCTAGCATTTTCTATCTCAGTTTTCAAAAAATCATACAGTACACAAGACTGTTTGCATGACATAGGTAAATGTTGAGACATGTCAGAAGACAAGTTATATTTACAGCCTGATTTTATAGGAAAACTGAGAACTGTGGACATCAGGGTGTTAGTGTTCATCTCAGATCTGCCAATCAGCATTCCATCTTTCAGAATTTCGAATACTTGTCATTTATCAACATTACACCAGACAGTTGCTAACACACAGGATCTCAAAACCTACCAGCAGGAACTGTTGAGTAAGTCAGACTTTTTTTTTTAAATCTGAATTTAATTTAGCATATTCTTTACTTTAATACACAGGTAGGAATAGTGAACCACAAAGAAACAAAGAAGGCAGTGCCAGTCTGCACAGAATGATCTTGGATTCATTTTCGATGCTTTCCCCATTTGTCAATAACATTTCAGAACATTTATCCAGTGTTTAATGTTACAGATATTTTTTGTTTTGTATGAAAATATCTGTAATTTCTAAGGAAGAGGCATTGATTAAGGATGATCAAAGTTAAAAATGTTAGATATGACTATCCTGGGATAAATGTTCATTTTAAGAGCATCTGAGAATAAATTACGTACATCTGGCCACTCTCTGAAAACTACTAAAGGAAATGGAATTTTATTTAATTTGTTTTCCTCCACTATATAGATCTAGACCACAATTTATTAACATAGAGAACATATTGAAATGTTCTTCATCCTGTGATATGACCTTTGTGGATCATACTCTAATCATTATAAAGTATTTATGCAGAATGTAAATGGTGAAAATGGAAGACATAATTGTCATCATAAAACCTACATCCAGTGACTAATAGAAGTAAATGCAGGGACCCATCCCCAAGCACTTGACAGAGCTCCTGGATTTTAGGTGAAGAGAAGGAGGAGGGATTATGGGAGCAAAGGGGGTCAAGATTATTATGGGGAAACCACAGAGACAGCTGAATGGAGCTAGTGGGGCCCATGGACTCTTGGCTGACAGCTAGGGAAACTGCATGGGACTGAACTAGGCCTTCTCAATGTGATTAACAGTTGGGGCCCCTGGCAGTGGGACCAGGAGTTATTCTGGGTACATAAACTGGCTTTTCAGAGCCCATCCCCTATGCTGGAAGAATGCCTTACTCAGCCTTGATGCAGAGGGGAGGGGATTAGTCCGGCCTCAGCTTGGTTTGCCATCCTGTGTTGACTACCCAAGGGAAGCCTTGTCCCTATGAGAAGTGGATGAGGGTGGGTGAAGGTGATTGGGGGGAGCAGGAGAAGGGAAGAGGAACAGTGGTTAGTATGTAAAATGAAAAAAAATTCTTAAATAAATAAAAAAAAAAACAAATTTTGGTTTTTCTACTCCCTAATGTAGGGTGCTATCTATTCTATTTTGGAAAGCAATGAAAAGCTCTAAGTTTCTGAATGGAATCTATTGGCAGTGAATATTTGGTGCCCCATCCTAGCATTGCTCTACTAGAACTAGTGCAGTGTCTGGCCTATGCTCTAAACATCAACGGATGGTTTCACCAAGCAAATGTCTATCAGAAGTTCACATACTGAATTGACATATTGACATAAGTATTAGCAGTAAGGACACTATGATCTTGACCTATACAGATTTAAGAGACATGAGAGATAATTGGTTATAAGCACACCTTAAAATGTGCATGGATTTATATGTGTGTATGAATCTACTCTGAGAAACATTAATAAAGTATGTAGGACTATGAATATTAATTGACTAATACATTGACAAAATGAATGCCTTTTTATGTCTGTGATATATATATATTTCCTAACAAATTAGTGTTTAGCAATTTAACATTTTTCTTAACTTGCAAATGTTTTTTTCAATAATAAAATAATACACTAGATAATTTTGTACATTTATTTTCAACTTAATTTATTAGATTTCTCCTGTATAAAATTTATGTGATTTATATTTTACACATTTACTTGCATTTGGACAGATATACTTTGTATGAGTAAATGCACTTAGCACTAAAAGGCTAAATGTTGAAGAAAAAATTCAGAAAATAGTTTTCAGCTCTCAATCTTTAGAATAGAAAAAAAGAATTTGCATAGTTTACAAAATACCTTTTCATATGTTTTGTTGGTTACATCAATTTATGATTCATATAAAAATTATAAACATTTTCAAAAATGGTTTCTCTCCATTTCCACTCTCATTTTAATTTTATGTGCACACACTCTCACACATACACACACCTTCACATAAACTCACATACTCTTATATACACACACATACACATATATGCTGTACCTTGAATGTTCACACATTCAATCAAAAATACCAATTTGGTATTATTTTCAACAGTATTGAACAAAACAATCTCATTGATTCTAAATATTAAATATTTAGACAAATTTTTCTTGACAAGTTATCAACACAGTGAACAGTAGATTATATATCTATAAGCTGTTCACATATCTAAATGCCACTTCTGTTTGTAGACCCAAAATGAACAGGAACAAATAAGAATCGTTTTCAACGTTTCTGTGTTGAAAAGCGCATAATCTTGAACATTATGACCTTCAGGGAAATATTTTATATTCTGGAAGAGAGTATTTTATTTCCCATTTTTATTTGATTCCTAAACGGAAACTAAAATATCAAATTCCTTCCAAATTCATGTATGGTTTTAGTAAGGTTACTTAGATCCATGCAAATTTTATGTTTATTAAGTCTGGATTTTCCCACAGACCAGTGAGGTATGCTATATGAAGCAAGAGACAAGGGCAGAGATCACTATCATCAGGAAACAGCTACTCCCTGTCAAGTAGTTGCCTGCAGTGGGAAATCCCCAACCCTCTATGGTGCCCTGTTATTTCACTAGGCTAAGTGTATTCAATATTAAGTATTGTCAACTTATTTTGCATTTATCTGAGCAAAACAAGTGCTTAAATTTAGGAACATCTTCACATGCATACTTATGATAGGATTTCATTTTGAAGCACTGTAAGAAATTAATACTCAAAATGAACAATAAAATAAAACTACTTGGAAATATCCTCTTATACAAATGGTTTACATCTAATAAACTTCTTATTTTTAAAAATGTTCATTGTTGTCATTCAGTTGACTCCTGGCAAATAAAAACATTGAAATTGAAACCACAAATAAGGGCATAAATACAGGATTACTTCCTAAAGGAGTCAGGATACGTGGTGGCAGCATTGATTTATTAACCCCATGAAAATCTTTACAAACATTAGTTGTCAGTTATAGGTGTTGTTCAAATTCAACATATTTCAAAGGAGTATATGTGCGTAGCTGTGATATCTGATAGCCCAGTGATTATCTTTTTCTCTATTCAGTTTACTATTTATTACTCATATGTTTGAATTTATCTGCAGCTCTACTGCCACTGTTTTATCTCTGGGAAGCGTGACATTTCATTTATACACATTCAGTGACTTCATAGCTGCTACCCTTGCTTCGTGTTGCTGCACAGACTTCTAAAGATGTTCTTTGAGATTTCTGTTCTCCATTATTCAATAAAATACTACTCTAGACATTTTTGTGGTGGAGAATTTGCAGATAGATTTATGGTTACTAATATAATGACCTTAAAATGGAGATTACATTCTGGATTACACAAATGAGTACAATGTTATAGCAAGGATCATTAAAAGTAAGATAGGGATGATTGGAGAGATATGCTAAAGATATGAGGCAGAAAATTGAGTGTAAGAGGCATCTGATGAGACTAAGTTCATTTTGAAGGGGTCCAAAAGCCACAAGATATGGTCAGAACTTTTAAAGTTGAGAAAAATCGTTAGTTGTGCACACAGAAGTGGGTACTTCAATTTTACCAATTCTATTACAGAAATACTGAATCTTAAATTAAATCTGTTCTCTGTCTGGAAAGAGGGACATGATTTTTTCTTTAAACTTTGTGAACTACTAAGTACACAATCATCTCAGCTACATTTCAATGGACCTCAAGTCCATTGAAGTCCACTCGAGTCAGCTTTGAGGTAACACATTGTCCTGCTTCAAGGTGTCCAGTTTGTGCTGATTTACTATGACAGGAGAACTCTCTCATCTCTAGCCATCCAGAGTCCTTAAGGAAAGGTTGTTATCTCAGAGATTAAGACAAGGTTTCCTCAACCATAGCTTAGTCCTCATTCTTCTTCAAATCAATGTGGGTTATTCCCACCCTTCAAAGCCAATACCTAGGTTTTTCCTGTGGGTTATACCTCTTCTTTATTCAAAGTTCATCCTTTCAGTTTGGAATTATCTAGAACTTTGTTTTCAGACATATTGTATCAGAAACTGAAGCACTATGTTAAGTTTAATATATTTTAGCTATTGTTACAATCTATACTTACTCCATACTAGGCATTTTATCATTTGCAAGTATAGATGTCTATTAACTTGTTCTATTCCTATAGACCAAAAGCTTAATTTATATTTTATTTTTCAGTGGTCCTGTGATGTAAACACACATGGCACTTTGCTTTAGGTTACTTTTGTAAGTAAAGAAACAAGGAAGTGGAGTTACCAGATATGAATTGTTTTGGTAAATGATATTTAAAATGAGATATAAAGTATTATAAAGTCTTCATTCTTAGAACTATTTATAGACTATCATGACCAGCCTGTTGATAGGCTATTGACAGAATAGTAAAGAGAAAATAATCCAGCCAAAGTTAATTTATTCCTGTAATCTGAGGAAAGTTATTGTTAGTGGACACACCCAAAAAGGTATCAATGATTTTTTATATATATATATATATATATATATATATATTTCAATTTTATTTATGTATGTGTATCTTCTTTGTATGTGTACATTTCTGTGTATATGTGCATGCTGCATGTTTCTAGGGGCTCACTTGTATAGGCCAGAATAAGGTACAAGATACCCTGGAGTTGGAGTTATATGACTGTACAAGTCAACACATGTGGGTACCGGGAGCCTAACTCAGGTCCTCAGGTCCTCTGGAAAAGCAACAAACCCTCTGAAGCACTGAGCAATCTCTCTATTCCAGATAATATATATAATGTATATATATATATATATATATATATTATATATTATCAATTAGAAAAAGAGAAATTTATCAGGTTACATTTTTTTGTGTGAGAAAGAAACCCATGTCCACATATAAAAGTAATAATACAGTATGCTCAGAGGCAAATGTTTGTCTAAATAAGTAAATATCACAGTCTTATTTGCTATTGAAATTAAAGATTTAGACAAAATTGGCTCATGGTGTGAAATTTTATGAATCTGTATGCATTATCCAGTTTCTCTAAATATCCTGGGTAAATAAGTGATGTTAATATGATACAAGATTGAGTTGTTTGATGTGATGCAGTTTTTCTTTATGGTACAAAAACTGACTTTCTAAAAATTTTGTATAATTTCCTCATTTTAAACTTAGTGATAGAACACAAATAGTTAAACAACATTTAAATAAAATGACCTGCAAATAATGAAGTAGAAATTATCAATTTGGTCTTTCAAAAATAATTATAATATTAAAACACAAAAGCTGACTGCCATTTCTTTTCTACCATAATTTAAGAACAAAATGTATACTTGTGTTAGGAAGAACTGTGTAATTATTTTAAAATATAAGACCTAATTTTGCTTAACTAATTTTATTTTTAAATAAATACCTGAGAATATTGCTGTATTCACTCAACATATAAATTCTCAATAGCTAGTATAAAATGATTAGTTAATTTACAAAAATACTTTTGAGTCTTTTCTTTTGAAAGGCATTTAAAATATTCTGTCTTCAAATGATTAGAATCTATATAAATATGTACTTTTAAATATATTAAAGAATATTGTTGAATATTACCAAGGACTCTAGACAATATTCTTTGAACTATATTATATTATGTGCTTAATATTAAAAGGCCAATAATACATTGAATTAGAACACATTGATGTAGAATTTTTGAGTTTATTTTATTCTTCTTTTATATAACAAACAAGGTATAAGTAAGGCCTTATTGAAATCGAGTTAGATTTCTGCTTCAGAGTAAGTAACCTTTTAACACTATTATTTTTTCTGTGTAAATTCTCTGCTTTTTGAGCACTTCTTATAGTGGATAATTTTTGAGCCATTTCCACAGCATTAACTTTTAGCAGACTGTTCTAAGAGGCTTGTTGCTTGGATATAGGAAAATAGAAAACAGTAGTTAGTTTGGCATTGACAAGATGAAATGCCACCAATGATTTTTCTTTATTTCTTCAATAATTATTTTACATATCTGACAAGCATATCAATTAAATGTAAGCACTGCTAATGGATTAATACTGTTATAAATGATTTGTAGGATGTCTGTTTTCATGAAACTGCCTTCTGGTCTGGAGGCATAATAAAAGACAACATATCCTACAAAATACAAAATAAGTATGGCATATTAAATTTGTGTTTGAGATTATTTATCTTTGATTTCTGATATATTAAATTAATAATAAATATTTAGTATATGATACATTCTGGCACAGCAATGCTACTAAAGACCTAAGTGTCATGTATTGAATTGTGATCTCCTAAAAGGTGACTGAGATAGACTTTATTTATAAAAGGAATATTTATAGAAAAAAAATTCAAGAGAATTTCTTTGTAGAATTAGGATGGCCTTTTCTAAAGTCAATAATTTGTCCTTACAAGTGAAGAACAGTGACAAGGAGACAGGCAGAAAAACCCGAGGAGACAAGTAGAATTTGGAGTTATGTAGTCACAAGGCCACAAGTCCATGGACCTATCTGAAACTTGACTAGATAGAAGGACTCATCTAGAACTTTATATATATCCTAATTCTTTGGACATCTTCACATCTTCTAGCCCCCAGAGCTATAATGACTAAAGCTTTCTCTTTTTCTCCCACAAAATAATATAGCATTTTTGGAAATGTAGGATGTTGTGAATGAACTTGAAAATGTGATACAGATTCTAGGGATATCATTTTGTTGAGGTGAAATCATATAGATGAGCTTTATACTCTGCACAAACTATGCCACTTTTAGGAATTTAGTGAGTGAATTTTGTTTTCTTTTTCTTTTTTTTAAAGAGATATTGTTTCATTTAATACCAACAGTAAGCATGAAAGCTAGGTATCACCTTTTATCAGAACTTCATGAACAAGAAAGTTCAAGCCACTAGAAGTTTGGAAACTTGCCAAAATTTAACTATACAAAAAAGTACAAGAGAAGGAAATTAAAGTAGTACAAATAGGAAAATAAATCAAATTATCCCTATTTGCAAATGACATAATACTTCACATTGCAGACACCCAAATTTCCTTTGGGAAAACTTCTAGATATTATCAGCAAGTTGAAAAAAGTGTCAGGATAAAAAAAAATCAGTTAACCAAAAATCAGTAGCCTTTCTATATGACAATAATAAAATATGGTAAGAAGGAGATCGTACACATATTCTTATTCATAATAGTTTCAAAAATATTAAGGAATAAAGCTAACCAAGGATATAAAAGAACTTGTGGTTTGAAAAGCAAATGGCCCCCAAAGGGAGTGGCAATATTAGGAGGTGTGGCCTTGTTAGAAGAAGTGTGTCACTGTGGGGGTAGGCTTTGTGGTCTCTTTTTCTCAAGGTTCTTTCAGTGTGACAGAGAAGTAGACTTCCTGTTGCCTGCAAGATGTAGCACTCTCAGCTCCAGTACCATGTCAGCCTGCATACCGCCATGCTCCCCTTCATGATGATAATGGACTGAACCTCTGAAACTGTAAGCGAGCCATGCCAATTATATGTTTTCTTTATAAGAGTGATGTGGTCCTGGTGTCTCTTCACAAAAATAGTAAACCTTAACTGAGACAGAAATTATTACCAGGAGGGGGATATAGCTGTGATAGGCCTGGCCATGTGTTTGGAGGAATTTGGTCTTTGGTACTTTGGGTTTGGAAAGCAGTGTAATGCTTTCATTGAGACCTTAGAAAACTAAAATGCTTTTGTATAGCTAAGGAAACAGTCAAGTGAAGAGAAAGCCCACATTGTGGGAAAGAATCTTTGCCAGATGTACATATGACAGAAGATTGACATCAGAATACATATAGAACTCAAAAAACAGAGTTAAGAAAAGAAACAAACCAAATAAACTATGGACTAGGAATCAGAACAGAAATTTCTCAAAAGAATATGGCTAAGTAATATCTAAAAAAAAATGTTCACCATCATTAGTAATCAGGGAAAAGCAAGGAAAAATGACTCAGAGATTGCATCTTACCCCAGATCAACAAAATGTTGGTCAACAAAATGACCAACAACATATGCTGGTGAGGTTGTGGGAAAAGAGGAACTCTCACTCACTGTTGATGAGATTTTGAACCAGTGCAATCACTATGGAAAGCAGTAGGGGGATGTCTCAAAAAACTGAAAATGAATGTACCATATGATCAAGCAATACCATTCCTTGGCATGTGCCCAAAGGAATGGACATCCTATTCCACAGATACTCGCTCATTCATGTTCATTGCTGCAACATTCACAAATAGCTAGGGAACAGAAACAATCTAAATGTGCCTCCATAGATGAATGGATAATTAAAATGTTGTATATATACAATGGAATACAATTCAGCTGTAAAGAAAAAAATGAAGACATGAAATTTTCCAATAAATGGATGGACTTAGGAAGGATTATATTAAGTGAAATGACTCAGATCCAAAAAGATAAACACTACATGTTCTCTCTCATCTGCAGCTTCTACTCCAAATTTTCAGGGGTGAGTATAACCTGGAGTAATTCCAGAAATAAGCAAAGTGAAAGAGGCGGCTAGCTGGGCATGTTGGCACATGACTTTAATCCAAACATTCAGGGGCAAAGGCAGGCAGATCTCTGTGAGTTCAAGTCCAGCCTGGTCTTCGAAGAGAGTTCCAGTACAGCTAAGATTGTTATACAGAGAACCCCTGTATCAAAAAACAAACAAACAAACAAACAAACAAAAAAATGTTGGGTGAGTGCTTTTTGGTGATAACAGGATACAAGAGAGAAATGGACCAGGGGATAATTGGGAAGAGGGGAGGGAGGCCAATAAGAAGGAGGGAGATGGGGAGGGAAAACAACACTATGAATGTTTGAAAAAGCCTTAAGGAACCATATCTTTTATTTACTTTAAATATTATATTCAATTAGCACTAGAAACTATATTGTCTATTTGTTATAGTTCTCTTTGAAACAGATAGGCTCATATAACCGTGGATAAGAACATGGTCCTGTGGTTCTCTTCTAAGGATATTACAAATGTTTCAGAATCCTCTTCTGTATTGATGCTGATATGTAATAAGGATCTATAAGGGAAAGAGTGTGAGAACACTACCAGGACCAGAGCTAAGCAGGTGACCTCTCCTGACCTCTCACATTGTGTCAGGCTAGAAGATACTATATTGGAACAGAGTTTCTGGTATTCCAGCTCTTAAAATCTTTCCACCCCCTCTTTCAAGGTGTTTCCTGAGCCTAAGATGCAGGAGCTGTGATAGACATGTCCACTTGTTTTGGTAAACCTCACAATCCATTGATCTCTTCACTATATCCAGTTGTGATTTTCTATAATACTCTCCATTTTCTGTAAAGAGGACCTTCTTAAGGAGGAATGGCAGGTAAACTTATCTGTGTGTAGAAGGGTACAATTTAGAATATAATGAGGAACAATGATTATCTGGCAATGTGGTGGCAATGGGTTCTTTTCTATGGCCTATAATCTTACTAGCTACACGAAACTGCCTAGGATTCTAGTACCAGCCATGATTTGCTCCTGTTGAGTAGGCCTAAATTCCAATTAGACAGCTGTTGGTTACCACTGAAATGTGAGTGCCACTTATTTCACTCATACTGATATCTTGTCATGCTAGACATTGTCATGGTTCAGAGGTGTTGCCATTGGGTAGGACTGTGTAATTTTTTCCTTACCTTAGCAACATGCAGAGAATTTTTTTTTAAGTCATAAAAGCCTGATAACAGAGTAAAGGGTTTTGGTTCAGATTCAGATGGAATAATCTGAGCGTTGTGTCCTACATGTGTGGTGTCTATAGCAATAGAGAATGATCCTCAACTCCTGAGAAGTAACCAAGAACTACTTTAATAATCCATATTGTCTGGGAAACCACATGGATATAGATAACCCTGACCAACAATTCAAAAGGGAAGTTTGTCATTACTGATAATGGGACTTTTCCTAGTTTATCCTTCTTGTGGGAAGCACTGTCAGCTCAGGTGGCATAGCTTCCTTGTTTCCTTTTGTCTCTCTCTGTCTTTCTGGCTCTTTCTGTGATATATATAATATATATATATATATATATATATATATATATATATTAACAGTATATGAGATATATAAAAGTTAAAGCTATAGATACTTGTAGAGCATCTAACAAAATGCAAAATTCTCTGATAAAAGTTGTGTTTTTTGTTCATTAATTAATTCAATATAAAAAAAATTAAATTCAGGATACATATGATGATATAGTAGGTACCAGGGAAATAATGAAGCGTGAAATGTCTGTAGTCTCTGCCTTAATGAAGAATGCACTATGTCTGTATGATCCATAATACAGCACATTACATTGTTTATTTTAAAATAATAGTGGCTTCTATAACTGTTTTACTATAACTGCAATAATAATCTTATAATAATTTGTAATTTCTATTCTAGTTTTCCTTTTCAATACTAAGTGCAGCCTAATCTCCTTGATAACAAGTATTATTTATATATGCTACACATTTCCAGTACCTAGAACAAAGCAACTTCTCATAGCATGTTTTATGAAAGAAGCTCCTTTGCATTCAATAATAATCGTCCCCATTAATGTCAAGGATTCTTGAGGTAGAATCTTTATTTCTTAATAATTATTGTTTGGTTGCAAAATTTGATTATGTATAGTAATATATCTCACTTTGTGTTCTTGTTTATGGTTGCCTTGCATATAAACTGTGATAGAACATTATATAGGAAAAATTTACGAGCTCACATATGCTTGCCTTAACCCACTCTGGTAGGTACTATACTGAAGCTTCATTTGTCATTTGTCATTGTCATAATTAACTTGATCCAACTACCATGACTTTTATATATCTGTTGCATAGTAATTTATGCTTTTAGCTAATCTTCAGAATTTATTTGTCTATAAAATACTATATCACAAAGATAGTAAATAATTACTACTGGGAAATGTCTTATTTTACATTCACATGGAGTAGTTAATATTGAACTCATGTCAGCAAGACTGGTAATGTATGAATGGAGCTAACAAGATCCTTAAAACAAGGAATGCTATAGTTATTCCAGTAGGATGAATTAGAGAGACTATTCATCAGACAATAAAATAACAATACAAAGCACAGAAATAAACAGGAATAGCATGATATGATGCTATGCCTCAATACTTAAGCTAACCTTTACTTGACAAGTTACCACTGTTGAGTAGAATGCCAGTCTTATTAAAAGTCTGTCCTCAATAGTAATATACAAACCTTCTCCTAAATCTCAGTCTATGCTTATTCCTTAATGTATTGTGGAAAATTATAAGGGCCACTCCACGTAGTTAAAAGGGAGAATTATTTAGTGGATGACTTACAAATGAAGGAATAGATAGGTTGCGGGCGTCTGGGGAAGGTGCATCGCAATTCAGCGGTGTTCTCTGGAGCTCTGCACAGTCAACCTCCACTGTCCAGGGTCCAGGCTCAGAGAGCGCTCACAGAGAGAGCGCTGGCCCATCCAGCTCTCGGGTTTCCAGTGCCTCCCCTTGCCCCCCTCGTAGGCGTGACAGTTGCCAGAGTCTCAATGGGGGTTGGAACTTCCAGATCCAAGCTGGAATGGCTACCCACTACATCTCCCCCTTTTTGTCTAAATAAGAAGGTTCTAAACTAATAGAAGACTATATACAAAGGAATGGTTATCAAATATTGTCCAGAAATAATGAGGGATAATGACCTAGATAAGATGTAACTACAACTAATGCAAACAATATCAAGCAAGAAACACATTCTAAAATCCAGAGAAGTATAGAGCATAGGTAAACGGCATGTTATAAAGATCATTCAAAGGTGTCCTATACTAAAGAACCTGAATCTAATATTTAATATGTTCTATCTAAGATATTATATATACTAAGTTGTAACTATAACTGCTAGTCTTCAATCCCATCAAAGACCTGAGAAGGAACATAATGGTACCTGAGAAATGGAGACGGATGCAAGCAACTTTCAGGAATCTTGCACGTGTAGACCAAGACAGCTGGCAGCCTGGACAGTCACCTAATGTTTCTCAGCATTGTTGGTGCATTCAAATTGGCTACAGGCCTAGAGTATCTGACAGACCATTTTCAGAAGCAGGATTTCTGAAAGACCATCTTACCCTGTCTTAACAGAGTACAGTGGTCGCTTTCCTTGTGTCCCGCTTGTCCAGAAAGGACAGCATTGCATTTGTACTGTCAGCCATCAAGGCAAGGGCAGTTCTTTGCCCAGTAGGCCATTTTGTGCCAAAAAGACAAACTTCCCAATGGAAATGTCTTAGAAGCCCAACATTCTCTCGGGATCAATTGGTGCAGCCAGGAGCAATTGTGTCTCACGTCAACAGAATTCTAAGTTATTTAAATGCCATATTCTCTAGGTCTATGAAGTGTTTGAAGATTACTTGCCCATCTGACCTATGTATCTGTAAATCTGGATAACCTAACTAACGTAACTATAGAGATGACAGGTATAGGCGACTATAAATCTATAAATCTTATCTACCGAAATAACCTAAGGACTAAGGATTCATGTAAATAAGGTAAACAGTCTATAAGCAAATGTATGATGAAGAACGATGACTTCAAAATTGTGACAATACACAAGATATTTATAACAGAGGTAGGAATATATAGTGCGATATGCAATATGACAATAATCTCCCCACGTTGGGCACCAGATATTGTGGAAAATTATAAAGGCCACTCTACATAGTTAAAAGGAAGATTTATTTAGTGGATGACTTACAAATGAAGGAATAGATAGGTTGCGGGGGTCTGGGGAAGGTGTATCGCAATCCAGCGGTGTTCTCTGGAGCTCTGCACAGTCAACCTCCACTGTCCAGGGTCCAGGCACAGAGAGAGCACTGGCCCATCCAGCTCTCGGGTTTCCAGTGCCTCCCCTCACCCCGCCTCATAGGCGTGACAGTTGCCAGAGTCTCAATGGGGGTTGGAACTTCCAGATTCAAGCTGGAATGGCTACCCATTACATTAGTGGGTTAATTTAATATGTACATCTTGTTATTGACAATTAAGGGAAATAAATAACAACTTTGAAGTTTTAAACATTAATTAGTAATGGAGATAATGTCACAATTTACCTTGCTAAATTATTAAAAATTTGAAGATGATGAAGATAAAAATTCTCCAATCCTTACTCGCCAACTTTTGGATCACTTTATTTCTGAGACATCGTCTTTATTTGTACTCAGACTGACCTAGAACTCAAGATCTTCAAGTTCTCTTGTGTTAGAATACAGGCATGAACCATCATGCCCAGCTCTAACTTTGTAGTTTAAATTTTATTTATAAGATGGCAGTCATATTCATAATCATGCCACAGGATGTGCATATAGGTTTTAAGAAAACCACGTTATTTAGAGGAGACTGAAGATCTACAAAGTTACACAAGTCCCCCACTGTCAAATTTTTGAATTTACCCTTCTGGATCAACCATGCCCTTTAACAATCCCCTTGTAATATTCTTACCCTAATCCCCCCAGGCTATATCATATTTTTGCTTCTGTTGCAAGAAATCTTACCAATGGTAGACACAGAATGTAATAATTCTCCAGCAGATCTACATGAAGTATGTCAGAAGTTCAAGTTGCCCATTTGTAATATCCTCAGAACCCGAGGGATATAATAGAAAGAACATTCCTTCAAAATGACTCTGAATGCTGAGACTGGAAGGGATGGTCTCCATGCCTCTGAATGCAGACTGGAAGAATTGGTCTCAGGGAATAGCCTTTCATTTATTTGTTCAGTACCAAGTGGTTGTCTTGAGATCATATAGACACAGGTAACATTATATAGAAAGAGAAGGTTAAATTTATGTATTTAGAAACATTTAGTATTTATACTAAATAATATAATGAACTATAAATTTACTGAATGGAACTTTTTTTTGATGTCATAGCACTATGAAATGTTCTTCCTTCATGCCCAATTCATTCCCTTACTTGCCTAGTTTGGCCCATCTGTTAGAAATATTGACAGTTAGGATTTCAACTTCAGGTCGAAACAGAACTCACCTACAGCAGACCACAGAGTACTTACTAGCCCAGCCCTTACTACAGTTTATCCTTAAAACATGTCAGCAACATCTGAAAACCTGTTCCTACCTTTAGCAATTCAAGAAGCACATGGACTCATTTAAAACTGTTTATATCTCTTTTCCATGATATGTGATGCTTCAGAGGGCTAAGATACTATTATCAGAGAGAAATTCCACTGAAATATTGTGTTTTCACATTTCCATATGCCCCAATGAGTAACTGTAAAATGGAAATTGTTCTTCTAAAAAGTATTGAGATAGGCCTTTTTTCCCCCAAGCTTAAAGATTTTGGAACGATGACAATGTGGCCAAATTGATTGGGTTAGAAAGTTAATCATCTGGTACAGAAGTAATTGCCAAAGATAACAAATTGAGAGTGCCCTAGTGAAGCAGAGATAGCTGCAGGCTACATAAACTGGCTCCTGCAGTTTCTCCTGCATACAAATAATTATTTCAAGAAATAAATGAAGTCTTACTTATTGGCAGTAGGATGCCGATCTTGGTGATCACAGGTGGGAAAAAAAAATTATGGAATTAATTTAGGGGAAATAAAACTGAATTCAATCCAGCAGAGCTGTCCTTTGAATTTCTGTCAGAATTTAGGCAAGTTATCATTGCCTTAGGCTCTGGGAACACTACAGCCAGTGCCTGGGCAATTTTTGCAATAGACTTCCAGTTGAATATTTCATTTTTAGGATGTGTTGATCTATACCATGCAATGAGAGTCATTATCTGTGATGGGAAATGATGAGCTCACTGGTTGCTAGTGAAGGAGTCCAAAATTATAGATTTATATCTTTTGTGTTAGTAAAAAAACTATTCAATGAGAGCTTTGAGTTAATTACTGCTATTTATTTTGGAGACTTTTAGAAAAGCTAAAGGAAAGAAAAACACCCTGACTGCTAAAAGGAAACTCACCATGATGACTTCATAAACATAAAGAGTACAACGTAACATGTAAAGTTTCACTAGCCAAAGAAGTGAAAGCACTTTTGTTTTCAGTTCAATAGATTTTCTTAGAATTCTATAGCATTACATATATCCTTATATATATATCTATATTTAACATAAAATTATATATAAAATTTTAAATATGAAAATTTTAAATGTAAATAAAAATTTAAAATATTTTTTAAAAATTTTAAAATTATATATATATATATATACATATATATATATATTAATGTTTCAAGCATCACTGCCTGTAGCTCCTTAGGGAGGGATGAAGCCTCATGATGCCCTCCATCATTCACATATTATAGAGCCCTATCTTCTGCAAGTCTCATGTGGGTAGGATAGCCACTGCTGGTATGTGTTCATGGGAACAGAAGTCAGGCCATGAATGAAAACATGTCGCAAAAGTCCTTACATGTCTACCTCCATGCTAATGATCTCTGAACCTTACAGGAGAAATTATAGAGGCTTTTTTTTTTCAGAACTTAACTCCATACAGTCACTTATTCTCAGTATTTTGGCCAGTTAAAAGTCTCTTCATTCATTGCTGCCCGCATGCTGGGAGCAGCACTAACCCATGCATATAAGCATTAGCATTTAGGAGGTAGTTTCACAAGTCCACTTAACAAAATATCAGTTATTTTTACCTCTTTCAGATCTATCATCTACCTTTCTGGTTTATGTTTGAGGTTGAAGATGTGATGTCTCAGCTTCCTGCACTAGCTGACTACTTCCATACCTCCATGCCATATGGACTCTTCTTCTGGAACAGTAAGCCCAATGAATTCTGTCTTTGTTAAGTTGCTGTTGGTCAGAGTGATCACAGAACAGAAAAGTAATAGTGAACCTCTCTTCTACCTCTGCTTCTCCAATTCTTCTGTCCCCATCCTCATTTAAAACCTTTTGACCACCATTATCTTCTCTTTTAATCTTCATATTGTGTGTGTTTTATCATTACCCACACCTTATTGTCTTCCCCTTTCCTTCTTCTGTTCTTTTCTAGATTATTTTCCAGACTTTCTGCATAGCTTCTGGAATCAAGTAGAGGAGTCTTCCTGTTTGGGGGCAAGCACCTTTGTAATTATGATGATTAATATTGTTAACTTAACAAGACATGTAATATAAATGTTAACAGCAACTTGTAGTATTCGTCTAAATATAAGAAAAGTATATGTGACTATAATTACAAAGTGAAACTCACTGTCATTGACATGATTTCCACATCACCGAAACATGACCAATTCATCTTCCTGTTTGTCTCATGGGAACTTTGGAGAAATATAGTCAGAAACAAAATTCACTCACAGAAAAAAAGAATGCATTTAGTTTATGAACTATCAATGGCCCTCATGTCTCTGTTAAATGTCCTGATCTAGATATCTTTTTTAGAAACCATGGTTGCTTACATGTTATTCCTCTGATCTTCCTCTGCAAAAAGAAAGTGCCACCAACCATTTGATTTGTAATATCCCTTGGTATTAGAGGGAAGTTATGCAGGACTATGTTTTTTTCTCTTTTCCTCCTTGACCAGCAAGCCCTTTCTCACCATTGATTGTAGTTCATGCTTGTGGACTAAGTGATATAGTGTATTTTGATTTTAACAAATTTAAAACAACAATAAATGTCAGATTCTGATAGTCAAAGAAGTAGAATCATTATAGAAGATTTTAGTCTTGAGCGTAAGGATACAGAAGTAGTTGGAGCTTCTTTGCCCATTTGCAGTGCCTGACCAAGTAACTTGTTACCAAATTTGCTAGGCTCAGATTCCTCTTGACAAGTTGCTTACGATTCCATTCACCATGTGTTTTAACTAAAAGCAAGTTTTCTTTTTCGTTTTAAAAAATTAATTTATCTTAAAAATATGTGTGTGTACTTGTCTGTGGATGAATATATTCATATGAGTGGAGGTATCAACAGAAACAAGAGGAGGGCATGGTATCACCTAGAGTTGGAGAAAAAGGCAGTTGTGAGCTGCCCAATGTGAGTCCTGGGAGCTCAACTCAGGTTATCTGGATGAGCACCAAGCAACTGTAACTTCTGAGCCATTGTCCCAGCCTCTTCAACAGCTTTTTAAATAAATAATTAGCCAAAGTAAGGTTTTGTTTTAACAAGACAAATGATAAACAATGCAGTGGTTGTAGTGTGACTACAGTAGTCTATCATGTAAAGAAGAAAAAGACAGAAATTGCAACTGTTTTTTTATCATCTTGTAAATACACACACACTTTGAACAGTGGTGCTAATCCAAAGAATATTTCTATATTTCTACTAAATACTAATCCAATGAGGTTCAACTAGTTTACCTCTGAACTCTGTGGAAACACATATTCTCTACTTTTGTCAAGGGAAATACAATCCTCCTCTTTTTCTCCCATGGCTCTAATACAGTCATGTATTCTAACTTAATTAAAAAAAATGATAGAAACAACTAACGTTTAATGCTTCTTTTGTGTTAATATTGGTCTAGAATCTTTGTACTGAGGTTTATACATCAGATGACATAATATTATTATTATCCCATGAAGTAAACAAGAGAAAATAAAAATTTGACACCTTAGGAGACTCAGAGCATGGATCAACTAGAGCTTGATTCAATTTTCTCCTTTTCATTATAACACAATTTTGCACATAAATTGTTGCACATCATTTGTGTTTCTGTGCTTTACTATATGATTTAATTATTTATTTTTCTCATTGTTGAGGCAGAAATGTTGACAGAAACAAATTTAAAAGGGCACATATACACAGTTACAATGGATTCCGGGCTTAGGTGCCTTACCCTGTGAACTTGTGAAGAACAATGTGGCACCAGTGATATGCTATGGAGGCTATGCTTAAGGTAGACGGGAATGTGAGTCTAAAGATGTTACTAGAGACCATCAGGAATGCCTAAAGTAAGTCCCTAAATGATCTACTAACTTTAGAAAGTCCCCAAATCTTGGTTTCAAAAATCTCCCCAAATGGTTGTACCACGTGGAGAGCAAGTACTCAACACATAAGCCTCTAAAGCATGTTTTATATTCAGACCTTATCATGGAAACTCATTAACATTTCTTAATTAAGATCAGAGATCATGTAAGATCAAATCTGTCCTGTGCCTAGCACATCTAGCATGTTTCAGTAGCTCAACTGTTACCTACTACATGATTCTTTTGACTGTTCAGAAGTGCTACCTTGAAACTTACTGTTTTCACAGAGCTGCTTTGGTATAATTTCAGTATGGACTAAATCTCTTTGAATGTATGTAAAAGCATTAGCTAGCAATTGAACATTAAGTATTCTAACAAAACCTAAGTAAAAGGAAAAGAAAATGGAAACGTAGGTTCTTATAAGCACGGTGAATACAATATACAAACCTGTAAACTAAGGAAGCTAAAATATCTGTATGAAAAAGAAAAATGACATAGAGACTTGATGATTATCAGATAATATTAGGGGACAGTATACCTCTAGGAAAGGTATTATTGACAAATTCAATCCATGCAAAGCATATGCCCAAAGTGTGTGTATGTATGAGAGAGAACTAATTGTCTACTTTCTGTCAGAAACTAAGGAAATATGATCCTGTATATTCAATTCAGCCCTTCAGAGTTGGTGTATTTCTCAGGAAGTTTAAAACCCATTGCATAATACAACATGACACTATGGAGATTTTTCATAAAAAAATAAATTGTATCTCAATGGTGGGAGAAGAATATTGACAGTAAAAATCTATCTACTATCTGAGAAAAGTAAAATGGGCCTTAAGGTATAATGCTGAGCCATGGGCTCCAGACAAGATGATGGGAACAGGAAGAGACGGGAAAATGTGATAGCCAGGGATGCCTTAAGGCTTTTTGGTTGATAAGGAAACCCACACATGCCATAAACTCCAAGGATCATTTTAGTTCTTCATTTAACATAACCTGGGGTTGGAGTGTGATGCATATCAACAAAATCCCGGAAATTAATCCACAGAAGGACATTCATTACTCTCTTACCCTAAGCAGTTGAACCCTATGAACTCCCATAAGATCATTTTAATGCTGGAAAGAAGTAATGAAGTCAGTAACAAAGGCAATTAAAAACTGGTAACGTAAGTTATATCTGCCACAGTTGAGATGTCAGAAAATGTTATATTTAAATATCTAGACACATGTTTTGGTTACTTATCTATGGGTAATAAGATATCCTACACTCAAGCCAGTGTTGCTCTTCAAATAATGTGCAAAGTATTTTAGCATTGTAGTGCCTTTGTAATATTGACTATATGCCAGTGCAAAGAGGCAGGTAAGGGTGGTAGAATAAAAAACATAAGTATTATGAAATTTCACTGCCATTAATTTTTACAAACAAAATGCATTTTATGTATGCAAATGAACAAAGAAAGAAAATATGTTGTAATACCCATATCTGTAAAAGTTACCCATGGATATGCAAAAAGTAAATAAATCATCACGCTAATAAGGGTCTAATGGCATTGGGGAGTCATACTCTCTACTATCAAAATTAATTCTTTTTTTAAATACCTGCTTCAGAAATCTTTCCAAAGTTGTCAATTTTTATTTTTTTATTCTTTTAATTTAGTGTGCTGGTGGTGGTCATGGTGGTCATGGTGGTGGTGGTGGTGGTGGTGGTGGTGGTGTGTGTGTGTGTGTGTGTGTGTGTGTGTGTGTAGTGGATCATATTCCCCCCATTGAAAGTTAATCGCCTTGTTATTTTCACACAGTTCCACCACAAGTTAGAAGAAGGAATGGTCTCTTCCTTTGTCTCTTTTAGCTATGTGGTTCATTTGCTCTTCCTGTGATGGCTGCTCTTGGTTGTCAACATAACATATCTGGAGTCAACTATAATCCGGAAATGGAGGGTACACTTGTGATCTGGATGTTGAGGCAAGAAGACAATATGCCTTTAATCCAGACCTGGAGTCAGATTCAGGTCTTTAATCCAGAACTGACAGCTGGAAGTCACAAATACAATCTGGGCCACACCTTCTGCTGGAAGCCAATTTAAGGATAATGGAAGAAGGAAGGGTTTATTCTTCTCTTTCTTACCCTCACCATGTCATCACATCCATTCCTTCACAGGCATTGGAGCCTCCTTTCTTTGGGATTCCAACATCTACAGAAGACCAGCTGGGACACCCAGCCTTGTGGGGCCAAGCAGCTACTAGATTCTTGGGCTTTCCATTCACAACTAGCCATTGTTGTACTGAAGTCTATAAGTTATTCTTATAAATTCCAATGGTGTGTGTGTGTGTGTGTGTGTGTGTGTGTGTGTGTGTGTGTAGAGATAGAGAAAAAGATTCATTCCATAAGTTCTGTGACCCTAGAGAACCCTAACTAATAAATTTCTTTTTTTTTTTCTAAGAATGTCTACAATTCGGAAACATGAACCCTAAATGTTATTATCTGAAAGTGATTTGCATTTTGGCATTTTAGTCCACTGAAATTCTGAATTTCTTCTCTGCAAATGACAGCAGATGCTGGTGAGGGCTTAGGGGAAGTGGAACACATATTCATTGCTCGTGGGAGTACAAACTGGTACAGCCACTGTGAAAATCAGGGTGGAGGTTACTCAAAAAGCTGAAAAAGTAGGGAATTGTAAATCAAGAGGCAGAGGAGGAAAAGGCCAAAAAATCAAGTTGTGAGAACGAGTTTAACATTTTGATGAGCAAAAAATGAGAGATTCAGAAAATATACACTTTGATAGATTTTTTTTGTTTTCTGTTTTGTTTATACCAACATGAACTACAAATTCTAAAAGTCATGAAGTGTGATTTAAATATTACACAAAATGTATTAATAAGGTTAACTAATTTGATGGATGAAGAATATAAGTCAACTATGTTTCCATGTTGGACCATCTTATGAACTATTTTCCATAAGGAGGAACTAGCTGTTTTTATTTTATTTATTTTTTTATTTATTCTCTCATACAATACATCTCATCTGTAGCCTCCCCTCAACCACTCTTCTCAAGACCCTCCAACACTCCCTTCTCCCCTAGATCCTCTGCTCCTTCAATTTCCTTCAGAAAAGAGCAGGCTTCACAATGACCTCAACCAAACATGGCATAATAGGATGCAATAAGACTAGACAGAAACTCTCATATCAAGCCTGAACCAGGCAATCCAGTGGGATAAAATAGGTCCCATGAGCAGGCAATAGAGTCAGAAACACCCCTTTCCAACTATTAGGAGTCCAACAAAACCCAAAACTAAACAAATATAACATATATACAGAGGATCTAGCTAATTCCCACTCAGGATCCATGATTGCTGCTTCAGTCTCTGTGAGCCCCTATGATTCGTACTTAGTTGATTCTGTTGACCTTGTTCTTGTGGTGTCCTCTACACCTCTGCCTCCTCTCATCCTCTTCCCCACTTCCACAGGGTTCCCCAAGATCGACCTAGTGTTTGGGTGTAGGTCTCCGTATCTGCTTCCATCACCTGCTGGAGAAGAACACCTCTCTGATGTCAATTGGATTATGCATCAGTCTCAGTATAGCAGAATGTTAGGAATCATTTCAATGACTTTTCTTTCTGTTTATTTTTGTTTGTTTGTTTGTTTGTCTACCCTAGGTCTTCTGAGCCATTCAACTTCAGATTCCTTGCCATCTAGACAATGCCGGCCATGGGCTCCCTCTCGTGGCGTGGGCCTCAAGTTAGAGCAGTCATTGGTCAGCCTTTCTCACAATCTCGGAGTCACTTCTGCCCTAGCACATCTTGCAGACAGGAGTGGTATGGGTAGAATGTTTTGTGGCTGGCTTGGTGGAGAGGACTGGTTTGTAAGTGAAAAAATGTTTCTCGAGTGGGAGAGAAGCTTCCTCTCTTTTACAACCACTTGCCAGTTCTAGTGTTTACTGAGTAATTCTTCAATTACATTTTTAATGTAAATATTTTATCTATATTGTTTTTTATTCCTAAAGAGGACTAGCTAGGTGTGGGACTAACAAAGCTCTCCCTTTCCTATTTCTGAGCCAGTCTTAAGGACTTTCACCCCTTTCTACAGACTTCATTTTTATATTCCAGTATTTCCCTTTCTTTGCCTTTCTAATTAAAAAAAAAAAAGAATTCTGTCATATGGCGTTATACACCTAGAGTGTCCACTGTTAACAGGTTATGTAAAACCTGTTTGCATTTTTTTAGTATCCTTCTATATCACCGATTTTAACTAAGTTACCCCATAGATGTTCAGGAATAGCGTATAATATAGACAGCTGGCTCCACACTTGGCAATCCTTGTTCAAGATTGGAAACTTTATATACTAAGACAATAGGTAATAAGAGAAACGTAGTTTTATAGCATTTTTCTTTAACTATTTAAATCATAGGCCTAATGTTCAACTTGTAAAGCTATATGGTTATGTTTCAAAGTGAGAAAATTTATGCCAAGTGTTCTATGAAGAAGTTACATTTTGCTATATACTATATTAGTATGACTCATGAAGATATTAATGCTTATAATATGATGATTACTACTAACGCAGTTTTAGACATAAAAAAAGTAACTCAGTTTTAAGGATAAAGTATTAATATCCTATCCTGGTTATCAGTTTGACATGGAAACTGTCACATAAGTATTAGGTTTCATCTCATGTTATGGAAGAGATGGTCTGGGACTCTATATTTCTCCTTCCAGCAGCCCTTATCCCTCTTACTGTCCACCTTTTCCTCTGGCAGTAGTATATGCATGAAAAGTTATCTGAGACAGGGGTCTGCCCCTTTTCTCCATAACAAACAACAAAATTGATGTTGTTTTAGAGCTGGGATCTTGACACTCTTAGGAGTGTCCCTGCCACTGTGCTGTCTTCTGCCCTTGTTAGTGGGACTCTACAAAGTCTAAACACCCTTCTTCCAAAATTCACTATGTCCTTTGTATGTGCCGTACTTGTATACTAAATCAATCAGCTGGTACTGTGGATCCCCCAATTAGATGCTTTGTCTGTATTTGTTGGGATTATAAGGTCTTGGCGAAGCATGGTCATGTTTTTCTTTAATGGAGAATGTATTTCTAGACTCGGGGTTCAGCTCATACTGTAAAACCTGCTTTAAGCTCATTTCGCTGTCTCTCTCTCCCATGAGCTCAGTAACCTGTGACAACTGAGTTCCTCTATTCTTCATGAAGGTTTCTTCCTACCTTCGCTGTGCTTCTTTGAGCCCACTCTTCTCAAAGCAATTTATCATGTTCTTCTCTGAAGCTGCTACACTCTTTATATTGCTTCATTATGTGTTCCCCGTGCAGCCGCTTCTAATGAACACTTAA
Source organism: Peromyscus maniculatus bairdii (assembly GCF_049852395.1). Taxonomy (NCBI): domain Eukaryota; kingdom Metazoa; phylum Chordata; class Mammalia; order Rodentia; family Cricetidae; genus Peromyscus; species Peromyscus maniculatus. The sequence goes on from NC_134861.1 coordinate 51,816,548, forward strand.
TAGCCTCAAAGTGAGCACAGACCTACACTCTGAACAGTCATTAAAACAATAAAAATAGCTTGGATAACATTGGGGAAGAATTAAACATCAACTCTAACATTCAGAAAAGACCTCTTATACTAGCAAACTAGTCATCTGCCTCTTAGCATATGCTGGCTGGCATCTGTTGTAGTTGACTGCATCCTGACTCGCCTTCACAGTTAAATAATTAACACACATATAGTAGAAGTTACAGCTTATGCATTGTGTTCTTGATTGCAACAATGATACCTAGGCAGAACTATATATGTATTTCAGAAAAATGGTACAATATAATTGTACATACTGAATGAGTAGTCTACCTCACATGAAAACTGTGCCCATTTAAAATTATCCTTGGTTATAAAATATGCAAAAATTAAAATGATGACAATTATCCTAAATACTTATTTGTGACATTTTTTTTTAGAGAAAATCAAATACACATGCTCTGTAAATACTTATTTTTGATTGATACATTTAAGCCTATGTGTGCTGGTATGTTTGTTTTCCCAGTTCTTATTGTCATTACAACGTGAGTGTCATTTTCCTCATGTCAAGTACACTTTGCAGAAATGTACTTGATGTGCTTCGGAGACACCGTGCATATTTTCTTTGGGGCTCTTGAGGTTAAAACTCTGAAATGTGTTTTGGTGAGAAAGTCTTTGAGATTTAACATCAGCAAGAAGAGTGGATTTAAAAGGCAAGAATATCAGATGGTTTGTGGGCAGGGTTTGAGATGAGCATTTCTAAATATCAGCATCTAGATTTTCCATGAAGAAGATGGATAAAAACGATGTTGACACTGTCTCATTTTGTAACCTTTAAAAAATACTGTCTTGCTCTTAAACATGCATGCTAATCTCAGATCTTTAATTTGGGAACTACTACCTTGGTGTAAAGAGAAAGAGAAACATGACTGCATTCTGTATAATTCTAATTAATTAATCTAATAAATCATAAATAGAATTAATAAAGCTCAGGTATACCTTTCTCCTTTCAACCAAGCAGTTCAACTCTTGTACTTTTTTGATGATGATGTACAATTTTGCAAAAATATTCTGATTAGAAAGAAAATCATGCTAGATAAAAAATGAAATTGTGCTGCAATGAGATCATAGAATTTCATCCCATATGGAAGGTTTACCTTGTATCTCTATTTCCTAAAATTGCTCATAGAGGTAGTGTCCACATTACCAGCATGAATGAATATGGTATGGATAGGACACATGGAGGGAGCATAGATGAATCAGGCTTGTTAAGGCTGGATGAATAGGCATGTGAATTTATCAAGGAATGACAGCTATTCATGTTGGTACTGAAATACCCAAGGTATAAAATGGAATTTAATGCTCAAGCGTTCCTAATATTCTATAATATTAGCTATATTTCTGTGCCTGTTATCAGGCTCTGTCTGGAGATAGTTTGATAAGGATCCATCCTTTCTTATAATAGAAACACTGCATTTTTCTCTAAATTCCATCTCACTCTTCACCTTTACATCATCACATGGAATTTTTCATGTGTTGAGTGAAGTGTTACTTACTTGATCTATATATAGAATATTTGGGGGAATGTTGAGAAAGAAAGAACAATATATCAAATATCTTTCATTATCTAACTTCTACTCTAAGTTTCATGCTATGATTTACCAATAATTTTTTCTATAAAGCAACTTTAATTGATTCACTCATATTAATCAAATTCACAAAAGTTTGTATATACAAGTCAAATGTAAATGTGTTAATTTTTACATTACTTCAATAATGGCATCATTTTATCTGTCTAGAAACTTTCTTTTTACCATTTTATTTATTTGTATTATGTATATAGTGTGTGTAGGTTATGGCTGGTGGGACAGCATGTCCCTACCACCTAGTGTCTGCACATAGGTTAGAAAAAAACTAGGGGGAGTTGATTCTCAGCTTCTGTCATATTGATTCCTGAATTCAAACCTAAGTTGTCAAGCTTGGAAATGGGTGATTTTCCCCTCTGAGCTGTCTACACTGCCTTGTAGTAACTTTGTGTGTGTGTGTGTGTGTGTGTGTGTGTGTGTGTGTGTGTGTGTGTGTGTATTTGTATTTCTGTGCATAAACATGTTCACATGTGTATAGGTTTAGGTATACCAGATGTTGATGTCAAGTATCTTCTGTATTTGATCTCCACATATTTTTTTGGAAACAGGGTCTTTTACTGATCATGGAGTGCACCATTTTGGTGAGACAGGCTGACCAGTAGGCTCCAATTATCTGCTTTCCCGTTACTGAGATTATAGATTTATCTTACTATGCTCTAATTGTATGTGGGTACTGGGGTTTGAAGTCAGGTCTTCATCCTTTCTTAATAAGTGCTTTACTGAGACATCTCACCAAGTCCTCTATCTAATAAAATTATTTTGTATGTGTAATGAAAGCTACCCTCTCCTTAATTTTTAAAATTTTGATATACAAAGTGCACTGATCCTAATGATAGTTGTTTTGTTCTGGTTTTCTTCATTATTTGAAACCTTAGAAACTAGGACCTTGACTTGGAAGGTTTTATCTATTTTGTATAATAGAATTGCTCATCTCTTCTATGCAATCAGTAGAACATGATTGAAATTGCATATTTTTTTAGTACAAGAAGATAATCGACTTCTTTCTCTGTTTTCTCCAGAGGTAATTGATGATATATCTGGTGTTCCTCCTTAAAGATTCCCAAGATAATAAGCTTATCTCTTCCCATGGACAATCCAGGCACAGAAAAGTGTGAGGCATTCCAACTGAGGTTGAATATACTTCTACTGTCTTAAAAAACATACATGTATTCATTCAACTATGTTGACTACCAATGCAATCAATGTGGTTTTTACTATGAATGCATTTCCAGATTTTATAAAAGATTCAAAAATTGTAATGAAAGAAAGTGTGAATTAAAAAAGAAAGACATTCAGATATGGATGTATGTAGGCTTTCCTTGTATTAATGATTAAACATAGAAATATAGCATTTGCAGTGTTTTAATCATTAAAATATTTCCAGTGGCTAACCTATTTATTTTGTTTAGTACTTTCACAGTTGCAGTTAAAGTAGAATCACTGAAGTCACTCATTTCAGATCTATTGTTTTTCAGTTTGAGGGCAAGATAAGAGATGTTTGGAGTTAGTTTGCTGGATTATTCAGCACCAGTTTTCTTCTGCAGAATCTTATGAAATTCCTGTCTGATGGTTGATAGACATGAGTTTATACTGTATCATAATGTGATACACAGAGAAAATAGAAGCTGTAATACATAATTTCTGGTATCATAAATTAGGGTATTAGATATATATTAGTGAAAAAAATCATGCATGATTAAGCGCTGCAATTTGGCTAGGTGGTGGTGGCATATGCCTTTAACCCCAGATACTCAGGAGGCAGAGACAGGCAGATGTCTGTGAGTTCTAGGCCAGCCTGGTCTACAGAGCAAGATCCAGGAGAGGCACCAAAACTACACAGAGAAACCCTGTCTCGAAAAACCAAAAAAGAAAAAAAGGTGTATTTCTGGTACATAAGGATCATTATATCGTTCATCAGTAATCTGATTATGAATAAATGATTCTCAAAAGATGCTAATATATTGAGTTAGAAAATGCAGCAAAATTATGTGTCATTTGAGCATCAAAAATACAGTTGTTAGAACGCTTTCATAGTGCTGGAAGTTTCTATACCAGCAGCTAGGAAAGAGAAGTGGGCAATGGATTTTCCCAGTTTCAAACCTTGCATTCTACAATACCAACTCTCAAGGCAAGACATATCTACTGGTGCAATAGTGGGATGACTATTATGAGTAATTGATGGCTTTTTGATGGATTTGAGGCCTGCTCTGAATGAAGAAAGTGATTTCCAGGACAGGGAGCCTGGTAAAAGGCTCCATAAGTAAGGAGTTCGTGGAAAACAGAGGTGAAACCACTTCTGTTTTTTAAATAGATATGTCAAACATCCTCCTAAATATTTATATTGATATGCATGGAATAGTATTTCCCTCAGCTTTATTAAAAGAAGCTTCTCTTTGCAGTGAACAGTGGTTAATGCAAAAATTCACACTGATCAAACTACTGAGTACTCATCCTTAAATGAGAAACTCATATCAAACCCTCCAAGTTTCAGTGTACCTCTTGCATAAGGGGGTACAAAGAATGTAATATCCTGACAATGAAGAGGGGGCATACAAAGGCAGTCTTATAAGCATGGGGTGCCTGTGGCATTCACAAACTCATAAACATGGTGGATGTCTACACAGATCTGACAGAAGGCTGAGCCAAATTAACATTTTGACTTAAATAGGGAAGGGATTCATGAAGCTTAACCCCACACATGGGAACCCTTGTCAGTCTTGGGAAGTCAAGGGAGATGCAATCATTGTTTTCATTGATGTAGTCACTGGCACACTACTCTCACTCTATGGAGCTCTACAACAGCTCTGCAACTATGCTCATATGAGGAGTCCTGGCTAAAATCAGTGTGTCACACACAAAATTAAGTGGAAAGACATCAAAGTGGGCTTGGAGGCAGGCAGGGTGGTGGTCTAGGTAGAGAGGAGATAAGAAAAGCTTGGGAGATGATTTTGGTCAGAGTATAATATAAGCATGCATGGAATTATCAATGAATTAATTTAAAGGTAATTTTAAATATAAAACCATATCTAATTGAAAAAATACAATTGAATACTGAAGAATATGTTTAATGGGTTCCTAGTCTGATTAAGAAAACAATAGATGTTAAGAGTCTGACATAACATGTTCACAAAAGCCCTACTGGCCGAATAAGATAAAGAGAATAGAAAATGTTATATGCATGAGTTTATGACTTTAAGGTATTAAATATTAATAGGAAGCCATAGTGTCCAGAGACATTTCCCCCTGCAAATAGAAACTCGTGTTTTATTTATCTAATATCCTTATCTGTAACTGTTCCCATGAAGGAGGGTTAGCACTTCTTCAAGTGCATTCAATCTGCCTGCAGTAGAAGCAAAAGCAAATTGAAGGTGTAGATCATAGATTCTTAGTCCTGGTTGGCAGCTCAGAAATAATTTAGTCTGCATAGATGAAGACCCTTAGGTCCAGAGCTATTAAATGATTTACATAAATTCACATAATTGCCTAGTGACAGAACTGGGATTAGAACCATTGTCATCTTACACAAAATGAGGAGCCCCTTCTCTGCTCCCTCTGCCAACGGCAGGTAGGAAGTCAAGACTAGCATATCAGCATGACCTTGGCGCCTTACAATCTGCTGATTTAATTGTAACATGGCTATTGCAAGAGGAATTGAAATAGTGATCCAGAGGCTGCTGTTAACTTGTTTTTTACACCTCTAGCCTTTGGGGATTCTGGAGTTACCCAAACTACTTTTTAGGAAAGAGACACATTGGCAACTTTTTTAAGTCCCTTAGGTACCAGAGAGAGAATTTTTCAAGAGACAGGAGTGAGTTTTCGCCACACACTCATCACTTTGGTTGTGTGTGCTTTAGATGGTAAGAAACATTGAGAGATGCGCTCAGGAGCTGTGATCCTTGTAATGCTTTCTTAAGGCAACTCCAGAAAGTTCACAAGATGCCTTTGAATAACTATGCCTCTTACAGTTTATCCTCCAATGCATTGAAGAAAGCTTGGAAAGGTCACTGTCTCTAACTGCCCTCAGAGTGGAGCAGAACTAAGCAGCCAGCAGTGTGACCTGAGAGACTTATGGGCTGCCTGAGGAACTCAGCTAGTTGTTAATTGGAGCAATACTCGGGCTTTGTCTCATTGGAACCAGTGCTAACTAACCCATCAGTAGAAATCCCACTTGTACCTGAGGATATTTTCTGAAGACTTATTTAGAATATCACTTGAGAATGTGTTTTTTAGCATCCCCTGCTTTGAAAATATGGTAACAGAGCCAGGCAGTGGTGGCACATGCCTTTAATCTCAGTACTCAGGAGACAGAGCCAGGCAGATCTCTGTGAGTCTGAGGCCAGCATAGTCTACAAAACAAGATCCAGGTCAGGCTCTAAAGCTACACAGAGAAATCCTGTCTTGAAAAACAAACAAAAAACAAAACAAAAAAAGAAAATATGGAAACAGAGCTTCAGATGTGAGGGTCTTCCTGGAATTCTTTCAGATACTTTGTTGAATATTTCAATCAGAAACACATTAAGCCCTCTCCAAACGTTATGATCTATTTTATTCTTGATATTTTCCCTGTGTCTAACTGAGAAAGAATGTTCTGAGCTTTATGTCAGGATTCTGACTTAGTAACAAGTATACCCGTCCAATATAAAAGTTCCTGCAATTAAAATTAACGTATATTTAATAACTTTTAATTGTCAGAAGTCTCACTGTGGCTCCAAAAGCAGAAAGAATGGAGTCTTTGAAATAATAAGGCATCACACATTATTTTATTCTGTACATGTAAGTCAGACAATATTGGGTATAATACAGGACCCATTGACAAGACTGACTCAGGAACATCTTGCATTGTTCCTTAATATGTATGGATCACTGTGGTTACCAAAGGTGTTGAGCTGATAAGAGACTGAAGAAGCTTTTCTAATATTATAGTTTTTAAAACATTACTGAATGTTTCTTTCTCTGAGATGTTGAAGGTAGAAAACTAGTATTTCTCTTGGTCATGATAAACACAATTTACAACTTAACTGATAAAATCTGCCCAAATTATGATATTTTGGTGAAATGGGTTTTTCCCCCTCTATGATACTCTAGTTACCAGAGAACTATGGTTATCAAGGGAAAGACATTGTCAAAAGTCCTATGACATCACAGGGAAAGTGCAGAAGGACCCAGTGCCTAAGTAAAGTTCACAAATAACTCTTTCTATGGTTTTCTTCTACTTTAATTGAAAATTAAGTTCACTGAGTAAAATTCTATTGTTAATGGAAATCTGTACTGTTGCTTTTACTTTTATCTGAGGTTGAGATTCTGATAGGTGTTTTCTGTTCATTATAATTAAACTGTCAAATTTCATACAGTTACAAAATAGCAGGTATCCTGTATTAGCTTTGTTTAATATAACAATTTAAAGAATACCTATTATAAAATATTAATTAATCTAATAATAATAATATTTTACTTTCTTTATTAGTCTGTTTTTCAAATAGGCTTGCTAGCACACATTGAGCACATTCCTATGAGAAGCATCATAGTTTAATATCGTGAGAATTGAAAGACTGTAAATCACACTAACAATCAAAATCTGTTGGGGAGCCGGGCGGTGGTGGCACACGCCTTTAATCCCAGCACTCGGGAGGCAGAGGCAGGTGGATCTCTGTGAGTTCGAGGCCAGCCTGGGCTACCAAGTGAGTCCCAGGAAAAGGCGCAAAGCTACACAGAGAAACCCTGTCTCGAAAAAAAAAAAATCTGTTGGGGAAGGGTAGAAGCATATTGACAACACTTAACATCTTAATTTGACTTTCAGGACAGGAACAAAGGTCTTTTACAGAAAATGACTATGAAATACAATTATAGATAAAAATAGACTTTAGTAGGAACTCCTGAAGAAATGAATGTGTAAAAATCAATTTCTGAAAAATATGTTGGTCATTTCATAGAATGTAAAGATCATATTCTACTCTATATACATTCTATTTCATGTCATATGTGACTGCTGGGCCTCATACAATTCAGTGAAAAGAAAATGGATCTCAATTGATAGAAAAGTTCGTCCTTCTATCCCAAAGGTACTTAAGAATCCTTTAAAAAGTGATGGCCATGGAGGCAACTCCACATTATTCTAATAAGAGCTCGCTGGGTATAAAACACAAAATTATAATTTGAATGTGATCACATATATTCCAGAGACACAATGTACCTCCTCTGTTCACTCCTAGTGCTCCATAATGCAGGCGCGGCACACCTGCTCATCTTCCTTTTCATTTAAGACTTTTCTTGATCATAAGTATTAAAAGACATGACACATACTTGACACTACAAAAGTAGTTGAACTCTATCTAGGTCATTAATTACATTTTATTATTTTAATGCTTGGAAAAGTAGAAATAGAAGGTTTTCTGGGTAGAGGACAGGATGCAGAATCAAGAACAAAAAACAACAAAACAAAAAACAAGACACAAGACTTCTAGTGGCTTTTTTCTACACTCTATATACAAAGTCTATATACAAAGCCATCATGAAACTGACACATATTGTACAATGACGAGATAGTTCTCCCTAGATTTAATGCCATGAAGGTCTACTTGTTCAAAGGTTGCTTACTTAAATTAAACTACAAAGTTTTCTTTATCCATATGCTTAATCAGTCCTCAGTTCATACCTCGATTGGCACAGAACCAAAGAAAAAAATTACAACATTCTCACTGCTCACCTGTAATATAAATAGATAGTTCAAAGTAATTTGTAATGTCCAGCTAGCTTTCATACCCTCATTGAATTTCTAGCAATGGAATTCCTTCTGGGTGAGTATTAAAAAATAGAGGTCATCATTATCCAGTTTTTACATATTTGCCTAATATTTAGGCTTCTCATATTTCTTCTGATTATAAGAGACTTGATTACTTAAAACAATTATAAACACAAAACATTAAACAAAATTTAGTCTCTGATTTTAAATGTTCCAGGATTAAGCTTTATACTCACTCAAAGGGTCTAAAAGGGTTTTGAATAGTCGTCCCCCAAAAGTCCAAATTTCAGAATTTTGTCAGTTTCAAACATTTTCATTGAAATTAACATAATAGCAGAAAAATCCTGCATGCTTTCCGTGTTCTCTAAAGAAATGATTGAGTTTTTGTAACCTAGAAGGGACTTATCCCAGGGAGTAGCTGACTTGAAGTTTGAGGACTTCTTAAAACCTTGATAAATGTTGGCTACTTTAGTCAATATTGCAAAAAATATGTTTGAATTTATATGGAATCTTGAAATGTTATGTTACAAATAAATGTACTACTGTGTCTGCTTTTTGGTGTCTGGCATATATCGTGAAGCAGAATATGCAGAACATACAAATATACTGTTCTCACTGAAGTTTGAGGAGCATGGGCTTGGATAATCAGTGCTCTTATTCAAAGGAAAAATATTTCCTGAAAATATAACCATATAAATTCAGTAATGCATGCTAACACAAAGCTTTAACCTTTACTCAGATTTTCTTTACTTAAATGCATGGGGAGCAGAAAACAAGAGAGGCAAATCTAGACGAAAAGGGCTTAAAGAAAAGTCAAAGCTTGAAGAAAACCCAAAATGTGATCTAAACATTGGAGGTTAGCTTCGAAGCTCAAGTTACTGAAGGGGAAAGAGCAGAAATGAGAGGACTGCTAATGCAGTGGATGACTGCAGTTGCAACCAAATCATGTCTGATCAATCCTGGAGATGAACAGTGGAAGGAGGTACGGTGAAGGGGCTGGAGATACCAGGCGGCAAAGTATGTCTCGTGGTGGAGTTTCAGAAAAGTGTGATTATTGGATGCAATCCCTTGCTTTCTTGCCATTGTGTTTCATTCTCATTTATGTGTGTGTGTGTGTGTGTGTGTGTGTGTGTGTGTGAGAGAGAGAGAGAGAGAGAGAGAGAGAGAGAGAGAGAGAGAGAGAGAGAGAGAGAGAGAGAGAAGAGGAAAGGAGGGAGAGAGGGAGGGAGGGAGGGAGGGAGAGTTTTACAGATTATTTGCAAATTCTCAGTATTTTAGGTCATTTTTTAAATCATATGATTTTTCTGACAGTTTTGATATTTGAATTGATAAAAACATATTCTTTGATTACTCATAGAGACATTTGTCTAGGAATCCAAATAAAATGTGTATGTGTGTGTGTGTGTGTGTGTGTGTGTGTGTGTGTGTGTGTATAACAGAAGTTATGTAATATCTTTCTTTTTCGTAGGTAGAACAAAAAGTAAAGTTAAAACCACCCCCAAATGACCACTTTTAGTACTTTTATTTTATAGGGAAATGTGAGGAGCATACATAAAACCATGTTCTTAAATTAATCTCCTTTGGGTACAACAAGAAAAAGGCTCATTATTCTTGTAACTGGCAAAATTTGATTTTATTGACACTCTAGCAGTATTTCGGTTGTTCATTTTTTATCTCCCAAGGCTGTAGTTTTACAGACATTCTTCTCTTTGAAACTTTGCAATTCCACAGTATATTTCAAAGGATGTCTCTTTATGCTATTTTACAATCTGCTTCTCAAATAACAACAGTAATTTCAATAAAACAATAAATCATATTCTGTATATGTCTTATAAATGTAAAATAATAAATAAAAAGTTGGAAAATGTTTAAAAATACAGTTACATGGAAGTAGTCACTTTTTTTTCTGTTCAGTTATGACCTGAGTCCAGAATGCACTCTATTGCCTCTCACATCCAAAAGGTGAGATATAAATGCTTCTAAAACGCATTAAGACATATTTAGAGTACCAAGTGAATATAATATGTGGTATGGCTTAGCTAAAGTGTTTTAACATATAAATGATAGAATTTCATTGCTGGGTGAGATCATCAATTCTTCAAAGTTTTGTATGTTAATCAAAATCATGAAATAAAAAAAAGAAAAAGTCACCACTAGAAAAGGATAGATATCCAGATTTTTTAAAAAATAAGAATTTATTATTATTATTATTATTATTATTATTATATTTTATAATTTGATTTAATTTTACATATCAGCCACATATTCCCCTGCCCTCCCCCCTTCCCCCTGCCCCCCTCCAACCCATCCCCCATTCCCATCTCCTCCACGGCAAAGACTCTCCTGGGGATTCAGTTCAACCTGGTAGATTTGATGCAAGAAACTGAATATATTTAACCTTGCTTTCTCCTAATAACACTTCACAATCTGCCCCCATGTGCCTACCACCTAGAATTTCATGTCCCTTTTATTTTTGCTTATTTATTTGTAGATTTTAGAACCCACCTAGTCCAATTTGTATGATCTATATACTTCTAAATTTTGTACCATCAGCTGAAGTATGGTGGAACTGTCCCAAGCAACATACTTAATAAAAGAACACTGTATCTGCTTCTCTCAGAGGCCATCAACTTTAATCCCTCAATTGGGGAACCACTTTCCTCTATATGAATGTTGATTGGATTTCTATTCAGAGAGTTTGTGCAATCAACTGTTTCATATGAGTTCTAAATTTTGTGGCCCTATCACACCCAGAATACATTCTTTTGTTCACATCCTCCCCAACCTCTGATTTTTATAATCCTTCTATCCTCTCTTACACCACTATCCCTGAGCTTTTTAAGGAGTGTAACATAGATGTCTCATTTGTGGGGAAACTGCAGTCACCATCTCTCTATATTTGACCCAATGTGAGTTTCTGTGTTAACATCAGCCACTGTATAAAGAAACTTCTATTATAGAATCAGAGATCAGTGATCACTTAAAGGTAGCAAGAATTTAATTCAGAGGGTTGTTTGATACTATGGCCATTTAGCAAAATAGGAGTCAATTTGCCCCTGAAGCCTGAAAATTAGCCACCCTTGCCTAGAATTGAAGTACCAGACATGTTTCCTTCAGTGTAATTGGTCTTAAATCAAATCAGAAAGTCATTGATTAATTCGTAACCATTGTGCCATTACTGTACCCATGAAAATTGTAGTGGTTGGAATGAGAACAGCCTCCATAAACTCACGTGTTTAAATGCTTGTTCCCGTTAGTGGAACTGTTTGGGAAGTAGTATAAAGTATATCCTTGTTAGAGGAGTGTGTCACTGAGGGTGGAGTTTGAAGATCTAAAAGCCCACATCAGACACAGGCTTTCTCTCTATTCTCTCCTGTGCCGTCATGTCTTCCACTCTTCTCTCCTTTCCTCTTTTTCTCCTCCTTCCTGTCACTCCCCCTCTATCTATCTATCTGTCTGTCTAGACATCTCTGACTGCTGCCTACATAGGTAGGTAAAGCCCTAAGCTACAACTACAGAACTATGCATGTCTGCTTTTCCCCATGATGATCAGGGACTACCCCTCTAAAATTGTAAGCAAGCCCCGATCACATTCTTTCTTTTATGAGGATTGCCTTGGTCATGGTATCTTTTTAAAGTAACAGAACAACAACTAAGAGACATATCTTGATATGATGATTACTAAAGCAGTTCACAGCATTCACATGCAGATAATATTATTGACTCCCTCAGAACCCTCAACAGCATGCATAGTATTTTGTAGTACTGTGAAAGCAAGTCACAATGGAGGAAATTTCCTGTTCATTATTAATTGATTTCTCCATGTCCTGTAACGAATACTTGTAATAGATTCAGCAATGCGATCAAAGCTTGAAACAATCTTTGAGCCACTCAGTAGGCAACATGTTAGTTCTACTTGATGTTTTTAGTAATAGGGGTATACTAATTCAGCCATACATAGTTATTAAATTAAAAACTCAGCTTCTCACAAAGGGGCGGTGGGAAGAAAGAAAAAACATCTTAAGAATCTTTGGATTTTCTCCTCAGTCCACAGTCCTCTCACCTTCAAATACCCCAACAAATCTCCCTCCACCTGCCATGTCTTCATGTTCTGCATTTGTTTCCATTTTCTGATTCAGACAGTAACTAAGGCTACCTCATAGGCATGAGTATAGATGTATCCATTTAAGTACAGACACAAAGTGGCTTATTCCTCCCCAGCAGCCATCAACTGCCAGAAGTTCCCCAGTGATTTCTGAGCCTCTCTCCATCCATGCCCAAATGTTGACTTGACCAGTCTTATGCAGGCACTTTGCAGGTGTGGTTGTTGGAGTAAGAACAAACCCCAGAGGCCCAAAGACTTGAATCTTAGGCCCTCAGATGGTGGAACTGCTTGGGAAGGATTAGGAAATGTGTCCTTATTGGAGGAGGTGTGTCACTGGGAGTGGGCTTTGAGGTCTCAAGAGACTCACACCATTCCAAGTCTCTTTCTCTGTGCCTCATGCTCGTGGATCAAGATGTAAGCTTCAGGCTAAGGCTGCAGTGCCATCCTTATTCACCTACTGCCACATTCCCCACCATGATGGTCACAAACTTTATCCCTATGATACTCTAATCCACAAATAAACTCTTTTATAAGATATCTTGGTCATGGTGTTTTATCACTGCAGTAGAAAAGTAACAAAACCAGGAGAAAACGGCATTTGTAGTTTCTGTGAGTTTGGTAAACAACACAATATTTTCCACCTCCTTCGCATCATGTGGCTTTTACATTCTTTCTTCACCCTTTTCTATGATGCACCCTGAGTTTGGAAGATGTTGTATAAATGTCCCATTGAAGAAAATCACACTTTTACATTGCACAGTGACTAGTTATGACACTGTGCATTAAACATTGCTTACTATTTAAGAAGCATCTCTGAACATGTCTCATGGCAACATTTGTCTAGAAAGATAAAAATAAATATTTGTGAAATAGTTTGACATGTCCATTTAGCAAAAGAGAAGCAATAGTTTTACCCTTAGAACACATGATCTTCTCATCCATGGGCCTTTGACCAATTCCACAGTTTCATCCTTCAGTGTAGGCCTCAATACCTGTAAGACTGCAGTTGTTTACATTTATAAAAGTCATTCATCTCCTGAGGCAGTAGGCACCTCTTTTATGACAGTTAGGTACTTTTACATCAAGATCCATGGTTTAAAAAGACTGTTTGTTACTTACTTTCCCATCACACAGTGGAAAGTTAGACAATAAAGAAGTAACTTCCAGTTTAGTTCCAGCTTGATTTTTCTGTTCTGACTCTAAAACAAGAGTGGGTTCAGCAGGAGGATATTGTCACATATTTCTAGTAGGAATCCAAGGTAATGGCAATAATTTGTTTTGTTTAGGGAGTAGGCAATAGTGACTTCTGGACACCAACTCATAAAGCTTAAAAAAAAAGGAAAATAAGAAAAACAACTCTATGAACTGAGCCTTCTATTTAGTAGCCCATGGTTTCTGGGCCTGGCATTATCAATTTATGCTCAATATTTCCTTGGTAATTATTTTTATTTATAATTTAAACTGTTAGGTTATAATATGACCTCTCTAAATGTCCTTAGTTTTATATAAGATATTAACATTTTCTTTGGTGCATTGTGTTTCAAGCTATGCATGTATTTTAGAAAACAATGCTGTGAATAAAAGGACAAATTTCATTATAAAAGTTGGGTTTCTCCCTTTCAGAGTAATAATACAATAATAAAATTCAGATAAATTTTGAAGTAAGGTATTTTTTATTTTAATTTTGAAAACAGGAAAATAGTTAACTTAGAGAGCATTATAAAATTGTAGTATTAATATCTCAAATATTTATATTTATTGATATATTAAATGTATTGAAAATTGGAGTAACATTAACATTATCTCAATAAACCTTACTATAAGACCCAAATTCTCTGTTGGCACAAAAGGCTATTTATTGTCTTAGGAACTGAGTTACTTACCTTATGTTGGGGTCTCCCTTCATAACCTGATATTTTGATAATAGGGAAAATAAATTTACCACATTTATGACACAGAGGTTATTGAATCCTCTATTTTCTCCTTATTCTTATGCTTGTAAGTGCTGAGATTTTTCTCAGCAAATGTACATAAAATGGCAAAAAAAATGGAGCATCTCTCTCAGCTAATGAGCTGCAAAACATAAAAGCTTTGGCTGGCAATGTCTGTGGAAAGTTTTGAATATGGTGACCTACTCCTGACAGTTCCTCCTAGGTGCAAAACTGAGAGAGATGGCAGAGTGGGATTTCAAGAAAGCAACTGAAATTACCTCTGCCTCAGTTTCCATCATCATAAAGGCATAACCACCTAATTTGATGTCACATTATCAAATTTAACTGGATAATCATTTAAATTACATTAAATTCTTTTGAGATTATCATTATATAAGTAGGAAGCACTATATTACGTGAATAAACTTTCAAAGAAAAAAATAGAAAGAAGTCAATCTATAAAATGGCATCTGAAATTTAGGTAATTTACCAGAAATCAGAATTTACAGCCAATTACTGGACTTCCAATTTGTCTCATTTGAGAAAAATTGTACAGAACATCCATTTCTCTTTCTCACATTTGCTTATTATGTGAAGTAGATAATTCAACACTAAACCAGGACATGCTTTCATTCCACCCTCCCAATGTTCATTACAGTCTTAGAAAAAGAATTATATTAAATTGGTAGTCAGATTTTTCCCACAAATTACAATAACTAGGTCTCAGATTCAAAGAACTTCATTCAATTATAACAAACTGATGGACTGAACTATAAAATACTCTGCCTTCAGTATATCATATTTTATACTTCCTTGGGTATTACCTCAAGTTTACTCAAAAAAAAAGAAAAGAAAGGAATAAAGAAGGAAAGAAAGAAGAAAATAATAAAAAGGAAGGAAAAAACATGGAAGCATTAGCCCAAAACGTGTATCTGACACCTAGTGTTAAAGTATCATAAAATTTACATATTTCTATTTTCACTGAAGTCCCTTTTCATGTGATAAGATCTCATACCATTTTTTAAATTACTCTTCATTGAATATAGCTTTTGTTCAGGATATTCTGATATATGTGGGATAGAGAAGCAATTATAATATCATTTTATGGTGTTATCATGATCATAATACTTAGTGTAGTGATTAATTGGTTATCAACTTGACTGAATTAAAAGTCCTGAACACAGTGTATGTCTGGGGTTGGTTGTTTCTGTGAGGACTTTTCTACCTAGGATTAACTGAGTGATGCCCTACCACTAGTGTGAGAAGCATGGTCATAATGGGACAGAGTCCCAGACTAAACAAAAAGAAAAGGGTGCTGAGATGGATCAGTGGGTAAATTGCTTGTTTTGCAAGTACAAACAACTGTATTTGGCTCCCCAGAACACATGTAAAAAAACAGGCAGGAAGAAGCTCTCTCATGTGGGAAATTACGTGGTAAGAATAAGGGTGGTCAGTGGCTCTTCGCTAATTCTCTGATCTCTTTGGCTATTACCCCTGTGGGGGGTGGGTGGAGGGAATATGTGTTGTAGTATGCATCTGTAACCTCAGTGCTTGCTTGGACAGGTGGAGTCCCCAGAGCCATTCTAGCAAATTGGTGAGGACCAAGTTCAGGGAGAGACTCAAAAATGAAATAGAGAATAATAGTGGAAGACATATAAAGTCAAGCCCCAGACTTTAAACAAACTCAGAGAGAGAGAGAGAGAGAGAGAGAGAGAGAGAGAGAGAGAGAGAGGAGAAATAGAGAATGGCCCCAATTGGTGCTAGCCTTTTTTCCCCCCTCTTTTTTAGATCCAACAAAAAAGGAAGGGAAGGGAAGGGAAGGGGAAAGGGAAGAGAAGAGGAAAGGGAAGAGAAGAGGAAAGGGAAGGGAAGAGTAATGGGAAGGGAAGAGGGAAGGGAAGGGAAGGGGGAAGGGAAGGGAAGGGAAGAGGGAAGGGAAGGGAAGGGGGAAGGGAGAAGAGAAGGGAAGAGGGAAGGGAAGGGAAGGGAAGGGAAGGGAAGGGAAGGGAAGGGAAGGGAAGGGAAGGGAAGAGGGAAGGGAAGGGAAGGGAAAGGAAGAGGGAAGGGAAGAGGAAAGGGAAGGGAAGGGAAGAGGAAAGGGAAGGGAAGGGAAGAGGAAAGGGAAGGGAAGGGAACAATGAAGGAAGGAAGGAAGGGAGAAAGAAGGATAGAAAGAGAGCAATCTCTTTTTACATTAAGTTTCAGGCATGATGGACTGAACCTTCAAGCTTCATGCCTTGAGTCAAAATAAAGCCTTTCTGTCTCATGTTTTGTCTCATTAGATATTTCTTCACAATAATTCTAACAAAAACTGTAACAGATTTTTAGACTTACTTTGATTGCCTCCATAGTTAACATTTCATGTTTTTATTAAGTAATATTGAGACCTGTATAAGATGTACACTGAATATAATCCAAAGAAAACTGATAGGTAATGTGTAAAAAAGAAGAACTTATGTATAGAATGCCTTACAACATTTTCAATGGTGATGTTAGTAGAGACAATCATTGAAGTGAGGCTGTTCATAACACTGCAAGTTGCTAAATCAAAGGAGTCCTAAGCTTTGAGTTCTGAGCTATATAACATATTTTCTTTCATATATATATATATATATATATATATATATATATATATGAATTTGTGTGGATTTTCAGAACAGAAAGAAAAAAGTAAGTATTTATTATCTAGAGGAGAAGTTTAAGAATAATCACAATCTAGCAATGTATACATAAGATACTAAAAACAAATCTGGTTGATTGCCCAAACAATATCCTTAGTTATGATGAGATAAGTTAGATATGAAACCTTAGACTCACAAATATAAGATAGATAGGATATCTTCTTTAATTTTGCCAACTACAAATAGACTAGATATTGTAACTGTAATTCTTGCCAGATAACTGTTTTGTCATATGTGATTTTACTATGTGAAAGTTAAAACCTTTCTTTGAAAAAAAAAAAATAAAAATAAAAATAAAAATAAAAAGGTAAGTGCTGTGGATATCACTCTGTATAAATAAAATGCTGATTGGCCAGTAGCCAGGCAGGAAGCATAGGCGGGACAAGCAGAGAAGAGAATTCTGGGAAGTGGAAGGCTAAGGCAGAGAGATGCTGCCAGCTGCCATGATGAGAAGCAACATGTTAAGATACCGGTAAGCCACGAGCCACATGGCAAATTATAGATTAATAGAAATGAGTTAATTTAAGATATAAGAACAGTTAGCAAGAAGCTTGCCATGGCCATACAGTTTGTAAACAATATAAGTCCCTGTGTGTTTACTTGGTTGGGTCTGAGTGGCTGTGGGACTGGCAGATGAGAGAGATTTGTCCTGACTGTGGGTCAGGCAGGAAAACTCTAGCTACACAGTCCTTTAATACATATTGTAAAAAGAGAGAAAGAAAAACCCTTTGCCCATATGTTTCATATTTGAATTATTTAATATACACCCTATACACACACGTATCCTGTCCTCATAGTAATTGCTATGAAATCTTGGAGAGCCTGGAAGTATATCCATAGAGTTAGGTGGGGATATACATTGAAAAATGCCTTTGTACCAAAGGTGGCTAGAACAACACCCTGGATAAATACCGATGCAAGTGAAGCAAAATAAAAACACTCCTTGATAAGATTATTAATGAGGTGAAATAAAATCAACCCATTATTTAACGCACCATCCCTTTTGTCCCTATGACCAAAGACTTGGCAAATACATCACAAAGGGTCAAAGATTCATTTTAGCTGGTTGTTTCAGGATTACAGTCTGTGATCAACTGTAGATAAAGCACATATGTCTGTGACAAGGCAGACATGTCATGGTGGAAGAACATGGCTCACATAAGCTGCTCACCATATAAAGCAGGAAGCAGAAGGAACAAGAGATAGAAAAAAAGATTGGGGACAAAGTATCACCCTAGTGACTTAATTCCTCTAAGTAGGATAGATGGGAAAGAGCCCTATTATAGACCTGTGCTATTTTTAACCCATCTGTGTGTTAATGGTAAGATTAACTCCCCTCATATATATATCACCTTTGGAGACCAAACATTCCACAAAAGAATCTTTTGGGGAGAATACTCTTCATATCTAAATTAGGATAAGTGCCCACTTCTCAGTTTTGTAAATAAAACTACTAAAAATATATTTGTAACCAACCATTTTACAAGTTATTTATATGTAAATATTTTGTCATTTTGTTCCATATATATAGTTATACAACTTTCTGCAGAAACATATATATTCACCAGCCCCTACACACATACATGAGATGTTATATGTAATATTGAATATATGTCAAGGATACTGTTAGAGATTTCATACATATGCATGCACATATATGTAACATGAATCTTAAAAAATCTTATAATAAAAAACCCAGAGCCATATATTGAGGTGAAAGCTGAAAGATCAGAGAAGCAGAACTAGCCACAAGCTCTTACCTCTAGGAAATCCTCACTCTCAAGACAGTGAGTTCTTGTTTCCTCAAGCCTTATATACATTTTTTTGCCCTGCCATATTACTTCCTGGGATTAAAGGTGTGTGTGCTTCCCAAGCAAAGGCATGAGATCTCGTGTTGGGATTAAGGGTGTGTGCCACCATGCCTGGCTCTGTTCCCAGTGTGGCCTTGAACTCACAGAGATCCAGACTGATCTCTGTCTCCCTCTGAGTGACAGGATTAAGGGTGTGTGCCATCACTGTCTGGCCTCTATGTCTAATCTAGTGGCTGGCTTTGTCCTCTGATCCCCAGATAAGTTTTAACAGGGTGCACAATATATCTCCACACATATATTCATATTTTTACATCTAGGTAAATAGGATATTCCTTTATAATTTTAATTAACATTGATAAAGTTATTGTCTTAAGTCTTAAGTATATTTAATGAAATAGTTAAGAGTCTAAGAATGCAAGGAAAATGACTGAGTTATATGATCGATGCTTTTGATTCCACTGATAAATGAAGCAAATGTAGTATCAAGAAGATACAGAAAATGTGGTGGTATTGTGTTACCCAAAATATTGTGCACCCTAATAAATTTATCTGGGGTCAGAGACAGAACAGCCACTAGATACGAAGGCTAGAAAATTGTGGCACTCACACCTTTAATTGTAGCATTCCAGAGGTAGAAATCCCTCTGGATCTCTGTGAGTTCAAGGCCACATTGGAAACAGCCAGGCATGTTGACACACGCCTCTAATCCCAAGAAGTGAGCCTTTAATCCCAGGGAGTGATGGCAAAAACAGAAAGATATATAGGGCGTGAAGACCAGAAACTAGAAGCATTTGGCTGGTTAAGCTTTTAGGCTTCTAGCAGCAGTTCAGCTGAGATCCATTTGGATGAGGACTCAGAATCTTCCAGTCTCAGGAAACAGGATCAGCTGAGGAACTGGCAAGGTGAGGTAGCTGTGGCTTGTTCTGCTTCTCTGATCTTCCAGCATTTACCCCAATAACTGGCCTCAGGTTTGATTTTATTAATTAGAACTTTTAAGATTCCTGCTACAGAGGAAACTTCCAGAATCAGCAGTAATATATAATGTACTTATATAACCACACTTTGTATTTAACATCAAAACTCCATTTCACTCTTGGAAGTTTACTTTGCTTCTTTAAACCTATTTTTGGCTTTATTTACTGCTTCTTGAGTAAAAAATATGCTCAGGTCATCAGTGATCCATGACTTTCTAAATCCATGCTTCCAAGGACCTTGTTTAGAAGGCGTCCTCGTTCTACTTCATTACAGATGAACATCACATTACTTTCTGTAATGGAATACCTTCTGTATGAAGGGTAATGTGTCATTCAGATGATCCTTTGCCATCTACAAATTTTGAATGCTACAACTTTTCTAAGCTGATAATGATGTAGTTAAGCACAAATAATAAAAACATTCCTAAATTAGTACCCTATCATCTGGGTGAATGAGCATGTGTGTGTGTGTGAGACCTGAAGACAAGGAGTGTGAGAGGATTCTTCAAATCACAGTATTTGTCCAAAACTAAATATTAGAATCTTCAGAATTTGTATCCTCTCATAAACAATTTAGTGAAGCATTGCCTAATAAATCATGGATTTATGTATATCCTTTTTTGTGCATATATCAGAATGTATCAAGGTTTTGTCAAAGGTCAGCTGTAGTTTGCTGACGCTGTTTTTATCTTCTCTATATTAGACACTAATATATGGTCTTAACATTTGTAAACATATATATTATTATAGAAGTCAGGATCATGCTTATTTCTGTGTATTTCTTATGTATATCCATGTTTCTATTTATTGACCACAAGGCAATAAAATACAATTTACACTATAATTGTTTGAGATGGTATAATGAATAAAAAGTAATTTAGCCACATGATTGTCTGTCTGTTTACTCCTAATATAAAGAAGTACAGGGAAACCATCATTCTTCTACAGGTTCCACTATCAATCAGTTTATCAGTGACCAAAAATCTTTAGTAAAGAATGAATGATTCCTAACTCAGGTTATTGGCATTTCATTTATATTTCAAAGACAAATCTTTAACAAATGGTTGTCTCACTTTTTTAAAAGAACATAATTTTTGGAACCCATTCCCATCCTTGCTGCAGAGGGGAGGGGCTTGGTCCTGCCTCAATTTGATGAGCTAGACCTTGTTGACTCACCATGGGAGGCCTTACCTTCTCTGAGGAATGCATGGGAGAGTAGGGTAAGGGGAATGTGGGGGGATGGGAGTTGGATGAGGGTGGGGAAGCTATGGTCGGTATGCAAAAGAAAAAAAATAGAAAAAAAGAATACAATTCATTGGGATAATTTTTCTCATTTTTCCTCCTTTCACTAAAGGAAAGTTAAAGTGCAATTTTAAATTCAACCCAAGTTCCTGAACTTGATCTACAAGAACATAAATATAGTCTACTGAATTATATCAGTGAACTAAGTACCCTTTCTGATTCTACTTACAGATGCCCTTTTTTATTATTTCCTGGATGATAAGAGATTTTTAGTAAGTTTAAGCGTAGTTATAAGGAAGAACAATTGCTTATATGACCAGTCTATGTTGAGTGCAGTGCAGTAGGAAGACCATTAGTTTTTGATAAGAAGGCAAAACGTGCCTGCCAGATAACTGTTTAATTCAAGGTTTTTCTTTTTTTTTTTTTTTTTTTTTTTTTTTTGGTTTTTCGAGACAGGGTTTCTCTGTGTAGCCTTGCGCCTTTCCTGGAACTCGCTTTGGAGACCAGGCTGGCCTTGAACTCACAGAGATCCTCCTGGCTCTGCCTCCCGAGTGCTGGGATTAAAGGCGTGCGCCACCACCGCCCGGCCAAGGTTTTTCTTAATACATTGAAATTTTAGTTCAGTTGTTGGCTTAAAAGTTAACAATGTTTCAACTTTTCTCAAGAAATTCAGCTCCAAAGAACATTACTAACAGCAGTGAGCTATATATTCTCACAACCTGCCAACTACAGAAACCTGGAGTCATCCTCCAGCACAAAATAAAACCATTTGAAATCTTTTAAAGTCCTGACTGTCCAAACTACAAGAGATAGAAATGGTCAAGAAGAAAGAAAAATATATTTATGGAGATGTTCTGAGTTTTATTTTATTTTTTTTTCATTTTTAAAATGCTTATTGTAATGCAGAGATTTCTCTTAGTGTATGTTTACTCTAGCATCAAAGAAGAGTTCATTGTTCTGAGGGTCCCCTTTAATGTCAAAACTTAAAAAATGCTTAAGCCCCCATTTAAAATGAAATAGTATTTTGATATACTATTTATCCCCTATACATTAAATTATCTCCAAACTACTAGTTCATTCAATGTAAATACTATATAAATTTTGACATGTTGCATTTTAAAACAATGATTTTTTTTAGAGGTTTATTAACAATTTGATTATGTGGGTTAATGAATTTGTGAAGAGAGATTCCGTGTAAATGGTCCATTATATGCCGTTATTTCGCTTACCTTTAGGGTTGATTGATTTCCTAAAAGAAGGAACTTCACAATGTTTACATCTCGAAATACTTTGACATTTCACAGCAGGTTCCAAGAAAAAGAGCCCCTGAAGCATCATCCCCTGTTGGACTTGTCTCATTGCAGTCACACCCGGAACTCATCTGTCCTAATAAAATAAGCCTTGTGCCTGTAAGGTTTCCAAGGGACTGGGTAACCTTTATTGCTAAAAATATTTTTTAAACTAATTATGAATGTTACCCAGTGACATAACTTATAAGAACAGATAAAACGGAATTTCAAACAATAAGTCAGTGATACTTGAATGCCCATGTTAATTATTTACAATAGTCAGGCTATGAGCTTAACACAAGTGTCTATCAACACATGGAAGGCAAAGACAATGTAATGTGTATATACACAATGGAATTGTTTCTACACTGTAACAAGTACAATTTTATTATTTATGCAAAAACATTCACCATCATTAGCTATAAGAGACAGAAGCTACTTGCAGTTTTACTTTGTATTTTTCTTTTAGCTAAAGATGGTAAATATGATTACAGAATATAATAAATGATGGCAAAAATGTGGGATACAATGTCTTATGACTACTTATACAAATACTGATAAGTTTAGTCACTAAGTATAATTTTCTCTAAAAACTATGTATAGAACTTTAGTATAAGCCAGTTTATGACATAGTCAAAGAGAACATATTTCACAGTTTGAAACAACAACAACAAACCCACCATTTGTGACAACACAGAAAAATCTCTAAGAACTCTCTTAGAACTTCAGCTATCATTGTCTTGCCTGCACTCCCAGGCCTACCACCTTTTCAAAAGTGCATGCACTGGCTTTTCCTGTTGAAAGCCCCAAACCAAGCATACCTGCACCATCTCCATACACCCAGGCAAGTCTGCAGATACATATCTTGTGTTCTGCCTCTGCCTGTATTCACTCCAGAACTAAGACCTTGTGTTCTAAAAACACATAAAGACATAACAACAACAGCAAATCTACAGAAGTATGTATCTGATGGACATAAGTACAAAACCAGCTTAATGACAAGAACCCTATGATCATATCAATGGATATAGAAAAAGTGTTTGACAAAATCTAGCATCTTTCATAATGAAAATCACAGAGAGACTAGGAATGGATGGAACAAACCTCAATATAATAAAGATTATACATGACAAATTCACAACCAACATTAAACTGAATGGAGACAAACACTAGACAACCCACTGAAATCAGGAGAGAGACTAAACTACCCCCAATCCTTTTCAATCTAGTGCTCATAGCATTCACTGGAGCAATAAGGCAAAAGGAGAAGAATACAAATAGAAGACAAATTATCCCTATTAAGACACAATGTTGTATACAAGAAATCTCAAAAATTTCAGCTGAAAATTTCTGGCAATGAATAATAATATTAGCAAGATTGCAGGATAAAAATAACTTACAGAAGTCAGTGTCCTCTATATATCACCAAACAAACATACTGACCAGGATATCAAGGACATATTTTCACTTACTGTCTTCTCAAACACAATAAAATACCTTGGAATAAACCTAACCAATGAGTAAAAGTAAAACTTTATAAGGAAAGTTCAAATCTCTGATGAATGAGATGTAGGAACAATTTAGAAGGAAAGACAACTCGTGTTCATGGATTGGTAGAATTAATATTGTGAAAAGGATCAGTCTATCAAAAACAATTTTTAGATTTGATATAATTCCATCAAATTACCCACACA
This sequence comes from Peromyscus maniculatus bairdii, assembly GCF_049852395.1. Lineage (NCBI taxonomy): Eukaryota > Metazoa > Chordata > Mammalia > Rodentia > Cricetidae > Peromyscus > Peromyscus maniculatus. The sequence continues at coordinate 51,840,668 of NC_134861.1, forward strand.
TTCTTCACAGAAATAGAAAAGGATCCTAAAATTCCTATCAAAGTTTAAAAGACCAAAGATAGAAAAATTAATATGGAACAAAAAGCACAATACTCAAGTGATCATAATTCTAGGTTTCAATCTATATTATCTATTTATAGCATTAAAAACAGTATTGTACTCACATACAACTAGCCTTATATACCAGTGTAACAAAATGGAAGACACAAACATGAATATATGTAACTGCAGCTCTCTGATTTTTGACAAATGGTCCATAATACACATTTGAAAAAAGACAGAATCTTCAAAAAATGATTGTGGGAAAACTTGATGTCCAAATGTAGAAGAAAGAAATTAGACACACACCAATAACACTGCACAAAATCAACTCCATATGGAACAAGGAAGTTAGTGTGATTCCTGAAAGGCTGAAACTGCTAGAAGAAAACATAGACAGTATCCTATAAGATACAGGCCTAGGAAAGGGCATTTTGTATAGTATTCATTAACCCAAGAATTAAATCCAACAAGTTCCAAATAGTGCCATGCAAAACTATAAAGCTTCTGTAGTCAAAATAAAACCTGGAGTAAGAGAGAATATTTACCATTTCTAAAATCTAACAGAGGTGTAATACCAAAACTATATTATGAACTCAAAAAACAAAGACACATGAAAGCAATCAATTAAAAATATGGAAATGAACAGAGAAGTCTAAAAGAAAAAATAAATGAAGCTAAGAAATAGCTTTTAAAAATGTTTGTAATTCTTAGCAGCTTGGGAAATTCAAACCAGAACAATTTTGAGATTTCATCTCCTTCCAATCAGAATGGCTAAAGTCAACAAAACAACTGACCAAGAAATGCTGGAGAGAATGTGGAAAAAGAAGAACACTAAGTTACTCGATGTAAATGTAAACTGATGTAGCCATTTTAGAAATCCATGTGGTTATTTCTCAAAACACCAATAATAAATTGTCCATATGGCCCAGCTAGTCCACTCTGCAGCTAATGCCCAAATTATTGGACATCCTACACCATAGACACTTGCTTAGAATTGTTCATTTCCACTCTAGTCACAATAGCTAGGTTATGAATACAATGTAAATACCCTTTTAAAAACGAATGGATAATGAATTTAAAATAGAAAATAGAAATCCATAGATATGATGCATTCATATTCAGCTATACAGAAAAATCAAATCATGAAATTTACCAATAAAGGAAGGTCTCATCATGCATAAAGATTCTTTTCACAGGAGATGGTGGGAAACAGCACAGACATTCATAATTTGTTAATTTTCAGAGAAAAACTAACCTTGGTGTCCAAACCTAATTGGTACATCTCCAACACAACCCATATTCCTAAGGCTCAGGGAACATCCAGGATAGGAAAAAAAGGATTATAAGAGCATGAGGACAAAGATATCTGCTGTGAGGTAGTGTTTATGTTTATGGCAGGGAAGCTGAACTCAAGACATCTCAATATGCTTGGGAAAACAACACAATGACATCAGTTGCCATGCTAACATGGGTGGGGGAACAGGCAATCAGCAGCTACTGAGCTATGAATAAATCCATCTTCTCCATGGATAAGCATGTTATATTATTCTGATATGTCATCCAATCCCAAGTAGTCTGTCCTAAAACAGTCATCCATGTGAGAAACAACAATAGTCTCAGAAGCGTGTGTTAATATACACATACTTGTGTATGTGTGTATATATAATAGTAATAATTAAAGAAGAAAAAGCCATGAATTTAAGAAAGAATGGTGGGTACAGAAAGAGTTGAAAGAGGGAAGAGGAAGGAAGAGATAATGTAAATGCAATACTCACATAAAAAAAATTTAAAAATCCTGTTAAATATTATAAATCCACATACAGTGTCCTAATGTAAATAAGACAAACATAAAATGATAAAGATACAATATTATCTTTGTTTTATGTATAAACTAAAAAATGTAAAATTTATATACAATTAAAAAGTAGAATGGTAGTTTCCTGAGGTAGGAGTTGTGCAGATACATAAGATAGAGAAAGGACAAACTTTTAGCTAAATCAACAATAGGCATAGTCTCCAATACACAGAATTTACTTTTAGGTGATAATATATTGTGAAGAATTGCTAAAGGAAGATTTTAATATTCTCGCATGAAAAAAGAATATGTGAGGTGATAGACAAATATAGCTTTGTTTTAATCATTTTACAATGCTATATTTCATGACTTTATTTTATAGTAAACATATACAAATATATTCATAATTTATACTATCTACATATTCTATATGTAAGTCTGAATGTATGTATTTTAAAAGAGTTATTGAAATCATGTCATATGCTTCCCACAATAAAATATGTATTTTAGAAAAAAAATCAAAGAAAAGGAAGAATGAATACTAAAAAATTAAGTGTTGTCTATATGTATATGAAGTTACTGGTTTATATATAAGTATCAGGACCCTTGGATGCCAACTCACAATTAGTTTAATAAAATAAATAAGCAAATGAGACTTTAGAATGTCCTATTTGATGAGTTAATAGTTAATCAGAATACAAATTTCCCCTTTGTTTACAGGATACAAAGAAGCTACCCTATTGATTTACTGTTTAATTATATAAAATAGCCTGCCACAATGAAGGTGAAGTAGAAAAGAAATTATGATCTAATCTAAGATGCAGACCTATATTAGAGTGAGTGTGCTGACCTGTGAAATACAGCCAAAGTGTACACACAAAATTATACTTACTGTCAAAATGATGGAGAGATGTCTCTGGGTTGTTTCAGAAATCAAGTAATCATCAAAAGTACCTTAGCAGCTATGATAAAGTAATTTGCACATATTTGAATTAATGAAGATAAAATTTTAATTGTGGGAGAAATATGTCTACCCTACTCAAGGATTTTTACTTTTAGTGAAAATAGGCTTGTAGACAATAGTATGAAATGAAGGAAGGCTGCTGCAATTACTTATACCGAAGTTGGGACTACCATTGAGTGTGAATTAACGAATGCTATTTGTTTCAGTGAGATGACTTGAAACCAGGAAAAAAATTATCTTCTATTCTGCCTTTATTTTTATTAATAGAAAGAACACATAAAAAAAGGCTAGGAAAAAAATCATGCTGACTGAAGTAGCCCAGATCCAAAATAAATAAATAAACAAACAAACAAACAAAATGAATACGGTATGTATTCACTTATATGTGGGAGTTATTTGTTAAATCTTTGCTAAGCAGGCTATCACCCATATAACTCCAGAGGTTAAGGATAGAATAAGATACTAAAGGAGGGTTAGAACATTCAGCAAATGGGAAATAAGCTGTATAGTTATGGATGGATAGGAAGTGGTGATGGCGGGTTATTGAAACTGGAAGATCAAACCAGGATAAAGAAGAAAGAGAAGAGTAAGGAAGAGAATACCTGGAGGGACAGCTAAAATTAAGGGCTATTTAAGGGGTTATATGGAAACTTAATACAGTAAAAGTTTCCTAAAACACATGCACATATGAAGAGAATTTAAATGGAATCTTCAAATAATAGGGAAGACATATTCCCAACTAAACATATCTTGTCATTAGATGAAGCCTCAAGTTCTCTGAATGAGTTAAATATAATTGGATTGTTGACCAAAAGGGCCAGTGGGAATCTCTGAAACAACCTGTTGTTTAATATAAAGGCTATTGATTGCACAAACTGATAGCAGGGCATTATTGCTGAAGACAATTTCTATTCAACTCATTGAATATGGAGAAGTTGAGCTCATGCCTGCCTAGAGCCTTCACCCCTACTGATAGTGTTAAGAGCATGGGAAGGTAGTTTTCATTCTACCAAAAGGGAAAAACACTAAGCCAGTTACAAACCCTTACATATATAATATAACTTGCCTGCAAGGCATGCTAGAACAATAGTGACAGAAAGCTTGTGGGACTAACCAATAAATATCTGATTTGATTTCAAACCCAGTCCATGAGATAGAACCCATCTCGACACTGCTCAGGTGGCCAATGATAGAGAATAAATGGAACAGGGAAGTATGTAAAAAGTCAAATACTACTGTTATGCTAAAGAACCAAGCAATGAAATTTCTCCTAATGACATTCGGGTATACTAATAGATCATATCTTTTCCAACCTTTATCAGGGAAGTTTCCTCCTGTTGTAGATGGGAACAAATACAGAGATCCACAGAGGGTCAGTGTGCAAAGAGTGATACCTTGGCACAATCAGTCTTAAATGAGATGTCTCCATCAAATCTCTCTCCTCAGGGTTTAGAGGGAGCTGTAGAAAAGGAGACAAATTTTAAGAGCCATAGGGGATCGAGTACACCCAGGGAAAAAAGCTTTCTAAACACAGCAGGGCCAATGCAAATATGAACTCAACAGAGGTTGTGGAAGTAAGCACAGCACTACACAGGTCTGTACAGGTCTGGGCCAGAGGATATCCCAGGGCTGAGAGTGGATGAAGACACAAATCCACATCCTTAAACCAGGTGATATCTCCAATGGACAACCACTGGCAAATAAAATTTGATTTTCTCCAATGGAATCTCATTGGTTATACAAACTGCTCTTCAGTGCAGAACCTGTGCACAGCAGGAGAGGAACCACACAAAAGGAATTCACAGGAATTTTTGAAGGTTCTTTCTCTCATAATACTTTGTTGGGGCTTCTCTCTCTTTCTCACTCTGTCTCATACTCTCTTTGTCTCTCTCTCTCTTTCTCTTTTAACCGTACAGATTTTTTGAGTATATATTATGGCTTCTGGTTTCGTGTTTTCACAGGATTTGTGTGTATGTGAATATGTGTGTCACTTTATTGATATGTGTTTCTTGTGCTTTGACTTAGACTTTATTTCTTCTGGTTTTCCTATTCCAGTTCTTATTTACTTATTATTTTATTTTATGATTATTTTTTGTAAATTCCTGTTTGTATTCTAATGAGATGAAGAAAGGCTGTGGATTAGGATGGATAGGAAAGAAGGGATTAATTATCTGGGAGGAATGGGGGTAAGGAAATCATAATCAGAGTATATTGTATGAAATATACGTTTTAATAAAATATAAAACAGAAGCAATAAATAATAAGCTCTTATAAGTATAAAACAAGAAATTAATTACAATATTTTCATCTTTACAATTATTTACCATAATCTTTGAGGACAAATTTATGTGATTTCTAGTAGGAATTAAAACATAAAAATAAATAAAATAATATTTTACAGAAACTAATAAAATGTAAATGAAGTTTAATATACTTTTAACTACTATAAGACAGTCAAAAAGGTTCACAAAAACTAAACAAATAAAGAAAAAAAACACATGTAGCTAGAGTTTTCCTGCCTTGCCCACAGTCAGGACAAATCTCTGTCACCCGCCAGTCCCACAGCCGCTCAGACCCAACCAAGTAAACACAGAGACTTATATTGCTTACAAACTGTATGGCCGTGGCAGGCTTCTTGTTAACTGTTCTTACATCTTAAAGTAACGCATTTCTACAAATCTATACCTTGCCACGCGGCTCGTGGCTTACCAGCATCTTCACATGCTGCTTGTCCTGGCAGTGGCTGGCAGCGTCTCCTTCTGCCTTCCTGTTCTTTTATTTCTCCTCTGTTAGTCCCGCCTATACTTCCTGCCTAGCCACGACCAATCAGGTTTTATTTATTGACCAATCAGAGCAACTTGACATACAGACCATCCCCCAGTACAGCCAAGTGCAGACCATCTCAGACACCTGCACTCAGGCCCATGGTCCTAATCATCCTCTATGCAAACCTGCTGGGTAACGCCACAAGGAACCCAAGAAGGGCTCCCACAGGACATACATTAACATCCCACAGCAAACACACACTGTTTTTTTTTTTTTAATGAGAGCATGATTCATAGTTATAATTAATGATATAAACCATCAACTTTATGGTGAATTGTAAAGCAAATGTGATTGGAGTGTCCTATGAATGCTAAGATTTAAATAAGATCAGGCTTAGATTTTCATAAGTTGGAAATGACCTTGAGAGTAAGCCCAACAGTTGGTATAATCTTTGTTTTCTTTAGAAAAACAATTTTTCCTCCTTTCAATTTTTTAATTTTTTATTAAATTTTTTTTAATTTGAATATGTTTTTATCATATTCTTCTCCTCCTCCAAGGCCTTCAAGGTCTTCTCCAGCTCCTTACCCACACAACTCAAAGTTCTTTCTCAATAAACAAATAGAATTCCAATACAACTACAAAACAAAGAAAACAAAATATGCCCCTAGAAAAACCACTAAGGTGTAAACAAATTAAAGCATACACATAAAAATGCTGTAGAGCCCATTAAATATTGGCCAGCTACTCCTAAATATGAGAATATGAGCCCTGCTTCAACTAGTTTATACATCCAGTGCCACTCCATTGGAGAAAACTGAATTTCCTTCTTCCATCAGCTATAGGAGAAAATCTAGTTGTTTTATGACTAACTAAATTGATACATCTAGACTAGTCTAATAAAAAAGAAAGATTAACCTAAAACTGATACTGACATAAATTTGTCATGAGTAAAACTGGAAAAAAAATTCAAAGAGGTATATGAGTGCTTATCCTGCCTTCCTTTAAATTTCAATTTAAAATTTATGTGTATGAGTATTTCCTCTGAATGTATGTCTGGTGTCCACGGAGGCAGGAAGAGCATTCAAGGTAACCAGAAACTGGAGTTACATAACTTTGAGATCTTTTATGTGGGCCTTAGGAATTGAACTTGAGCCCTTTGGAAGCAGCTAGTTCTCTTAATCACTGAGCCATCTTCCCAGTCTCATTTTTTAAAATTTTCTATTCTTTTTATATACCAACCATAGATTTGCCTCTCCTCCGTCTTCCAGCTTCCTGTCCTTCCCTGCCTCATTCCGCCTTCCAAGGCAAGGCCTCCCATGGGGAATCAGTAGAGCCTGGTACATTTGGGTGAGGCATGTCCAAGCTCCCCCCACCCCCCACCCCCGCCCCCTGTACCAAAGCTCTGTAAGGTATCCCATCACAGGCTTTGGGCTCCAAAAAGCACGCTCATGCACCAAGGAAGGATCCTGATCTCACTGCCAAGGGACTCCTTAAACAGTTAAAGCTAAACAACTGACTTGCCTATGCAGAGGGCCTAGTCCAACCCATGGAGGATCCACAACTATTGGTTCACAGTTCATGAGTTCCCACTAGTTTGGTTTGGTTGTCTCTGTAGGTTTCCCCATCATGATCTTGATGCCTCTTGCTCATAGATTCCCTCATCTCTCTCATAGAATAGACTCCTGGAGCTTGGCCTGGTGCTTGGCTGTGGATCTCTGCATCTCCTTTCACCAGTTACTGGATGAAGGCTTTATGATGACAGGGTATTCACCAATCTGATTACCAGAATAGGCCAGTTCCAGCCCTTCTTCACTATTGCTAGTAGTCTAAGGTGGGGTCAACCTTGTGGATTCCTGGGAACTTCTGACCCATCTATCCAGCCTATTGTTTTGTTTTTTATTTGGAGTGTGCTCATATATAGTTTGTGGGTCACTAAAAATGACAAGCTCTGAAAAAAATAAAACTTACAAAGCTAAATAAAGAAAATAATTGTAAGAAAATAAAATTTCAGTCTGATTTTTTTTTGGAACATGCTCTGAATGTCCTTTAAAATCACAAGAATAGAAATAAATAAGTAAATATAATCACAAGCACATCAAATTCTAGTCATATTTAGGTTACCACATATCAGTGTGTCTTTGTGATACAAATATAGGTTAACAATGCAGTTCAAAAATGTGCTGTGCCACATTAATGGCAACAGATGAAAATGGTCGTTATAGTAGATGCAGAAAATATTTAATATCTAAATTATTTCATGATTAGAAATGTATATGTTTCAAATATGTTTCAAATTTTAAACTTATACAGAGTACTTTTTTTTTTTTTTTTTTGGTTTTTCGAGACAGGGTTTCTCTGTGTAGCTTTGCGCTTTTCCTGGAACTCACTTGGTAGCCCAGGCTGGCCTCGAACTCACAGAGATCCACCTGCCTCTGCCTCCCGAGTGCTGGGATTAAAGGCGTGCGCCACCACCGCCCGGCCAGAGTACTTTTTAATACTGTAAAGCATGTATCCGAGAAGCAATAGCTAGTATAGTCACTAATAAAATGATTAATAATATTGTTCAAAGATCAGGACTTAGATATGGGTATAATCTCTCCCTCTCTAATCAGTAAATGTTAGAAATGATCATATACAAAAAAAAGCTGAACTCATAAATTCAGAGAATACATAGTATTTTCCAGAAACTGTATCATGGAGAAAGTACAAACTTCTTAGTGTAGAATGGTTAAGTTCTTTGCATCTAATGTTAATATGGTGAGATCTAAAACAGCATTATAATGCTGAGAGTATCGCATCATTGTCCTTAGCGTGTATGTATGGACACATGCATGTGTGCACACAAGGACACAAAGTGTTAAATATATGATGATGGATATGTGATATACAAACTTTAGAAATTTAAATTTTTAGGTTTCAAGAAGACTGAACTTCATCATCTATAATGTCAGTAAATAATTTAAGAATGTAGACAATTTTCTTACATATGATTAATACCTAGTGAGAGCTTAATGTTTGACTTCTTGTGTTTCTACGATAGTATATTTAAGTCACGGCATGTAACAAATACCTTGTGATAAATGCTTTTTGGAAGTGAGTTAGTAGGGCTGTGGAGACAGTTCAGCAGTTAAGTATGCTTTCAGGACTCTCAGAGCTTTCTAGTTTTGATGCCAAACCCACACCAAGTAGCTTGTAGCTGCTGGTAACTCCATCTCTATGGCATTTGAGACTACCTTCTAGCCTCCATGGGTACCTGCTCAGATATTGCATAGACTCACATATACACAGAGAAACATAACTCTGTGTCTTTGAAAATGTATTGCTAACATTGCTTGTTATGATTTTTACAAAAATGACTGTTTCATTTAAAATTCTATTAAGTGGGGAGCTCTGCAAAACCTTGTTTTTGAAACAAGTTTGGGGTCAGTCCACAGATAAAAATTATTCTAAGAATTTGTATATTGTTATTTTTTATTTGAGTTGGAACTATGATTCATTGTAGAAAATATAAATTAAATATTCATTCATTAGAAATGAGTGAATGAAACAAAAAAAGTAAGTGTTGGAGGTTGTGTGAGTCAATTTCCACTGTAGAACATATGCACTGCAAAAGGGATATAATGCCATCTGAAAATTACTGGAAATATAATTTTAACATTAAGTAATTTTTATCAAGTTACAAACTTCTAATAGTGATTTTTTCACTTTCCTTTTTTTTTATTGTGAATGGATTCTCCTATCACACAATACATACTAAACACAGTTCTCCCTCCCTCTAATATTTCTAGTCCCTTCCCCTTGAACCCACTTGCTCTCCATTTCCCTTCAGAATAAAACAAGCTTTCAAGGGACAACTACTAAATATAACAAAACAAGATACAATATGACAGGGAACAAGCTAAAAGCCCTCCTTTCAAGGCTGGACAAAGCAACCCAATAGGAGAATAGAACCAAGAGTAGACAAAAGAGACAGAGACACACCTGCTCCCACTCTTAGGAGTCCATCAAAAACACCAAGGTAATGGGCATAACTTAAACACGGAAGACTTGGTGCACACACGATGCAGGCCCTATGCTTGCTGTTTCAGTCTTTATGAAACCATATGAGTCATGCTTAGCTGATTCGTACCACAAAGAACAACGTTCCAGTAAAATTAGAGCTTGGAATCAGATTGATTTTAAAAACTGAAACTCCATTTAACATATCTTTAAAAACAAAATTTATGATTTAATTTAATGACAATTACAATCATGGCTGTCATTTACTAAGAATAATCTAAGTGTGAGAAATATTCATTAACTCAAACTATAATTATTAAATATATACTGAAGAAAATTTTCCTAATTTAATGGAACTGCATTTTAGTAAGAGAAATGAGTTAATAAATGAAAATCACTGCATATTAAATATTTCAGTTCGTTATAAGGTTTGTATTGCAGAATGAAAGAAATAAAAGAAAACAAGCTAATGTTACAAAGAAATCCATTTTGTATACAATGGTATAAAATGTGTCTGATGAATCAGCTTTAAAGTAGATGAGTGGAGGAAGGAGGAATACCAGTCTTCTAGGCATTTAGAAAGTATATATACTTTCCTATTGGGAACCACTAAGGGTTTGAAGGTATCCTGAAACATGGGCTATTAAGCCTACTCAAGCAGTAGCAAGAAAACCTACAGCTATCAATAAGAAGGGTGCAAACTAAGACTGTAAGGAGAAGATTGCAGTGCCCAACAATCCATGCTTTTGCCAATTCAAGCAAAGGTCTTTCATTTTTTTGAAAAAAATTTTTCATGTGATACATTCTGATCACTGTTTCCTCCTACATCTCCTCTCAGATTATCCCTGCCTCTCCACTCACCCAACTCCAGGCTTTCTTTCTCCATCTCTCTAGAAAAGAGTCAACAAAATTGTAATTATTGGCAACAATAAGAAAGCTACGTGAAACATATACACAAACAAATCACACATACAAATAAATAAATAAATAAACAAAATAAAACCAAACAATTAGAAACCATAATATACAAGAAAAGATGAGTGAGGTAAAAAAAAAGTGCCCAACCAAACAATATGAGAATAAAAATCAAATATCAAATATACCATTCTGTTTGTCTTGTGTTGTCTTCAACTGCTGGACTACCTTAGGTGTGACTGATACATCCATTGAGACTGCATTGCAAAGATCTTTCTTTAGTCAATATAGTACTACAAATATACTTTCAAATTAAAAAGAGGTAGTTCTAAAGACAATATGGGGATCAGAAAATTTAATAGATTATTGAATGATTCGAAGGTGTTGTGTCTGAAGCATGCAGTAAAATATACTTACCATATATTTAGATGAAAAGGACTATGGGATGAACACATTGAGAACATCATTGAAGTCAGATTTGGAAACACATTTTAAGTATTTATTTTATTTTATGTATATGACTGTTTCACTTGTTGTACCATGTGCTTGCTTCATGCTAGAGAAGAACTAGGGTTATGGATGATGATGAGATGCCATGTGAGAAGTAGGAATTAAATATGAGTCCTTTGAGATAACAGGAAGAGCATTTACCCACTGAACCATCTTTCTATCCTCAAGGAAGAGGATTTTGTTTCTGAGATGCCAGTTAGTTATTTAGGTAGAAATTTACAGAATTTCCAATTTCTTGTTGGAGAGAAACCTCTGCTTTTAAAATGATATCAGAATGAATGTCTAAGTATCAATAAAATCATTAGAAACTATTAATGGAAATATTGTACCTGATAAGCCCATGATCAAACTGAAGTTTGCTTAAGGTTATGTCTATTAGGGCCATGTAGTTGAAGTAAAGGAAATATTAATCATTTAATTCTGTCTGATTGGCTATACCATTGTCTTTGCTGTTAGTACAGTATACATCATAAAGATATGAAATAACTAATATGCATCAACTGAATTAAAAATGGAGAGTTAGATTAGTCAAATAATATAAACTCATTTTATTTGTTGGTAATTAACTATATAACCAAGAGTCACTCACACCCTGTAAATATTTTATTTTATAAAAACTCAAACCCATCAGGTTTATACACAGACTTATACACAAAATTTAAAGAGTACCAGTTTAAAAACATTATCATAACTAGTGATAACTTTCAAAGGTCTATTAACTATAACATTCTGAGACATCTAAAAACATTGGCCATTTCACATTACATTTTAAACCATGAAAATCACAAAAGTGATAGGGCTCAAAGAAAGAAGAAATCCAAAAACTTGCCTCCTGCTGTGCTATATTAGAGGAGAAAATGTATCTGTGTCATATGTAATCTTGGGTCAAGATGGACTTTAAAAATATTGCGATGCATCACTATGTGCTCTGTGGTGTCCCTTTGCCAAATGAGGGCAATGAAATCCTTCTCCTACGCAACAGGATAGATGCTTGTCATTTCTGGATTGCTCTTGACATCAAAGAATGCCGATCCTGCTAAAGCAAGAGACTGCACTGAAAATGACTTCCATGACATTTAGAGCTTTGTCTATTGTGTGGATACTTCAAACATTATTTTTTTTCTCAAACTACCTCAGACTATAATGTTAATGAGGAGTCAGAGAAAAATAATTTGCAAGATACCTTGGCAGCAGTAATAAATGATATGAATATGAACAGGAAGGTACCTCATAAGTTAACAGGAAAAAAATTCATGTGTTTGTATGAATGTGTTCTGAGTTACAAAGGAATACAATGGCAGAGAATGACACATTCATTATGGAAGTGATCATTTTCAATAAATACAGTACATGGTTTAGGTGAATTTAGACACATTGTATCCATATAAGACTTAAAAACTAAAAAAGCTAATTTTCCACTGTCAGCATATGATTAAATATTTCAAGCTTCAAATGGGGAAATAGTCAACAGGAGGAACCCAATATATTCTTCACTTACAGAAATAAATGTGTTTTTTTCTGGTCTGATTTAAGTTTTACAAACCTAGTTATAGATTTACCCAACATTGACATGCACAAAAAATAAGTTTTCAGAAATGACATTATGACATGTTTAAGACTGTTATACAAATGCTGTTCTATTACAAAATGAACTAAATAATTTTCATGTAAATCCCAACGCTTTCCAAATGAGGTTAAACTGTGTTCATTAACAACACATATCAAGCTACTCCCCAAAGCTCAGTGTTTAATGATTATCTTACCTCCATAAATTTCAGTATGGTTTATAGCAATAACATATTAAAATTTGTTAATTCATTTTATCTTACACAATGACACTTGGTTTCTCTAGGATTTGAGTCGTATCTTGCTATAATATCATTTTTTCTGTAAAATTAAGAAAAAATGTAATAAAGGATATTATTCATCTTGAAGAAACTGTCCACATCAACACTAAGAAGACCCAGATTTTCCCAAACATTCTGAAAGTTAAAAGTCAATTGAATCATATCACTAAAAGCAAAAGTGATTCGCTTTGAAAATCCCTGCAGTTTGCACTAAAAATACTATAAAAGTCATAAAGAAACCATTTCTGTCCTAAATTTAAATTGTATCCTAACAAATAATTTGTTCCTACAAGAAATAATACTGTACAAACAAAGTTTGTCTGAGAGAAAAAAAAAAGAAACCAATTCTTTACCATTTAGAGGTAAATCAAAGTGGGAACGAGTTGATTGGACTCATGGAAATATAGAAGTTTTTCAATTAAGCCTGCAGAATAGACTGTGTATCCTCATTGGATCAGGGCAAATAAAATCTTAACAAATCAGGAGAACTTTACCGTTAATTGCAAATTTCATTAGTTGAGGGAAGAAAAATAAATCAGTAATTGGAGATTTATGAATAATTTTTAGGTGTATACATAATATATATCATTTATTTTTTTTCTGGAAAGTTCAGAAGTATGATATTGAAAGCAGTGTCCTATATGGTCCTATACAGCTTAATCCTTAACTCTTCTCGCCTGGCTTGTCATGTAATTTACAGCCAACTGACCTAGCACTGCTCTACACTGATACAAAGTCTTCTAAAGTAGTTTCTGTAAAACTTTAAATTCTATTTTGAAGTTATCTCTTTGAATTCATCCAATAAAACCACCTAAAAACTAGGAAAATGATTAACAGTACCTTTTGTCTTTCCTAACTAACAAGGATTCTTAAATGACAGATTGTTTTTGTTGTTGTTTGTATTTGTTTTGTTCAGGAAGGTGTGAGATGTTTGTGAATTTCCCTGTACCAGACATCTGCATAAACTTTCAGCTATCTTTTTTCTTTTTCTTTTTCTTTTTCTCTTTCTTTCTTTCTTTCTTTCTTTCTTTCTTTCTTTCTTTCTTTCTTTCTTTCTTTCTTTCTTTCTCTCTCTCTCTGTCTCTCTCTCTGTCTCTCTGTCTGTTTGTCTCTCTCTCTCCCTTCCTTTCTCCCTCCCTCCCTCCTTTCCTCCCTCCCTTCCTTCCTTCCTTCCTTCCTTCCTTCCTTCCTTCCTTCCTTCCTTCCTTCCTTCCTTCCTTCCTTCCTCTCTCTCCCTCTCTTTCTCTTCTCTCTCTCTCTGTCTCTTAAATTAGAGAGTAATCACCTGAATATGAATTGAAGAAACTATATCAAATAGATTTCTTTTGGTTTCTTTCTGCCTCTAGCTCTCAAATTAGAACTTGCCCTCAACTATTGTCTCTCACATAAGAAACACAGCTTCTGCAACAGCTTTTTTTTTTTATCTATATAAACTTGAGCCAAAGAGTGGTTGTTTGATTAATATTTGTCTTAATGGTGACGACTACAACAAAAAATATTAATATGAGCAATTTATTAAGAAACATTTTGTGCTTTAAACTGGGGCATTCAAGGTCAAGTGGCTAGCAAATTCAGCCTCTGAAAGTACAAATTCCTCCTAGGTTGGTGCCTGTGTGTCTTCACGTGTGAAAAAACTGCCTCTGCTCCCTGGACTTCATAACTGGCTGTCATGGTGAGCTCAGGTTCAGTGAAAGTTGCTACCTTCAAAAAAAAAATACAGTGTGATATAGGAGGACATCAGTGTTGACCATTAGTCTGCATCACGAAAGTATTCATATGCATGCACTCATGCACACAGATGCTACACACACACACACACACACACACACACACACACACACACACACTCACCACAAAAGAAAAAGACTTGTATAAAACTTTCTTTGGCTTTTTGAAAATGAGTTTTTCAAACAGAATATACTCAATAGCTGACCTCAACGCATTAATGATTTCATTTCATTTTAATTTAAGGGAAAGTAAACATACTAAAACTGCATAAAACTGCAAGGCTTGAATTTTTTGCATGCTCTCAAGCTTGGTATAAATAAATATATCATGTATAACAGTGTCTCTTAATTTAATTTAAATAAAATATTAGTAATCTTTCCTGGTGCATGGTCTGGCTTTTTGGAGCCCGGTGCCTATGGTGGGATTCTTTACACAGCTTTGGTGCAGGAGAGGGGTTTGGACCAGCTTCAACTGAATGTACCAGGCTCTGATGACTTCCCATGGGAGGTCTTGCCTTGGAGGAGGTGGGATTGGGGCTGGGGAGTAGGAGAGAAGGCCAGGAGGTGGATGGAAGGAGGAGAGGGGTATCTGTGGTTGGTATGTAAAATGAATAGAAAACTTAAATTAAAAAAAGAAAATAAAGCATAAAAAATTAAAATGTAATTGATTTTTAAAAGGAAAAGTATCATCATGACTATGAGACTACATGAGAATTGTCCTATGTTAGATGTGTACATTTATCATAACAATAGTAAAGATTTAAATTGGCATAAATTAGAGGAGAAAATGATGGCCCAGGTCATTTGTTTTCACAATTATTGACACTGACTTCATAACCTTGCCTTAGCTTCAGTTATTAGAAAGCACCCACTAGGGATCTAATTCAACTGAGTAATTTTTTCCAGAAACCATAATGATGACTAATCAACAATCATATTTTAATAAGTGTATTCATAGTGATTTTTTTGGTACAGCATGAATAATTACCTACCATCTGTATTACTTGAATCATAATGGGCCCCAAATACTGAGTTGAAAACTAAACATGCTAATCTATTCATTGCATAGAGCTGAGGCAGGAGATACAGAAGACAGTCTGCAAGTTATGGTTCATTTACAGGAACTTCACTATCCATCTTTCAGTTTTATTTAAAGAATACTTATTAATCACCAATATAGAAAGTGGTAATCCAAACTGCTTATGGATCCAACCTGCACACCTTAGATTTCAATTATTTTTGAATCACAAGTGGAAGGAAATTATAATATTTGCTGTGTCCTTTTCATTTATAATGAATGCTTTATAGAATTCTTTATCACTCAGGAGAATGTATAGTAATTTTTAAAGCATAAGAAGTTAAGACCACATGTCTGAGAACAGCTTTGACTATAGGAAAATTACCAGTGTGTACAGTAGCTTCTACCCAGGACCATGTAACTTCTTTTGTATTATTAATATAACTCATCATCATAATTTAATTAAATCCTCTTTCAAAAGTTTGTTTTTCCCCTGAGTTTTAAAACCTCAGAGATAATTCTTTTATATGAGTAAAAACAGGTCTCAAGTATATTTGTCCTATCCCAGAGAAAGGCAATTCTCAGCTTGAAGCCTGCTGACAGACATAAACATAATTTGAAGTTGGAACTACGAATGGGTAGCATAAAGTGATGGACAACAGAGAAAAGGGGCACATGATTTGTTGGGAAATAATCTGAATGGAAAAACCCAAAAGGATGCTTGTTGGGGTTGGTAGATAATGAGAAGAAACTCCCTGTTGGAGACCTTTCCATCTGATTTCTCTGCTCTTGCTTTCTATTTGCATCCTGTCTGCACTCTCTGCCCTGCATAAGAAATCCTTTTCCATAGCCCAATTTACAGCAGTCTAGCCTGATTAGAGTCAAACACATAACATTCCAACTTCAGCTCTGTCCCAGAAGACCTATCTAGTGTGGGGCAATATGTTTTTCTCTCTCTCATTCAAAATTCCAAGTTTCCAGGTGAGTCTGCTGGTGTAGGCTCACAATCTAAAATACTAGGGAGACTGAGGCAAGCAATACCTGCTTGGGATAGAGAGTGAGTTCAAGACCACCTTGAATATTGTTTAAAACTTCTTAGTATCCTATAACACTAAATACTAATTTATTAAAAGTTGAACAGAATTTCATAGTAATTTTAAGTGATATATTTTTTCTTAAAAAGCTAAAATAAGCTTTTTATGGACTACTATTGTAATTTCCTGGAGCACAATATAATTGGGTTTATCTTTGACAATATTAAGTATAGAGATTGTTCAATAGATACCAAAAATTAATAATAGAGATTATTGAATGAATAACTTGTAGGTAGAAATTTTTTGTTTTGTAAAAGTTTTAAATTCAAACACTCTATTTAAATTTTAAATAGAGGGATAAAATTAGATATATTTAGACAAAGAATGAGCATATTTACACACATACATGAAATGTTCCATATTTTCCTAGGCTGTCTCATATCTGGCATTAATGTGAAAGTTAACACTTAAATGCATACAATGTGTCATGATTGGCTTTAATTGCATTATATTTTTGATCTTCCCCACCTATTAATTAAATGTGTTCTCATTATATAAATGCGTGTTCAATGTAGCAAGTTTATTGATTTTAGGAAAAGGATTTGAACCATGGCTTTTGGACAAGAGTATCATAGCGCTGATCCAAAAAGAACCATTAAAACATTCAAACTCATCATAAAGTTGCAGGCCACCTGAAGAAGATATGTAATGCTACAGAAATTATGCTGCCTTTGACTTTAGCTATTTCAGGGACATAAAAATGACAATAAGTACATACTTAGGTTTTATAATTTTGAAAGCCAATGTATTTTTCATCTTTTAAATAGACTTTCAATATGCTTAGCAACTAAAAAGATATAAAGAATGAATGTTTGCTCTCTAAATTTTTGTAAATTGCAATAGAGTCAGAAAGACAAGCTGCAAACAAAATATTGCTCTCTTTTGTTATTATAGATAAATAAAATAATACACAAAAAGAAGGTTTTCAATTTTATTTGAACTGGAAGGAATGGTTAGAAGGAAAATCCATGAGAATTAATTTATAGGGATGAAAGAAATATTATTGCCTTACCAGTAATGCATTTTAGATGAGAAGATGAGTTAAGAAGCTCTTAATGCTGGTGATTTTAAAGACAAAGAAAACACTTAACAAAGGAAAACAAAAATCCTGAGTTTAAATTTTGGGTAGGACATCACCTTGGCGATACTTTTTAAAGTTCAGCCTGTTTTTGATTTTATGTAGGAATAAGCAAAGCATTGTTGTTGCACTTTAATTGAATGTGAGCCACAGGAAAATAAACAAAAGATGGTGAAACTCAAGAAATTTGTACAATAGTGATGCTCTCTAACCTACAATTATAATATGAAGAAAACTGTCAAAAGAGAGGCAGAAATACAAAGAAAGATCTTTCCGGATTTGTTTTGTTTCTGTGTAGTGAACTTCATAAATTTTCTATGTACTTTAAGTAGAAATAAGAGCTGTAAAACTCTTTGAATATTTTTTTTGGTAAAATCCTCAAAGTTCTTCATAATCCGTTCTTTACAAACAGTTACAGTTTTTTTAAAATCACTTTAGATTAACATACCTTTGGTAAAACTGGAGATTGCTTTTAGTCAGTTCCAAGTCATGTTATTTTTGCCAGCATAAAAGAAGTTTATTGTATGATAAAATGGGAAATCACAAGATGTCTATTATGTCAGAAAGTGATGGCAGATAAAAGTCTGATAAGAATATCTATTCTAAGGAGAGACAGAACTGGAATATAATAGGCAAGATCCATTTTAAGAAAATAAATTGCATCTTATTTCTCACTCTCATATTCTATCTCTTTGCCTCAGATATAAGCTCTATTCCTGTTCATAAAATGTTATTCAATGCAGGCTAGAGACTCACTTTAATGTTCCATATTCCTTTGCCTCACAGTACAACTTAAGGATGCTTATTGATAGAAGAGCACGTTCTTTGAATTTTTAAACCATTTCATTTTCTTTCTGAATTGTCCAAAATGAAGACACAGATATAGGGTCTGATTTGTCCTGAGTTCATTTGGTGCTGACAACAGTAACACTACCTAATTGTTACTGTAGACTATAAAACATGATCAACACTTTTGCTCTCAGTTATCCTCATTCAGAAAGGCTGCCTTCACTCTAATAAGAATACATGGAAATGATAATTATAGAAATAAAGAAGTAGAAAATTCTGGAATGAATTTGTTGTTAAGAATTAGATTTAAATTAGTTACCATTGACTTGGGCAGCATTTGGTGCCAAGTAGTTATTTTTTCAGTGTTACAATGAGTTTATTTGTATCTTTTATATTATATTTAATTATATTTTTTTTGAGAAATTCACATAATGCAGTTTGATCATCATCACAACCTCTCTTCCAGCCCTTTTGGAATCAACCATCTTTATATACTCACCTAATATTTTGTCCTAATTATTTTTTAAACCCAAGTCCAATTTGTGCTGTCAACCTGTTCTCAGATATCTGACTGGCATGGTCAACCTACCAGGGGTCAACACTTTCAAGAAGCGTAACTATCCTTTTCCAAGAAGCTATCAGTTGCCAGTAGTTCCCCAGTTTTGGGTGACAACCTGCGGGCAGCTCCCCATTATATTGGGATATTCTCTGGCTTGGACTTACATAGACCATTGACCTGACACAGCTGTTTTCAATTCATAGGTGCAGCTATGCTACTGTTTTCAGAAAAGTTTCCACTCCCTCTTAGAGTTTTTTCTACTCTTACTTCTGAGAGGATCCTTGGATTTGGAGGAAGGGGATTGGAGCACTCCATACTCTTTCATTTCTCTGCACCTTGACTAGTTGTAGATCTCTACGTTATCATCATCTACTGTAAGGAAAATTATATTGTCTAAAGAGGAATTTGAGATGATTTGGAGAAGCACTAATCCATGAACATAAGAACTTTGGTGTAAGTTTATTAATGCATCTGTCCAACTAGCAGACTAACAGCAGTAGATTTTCTGCTAGGGTTTCTAACATGTCTAGCCATAAGTTCTTGACCTTGGTAGCTGTGCCAGCCATTGATTTCATCTTCTGTAGTAGGCTTTACATATAATCAGAAAATGATTGGCTGCTCATTGGTCATCCTTGCCACTATGTATACCAGTGGACATATCATGCATGCCAGACCTTATTGTAACTCACAGGGTTCAAAGCTGGTTAAGACTGTTCATTATTTTGTTTCTCTAGTGGCATCCATGGCATCTCCAAGCTCTATGAAGGTGAAGTATTTTCTATATTTGGCCCAGATTCCACAACGCTATACATAGACTTTTTTTTCCCTCTTGTTGTATATGTGCCTCATCTTAACTTACTACATGTCACTTTTTTCCCCTGTTTATTTGCCTATTGTTTAATTGGGCCACCTATCTTTCAAGGACTTTCACTGTCGCAAGCTTTATGGGATGAAGAATAGAAGATATAGAAGGAAATGTATAAGATGTACACATGATATGTAAAGAATCATTACTTAGTTGCCTAGGGCACATTTGAACTATGGGAAACAAGTTATCCTTCAGCTTCGCCATTCTGAGTAGGAGAAACAATGGAACGAAAGGAAGTCACCATGGTGCTCAGAGGCATCTGTGATTTCATTTGAATAATATCAAACCGTGGGTAAGTACATCTAACTGAGAGAATAGAAAGTAAAATCAGTGATAAGAGGAGACAGATTTGGTACAGCTATCTTTACCACCATTTCTGAGGATGCTGGTTTTTCACTGATCTCCTAGAAGTCATCATGTTAATGAGTTATCTTATATTCATATAATCTAACAAGAGAGAAAATATCTTTTATTATCACTGACCCCATTTGTCTTAATTTATTTATTTATTTATTTATTTATTTATTTATTTATTTATTTATTTATTTATTCATCTCATTAATAAAAAGAGAAGGGCAATTACTGGGGGTTAGAGTGAGCAATTTGTTGTACATCCTGAAACTAAGGAATAGAATAGAGTTTTTAATGCTTTCTATACCCTTAAATAAATGTGCTAATGAAAAAAAAAGTTAGGCATAGGAATATCAGTACAAGATAACTAAGACCATATAAATGCCAATATTAAGATGTACAGGTCTTTATTTGTTCAAAAATTATACAAGCAGATTTTCAACAGAGAGCCTAAATGTACAGTTTTATTACAAGAAGCATGAGAAGCTTAGTTCTGAGAAACAAATAGCCATTTTAAAAAGAACCTTGTGCCACTGTAAAATGCTGAGTTTCTCAAAGTCATAATTGATTTGAGCTTTAAAATACAATGCACACAGCATAAGAAAATTGGAATTAGTCCAGCATAGCACATGCCATGGGTTTGAAGAAAAGCTTTAGTCATTCTGTTAAGAAGATAGTAGGGGCCAGTGACTTACCATCATGCTTACTAGTACTATTATTTTAATTTGTGTCATCATCAGTAAGAAGGACATCCCATAATGAAATGGGCTTCTTGAATGTTATTGAAATGAATTTGGAAGGCTGCCCCTTGTGATTTCTCCATGAGATTTTCCTCTTTCTTCTTCATAATCCCTAGAAAGCTGTGAGCATAATTATTCATGTGTAAAGGACAGAGGAGATGGGATTGTGTGAGAGAGGGCATTGTAATTGCCTTTAAATGCCTTATTTTGCATGCTGAAAATCAGTTTTGCCCCACATCTGTCAGAGTCATCAAGAGAGTAATTGAAATGTTTTGGAAACACCTACTCATTTGAAGTTGCAAAGGCTTTATTACTTTGGCAATAGCTTGTTGGCTGCAGCAAATGCAAAATGTGAATCAGAAAAAATGCATTCATGTTTGCTGATTCTATTCGGCTATATTACTTCTTTAATTGAAATCAAGTCAGTAGAAATCTGACTGTATAACTGCTATGATGGTAAATTTCATTTGCTGTCAGATTTGAAGTATTACTAAGCTTTTGAAGTAGAATCTTTATCGACTTTGCTAATCATTCCTTTTCATATTCGCAATTGCAAAATGAAAAGCAGCTTTAAAATCTTTGACTTCCTTGGGAGTGATACAATAGGAAATGTGGAAAGGCAATGTTCTTCTCTATGGATATTTATACAGTCATTTATTTTTGATTTTACTGAAATTCAAGTCAGGACTATATCAAAGTTTTGGAAATGTGGTTGGCTCCACATCTTTGGTTTATTAGAAATTTGTTTCCCCATGAAATACTTTCTTTATATAGTATAATACATTGATCACCACTATACAATGGTTTATATCTACAACATATTAGATTGAATCAATAATAAATCTTGCACCTCAGCAATTATTTTATTGGTGTGAGTAAATTGTTTTGGTTTTACAGTATTTCAAAAAGATTTGATACTAAATTATGTATGTTTGATCAAATAATTTTTAAATTAAACATTCAATTTAAATGTCGGATAAAAATATACATAAATATAGCATAAACATACAACTGGCACCTTTCATGACAATTATATATATATTTTTTTGGACAAAGCAACTCTTCCCAAAGTATAATCAAACTAATATTTAGATATTTATGCTTTTCTGATTCTATGTCATTTTATACTTCCATGATGGTATAGACAATGCCCCAAACATATTTTCTGATATTCCTGAACGTGAGTGTATGTGATAAAAGAAATTTTATATTGTAGACCTATATAAAGAATTCCATTGTGTCAACTTTTTAAATTGAGAGTGATACCCTCTACTTTCTCATTGAATTATTCATATTTAATGACAATGCATTTTAGGTTACATTTGTAATTCTAGGACTATAGAAGAGATATGTTCAGAGGCAAGAAATATCTCTGTGACTCAGATAATTTTTGAGGCTGAGGACATTATTAAGCTTCAAATTCAAAAGAGCAGTTAGAAATAAGAGATAGGAATTAGGTGAAAGTATGAAATTTGGTTGTATTTTTTCAGAAAGCTCTAGATATAATAATCCTGTTTTAAAAATAAAATTGGTGAAGAAGAGAATAAGAAAATGAGGAAATGTGGATGAAGCTACAGTTAGATTGTTGTAAGAAACTCTGGGGTGCTATGAAACAGTAGAGTGGCTATGGATAATTATAATATACTACACATTCTAAAAGCCAAAAGAAATGATTTTAATAGTTTGAAGTATAAGCAAATGATACATGTCAGACATATGTTTAAGTGATGTAAATATTACATAAGGTTCTAAGCATCAAAAGATGTTATTTCATGTACAAGTTGTGTATGCTTACACATAACCATCAGGCAGAACAAGAGTATGGACAATATTGGTAATTATTTTGCAAGATGCATTCTATTCTGTCAGACACTTGATGAGTTCAGATAGGCTTTTAGTTAACCTAGGTGGAACTGAAACATAATGTGACTAATTCCAGGAGAATTAAGATTCACCTTCTAAATCCGACTTAATAAAATTGCTGATAATTATCTGTCTTCCTATAAACCAAACAGCAATATATTAAGGCCACACAGAGAAGTCACAGGTGAACATTCAAGGACTGACCTAAGTTTCCTGGATTCTTTAATCACTTCATGGAGTGGCACTCACTGTCTGTTCTGAAGCACCTGGTTACCTTAGTAGTGTGATGTGGAAGAAAAAATACTATTTTTTGTTTGTTTATTTAATAAAAATAGATTTTTCTCTCATTCAGTCTATCCAGACCACAGTTTGCTCTCCCTCCTCCCAGCTCTCCTTAACCTTCACTTGTCATCAGATCCACACTCCCTGCAAAACACACACACACACACACACACACACACACACACACACACACACACACACACACATTTCTCTTCAGAAAGCAGTAGGCTTCTAAGAGACAATAACCAAACACGACAAAACAAGATACAACAAGAAAAGACAAATACTCTCATACTGAGACTGGACAAGGAAATCCAATAGGAGGAAAAGAGTCAGAAGATCAGGCAAAAGAGTTAAAAGCACACCCACTCCCACTGTTTAGGAGTCCAACAAAAACAAGTAACTACTGCAGAGCATATGATTGATATACCTTAGGCTATACCCTAAATAATTCATATATTTAAATAAACAGAAGTAGAACCAATAGTAAATTTTGTATAGTAATCTAAAAACAGTGGCACTGGTCAAGCTTCTTTTCATTTATTTTTATATTTTTCAGATTATAATATAATTGACACATTTCGTCTTTCCCTTTCTTCCTCCAAAACTTCCCACAATCCCCCTTGCTCATCTTTAAATTCACGGCTCCTGGGCTGGAGAGATGGCTCAGAGGTTAAGAGCACTGGCTGCTCTTCCAGAGGACCAGAATTCAATTCCCAGCAACCACATGGTGGCTCACAACCATCTGTAATGAGATCTGGTGCCCTCTTCTGGTGTGCTAGTGTATATGCAGACAGAACACTGTATACATAATAAATAAATTTAAAAAAAAAAAAAAAAGGATACAGTCAACAAGGCAAAGCAACACCCTACAGAATGGGAAAAGATCTTCACCAACCCCACATGTGACAGAGGACTGATATCCAGAATATATAAGGAACTCAAGAAATTAGACATCAAAATGACCAACAATCCAATTAAGAAATGGGCTATAAAACTAAACAGAGAATTCTCAACAGAGGAAACTCAAATGGCTGAAAGACATTTAAGGAATTGCTCCACATCCCTAGTCATCAGGAAAATGCAAATCAAAACAACTCTGAGATACCACCATATGCCTGTCAGAATGGCTAACATCAAAAACACTGAAGACACTTTATGCTGGAGAGGATGTGGAACTAGGGGAACTCTCCTCCACTGCTGGTGGGAATGCAAGCTTGTACAACCACTTTGGAAATCAATATGGCGCTTTCTTAGAAAATTGGGAATCAATCTCCCCCAAGATCCAGCTATACCACTCTTGGGCATATACCCAAGAAATGCTCAATCATACCACAAGAGCACTTGCTCAGCTATGTTCATATCAGCATTGTTTGTAATAGCCAAAACCTGGGAAACAACATAGATGCCCTTCAACTGAAGAATGGATAAATAAATTGGGGTACATATACACAATGGAATACTACTCAGCAGAGAAAAACAATGACATCCTGAGGTTTGCAGGCAAATGGATGGATCTAGAAAAAATCATCCTGAGTGAGGTTACCCAGACTCAGAAAGACAAATATGGTATGTACTCACTCATAGGAGGATACTAGATGTGGACCAAGGATAACTGGACTGCTACTCACATCACCAGTGAGGCTACTTGGAAAACAGGACCCCAAGAAAGACACGGGGATCACCCAATGGTGATGAAATGGTGGAGAAATGGATGAGATCTACATGAACAGCCTGGACATGAGTGAGAGCAATGAAGGGCGAGGGTCGAGGGAAAGAGAGTAGGAGATCCCAGCTGGATCAAGAACAGAGAGGGAGAACAAGGAATAGGAGACCATGGTAAATGAAGACCACATGAGAAAAGGAAGAAACAAAGTGCTAAAGAGGCCCACAGAAATCCACAAAGATACCCCCACAAAAGACTGCTGGCAATGGCAGAGAGACAGCTGGGATTGACCTACTCTGGTAATGGAATGGCCAAACACCCTAATAGTTGTGCCAGAAACCCCATCCAAGGACTGAGGAATCTGGATGAAGACATCCACGGCTAGGCCCCGGGTGGAACGCCGGGAGTCTAATTAGCGAGAAAGAGGAGGATTTATATGAGCAAGAATTGTTGAAACCAAGGTTGGATAAAGCACAGGGACAAATAGCCAAACGAATGGAAACACATGAACTATGAACCAAAGGCTGAGGGGCCCCCAACTGGATCAGGGCCTCTGAATAGGTGAGACAGTTGATTGGCTTGATCTGTTTGGGAGGCATCTAGGCAGTGGTATCAGGTCCTGGGCTCCTTGCATGAGTTAGCTGTTTGAAACCTGGGACTTATGCAGGGACGCTTGGCTCAATCTGGCAGGAGGGGACTGGACCTGCCTGGACTGGATCTATCAGGTGGATCTCAGTCCTCGGGGGAGGCCTTGATCTGGAGGAGGTGGGAATGGGGAGTGGGCTGGGGGGAAGGGGAGGGAGGCAGGAAGGGGGAGAACAAGAGAATCTGTGGCTGTTATGTAGAACTGAATAGTATTGTAAAATAAAAGTTAAAAAAATATGAAAAAAAAATTCATGGCTCCTTTCTTCACTAATGGTGCTACACTAATATATGTGTATATACATATATATGTATTCTGAAATATACCCTCCTAGTCTGTGAAATGAACAAACTATATGATGTAAGAACTTAATGTATACACATTATTTTACAAGCAAATCAATATAAGTTGAATATTTATTGAATTAATAAAATAGATAAAATATTGTACTCTGACCAATGGAAGAAATGTTTTTTAAACTAAGAATAATGAATACTAACTGCATAATACAACCCAATAATAGTTTAATAATATTTCTGAAAACATAGTCTAGACACTGTCCTTAGTTTAGAATACTCAGTTAATTTAATTGTATTTTATCTTATTTATAAAAATTCATTCAAATCATTCTTAGATCATCTTTTTTATCCTTTGCACAAACATGGAATTTTATACTTATGAAATTACTTTATCTTAATGTGCCAAAGTGATTGTATGGCTCCTGTATTCTCTGATGAATTTAAATAATCTTCAAATTAATCTTGGCCTGAATAGCAACAGCATTTTCAATATTATTAATATATTGAGTGAAAATTACTGCATGATATCACATATTTAAATTAAATTTTTACTCTCCATACTTCTCATACTATTTGTAATAAGCTATTTAATTTAAAACTTCCAGTATGTATGCATATGTAGCCCACTAATTTCTGAAATGTCATTTTTGTTTTCAAAGGCTTTCTTATTGTTTTTCCATTGAATGAAGTTTTGAATCATAAAACTTTAATGTGATTCTTTACCCATTACATGATCATGACTGGCACTGAGTAACAAATTGATTACTTGAGAAAAATGTATTTTATGATATGGGAGCCTTCATATATGAGGACACAAACACCCCTGGAAACCTGTGCTCCTCTGTTTATGTTTGTTGATGACTGAATGGCCATGTGCTGATTTGATTAGATGAGGCATGTCCTAATGACCATAGACAGAGGACCAAAACACAGCAAGTTCTGTCCAGATTCCTCTCTACAGTTCATTGTAGAATTGCCTACTCTGAAAGTAGAGTAGGAGCCCTTTGGAATAAGGGTCTTGGATACAGAAAGGAGAATGGCCTTTCTAGGTTTCCTAGCTTGCCTGACAGGAAAGAGTTAAGCATTCTTGACCTCCACTAAGGAAAAGTAATTATGATATTCATAACACATTTTGGAAGCACAGAAGAGGTGAGATTGGAGGGGGAAGGCCATTGATATCTTGCTTCTAAAGGTTTCCAGTCACCTTCAGGTCAAATTTTTCAGTGTGCCACAGTGCTGAATTTGGGGATGTCACTTTATGAGCACAACAAAGTAATGTCAAGCATAAATAAATTTAGTTTGAACTATTTAAAATGCACACTGCTAAGGTCAAAAGCAACTGTCTCCATATATATCAAAATTATTATCAAGGAATGTGACAGAAATACTTGTCTAAAATTGTACTTCAGATGGATTATAACTGTACCGTATAATAAAATAACCATTAACCACATGTGGCTATTTAAATTTAAATGAAATCATTTTTTTAAAATTCCATTGCTCTGAACATTTAGCCACATTTCAAGTGAAAATTATCTCATGTGTCTAGTGGTTAGTACACTGGAAACAAAAGCAAGATAACATGTCTATCATCACAGAAATTCACATGTATTTTCTAAATGAAGAATTTCTAAGAATAATTCTACATTACATTCTAAGTTCTATGTTTGTATTATTCAAGTTATTTTTCTCTGGAAAAAGAAAAAATGGTATTTTCATGGTATGTTACATCAAGTTTTAGATGAAAAAAATAGTAATGGGAAGATGTTTTAAGATTGTTAGGCAAATTATATAACATTCTTGCTGGAGAATTCCATAGACATCCAATAAACTTAATAAGGTTAAACACTGGAGTTCAAGAGAGGGTATAGTATTTAATGTTCTTAAAATATATTGACCTGAGGACTTCCACATGCTCCTTTCCTTGTTAACAAGGCCATTTGTAAGCTACATTCATGCTATTGTGATAACTATCAAAAAGGGAGAGAAAAATTTTTTTAGAAAAATATCAGACAGAATTCATGTACAAGGCTAAAGTCATGAAAATATTAATATTGTGCTCATTTTTATGACCATGTTTTCTTCATATAATTCTTTACTTCACTAATGAGTATAGATAGGATCATCCACAAATTGCCACACAGAAATAGTGGTCTAATGTTGTCTCCAGGGTGTCCATTAGGGAGGGGTTGAAAACCTTTCAGATTCTTTAACTGAAATGACTTCACTTCACGAAGACTGTGGCACACTAGCTTTGTCCTCTTCTTTTTTGTTTCCTGGCCATGAAGTGAGCTGCCCCTTCTCAAGGTGTTCTCTGCCCACATGATTGGGTACAATTAGTAAAGATCTAAATATGAATCTCCCCAGGCTTAGAATGAAACTTTTTTCTCTCCTAAATATTTCCATTTTATAAACTAATTTTCATAGAAATTTAATAATAGTATCAGAATGCTGAAAAACAGAGTATTCTAATTATTCTAACTATTGGTAGATTAATAATCAACTTAGAACTTGAATGTCTTCAGGTAGACACTCAACCATTGTACAGCTACTCAATGAAATAAAGTTGTGTATTTTTGCTGGAATGTAATAATGAATGACTTTAATAGATAATGTATCATTTCCTCATCATGTAACTAAGTCATATTTTTGCATCTTAATTTTCCTAGTTTACTAATGCTTCTGAAATCTAAGCTCTATATTGCTTGGCAATATGGATTCATATAAAAGATAAGAAGGCAGAAGTTAGTGGAAGGAATAGGTGTATTCAAACTATCCAGAGTGAATGAGGAGACATTCTGTTTCAAATCTCTATTGCAGGAGATTTTAGGGTGCACAAGACTTATCAGAGCATCAAATCCACAGAGAATTACAATAGCAAATTTGTGTATATAGGTGAACTTTTCTGTCCTGCCAGCCAATTCCCAAATAACCACACTGAGACTTATTATTAATTATAAATGCTCAGCCAATAGCTCACTTTTGTTACTAGCTAACTCTCACATTTTAAATTAACCCATATGTCTTATCTATGGTCTGCCACGTGGCTCAGTACCTTTCCTCAGTACAGCAATTTCTTCTCCTGATTCCTCTGTATCTCCTTTCACTTTTGAGACTCCTCTTCTTTTCCTCTGTGCTCTCTTTTTGACTTCCAGTCCTGCCTAACATTTACCTGTCCAGCAATTGGCCAATCAGCTTCTTTATTAAACCAATCACAGTGACATATATTCACACAATATAAAGGAATAGGCCACATGTGTATGACGCAGAATCTTTACCACTCAGTCCTGTGCCTTCTTTGCTTATCCCTGGAGGAACCTCACTATAAGCCCATTGTCTGCAGATTTATATAGAAACAAAGCATGTCCTCAGTAGAATGCATTAGGAATGAGAACAAAGGACAGTTTCAAATGAGTCCCTGTTTCTTCCTCATAAAATCTGCAACACTGTTTTTCAATTAACTCCTTATTCTATTCCACTGCTATCAGTAAGCAGTGGAAAAATTTTTACCAAGTATTAATCAACACACCAGTCACTTTTCCTGTAATACCATAAGGATATCTTTACAGTAACCTTTATATTATAAAAATTTCTGAACTCATATTTCATCTCGGTATTCACTTAGTACATTGAATAACCACCCTGCTTCTCTATAGTTATATTCATGACCACAATTGATATTTGAACCTACATTTTTCTTAACCTCAAATACAATATTTTCCAGCATTTTGTGTTGCTTTAAGCATCACATAGTCATTTCCACTGGGTGTTCTGTATTTTAACTTGACCAAGTGATACGTATCTGAAATCTTTCTAAATTTATCTCTTGTTTTCATCGACTTATCTTTGTTATATACTTGGAAGAATGTCTGTTCCAAGTTGTCCTTCTGAAAACTATGCCTACCATCACCTATTTTGAATTTTCAAATTATCTGACATCCATTCCCTGTTGAGCACCCATCCTTCACCTTGAACGATTTCTCTAATTTCTAAATAGAAATAAGACGCGTATTTTTTTACCATTGTTTGTATGTGAGTGTATCCTCTATTATTTTTATCATAAGCATTTTACCACATATTTGTGGCCTTTCTTTATGATTTTGTCTCCTGTATTTTATATATTGTATATAGTACATAAAATCATATTATAATATTTATGTATTATTTCTCCACAAAATTAGTTTATATTGGAATTGATGAATAAATATATGATGGCAATGATATATTCTATTTGCCAAGTAGAATTTTTAAAAGCAGTTTGTGTTTCATACATTGAGAAAGAGGCACATAGATTACCTATGCAATTTCTGTACATGTGAATAACCTACATTTTATCAATAGAATACACTGCTGTACTGTATTGTAACTGACAAATGTATGCTGACATGATTTCATCATCCACAGTACTAATCTTTGGCTTCTTTTTTTCCATTCTCTGACAAGATGTGCAAAACAGACATTTTTATTTTAATTAAATCAAGTTTACCAATCTTTTCTTTTCAGCAACTGAACTTTGGTATTACACTTAGATAGTTTTTATTCGGCTGTAGATCATCTTGATTAGTTGGATGTTAGCTTGTCTCCAATAAAAAAATTAGGTTTACAAAATATCTTTTGTTAATTTTATTTTGTACTCTTTTAAAATATTTGGTTCTGGATTCATCATTTTAATTTATGGGTATCCAGTAGTTCCTGCCATTTGTGAAATATTCAATATCTCCACTGTGTTGTTTTGGTTTTTGTATCAGAGACCAGTTTACTCAATGGGCATGATTCAATTTTTCTTCTCTCAGTTTTTTCCTGCTAATCTATTTTTATATTCTTTTGCCAGTATCACTTAAGATAGATTCTGATACAAGGTTCACATTAATTTTACACTTTTATTTAGACATGTAATTGACTGACTTAAGCTTATGAAACCATCCTAGTAAGGAAAAACCAAGTTACTGGAATTAATCTGTTTTTTTGATACTTCAAAATTTTTATGAGATACATATTTGGCTTAACACACACTATGACATTATATTTCACTATTTCATTGAAATAGAGGAAGATAGAATGAAGAAAAGGAAAATGTGGTGGTATTCTAATTGTACTGAAATGTGATTTTGATTGTATGTTAATAAATAAAGTTGCCCCGGGGTCAGAGCTATTAGAGCCATAGACAGAGTGTGGCGGTGGTGGCACACGCCTTTAATCCCATAGATCTCTGTGTGTTCAGGGATACAGCCAGCATTGGAGACATATGCCTTTAAGACCTAGTGGGGCTGTACATTCAGACAGTGACGAGGCAGTCACGTGTTTGGGCTTACAACCAATGAGAAGGCAGAATGACTGGAAAATTTATTTACACACAGGAAATAGCTCTCTTTTCGGGAAGCTGGGACACCGCAGGCGGAAGGGTGAGATTTTAGCTCTGAGCTCTGACCTCCGGGCAACTTTATTTATTAACATACAATCAAAATCACATTTCAGTACAATTAGAATACCACCACAGGAAAGAAGAAAAGAAGGAAGAAAGAAAGAGAAAGAAGAAAGAAAAGATAAAATTATTAGTCAGTACTGTATTGGTTAAGAATATTATGCTTTTTACTGGATTTTACCTTATTTAAAATTAACAATATTTTATCTGCATTTCCCTGTGTGTGTTTCACATATTATATCCATAGGTTAGGGTAAATTTATTTCATGGTATATTTTTCTTATTATCTAAAAGTGTGAGTTTGTTTTCTCATTTTTTCCCCCAAAATGTTGGCAATTGAGCGAAGGGTCATGAATATCTTACATATAAATACTTTAGCATTGATCTTTATGTCTAACCCCTTTCTATACTGTTTTAAAAAAACGAACTTTTTTTTTATTCATTCTTTGTGTCTTTTACCTCGTTCTTCCCAATCCCACCCATCTTGCTCCCACTCCAACAGTAAAATAAAATAAAATTTAAGATAAAAAAGGGAGGGAAAGGGAAGAACGGTGAAAATGCTGTCATGGAAGCTGTATTGTTACACAGTGAATCACACAACAAAACTCTCTGTCCTTACATTTTCACATGCAGGCATTTATTGAAAAGAATCAATGATCTGGTTTGAGGTGCCTGTTTACTGCTACACCATTCCATGCTGGGATCTCACTGGGACTCTTCCTGAAGATCCTGCAGCCCTGGATCCATAGGATAGGATAGCCTCCCTCAACTGCCCATGGCTCCAGGAGTTCACAGATGGGGTGGGGGAAGGGTCAACAAATAACCTGGTTCTGGGCCTGGATAGTTTCAGGGTTCCTCAGCATGCCAGCTCTCCCCTCCCTTTGCCACCAGGGTGATCTCTCCAGCAATGCCTTGGCTAGTTCACCTTGCAGTCAGAAGCAAGGGGCAAGCTCAGTTCTCCAGCTTTCATGTCCTCAGGGTCTGTTCTCCTACCTCTATACCCTAGAGCCAACTCTACTGTGTTTCCCAAGCCTGGTGAAGGGGCCTCTCTCTGGAGGGTTGCAGCTGATGAGGGACAGGAACAGCTTTCCCGCTCTTCCACCTGCCTCAGGCGTTAATGAGGGGGCATCTTTCCCTGACTCATGCCACCACATGACAGATGAGTAATGGGGACAGCTCTGCCATGCTAACAACTTCCAGCATGGCTCATCCACACCTCCACCAACAGGATCAGCTCTATTATACTGCCCAGGTGAGGTGCAGGGTCCACTTTCCTGAGTGCTGCAGCTGGTAAGGGGGAGGGGCAGCTCCCTTGCCCACCACAGGTGGCGGGGTCAAGGGTTTTTTTTTCTATACTCCTATTCCCTAACTTTTAGCAGTGTATCTTTTAAATATATTAACAATCATTAATTGATTTACTCATTCACCAAATAATATTGACTATTAGTACTGTTCTATAACATATATGTAAAGGGGGTATGTCAAATTTTATGACTAAGGGTATGAAAATTACATTTCAATGTCTTCTATATTAACTTTTGATGTATTAATGGCATGTGACCATCAAGAACATACCAAAAATACCTCAAACTATCTTTCAATGCATAAATCCAGAAAGATGTTTGATAATTTACTTTTGACTCTACCAAGTAACTGTTTAGCTGGCTTTAATTTATTCCAAGGAATATGTTACAAATAAAATCAAATTATAAAAACATATTTAAATGAACTGTAATAAAAATATGAAATATACTTTCAAGCAACAGTCAAAATAATTTCAAAGCATCATAGGTAAAATGTTGGCCTGCTACCACATGCAGTTTATTAGCAGAACTCACAGGAAGAGAATGTTTTACTCTTCTCTATGCATAAACTGCTTGCCTTTTATAATTTTACAGAATTTATGATTGAAACATTCAACTCTATCAAGTTTTATTGGAAGAAACATAAATACAGTCTCTTTTAGAAGAATTCTTAACTGTAGCTTTCTATTACTTATGGCTGTCACAGTTTATTGGGTCGTTTTTTCTAAGCTTTCTTCCAGTTCTATACTTTTAAGACAGCCAATAGATCTACAGAAGATTCATTGCATGAAGAAGAAACCCATGAGGTTCCTCCTGGTGACTGTTATTGGATCAGACATCTCCTGTATCTGGAGATTGAAACTGAAAGTTATCAACAAGAACTCACGGCAGTTCTCTAAACTCCCATTGGCTCTTTTTAGCTTTGACTCTCAGTGTGTTCCAGAGCCTTACCCTTCTCAGATAACTCTGAAAGCACCAATAGATTACAGTTGGCTGATAAACCTAAAGGTCCAAATGGGTTGCAGTTGACTGATGTACTCTGAGAACACCCAGTAGATTACAGTTAACTGGCAACTCTTTGGGCTTCAGTGTGTTACAGTTAACTTGTCCCATGACTTATTTCCTCCTAGTCTACATTCCTTCCTCATCTTCTCTCAGAAATCTCAAGTCATTAATTCTACCTTTTCTGTGTCTTCCACAGGACTGTTCTCAACACTATTTTCTAAAAACAAATCAGGTTGCTATGTCCCTGATGAGCCTATTCAAAGTTTTGTGTTTATGTCAATCTGTATTAGGAAAATATATTTTGAAAATAGTGCATTGTATTATCTCTCAGGTCCCTTTTCAGTCTACTTACTTATATTCCTTTGCAATAGAGTATGAAATGGCTGTTTCCTGTTACTCAGTATAAGATTCTATATTAAATGTTACTGTCCTAGGACATTCCTAAGGAGAGATTGGAATGCAATACACTATACATAAAAGATCTGATAAAATTATCAACCGTTTCTCTAAAAGCTCCCTGAAAGAAGTCACTGCCCAGATAAAATGACCAGTTGTTACAGAGTGAGTTCAAGGTCTGATTGAGTAATTCAATCATCTCTATTTTCATAAAAAAAGGTAGAAAAAACACGAACAGCAGGAGAGGGGTATAGTTCAAGTAGGTAATGCTTGCATAGCAAATGTGAGACACTATACTTAGTTCTCATGCCAAAACAATCAATAATAATGATAATAACAACAGCAAAAGAATAGACATGTTTAAGGTGAGGTTTGAAGGAGCAAAATCTAGACAAAATTGTAAAGGGGGAAACAATTTTGGTAAAAAATGGGGAAAAGTACATACAGCTGATACTAAAACAAAGGATACTAAGACATAGTTGCAGCCCTAAAGGGGCCACAGGTTTGCTCTGGAACAGTGAAGGTCAGCATATTTTCTGAAATATTTTCCAAAGCTACAGTTTCTTCTTTGAACAGTAGTTAGATTTAAGTGTTTGATTGTGAGAAGAAATAACAATTTCCTAGTTACATGAAGAAACTCATTAACGAATGAAACTCATTAACGCACACCATTTGGGAAGTGAAGATAAAAAGTATATATACCATGTAAGACTTGTTTCGTAAAACTTAAAAAAAATGTTGCCAAAATAGAAAGAGGACTGGGGAAAAGACTTGCAAAAACTGGGTAAGATTGCTCTGTTAAGTGGGAGATGTGCAATGTGCAACTTCTCTTCTTGAAGTTTCTCTTGAAGGAATCCATGACGGTCAGATTGGGAGTTGGTGGTTCCTTACTGTAGTTTCAGTACTGAAGACTCAGAGGCTTGAAGTCAAGCACATTCATTATCTCATTTATAAACAGATAAATAAAAATGAGCTCAATCATGTTCCAAAGGAACATCCTTTGTCTTTTCTTCTCCAGCCCTGAACTTGATGTACTTACTGTAGAGTTCATTTCCTGCTAACTGGACTTTCCAAGATGTGGTGGTGGCTGCCTGATTCTTTTTCTCACACAGTTTTTCCAATCACCACTTCTCTTTTCCCATGGCTAAGTGAGATTATTATTCCCTTTAGCTCACTCACATATCTGTAATCATATCTCAGTTTTAAGGATCAGCTACTTTGCAGCCTTAATTACTTATGTACTCACAATTCCCTTTGTTCTTGAAGTTAACCTATCCACAGATTCCAGTGCTCCAGATGCAGTAATCTAAGGGAGAAGCATTAGTTTGCATGATACCCAGGGCTAGAAAACATAGATGCATGTACTTTTGCTCATAGTTTCATTATCTACACTTGGTAAATAGTTTAGATTACTACTTATCCTGTAAAAAATAAAGTCTGAATACATTCTGACTATAACATATACATTACTTTTCATTATCCATAAAGCCCAGTTCATAATAGGAACTGTGCTAGCTATGACTCATCTGATTATGATGAAGTGTTGTATTTAGAAATAAAGTTGTTTTAATATATATGTGACCATTCATTTTAACATACTTCAGCAAAACCTCTTTTTTCACTTCCTTGAGAAATGTGCTGAAAGGTACTAGCCTAACTTGGATAAAGTAGATTCTACATTTGCAGAATCCCCTGTTCTATAAATTACTAGATCATAATTGGCTAGAAGATACTAGAAGAGATTTTGAGAAGGAGAACAAAAGAAGGTCATTTGATCCATGAATTTATTTCTAGAAACTGTGGGAAACAGCAAACAATCCTGGAAGTTCCCTATGGTGGCATTTTCTATAGGTATTGAGAACGTTGTCATTTTTCCATGTACTTCTGCTTCTCTTTAACTCAAATAACTACTTTGACTATATTTTGTGAATGAGCTACTGGAGGTAAAAGGTGTCATGGCTGACCACTTTGTACTGATTAACCAGTTATTGGACTCAACACTGGGAGAGGATAATTCTCGCTTTCTCAGAAATTAGGTTCCTGTAGTTCGTTGTCTAGGCATGGGACCAATGAGATTCCCCCAATTCTATATTAACATGTCTGTTTATATTTTCATTGTCCATCTCTGGTTTGGGCAGCCATATTGGTGAGGTATCATGTGTGAAGCTTCCCTGTCATATCTAGGAGACACATTCACACAATATATTTCCTGTTTCTCTTTTTTTGTTTGATTGTTTGTTTGTTTTGTTTTCCTGCTTCATCTTCCAACATGTTCTCTGAGCCTTTGGTGCAGAAGTTATATTGTATGATGTATCCACTGGGGCTGAGATCCTCAAAATCTATCTCTGTAACCGGATAGGTTGTAATTTTCTGTTATGGCCTTTGCTTGTTGTAAAGAGGAGTTTCTGTGATAAGGAGTGAGAGTTAAACTTCTCTGTGGGTATAAAAATATGGAGCACAGTTAGATTAGAAAATATGCAGGTATATCAAGGGTAGCAGCCCTAAAATAAAATATTCTCATGGAATCAAAGGGATGGGTTGAGTGTGCATGTATGAGTGTAGCAATAACAATCAAATAAAAAGAGGCCATGTTTTGAGTCAGAGTGGTGGAAGGCACATGGGAAAGGTTGGAGGAAGGAAAGAAAAGAGAGGTGTAATTGTATCTTTATGTTAAAGTTTACTTATATTAAAAAAATTTAAAACCTACCAAAAGAAATTTTCAAAACAACAATAACCACAAAAAGTTCAGCCTTGTCAAAAAGTAAAGATGAATCAATCAATCAAGTTCTGCTGTGAACTCTTCTAAAATGACTCTGAAGAGGGTCACCAGTCACCTTTCCATCATTTTGAAAATGGAGCAGGATAACACAAATTCTACATTTTTTTCAATCTTTATTTTGCTTTAGTTAAATATATTTGGGTGTTTCATGCTCTTAGGATAAATACCTTTAAATTTGTTGTAATTTGTCAGTAAATGTGTCTGTTCCCTCAATTATTATGATTTTTTTAGTTGAGAATATCATCTTCTCTATCTAGTTGAAAGACCCTTACCCTTCAGGCTTACACCACCAAGCCCCAGGAAATGAGAAACTAAAAATCTAGCTCCAAGAGCAAGCTGACTCAATCATTTCTCAACCACCCCTGTAACAATGTAACAATGTAAAAAAATTTCTGTTAAAAGATGTGCTCAACTGTGACTGGGATAATTGCAAGTGTTCCAGGAAGGACCACTGTGACCTTTGTGTAAACTCTACTCCTGCCCTGATGCCCCCCTTGAGGTTTCAGGAAGAATGTACATGTGGATGTGACTGTACTCACTCTGTGATCAGACCATGATTTTGTGAAACGAAATTGTATGGGAATTGTAATCTTATGGCTTTTGTGGGTTTTTCCTTTAAAAGCACCCATGTGGCTACAGTAAGATCCGGCTCTTGCTCTCAGGACAAGAGTAGCCCGTCTGTACAGTCGCTTCAATAAAAACCTAGTGCTGTTGCATCACCTGGACTGGAGTCTGGGTTCTTGGGGTGCCCACTTGAGACCCTAAACTTTGGGATCTAGCATAGTCTGTTAGGGAGACAATTGCTCTTACATGCCTTGCTGCCAACTTCCTAAAGTTCAATTTCAGTGATTATTGATAAGATATGATTTAGATTTGGAGATAATGTTTAGATGAAGTAGCTAGATTTATTTAGTGTATGAAGTGCCCATAAATGATACAACTCTATTAAAATAATATCATGAACGAAGTTTTCAATATACTTATAATATTGTCAAAAATCTAGAAAGTATTATGCATACATAAGGCAAAATTCAAAACATTACTTTAGAATTTACATGCAATTAAAACTTGTTCATATTCTTTGAAAGTACAATATAATTTCATCATTTTCTCTTTTCTCTTTCCTCCCTCTGCTCCCTTTGCTCTCTCATAATTTTATAGCCTCTGGTCTATTTTCATATATATATATATATATATATATATATATATATATATATATATATATATATATATATATATATATATATAAAGAAACAGAGAGAGACAATATTTGTTATTGCAAACTTGTTCTTTATTCTTTTAAAGAAGTTGGAGAATATTTAATTGCATATGAAATAGTCTATGAAATAAAAATATAGCTATGTAAAATATACTATAGAATACTAAAATTTGTATTGCAATCATCGTTTCTAAACATAATGTTTAAAGATAATAGGAGTTTACTCTGTATCTAAACTTAGAATCCAGTTTCCTAAACAGACTCTTACCTGTGTCATTGATTAGCTATAAAACCGTCTTTAGTTACTGTGTTCATATAGCATCATATATTTTAAATGTACAGAGCATTATAGTTCATTAGGATTAAAATATTAGTTTAAGGATAGTAGATGTTTTAAAACTATAGAGTCTCAAAAAACCAAAAAAAAAAAAAAAGTTAAGTCTGGGATATAATTCAGGAACAGAGTGCTTGCCTAGGCTGAGTAATGCTCTAGGTTTGATTAAAACAGAAACTGTGAAATATAAATGCCTAAAATTTAACTGCTGATTCACAAAATTTACCTGTTGAAATATGTCTCTTTATTCACCCATTCATTCTTTACCATGTCTATTTTCCTGTCAAATGAGTTTTCTATAATAAAAGTAAATTGCATAGAAATAAAAATTCCTTTGTAGTTAAGAGAGTATGCATGTTGATGTTCTTCTCTTCCTCTTCCTCTTCTTTTTCTTTTCTTCTCCTTCTCCTCCTCCTTCTTCTTTTCCCCCTTTCTCTCTCCTTCTTCTCCTCATTTTCTCCTTTTCTTCCTGATCCTACTCCTCCTCTTTTTCCCTTTTTCCTCCCACTTTTTCCCTCAGTGTTTTGATGATAGAATTTAGGGTCTAGATCACAGTATACTGTACTACAAATGTTTTTTTCTTTCTAAACAAATTTATCCTCTTTTGTTCTGTTTTGGTTTATTCAACCTCTGCTTTCTTTTGGAGAGGGGATTTATAATAATGTAAATGTTTGAAAAGTAATGCTTCTGAATCCTACTCTTGCAAACATACTCAGAACTTTACAAAAACCCCATCTTATTAGTATGGAATCAGAATAACATGTAGCAATGTTGATTATCTTAAGCTTATATAATGCTTCTTCTATGGGCCACAGGCAATATCTATGTCTATGAGTTACATAGTGACAGAGTACACATGCAAATGAGAACAACACCAAGGAAAATAGATGTTAGCAACCTCTGAAAGTTTCAGACATCAACATCCCCCTACATGTGTCAACAATACCTAAAGCCATTCATACTGTGAATGAGTCACTCATTAAGCTCTGCTCTCTAAAATAGTAAATCTTATGTTCAGGCTTATCTCCAACCTCTATATCATGACAGATAGAGTGTTTTGTACTCCCAAGTGCATATTTAATGAGAAGTGTTCATTAAAAACTGAAGTTGAATTAAAAAAATAAGAAAATTTGAAAAAGGAAAGGCATTTTTTTTTTTTGCTACAAATAGAAGGACATTCATTCGTGTCTTTGATTCCAGAAAAGTAAAATAACGAAGAAATAGGAATCTCAGATCAGGAAGGAGGTCATCATCTGGAAAAGATTATATTATCCTCCAGCCCATTTGGCAGTCTCTTTAGGGAATATATTATTTTCTTCTTCTTCCATTTCTCTAGTTAGCTGAGCTTGATCATAATTCAGACTTCAGGTGCTACAGATACTCCCAAGTCAAAAAAGAAGACCCACATATAAATTTGCATGTGAATCCTCTTAATAAAAAGTTATCCAATAATTCCAAGGCAGATAATATAATTCCTTCCAATAGATCTCAGTGGGGTCTAAAGTAAGAGCATTTCCCCCATTTTTTAAACTAAGATCCATGTGTTGTGTAATGAATCTAATATCAACCAAAACCTATTTTTTTTTTTTTGAGACAGCGTTTCTTTGTGTAGCTTTGCACCTTTCCTGGAACTCACTCTGTAGCCCAAGCTGGCCTTGAACTCATAGAGATCGGCCTGCCTCTGCCTCCCAAGTGCTGGGATTAAAGGCATGTGCCACCAAAGCAAGGCTCCAAAACCTGTTTTACATGAAAATTTCTTCATATGTTTCTCACTTTTCTAACATCTACCTTAAATTTTTAACATCTTATCTTGAAAAAAATTAGGAACAACACAAAAAGGTTTTCATTTGTCTTTTCATCATGATGTGTAGCAGAAGCTAGAATCTTTCAGACACGGAGATCTGTGCACAGCATGTGTATTTGTCCCTGTGTGTTCATTATTTGCACTGCTTTGTTTTGTTTTGTTTGTTTTTGAAGGAATAAAAAGTAATTCAATAATCGGGGTCCTGATGTTTTTCATACTACGGTCAAAACTCTAGTTTTGTAATCATAGTCTTGTAAATTATCCATGGCTCATGTATTCATTTATTGCATGTATAATAACTTAAAGAACTTTAGAAATTACAAATAATAGATATTCTTGGTAGATTAAATGCATATCATTTGCATATATATCTGTATCTACCTATTTATGTATATTCATCTACATTATCTCTATCCAAATCTATTTATATTATCCACTTAACAAATTAGATTAAACAGAAATGTCTGTTTTGTTATAATTTCTTAATAAGAAACCAAACCGATAGTTCAAAACAGTGAATATTATCAAAGACTTATTTAGGCTTTTCCTAACATGTTATTTTTTATGTTGTTTATTGTTCCTAGGTTGTTTCTTTTAGAATATTTTATTATAATCTATTCTAATTAGACTGATGCTTATTTATAAAT
Source organism: Peromyscus maniculatus bairdii (assembly GCF_049852395.1). Taxonomy (NCBI): domain Eukaryota; kingdom Metazoa; phylum Chordata; class Mammalia; order Rodentia; family Cricetidae; genus Peromyscus; species Peromyscus maniculatus. The sequence goes on from NC_134861.1 coordinate 51,881,393, forward strand.
AATTAAATCTCTAGTATTTGCTTAAGTATAAGTTTCTCCATTGCAGAATTCCAACAGAAATTGGAATCAACCTGGAAGCTTTACCAGTTAGTACTGACAAAAAATGAATGGATGAAGTAAATCTCTACAAACAACATATTTTTCTCTAGTCAGCTATAATTAGTATGAAGTAATTTCTCTAGGATTTCTCTAGATTTCCAGCTTTTCAAGGGGAATTGAATTGGAGACTGCCCACCTTATAGCTTCTGACTTGGAGGGCTGAGTTTACCAATTAAGTTCACAGCAGATTAATTAGCTGCTAATTTATGAAACTAATCATCATTCAGTGGTTCTTATTAAATGCCTTCATGCCCATGAAACTTATGTTGGAAGATTGGATTGGGAGCACTCAAATCTCATTTGAAGAAACATTTAAGTGGTCTGGACACCATAGCTCCAACCTAAATTTACTATTGGCTCCAGTCAACCCCTTTTTATCGCTGTTTAAGGGAAGACATTAAAACCAGCACAAAGAAACTGTGAGAAACATATCTCAGAAAAAGTATTACAAGTGTTATCGTTTTTGTTGCCCCTCGATTAAATTATACTCCATGTTAAATTTTCTGCATTATGTGAACGACTTAAAACCTTTCTTTCCTTCACTCTTTGAAGAATATTTCATGCTCTGTCTCTCTCTCTATTCACAGATGAAATCATTTTTTAAAATTTCTTCCTTGTGGCTGATGGAACTTTGCTCAAATCACAAGCTACTATAGAATTTGAAGTATCTGACAGAAATTATCACTGCCCTTTATTAAGTTCAAAAGAAGCCTGATTTCGAATATAAAAGGTATTACAAGTGAAGAGTAAGGCAAATGAAGGAAAATTGTATTTAATTAAATTATGATTTGAAATATTTCTTGATCATTAGTATTTAATACTCAAGCATTCCTGAAGATTTCTAATTTCATTTCTGTTGCTGTGATAAAACACCCCAACAACAGATCCTTAAGAGAATAAAGTGATGTAGTTGGATTAGAGTTCTAGTTACAGTCTATCATTGAGGGGAAGTCAAGGCAGAACTTGAACATGACACATCACATTCATAAGCAAGAGCAGATAGAAACAAATACGCAAATCCTTCCTTGTGTACTAATTGACTTTCTCTTATTTTACATTTTTCAGAATTCTCTACTTAAGAAACAGATTGTGTTTTGAAATAAAACATTCCATTTTTCCTTCTAATAACCATAGAGGTAGTGGATTCTTAGCCAACTATTAGAAACACCATGGGTTGTTATATCTTTCTTTAATGATAAGAGATAATAGGAGAAAACACCTCTACAGTTGGGTATTAGAAACATTCTTGACAGGATCCTTTCCCTATCAATTGCTCTTAAATGTGTATGTAGATAATTATAACAAAGATTTCTCCAGAGCTACTTTCATTGGTACATTAGCCTTTTCCATGGCATTCTTTCTGTTATCTAACCTCTTTGCAGGTGGTACAGAAAATCAGTTGTCTCTCTTTTCTTTCTTTCTTTCTTTCTTTCTTTCTTTCTTTCTTTCTTTCTTTCTTTCTTTCTTTCTTTCTTTCTTTCTTTCTTTCTTTCTTTCTTTCCTTCCTTCCTTCCTTCCTTCCTTCCTTCCTTCCTTCCTTCCTTCCTTTCTTTCTAGTTGTCTCTCTTATTCTGCTATTTTTTTTTTTTGGTTTTTCGAGACAGGGTTTCTCTGTGTAGCTTTGCACCTTTCCTGGATCTCACTCTGTAGACCAAGCTGGCCTCGAACTCACAAAGATCCGCCTGGCTCTGCCTCCAGAGTGCTGGAATTAAAAGCGTGTGCCACCACCACCCGGCTTATTCTGCCATTTTGCAACAGTGATCAGACTCTGAGGACACCCCAGTGTGGTGTGAGGAAAATTAAGTTTGTGATATTCCTAATGTTTCTTGCTTCAGGAGAGCATCTCTCCAGGTTCCACCAAGCCCCGCAGTCCCACAACCCTTGTATAAAATAATTACTCAGACGCTTATATTACTTATAAAGTGTATGGCCATGGCAGACTTCTTGCTAACTGTTCTTATATCTTAAATTAACCCATTTCTATAAATCTATACCTTGCCACATCGCTTGTGGCTTACATGTCTTTACATGTTGCTTTTCCTGGCAGTGGCTGCAGTGTCTCTCCCTCCTTCTTCCTGTTTCCCCAATTCTCCTCTCTCCTTGTCCTGCCTATACTTCTTGTCTGGTCACTGGCCATCATGTTTTATTTATATAGAGCGATATCCACAGTACTTCCCCTTTGCTTCAGGTATTGTCCAGTTTCTGACTAGAGCAAAATGCATACTCAAAATCTAGGTTACTATCATTTCAACTAACTTAATGGGGATATTTATTTTATTTTCACTTCATCTATTAGGAAATGACTGATATGCTAAAACCTTACCTATAGAGTAAGATGGAATTAGGAAGCAAGGCTTTGGATGGTGATGGTATGTAGGTTGCATCTTTGAGATTGTCAGAATAAAATTAAATGGTACTTAAGTAATCTAGAGTATTATATTTCAGTATAGCAAACCAAACAAAGGTGTTATCTTTCTGATGGTAAGAATTGTTTTTAATCAAGTAATGGTTTTGTTTTAATAAGTTATTTCTAGTGAATTTGGAGTAAAGAACTGTGTCTTGAAAGTAAAGAAAGAGTGAGAACTTGGTAGAAAGATAGCGTCTCTGCCAGATGATTTAAGGAATCCAGGGTTGCACATGTGATGAGTACAATCAGCTAAGAACCATGGTCGTCCATCATTAAATTTCTTTCTATCTCAGGTTGCCCTTACTTGAAAGTCTTTTCTTTTTGTAGTTGACCTTGATGTTCATTCCAACATGAATTTGGCAGTATATAAGCAACTAGTAAAAGAAAAGCAAAGGTAAGGTTGAATCCATGTTGTGATTTACCTCTAGCCTAGACTACAAGGATGCCCTTGGGCCATGCACTCCTCATGTGCACACATTTGTTGGAGAAACAGACTGGAACATAGAATTGCTTCAGTTTGATCTTCCATGGCTCATCTCTGACCCTACTTCCTACAGAGGATACAACATGAAGCTTTAACATTTACACTATTTCTGACAGCTTGCTGTGAACTGAAATTCTGTTTTAAAAATCTATGTTTAAATCAACTCAGGCAGAACTAAAATACAACAGGATCTATTGTTCTGTGTATAAAGAAAAATAATGCTTGACTTGTTAATATGTTAAGTGTTATGATTTTGATCTCTGAACATTCTTGTACCCATATAAATCCTTCCTATTTTCCCCATAAATGAACTTATGCACATGAAAGTAAAGGTCTATTATATTTAATTATATAGTTACGATAAAGTTGCGCAATAGCTGTGTTTATAAGTTGTTTTATGCAGTTGAAAATGTTGAGGATTGCTGCATCTCCCTGGAAGTACTACTTAGCTTTATATGATTTCTCTAGTTTTATTTCTTTATTTCTTTATTGGTTTTTCTTTTTTTTTTTTTTTTGGTTGTCTGTGCATAATTTTTTGGTCTCATCCTGAAGAAATCATTATCTATTCCTATGTCTTGGAGTGTATTCCCTCTTTTTACTGTGGTTCTACACTATACATCAAACATTTCAGTCTTTGATTATTTTCTTTTGACTTTTGTATATGGCAAGATTTAGAAGTATAATTTCATTTTTCTGCATGTGTGTATCCAAAGCCATTTAAAGAGTAATTCTTTCTCCTATGCATATTAGCAATGTTCACTAAGCATTATTTTCTTGAAAAAAAAACATGAATCAATTACTGAACATTCTAATTTTTTTTAATAATTATTAGCACAAATCACTTTAATATATTCATGGAATATGCTCTGATGTCTACACGTGTGTACATATCATGCTTTTGTGTTCCCACATTTTCAAATGTCTCTCTTCTTCTTGCCCTATTTCCTTACCATCCATATAGTCTTCCTGTTACTTTAAAAATGTATCTTTCCTTAAACTCTAGCTTCCACATATGATAGAATGCATACAATAGTTGTTGCATTTATCCCTTTATGCTAGTATTTTGTTGGTTTATTTATAGTATTTTAGCATATTTTGAAGTCAAATATTATGGTGTACCCAGCTTTATTTTTAAAAGAGGGGAGTTCTTCTTAGAAAATCTTGGAAATTGTAGCTACATTAATAAATTACCTATAACAAAATAACAGAGTAGAAGCGTTTGTAGTTTCCCAACACAAAGAAATGATACCATTGGTGAAAATGGGAATGTTAATTATCTTTATTTATATATGTGCATCAAAGAACACTCTTGTAAAACATAACTATTTACAAGAAATATGTATAGATTTATTTAAAAAAGAATATAGTATTTGAATTCTTTACAAAATATATTTAATTTATATTTATTCATTTTGTCTTTCATTCTTTTTCTTAATATATAAAATGAATTTTTGTAATGGTTTAAAATGTGATTGTTTCTAGTCAATAAGTATCTTAAAGGATTGGCTGAAAAACTACTGGAAGGATATTACACAAATATATCTGGATTGAACTGGATGAAACAAAAATTAGGATGGTATTTTATTGATTCTAAGACTATGATTAGAAATGTGATATACTCTTGAAGAACATATCAACAGAAAATATTTATTTACTCCTTATATGTAGTAGATTGACTAAAGCCAAGTTATCTTTCCTAAATTATGTGTTCCCAATATTTTCCCTATTATATATCTTGTATATTCAGAAAACAAATGTGATCTGAAGTCCACCATCTTGTTTATTGTTACTCTTTCTTTAAAAGTCCCAGACCATAAAAATAAGGAGATAAAACTTGGAAAGAAACTTGGCAAAATAAAGGAATTAACTGGAGTTTTAAGAACTTAAGAAAAGGTAATAGGGACTAAATAGCAAATCACACTGTATGGAGGTATGAGGAGCATGCATGTGTGTACATGTGTGAAAGACAATGTCAAAGGATATACAAAAATAAAATAGATTTTTAATATCTGGGAATGTGACCTAGAAGAAAATAACAAATCCATGTTCACCTCATGACAATCCATGCTGTTTCCAACGTGAACCTCCTCCAAATTATATATTTTCATTATCATTCTTTTTTTCATGTACTCCTTATTTAGTTCTTCTCTTTGGATTAGATAAATAAATTTGCAGTTTGTGTCTATTTTCCCTAGGATAATAAAATTTGTTTAGCTGTGCCATCATTTTGCTGTTGTTTGGATGCAATAGAACTTCATTTTTTCTCTTTCTATCCCAGGAACACCTTTCGAGCCAGGCTTAGTCCCTTCTCAAAACTCTCTATTATGACCTTCTTTCTCATTGATAAAAGTGAAACAACAAACTTAAGGTTCAAAAGGTTGGACATTTCTTTGTCAAGGCCTTTTTTGAACTAAGCAGGGGTAACCTGACATTGGTTAGACCTATTATTTGCTTCTTTGGCTGGGGTTCTATGATATGCCATAAAAAAATAAAAACAAAAGCAAAGATCACAACTTAGTGGTTTGGGTAGATCTAGGCTGCTTGTTCCAGATAGCTTCATGAAAGCAGACGTTTTCATAGTAGCTGTGAAATATAGAAGATGAATTGTTGAATCATTAAAAAGACACACTCGAATTTGAGTTTTATAAATAGACAGCATTTTCCTAACAGAGAAGAATGTTAATGTGGGTAGACAGATGAAAGGGTAAGGAAGAGAAAAGAATATGAGAAGGGTTAACTAACATTAAGAACACTTGAAAGACCACACACACACACACACATATTGCAAAGCAGATATTGCTCACCCTATAAACAACAGGTCAGAGTCGGCTGTAGGATATCGCCTCCCATTGTTGGTCATGGATTTATATAAAACCCTCCAAAACAATATAGCTATTGCCATTTTTTGTTGTTTTTGTTGTTGTAGACAAAAACTCAATGGTACCTACTGGTAAAAATTCCACAGATTTTGGTCACAGAACGTGGAAAAATCAAGTTGGTTCTATGCATGAAGCTTCTTTCCTGCTATGGAGATTGGTGATGGAAAATAGTCATGAATATTCTTACATAGACATTTATGAAACCCATGGACTACAAAATTATAAAACAATAGTATGACAAGCTATGCTCATTGGAACAGCAGGGACACAAATTTATGGATTAACCAACTGCTCTCTGATTGGATTGAAGGCCCTCTCCACTGGAGGAAATGCATTCCTGAAATTGTAAACCTAAGATACCATGATTTGAAACTTAGAGGTCTGAGGGATGAACCAGTGAATATTAATTGGCTACATGGGCATAATACTAGACTACCATCTAAATTCATGACTCTATACCCAAAGGTTAGTGCAGCTCTCTGTCCTCATCAGAGCATTTGTATTTTGTCTTTTTATTTTGGTTTTGTTTTTGTTGTTGTTGGTTGGCTGGTTTGATTTTTGTGTATATGCGGTTGATACGTTTAATGCATACACAACTGGGTAAAGAACAAAGAAGAAATATCACTGGCTGACTCAGTCACAAACGGGACACTGATATCATCAAATCGCACAAAGTGTTAAAAAATTCTGCAAAATATCATACACACTACAGATATTAGAAAATTAAAAACCCAGGAGACAGATAGTAGATGAGTGTCCTAAAGAACACTGTGTCTCAGCTTCAAATCCTCTTCTACTCTGCCATTCCTCTTTGTTCTCTTATCACAGAGGAATTTCACAATGTCAGTTATGAAAAAGTATTATATTATTAGTTTTAACAAAATTTCATAGAGCTGTAATGAGTCATAATGAAATTAATTATACTCCTATTAAATTGTACATTTAATAATTTTTTCCTTAGGAGAAATAATTTATATAAAAAAGCAAATTAAAATATAAGAAACTTGGGTCATACAAAGTGGGTTAAATATCCTCTCAGAAACTTGTTTAAGGTTGTATTGTCATTTCATAGAGAATTTTAAATAAAATTATTATGTGTTTGTGAATCAGTTAATTAAGTGAAATTATTTTACTAGACTATTGTTACAAGAAACCTGCTTACAGACTGAGAGAGAAAGGTTTTTTTTTTTTTTAATTTCTCTAATCATAGTTAGTTGCTACTATTCTATAGACTGAACTGGGTTTTTTTTTGTCATTATTTATTATATACCTACACTCTAAATTTAATAATGAGCTTTTCAGGAAGTATAAAAAATGATTTTAAATGAAAATGAACAAAACAGTAAATGTCAACATAATAAACAGTTCTTCATATTCAGAGAATACACATGAATATAAGGCATGTTTTTGAAGACCTCTGTGCTATGATGACATTGTTAGTTAAATTGTTTGAGAAAAGGTAGTTTCAGCATTGGCACTGTAAGGCAAGAGGGCAGTTTCAGAGTGTTCCCAGTGATTTCCTCATTAGTCCGACAATAAAGTTAGTCAATATTGCCATGTTTTTATTGTGGATTTTTAAAAATAATTAATGTATTTCCTGACTTATTATAATGTTTAGATCTGCAGCCAAATAGGCAAAAACAGACTAATAATGGCAAAATGTATTTATTTAATTGATGTTTTATGTAAGATAGAAAAAGGATGAACAAAGAAGAATCAAAAGCTGTGAAGAAATATTATTAAATTTATTAAAGGATATGATTTTAGGGTAATAAACAGGGGCAACCTTAACTCATGAGGCTATATCAAATGAGCTAACAAATAAGAATGGAAAAAGATGTTAGCTATCATCCCTTCTTTTTACACAATACATTCTTCAATAGTGTTGTTTGAAATGACATCTAATTTTCATGATAGAATGCAAGACACAACAAGGCCCACATTTAAATGGAAGAGCAATTCTAAATAATGGCAATTAAATCTATAAACTATCAATTGGTTATTATTTTGTCTTAAATCCCAGTTCAGTGTTATACTTCTGAACAAAGGGGATTTCAATATAAAGCAGTTTGTCAGTTGGCCATGGTCTCATAAGCTGTGATAAAACAAATGTCTTCATATAGATCCTTAATGTGCAACATAATGAGGCATAAAACAGTGAAATAAGGCATTTTATTTTGAGTAACCAGAGTCAACATCAATCTGAGAGGGCATATGTGTATCCAGGGTAGAATGTAAAATGACAACAAACCTTTCTATTTTTCAATGTCAACTTCGATTTAATGGTCCCAGATGCTATGGTCACATGCAGGACTATTTAGGTAGTTATAGTGCCTTATCATAGTTCACCAATTTTGTGTTCACATTAAAGCTACTTTGGGGGAAACTTCATTTTTCTGTTTTAAATCCAATTAATGTAAATCATTATTAGACTTTAATTGTATATACAGAGAGTGATATTATTAACTGCCATCTATAAAGAGAAAATGTGGGTTCAAAACTTGGCTGTGTAGTGTAATGAGAATGATGTATCATTTTTCTGTATGGTTTGTTATAATTCCCCTCTTAAGTGAGAATTATAACTATTTCATAGAGATAATATCACAAATAAATGAGACAAGTATTAGAAGAATTGATCAAAGGTCTTGACAGTACAAACTCAATATCCCTCTATTTCCTTTCATTATAGAATCTAAAATAGGCATCTGCTACTAAAAAATAATAAAATATATGCCAGCCTACCATATATCTTTATGTACACTTCACAGATGATAAGTATGCCAAAATCTTATATAAGGCCTAAGTACTTTACTGATGTTCTTTAAGCAAAAAGATGATGACAGTTGATTGGCTTGATCTGTTTGGGGGGCATCTAGGCAGTGGTACCAGGTCCTGTGCTCATTGCATGAGTTAGCTGTTTGAAACCTGGGACTTATGCAGGGATGCTTGGCTCAATCTGGGAGGAGGGGACTGAACCTGCCTGGACTGAGTCTACCAGGTCGATCTCAGTCCTCAGGGGAGGCCTTGCTCTGGAGGAGGTGGGAATGGGGTGTAGGCTGGGGAGGGAGGCAGGAAAGGGGAGAACAAGGGAATCTGTGGCTGTTATGTAGAACTGAATGGTATTGTAAAATAAAATAAAGGGGGAAAATGATGATGAAATAACAATATATTCTATTGTCAGATTTTTTTTTTTCATTGACCAAACTGGATCCATGGTCGTAAGAGTCTATGTTATCCAAGGCTGATACAGGCATATCCTCAATAGCTTCATTTCACAAACAATCCTCTAAAATGATGCAGTTGGAGTCTTCTAACTTCATTGTTTTTTCACCCCAGTTGTATGATGACACTTTATCTCTCACAATTTCCCAGGTGATTTCCAGTCCACTTGGCATGACCTTCTTAGGTTGACTGAGCCAGAACTTTCTTTACGATTGAGATATCCTCTTTATAAATTTCCTTCCATTATCCAGCATCCAATACTCTGCTTCCTGTCTACAAATTTCCAGGTTGATCATAACACTCTCCATTACTGCTAAAAACTGCTGTGGATATCCCTCTGTATAAATAAAATGCAGATTGGCCAGTAACCAGGCAGGAAGTATAGGCAGGACAAGCAGAGAAGAGAATTCTGAGAACAAGAAGACTGAGTCAGGAGACGCCAGCCTGCTGTCCAGAGAGCAGCAGGTAAAGGCAACAGGTAAAGCCACAAAATAGGTGGGGACATATAGATTAACAGAAATAGGCTGAGTTTAAGTGTAAGAGCTAGTCAGTGGTAGGCCTGAGCAGCTAATGGCCGAGAAGTTTAATTAATATAAACTTCTGAGTGATTATTTTATAAACAGTTGCAGGATCTGTGGTGCTGGGCAGGACTGGAGAAAATGTCAGCTACAAAAAAAAAAAAAAAAACCAAAAAACAAGAAACACTGTAGTTTTTTTTCTGTACCTATTGATAAACCATTTAGTCAAACATTGCAAAGTCCTTAGGCTTTATAAATACCCTGACTATATTGAGGATTGTTATTTTCACATTCTCATCCTGATAGAAGCTTTGGCTTCAAAGTTGTCTTTTATTGATATCTAAAAACTTGAACAATATCTCAGTGAAAATTTGACCTGAAGGAATTATTTACTGATGCAGCAGCCTTACCGTTCCTCTACAGCTCTCCTCCCTTCTTTTGCAGTTACTGAGACTGCCATGGAGGAAATGCATTGTTCATTTCCTTTGTTTCACAGCTCTTTTGATATTAAGTTAAGAGACACACCTCAACCTCCCTGTCCACAGAAAAATAAAATAAAATAAAAACAACAATAAAATATCTGTACCTTCTCAAGGATTGTGGTAGGCAGCTTCATTAGATATCTTTCTGCCTCTCATGTCTTTTAGGAGAAAGTTTCTCCCTACCTTTTCCCTAACAGATGAACAGGTATCTTTGCTGTATCAAGTTTTAAGCTCAGTTCTGCATCAAACTATTTTTGCTGTGAAATAGTTGTTGGGTCAAATGAGTCTCTCTGCCTTTAACTAGCTTTTGACTGTTTTCATTTATTAAAGATGATTCTTTACAGTATTGTTCATTTTCTTGTGAGTGCTTTTGTTGTTGTTGTTGTTATTTATTTCAGATGAAATTAAAAGGAGGAAAATCCCACATTCGACATCAGTTTTTTTCTCTCACTTACTTTCCTTTTCTAGGATTCTCATGTTGCTCTGCCATTCTAACAAGAAAAGATTGTGTTTCAACATCAAAATCCTCAACAAATTCTCTTACCAAAGCAGTATCTCATTTACTGTTATTCTGTTTATTTCTTGTTTTGCCCTTCTCTGTACTTTAAATACATGTATCATAAACTTGTATGATTATCATCTATGCTTCATGTGTAAAAGTGCCATATTCTTGGATGTATAAAATGAATATGTTTACTACCTACCTATCTTCTTGCTTATTTTGAGTTAAGATTTATAATAATGAAGTCAAACAACTGAAATAATTTTTAAGAAAAATATAAAATTAAAACCATTTAGGGATTTAACAACATAAACATTTTTAAAGTTTTTGAATAGGACACATCCCATTTGGAGTGGGGAAAAAATAATATATAAAGTAGGTTACACATGTCCCTAACTCAAGGACAGATTTTAGTGCAGAAGGTTGACTAACCTCTTAAAATCTTTAATGTTCTAGGTGAAAAGTCACTTTAGGGGGCAATTAGAGGATAGACTCATTAAGCCAATTGTACAAGGCCATGCAGCATGGGTATAAGAGGTTAGGCAGCACCATTAGGAAGTAACCTGGAAAACCAGTGATTTGAATGACTTTGCCTTTGAGGTTACCTCACAGCAAGCAGACACAAGGCAACTACATTGGGTTTCAAAATCCAAAGTGACAGAGTACAATGAAGAAAGAAGCCCTGCTGACCTGCCTTATTTTAGTAGTTTTAATTTGAACTTCAATGTAGTCGTTAGATGACAAGAAATCCGTCTAAAGGTTATAAAGAATGCAAAGGTTATTCGGCTTTCCTGGTATATTTACTACAAGCTTACACCTAGATAACAAGGGCACCAAATCTTGTTCTTCCTCTCTCATCAGTACTTCCAAGGTGAACTAAAACATACTCAAGGCTAAAGATGGTCCTTACGTTGTAAAATTGGTGTCACCTTTTATACAATCTTCTATTGTACATCTAGGAAAAATAATAAAGCTTAAGAAACTTTGAGGGACTTGAACCTGACAGTGTTCTACAATGAAGACAAAAATGGACTTATCTTCTCTTATCTTGTGAACAAAATCTATAGCAGTGACCTAAAACCTTACAGAAAGCAATCGTGGAGATATAGACAACAAAGTCTGAAGAACATTTTTCATTTATCCATGTCTTTCTAATCTCTGCCACCAACTTCAAAATGAAACTACCACCCTTTTTCAGTTCGATGGGGGGAAATCAAAATATCGTACCAGCAGAAGCTGAGCAAAATGTTTCCTTCCTTTTCTGAAGGAATGGAGACAACCTCCTTGGGACAAGTCCTGGGACAGTTGAGAAATCATATACTCAGTAATTCTCTGGAACTAGATGACCCACAAATTGCTCTGATGGTTTCCCTCCTGTGAACTTCGTTTTCCCACGAAACACTGAGAGACTAAATAAATCTACAGCTCTAAATCTGGTTCAAAAAAAGCCTTCAATCACTCAAGGTGAGAGTAAGTAGAGTGGAGACAAATTATATTCTTCCTTTTTGAAATTATTTTTCATCAAATTAAATATAATATTTTGTCTAATATTCAAGGCCTTGAGAAGACAATATTACTTTAGTAAAATGTTCATAGTGTCCTTGATCAGTGATCTTTTAGGGCAAATTTAAAAAAAGCTATTTTATTCTGTTAAAAGAATCTCATCTACCTCCAGCTTGGGATAAAGACAACATTCCAAGACAGATAATCCATCTGATCCTCTAAGTCACTTGGTAAACATGACACCTCAGGAAGTCTGATTCATCTTAAATCATGCCAAACAGATAGAAGAATTAATCATTGTTTAATAAAATAATATAATACTCTTACCTAGAAGCCCACTCCTGGTCTAGTGACAATCTGTCACAGTACTAAAGGAGACAGTTGCTCACAGCCTATCATAAAACTGCAATGGCACTATTTTTTATGCTCTATGGTGTACTGTGTTACACATAGTTTTCAATAAATAGGTATTCAGCCCACTGTAAGTGTTATTTAGTATATTATTATAAAAGGCATTTTCATGAAACAGGATTTGTGTTAGATGGCCATGCCTTGCCAAGTATTCTGAGCATATTTACTTTAGGTTAGGCATCTTAGAAGCAGTTTTCATTTGATACTGTCAATTTTCTTTGAATTTACAAATACAATGTCCTATTTGTCTTAGATTGCTATTAATATAATTTTCATAGCCATTTATTTATATAAAGTTATGTATCATTCTATAATATGACTTCAAATCCAAATCAAAAGGCTGATTAAAATCTAAATAAAAATTTTCTACATATTTTGCAAAGGATAACATTTAAAAAACAATTTTTAAAATTCATAAGAAGTTGATGATAATAAAAACAAAATATCTAAATTTAATAGCCATTAAATCGGGAGAAATATTTTTGCAAGGGAATAAATGAAATGAATTTCACCTATAGTATTAATCAGAAGAATATGCATCAAAGCTTAGAGATGTATCCAAATACATCGACAATAATTTCAAATGCATAATAGGACTAGACACTAAAGATATAAGGCAGTCTGAACTGAGAAATAATTGCTGGTGTTCAATTGTTATTAAAACAACAATTCAGAAGATTATTTAATCTCTGGTGTAAAGTTTTCTTTGTTAATACATGTAAAACATAAACTGCACTATCTCAAGAGTATGAACTTTATACAGATTTAGGAAAATGCCAATCAGCAGATATTCATGAGTTTAATTGTGATTGCATATCAATAAAATAATCATAATACCTATCAGGAGAATGAAGAAACATATTGAAAACCTTCCAAATATATTTCAAACCTTCAAATTTGTTCAGTATTAACAATGAAAGAACCACAACTGTACCTATCAATGCAAGTGACAATTTCAATCATAAGTTTAAAATAGTATAAGAAAATAAAAAGTTATTTAAATTATATTAAATTATATTAAAATATTTTTAAAATGTATACATATTTGGTAATAACATAAGGAAATCAAAGAATTTCACACTAATCAGCCAATGAATATTCATTGTTTTCTTTGGGACAGACTGAAAGATAACTCAATTTCATTTTTGTTTAATAATCTAACTTTAATTCATGGTGTTATAGGTATTCTCATTATCTAGTGTGTACATTTTACTCTAGGGATAAAAAATTTGTCACAAATTTTTGTTAAGAATGTTCTCATTTGCCCTGCATTGTAAATACATGTATCTATTCTTCATACAATTACTATATTGCACAGCTGCCTGAAGCTTCAAACAAACCTTATTCATCATGGTTTTAGGAAACGAACTTCTGACCTCTTCTTTCTGTCAGTCCCTTGAATTGTTTCCTTTTATTCCCATAAATGCAGCTAAATATTTCTGGCTACTTTTCAGTATACACTTTTCTTTATACAATATATGAAATGCTAGTGATTTATTATGCAGTGGTCTAAACAAAAAGCTCCTCTTCAGATGGTAGAAGAGGAGCTCCTTGGACTTCTTAAAGCTCCACACTTCAGAATAAAGTATAAAAGCTATAGAAGCAGTCATTTTTTTGGAGAAAATAGAAAAAAAGAACAAAGTTTCCTGCCCTTCAATTTGTCTATGTAAATTTGTCTAAGTTTTGTAAATGATCCAACTTCACTCCAAAACAAAATGTATACTCATCTTTCTTTTCATTATTTTCTCCAACCATTGGCAGGTAAATATTATACATATTCAGGCTATACAATGTACTATTTCCAATTATATGTGTATATTATAAAGGTTTTAGTAGAATCAGTTTTTTACTTATCACTCATCACATACAGCACAGTTACCATTGTGGGGTGGCAGATAAGGAAAAGACCCTAATATTGCATACTCCTATCAAACATCAATTGAACTGGTATTAGATTATTAATTATAGATATAATTTATACATTGGATTTATAAAACTTAGGTGTTTTATCACTGAAAGTTTGTACACCTGAACCAGAATGGAAATTTTTCTTGTTGGTCTATATTACAAATATACCTCTAGGTCTCAAGAGAAAAACCCTGACACATTGGTGCTTGAGGTGTGTTTCAAAATGAAGGTAAAAAATAATATAAGTATTTTTCAATAAAAAAAGATGCTACTATTTTTTTTCTGAGAGAAGTTCCAAAAATCTTTCATAAAAATGGATGTTCTATGGCTCTCTAAAATCATTTAAAATATTGTTTCAACTATCCTATTTTTTCTTTAAGCTACAATATTTTCCCCTTCAAACGCTTTTTCATGGCAGCCAATAAATAAAGCAGGTTTTCTTTAATTACTGATCCTTTGTAATAAAAGGAAAGCGATAAAAAAAAAGAGGGTTGTAGTTGGCTTAGATTGTTCTGATTGTTCTTTTTACATCCTCTCTATTTCCTGCTGTGATACAAAAGATGTGCTTTGTTTGCTGACAGTGGTATTTTGCTTCAGCCAAAAGACAAGGGATCTCAGAACACCAGTGAGAAAAATGTTATTTCAATAAATTCCGACCTATGAAAAATTCAACATCAGTCACTAACTTGCCCTTGTAGATTAAGAGCAGTGTGCCCTGTCCTTCTGTTATGAAATATCTGTAATGTCTGGTTGGTCAAATGAAGCCATAGATGTGTTATCAAGAACACCAGGGTTGTAAAAGTGAAAATGAATCTTTTAATATAGTGAAAGCTTCAATATGTAGTACAAAAATTATTTCTACTTCTGGTTGAAATCATTTAGAAAATATTTGTTCTTTCTTTCTTAATCTTTGAAAGTTCAACTCCTCATTTGTGTCACTCTCCTTAATCTTCCTTTGATATAACTCTTTCCCCTCTTCTTTAGAAGAAATACTTTTCTTTCTTTCTTCCTTCCTCTCTCTCTTTCTTTCTTTCTTTCTTTAGTGTGTGTATGTGTGTGTGTGTGTGTGTGTGTGTGTGTGTATGTGTGTGTGTGTTGTGGGCATGTGTGTGCTATGGCTCATGTGTGAAGATCAGAGAATAACTTGTAGGAGTTGGTTCTCTTTCTCAATGAGGTGGGTTCATGAGGAATGAATTCAGGTTAGTAAGATTGGCAAAAAAAAAATCTCACCCATGAGCTACCTTTCTGCCCCCTGTCCCCTCAATGGGGATATTTCTAATCTTTACAAAATAATCCTGTCTAAAGTTCTCTCACTCTCATCCTCTCTACCACAGATAAATAATTCAATAATCTTGGGTTTTAGTTATGCTATTGCAGATTAATTCACCATCCACAAATTCAATTTCAAATATTTCATTTTCAACCATCATTTCCCCTCTTGGGTTTAATTTTCTTTGAAACTCAGCTGCCATTTTTATGTCTTCTATATTAACCCACCAAAATCTACTATCTTCTTATGTCTTGCATCAACTTTTATAATCTACATTTCAAAATTAATATTAGAAACCTTTCTGCATATATAGCCTCAGTTCTATGACTCCCCTTACTTTGTCTTACTATTAGCAAACTCTGTTATACCTTTAGAATGACCCTCAAAATTTTATGGATTGTAGGTTTAGCCTCAACCATGTTGCTTACTGCACATTCTTGACTTCTGTGGCCTCTCAGCAGATAAGTAGGCTAATTACTTCATGGAATCATAACCTGTTGCTGGAGGGCTTCTCTCCAGGTTCCCCAAGGCCCGCAGTCCCACAATCCACTTATAAAATAATCACTCAGACGCTTATATCACTTATAAACTGTATGGCCGTGGCAGGCTTCTTGCTAACTGTTCTTTTATCTTAAAGTAACCCATTTTTATAAATCTATACCTTGCCACGTGGCTGGTGGCTTACCAGCGTCTTCACATGTTGCTTGTCCTGGCGGTGGCTGCAGTGTCTCCTCCTCAGCCTTCTGCTTCCCAGAATTCTCCTCTCTCCTTGTCCCACCTACTTCCTGCCTGGCCACCTACTGGTCACTGGCCATCAGTGTTTTATTTATATAGAATGATATCCACAGCATTTCCCCTTTTTTTCTTTTTTTAAAGAGTAAGGTTTTAACTTTAACATGGTAAAATTACATATAACAAAACAATTATCGAGCAAGAATTACAGTTACAATATTAAAGAAGATGTCCTATCTATCTTATATTTGTGAGTTTAAGGTTTTATATCTAACTTATCTTTTGTCATAACTGAGGAAATTACAACTATCTAGTTTTCAACCACATCAAAGACCTGAGAAGGAACATAATGGTACCTGAGAAATGGTAGATGGATGCAAGCAACTTTCGGGAATCTTGCAAAAGTAGACCAAGACAGCTGGCAGCCTGGACAGTCACCTAATGTTTCTCAGCATTGTTGGTGCATTCAAATTGGCTACAGGCCTAGAGTATCTGACAGACCATTTTTAGAAGCAGGAATTCTGAGAGACCATCTTACCCTGTCTTGGCAGAGTACAGTGGTCGCTTTCCTTGTGTCCCGTTTGTCCAGAAAGGACAGCATTATATTTGTACTGTCAGCCATCAAGGCAAGGGCAGTTCTTTGCCCAGTAGGCCATTTTGTGCCAAGAAGACAAACTTCCCAATGGAAATGTCTTAGAAGCCCAACATTCTCTCGGGATCAAATTAGTGCAGCCAGGAGCAATTGTGTCTCATGTCAACAGAATTCTAAGTTATTTAAATGCCATATTCTCTAGGTCTATGAAGTGTTTGAAGATTACCTATCTATCTGAAATATATCTATGTATACCTAGAAGACTTAACTAACATGTCTACAAATATGATTATCATAGATGACTAATTATTAATCTATTTTTAATTATCCATTACAATTTTAAATGAGTTACATAAACATAATACCTCAAACAAGAATAGAAATATATATATATATATATATATACAGTATAACAAAATTAACTTCAAGTTTGTATCAATAAACTAAAATTTATACCAATGTAAAACATTTTAAACATAAACTAAAATCTATACCAATGTAAAACATTTTAAACAAGTTGTTCTTTAAAAGTAGGTTGATTAATCTATCCTTTTATCTTATCATCTCTATATCCTCCTATATATCTATATCAAATCCCCTTTTCTTTTTTAGAAAGAGATCACATTTATAATCAACCTGTTTTAAATAAAAATATTGGTTTTTCTCTGTCCCATACCAGAGGGCTCTTCTGATTTGGGACACAAGAATCTCTTAACCATTTTTTTTTAAAACAATATGTCTGGGTTTAGAGGGGGAGTGAGCCAATTCCACCTCTAAAGCCAGCTTGGTATATTTGGGAATTTGGGCGTAGCATCTCTTACTACTTCCTGCTGGAGGGGGGCGCTGTGTCTTATGGGGATGCAAAGAAAATTTTAGGCCTATGGGGTAGTCCTTGAGGCTGAATTGTGTGAACCAGTTGCCTTGAAACTGTTCTGGATGTTGGATCATCTGGGCCATGGTGCCATCGGAGATCTTTCAGGGGGTCTTGGCTGGTCAAACCTGATGTATCTTAATCTGGAACAAATCCACAGCCTCTGGCTTTCTGTGGAAACAAAAGCAGAACCTCTTTTCCAAAGTAACATATCCTTATATCCAAATTTTGAAGTCAAGGTACCTTTAAAATATACATTTTGGCATAACTCAACAGCTTTTGTAATCAAATGTTTTTCTTTAGTTACGAATATCAAAGAGAACATAATCCAGATTCTCTGTGTGGTAGCCATCTTTACGTGGCTTATGTTTTATATTACCTTGAGTCTATTGCTTTAAACTGCACCATTGTAAGACTGAAACGGTGCTGTGGCTGCTGGCTCTGCCCACTTTAGCTTCCCAACATGGCAGTGGTACATTTTCTGCCAGCTCTGGGTGTCATCAAGTCTCAGAAATAGTGAGTCTAAGCTTTTATCAAAGCAGCGTGTAGCCCAGAAACCTTTTTTTAAAAAAATACTGGTAAAGACTAAATCTACTACACAGCGTAATGTGCCGCTGGCAGACGCCTCATTTCCGCCATACTGCCGGTCAAACGCACACGCCAGGAACCCGCCAGTGTTCAAACCTGCGTTTTGCGGCGTCTAGCTGCCCATATGAGACAAGAAGCAGGAACCTGGTTTTGTCTCTGTTTAGAATTGGTTATTAAATATTCTCAGGTTTAAGGTGGAAACTCGAGTCGTTGGGCGCCATTTGTTGCTGGAGGGCTTCTCTCCAGGTTCCCCAAGGCCCGCAGTCCCACAATCCACTTATAAAATAATCACTCAGACGCTTATATCACTTATAAACTGTATGGCCGTGGCAGGCTTCTTGCTAACTGTTCTTTTATCTTAAATTAACCCATTTTTATAAATCTATACCTTGCCACGTGGCTGGTGGCTTACCAGCGTCTTCACATGCTGCTTGTCCTGGCGGTGGCTGCAGTGTCTCCTCCTCAGCCTTCTGCTTCCCAGAATTCTCCTCTCTCCTTGTTCCACCTACTTCCTGCCTGGTCACTAGCCATCAGTGTTTTATTTATATAGAATGATATCCACAGCAATAACCTGCATTACTGGCAGTTAATACCTACTTATATGAAACTGGCCACCCTAGAGCATGGCCTGAGAGAACAGAACTTGTCCCTAGTCCTTTTGCTTCTGCCATCTGTCTACCTAAAGTAAGTTCCTTGGCTGTCACACAAGTTTCCACAGTGATATATACTCTCTTACCTTTGTCCTACAGACTGAGGTGGCCTATAATCAGAAAACAAGATTGCTATTCTTCTCCTACATTGTTTCACTCTCATAATTTTTGCAAAGGTGAAAAGACAGCCTCATTGATGAAGGCAATTTTCTAACTCTTATTCTTGCTTAAATGATTGTTAGGTTAAATGACAAATTGTAATGAAAACAAAAACACTCAAAAATAAAAAATTAGAAGTTTATTCCTGCTAACTAAATAGATAAGGATGTGTGTTGTAGCTTGGCAATAACAAAATATTCCATATGGACACACAAAGATGCAAGGACTTTTGTTTCCCTAGACCTCTGTCACAATTACAGCCTCATCTACATTTTTCCTGATGGACAGGGGTCATAAGCATATCCATGTCTTAATAAACAGGAAGATAAAATGTGTACATTAATGATATGCTTTTAATTAATTAAGGTCTTAATTTCCCATACTACTTTGTCTCACCTAAGGTAAAAATGTCATCTCATTCCTAAACATTCATAATTATTAATTTGTAAAAAATAATCTAATTAAGTAGGCATGTACATAATCAAATAACATAAATTGTCATAGAAGAACTCACACATGTAGTTGAATAAAGTTAAAAGAAAACTTAAGTATATTGACAGATTTTTTTTTATTACACTGTGGTGGTAATCTAATTGTATTGAAATATTATTTTGATTTGTACTGAAATATTAATTTGATTGTATGTTAATAAATAAAGTTGTCTGGGGGTCAGAGCTATTAGAGCCATAGCAAGAGTGTGGCGGTGGTGGCACACGCCTTTAATCCCATAGATATCTGTGTGTTCAGGGTCAGAGCTATTAGAGCCATAGCAAGAGTGTGGCGGTGGTGGCACACGCCTTTAATCCCATAAGATCTCTGTGTGTTCAGGGATACAGCCAGCATTGGAAACATATGCCTTTAAGACCTAGGGGGCTGTACATTCAGACAGTGACGAGGCAGTCATGTGTTTGGGTTTACAACCAATGAGAAGACAGAACAACATACTTTAAAAATACGAACCGACAGAAAGAAGGTCTTTTTTCGTGAAGCTGGGACAGCAGGAGGAAGGGTGAGATTTTAGCTCTGAGCTCTGACCTCTCGGCTTTCTCTTTTACATTGTTTCTGTGTTTCTTATTTAATAAGACGGTTGGTTACATCAACATCTGGCGCCCAACGTGACAAGAATCCATTAAAAACTGCTTGGCTTGGTGGCAGGTCCGCTTTCCCGCAAGGGCGGCAGGCGGCCCGCGGCGGCGGCAGCGGCGGCACACGGCGGCCGGCGGCAATCGGCTTCTTAGTCCGAGCTGCTGGCGTCCTAGTCCGGGTAGCAACTTCTAGCCCGGGCCTAGGTCTGTGAGCAGCTTGCCTAAAGCCGGTGCTACAAACAACTCAGACCTGCCCTGCCGAACAGGGCCCTGCCTGTAAAGCCAACGCACGTGGTCGGAGCTTAAGGAAGCCAGACCCAAGCCTTGACTCGGCACAAGAGGGAACACGTGGCTACATTTAAGCTTTAGCCGGCTACGCTTTCTTGTGCGTTCTCTCTTTCCTCTCTCTCTCTCTCTCTCTCTCTCTCTCTCTCTCTCTCTCTCTCTCTCTCTGGATTTACACCTGGGACACTAGGTGGCTGCTTTGAAAATCCCCTCGGATATCTACTGTTCTACGCAGATTTGGTAAGTCATAATATATCAGATATTTAAAGGAAACTATCTAAAAGAGAATTTTTTTCCACATTAAAAAACAAATGGGTTTTATGTGTACATTGGAAGAAAATTGTTTTTTGTTCGAAATTTTAGGCAGTCTGGCAATGGAACAACTATATAATATTAGTATTGGTGGAATTATGCACCTCATCACTATAATAATCCACATTTTAATATTTAAAAAGATAGTCAATTTAAGTGCCAGGATAACAGCGTTAAAAGAACTTGTTAAACCTGTAAAAATTCAGACAGAAAAAATTAACAGTGAAGTTGTTTCAAGTCGGGATCATAAGGTTGCAGAAAGAAAGCCTGTTTTCACACAGTCACCCTTAATTTATCCTGTAACAGTACAGCAGATGCCTGATCAAATGGCTACACAAAATACTTGGGCTCCAATTGAAATGTTGGATTTAAAAAGGTTTAAGGAGGCAATAGTATCTTATGGCATGCATTCCCCATATGTAAACCAAATGTTAAACACTTGGTCAACATATAATAGGATAGTACCACAGGACTGGCGGGACCTCGCACAAGGTGTTCTGGAACCCAGCCAGAGACTTCAATTTCTGACTTGGTTTAAGGAGGAGGCTAAAAACATACAAAAAAAATGGAGGGATAAAGGAGTACAAGTTTGCCAGGATCAGCTTATGGGCGAAGGCCAATATGCTTCAACACAAGCACAATGTTTATATGATGTCCAAACCCTAATTTTATGTCGAACGGCAGCCTTGAATGCATGGGACAAAGTTGAGGAACCAGGAAAAAAATCTGAGTCATTTACAAAGGTTAAGCAAGGCCCAAAAGAGTCTTTTACAGATTTTTTACAAAGACTGGCTTCACCAGTAAAGAGAACGGTCTCGGATTCAGAAGCTGGTAAGGCAATAATTGAATCTTTGGCCTTTGAGAATGCGAATGCAGCATGCAAAACAATAATCAGGCCATTAAGGGCAAGATCTGCACCTATGGAAGATTGGATTAGAGAAACAATTAATGTTGAAACTGATGAGCATGATGATACATGGGTAGGAGAAGTAATTTCAAAAGGTTTGAGGAGTGTTAGATGTTTTGGATGTGAAAAGCAAGGACATTTGAAAAGGGACTGTAGACAGGTCATTTCCAGAAACAATGTTTCTTCAAGGAACAATGGCAACAGAATGCCCCTTCCTTCTGGAGTATGCAGAAGGTGTGGTAAGGCAAAACACTGGACCAACGAATGTAGATCAACAAAGGACAGACAGGGTAATCCTTTGCCTCAGTCTTCGGGAAACTCCCAGAGGGGCCTCAGGCAGGCCCCCAGTGCAAATCCAGTTCAAACCTTTCCGGCAGCCATAGAGGAAATGCCTGCTCTGGAGAGCGGTTAAATAACCAAATGCCTATTGGAATAAATCATGCTGGTCAGAATGATGAAACAGAGAGAATAGAAAATTCAGGAAAAAACATAAAGAAAATTTTTTGGCAAACTTCTATTAATGAACAAAGACCAAAATTAACGATAAAAATAAATGGTGTTTTGTTGTCTGGTCTGGTAGACACAGGTGCGGACGTTACCATAATTGCACCAGAATTTTGGCATCCAACTTGGCCTCTTCAGGAGGTAAACGTTCAACTGTTAGGAATTGGGACATTATCTCAGGTGAAACAGAGTGCAAGATGGCTCGAATGTATAGGTCCAGAAGGACAGAGAGGAAAATTAAAACCATATGTGGCTAACATAACTATGAACCTGTGGGGTCGAGACTTGTTGCAACAATGGAATACTCAGATTAACATCCCTCCAATCTCAGAAACAAATCATAAACTAGCACATGTTACTGAGAGAAATATTAGAAGATATTGTTCTAATGAGTGGTCACCAGCCATCCATATTATACAAGAACAGGGCACAATAACTGATGATCTTCCAAAGACACCAACATCTCTACCTTTAAAATGGTTAACAGACAAGCCTGTATGGGTCCAGCAATGGCCTTTAACAACAGAGAAACTCCAGGCTTTAGAAGAGCTGGTAGAAGAACAGTTAAATGCTCAGCATATTGAAGAATCAACCAGCCCTTGGAATTCTCCTGTATTTGTTATTAAAAAGAAATCTGGTAAATGGAGAATGGTAACAGACCTTAGGGCAATTAACAAAGTAATTCAGCCAATGGGTTCTCTACAATCTGGGATGCCTTTGCCTACTCTGTTACCAAAAGGATGGCCTCTCATAGTTATTGATTTAAAAGACTGTTTCTTTTCAATACCCTTACAAGAAAAAGACAGAGAAAGATTTGCTTTTACAGTGCCTACTTATAATAATTCTCAACCGGTTAAAAGATTTCAATGGAGGGTCCTCCCACAGGGAATGTTGAATAGCCCAACTCTGTGCCAATATTTTGTACAACAGCCATTGGAAGTGATACGTAAAAAATTTCCTAAATCTATAATTTATCATTATATGGACGATATTTTACTAGCTGACTCAAATGCAGATACTTTAGAAATAATGTTTGAAAAAGTAAAAAAAATTTTGCCTCGCTGGGGATTACAAATTGCTCCTGAAAAGATACAAAGAGGAGATTCTATTAATTATTTAGGATATAAAATAGAGCTACAAAAAATTAGACCCCAAAAGGTGCAAATTCGGAGAGATAGACTACAGACTCTTAATGACTTTCAAAGATTATTTGGAGATATTTCTCATCTACGAACTATTGTTGGGGTAAAAAATGATGAACTGACTAATTTGTTCAAAACCTTAGAAGGTGACAAGGACTTAAATAGTCCAAGAGAATTATCACCTGAAGCTGAGAAAGAATTAGCCTTGGTAGAAAAGAAAGTGCATGAAGGACACGTGAATCGTATTGATCCAAAGCTGGATTGCATTTTGGTTATCTTACCTTCTAGGCGTTCTCCTACTGAAATATTAATACAGAGGGAAGATATTATATTGGAATGGATATTTTTACCAAATAAACCAAATAAAAAATTAAAAACTTATGTGGAAAAAATCTCTGACTTGATTTACAAAGGAAAAATGAGACTTCGTCAATTAGCAGGCATAGACCCAGCAGAAATTGTCGTACCATTAACTAAGGAGGACATTGAAAAATTATGGACAGAAAGTGAACCTTGGCAAAGAGCTTGCAGTAATTTTTTGGGAGAAATTAACAACAAATATCCCAAAAGCAATAAAATTGATCTTATAAAGAGAGCTGAATGGATCTTGCCTCGAATTGTACGGCAAAAACCCATATCTGGAGTTCGTACATTTTATACAGATGCCAACAAAGAAGGAAAGGCAGGTTACAAATCAAAAAATTTAAGTAAAATGGTTCAAAGTCCGTATAATTCAGTGCAAAAATCAGAATTGTATGCTATTCTGTTGGTATTAATGGATTTTTCAGAACCTCTCAACATAGTAACTGACTCTCAGTATGCTGAAAGAGTGGTGTTACATATTGAGACTACAGAATTTATCCCTGATGCTTCAGAATTAACTTCACTATTTATTCAATTACAAGATACAATCAGGAAAAGGAATCATCCTTTATATATAACTCACATTCGATCCCATACTGGTCTGCCCGGCCCTCTAGCACAAGGCAATGATGAAATTGATAAATTATTGATAGGAAATGTGCTGGAGGCCTCAGAATTTCATAAAAAACATCACGTTAATAGTAAAGGTTTAAAAAAGGATTTTTCCATAACCTGGCAACAAGCCAAAGAAATAATAAAAAAATGTCCTACTTGTTCCTTCTACAATCAGACGCCATTACCAGCAGGATGTAACCCAAAGGGTACTCAGAGAAATGAAATCTGGCAGATGGACGTGTTTCACTTTGCAGAATTTTGAAAATTGAAATATGTACACCACACTATCAATACTTATTCAGGATTTCAATGGGCAACTGCTTTGAGTTCTAAAAAAGCTGATTCTGTAATCACTCATTTGCTAGAAGTTATGGCCATCATGGGTATACCTACACAAATCAAAACTGACAATGCTCCATCATATGTCTCTGTTAAAATGAAACAGTTTTTTGCTTATTACAATATAAAGCATATTACAGGCATACCACATAATCCTACAGGTCAAGCAGTTATAGAAAGATCAAACAGAACTCTAAAGGATATGCTAAATAAACAGAAATGGGTAACAAAAACCCCCAGAAATAGACTGCATAATGCTCCTCTAACTTTGAATTTTCTGAATGCCAATGAGAAAGGAACAACAGCTACAGAGAGACATTGGATAATAGAAAAAACTACAGAATTAAATCAGCCTATATACTTTAAGGATGTGCTGACCTCAAAATGGAAACCAGGGTATGTATTACATTGGGGACGTGGTTTTGCTTTTGTTTCTACAGGAGAAGATAAGCTGTGGGTACCATCAAAATTGATAAAGGTTCGATTTAAACAAGAGAGACCTCTTAATTAGAGGAGGTGATAGTTCATCAACCAGCATGAACATCCAATTTAAACTAACTTGTATCAATAAAACATGCCTTTTCATTTAATCAGATAATAACTTGCCAAAAAGGAACATCCCCAAAATTAGTCTTGGGGAAAAGTTTTTGTTTTTGTCTTTTAGGAGAATAAAGGTTAAGGAATCTAAAGAACACTGGACAAATGAGACAACTGAAGAAAAGGGACAAATCATCTATCCCAAGGAACAGAGTGAAACGGTGTATGGATATATATTATCTAAAAAAAAAAAAAAAAATTTATGTCTTCCTAAATGTTTGTTTCTGCTTTTCTCTAAAGATTTAACACTATTGGTCTTCTAACAGTCCCAGTTCAATTAAAATTTAAAGCTGACTTTGGAGTTGGAGAATGGCTCTCTCCTTCTTTAAAATCAAACATGTTGTTAAAAGAAAAATGCAAACTCCCTGTATCATGCCAGAATAAGAGCCATCTTCTGCTATGGTACAGGACAAAAGCAAAATTAATTAAGGGACTATTCTATTACTAATCTCAACTCTTTGATTCTATTCTGATTCTTTAAACTTTTCTCAAAGTATAAATTTTATATCAAAATTTACAAGATTAATATATATATATACATTTTAAACTTTGTTAAGATATGAATGGTCACATAGAGTACTAACTAATTCTAGAAAAAAGACTAGCTGCATATATATGTTTTTGTGTTCGAGTCTCTTATCAGTTTTCTGCAGAAAATCATGGCCAGGCCTAACATCAACTGAAGTCTCCAGAAAGAAGATGGGGCCCCACAACAACAACAATTCCACGTGGACAATAATAATATCATTAAGCTGACAAACATCATCCATAGATCAGCTTTGAACTACAAGGTGCTCAGAGCAAATTTGAGATGACTAGCTGAGATGATCCAGTCTCAAAGACTACTTGAATAAGGACTTGAGATAAACCCTCAACTTTGACATTATACACAGACTGGATAATGAAGGATATAGTTACCTCTCCTAGAATTTGACAATTAACCTAAAATTTTTCTTTCAGGATAAAGAAAACTTCGCCCATACCCAGCAGGAAGCAATTTTAAGAATACGACGCCCACATTCCCAAAGAGGTGGTGTGGGGCGGGTGGTTTTTTGGTCTTTTTAATGGGTTTTGGGTCTGGGATAATTTTCAGTATTTAGGGGGGTTGGTTACAAGTTATTGTCAAGGGTTAAAAAAAAGGCTAAGCAAAGGAGATTAGATTTAAAGTTCTTGTTTAAAAAAAAAAAAAGAAAAAGAAAAAAAAAAAGACAATTACTAGTTTTAAATACTTTACATTGGATTAAATTGTTTTATATTGTACACAAATTTGAAACTGATATTGTTAGAAAATGCTATATGTATATTTCTAATTGTATTTATTCCGTCCATTTAACAATGTAATGCAAATTTCTGATCCTTGAATGTTATTATTATCAACTATTAGGATATAAAGAAATGAAAGCTAGTAGTTAGACATTATCATAGAACTTGTAGTCATATTAGATATGTTTTAAAAATTGAGCAGAGATGTTTTAGACAGGTCATCTTCAAACCCTTCAGGGATCTACAGAATATGGCATTTAAAATGTTTTAATAACTTAGAAAATTTTTCTTTTTTGAGACATGTCGGCTCCTGGCAGTACCAATCTACTTTAGAGAAAATATGGGCATTGAAGAAACTACATATAGAGTCAACTTTCATTCTGGCAAAAGTTAGCCACTGAACAACAAAGTATCCTCAAATCAACAGGACAAAATGGACAGACAGATCACGAAACAAGGGACTACTGATTCTTGCCAAAACAAGTGTGGTTATGGCTTTATCAAAAGGCATCTTCTGAGGCCAGGACAATATGGCCCCATCCCTGAAGTGGCCTTCGCATCCGGAAAAGGTACGGTGCCCTTTTCTTCAAAGGCAGCTTAACAGGCAGAGGGCCGATGGATTCTGTTGTACAATGGAACAGCAGCTGAAAGCTCATGCCTCTCAAAAGTAGACTGACATTTAATAGAGGGATGTGGAGAAGAAGGGGATGCTGAGATGAAGCCATATATACACAGCCAAAAAAAATGGACAGCTAAATTAAAAAACTGTCAACAATTTCCAGAATTTAAAATCCTGAATCATGACAGGACACTAGTGGAATTCAGGTGTTTCTGGTACGTGGACTGCTCTCACCCAATGTGAGGTTGAACTGTTGACCTTGTGTACATCCTACTTCACAAATGAGTCTGTCAGATACACTAAGCCTATAGGCTGAAGATGATGCCCCAACACTGCGGAGAAACCTCAGGTGACTGCCCAGGCAGCTGGCTGTTTCTGTCAACTCACAAAATTTTTTTGGAAGTTGCTTGCATGCACTTCCTGTTTTTATTTTTGTTAGCTAATATTATTCCCTTCTTGGGTCTCTGAGGGAGTTGAAGATTAGTTAGTTATGGTTGAAGATTAGTTAGTTATAGTTGAAAATTAATTAGGATAAAAAGTACATTAGATACATCTTGGAATTATCAAAATAAGATAGATAATGGAATTATTTTCTCTGATTCGTCAAATACCTGTTTAGGTATTTATTACTTGTATATATTGTATATAGTTATTGTACTTTTGTATATAGTTTTTCTTTTGTTAGTCATAACCTTTTGCTTTTTTTCTTTTTATTAAAATAGAAAAGGGGAAATGTGGTGGTAATCTAATTGTATTGAAATATTATTTTGATTTGTACTGAAATATTAATTTGATTGTATGTTAATAAATAAAGTTGTCTGGGGGTCAGAGCTATTAGAGCCATAGCAAGAGTGTGGCGGTGGTGGCACACGCCTTTAATCCCATAGATATCTGTGTGTTCAGGGTCAGAGCTATTAGAGCCATAGCAAGAGTGTGGCGGTGGTGGCACATGCCTTTAATCCCATAAGATCTCTGTGTGTTCAGGGATACAGCCAGCATTGGAAACATATGCCTTTAAGACCTAGGTGGCTGTACATTCAGACAGTGACGAGGCAGTCATGTGTTTGGGTTTACAACCAATGAGAAGACAGAACAACATACTTTAAAAATATGAACCGACAGAAAGAAGGTCTTTTTTCGTGAAGCTGGGACAGCAGGAGGAAGGGTGAGATTTTAGCTCTGAGCTCTGACCTCTCGGCTTTCTCTTTTACATTGTTTCTGTGTTTCTTATTTAATAAGACGGTTGGTTACATCTACATTACACAAATATTTTTTTGTATCATAAGTTTTTTTCAGACTGGCACCTTTTTGTTGTATTTTTTCTAAGAAAGTGATCATTTATCTCACTTTTATTTATTTACTGCATATTTTAATTAAAATATAACTGCATCATTTCCTCCTCCAAGACCCCTCCAAAATTCCTTCTTTCCAATGCTTTTCACATCTCATCCCATCACACTGATCATGTTCAAACTGATAGCATCTTTTTCTTTTATTGTTATTTTTGCATGCATGTGTATGTTCACATGCATGGAAAATATATAAATAGATGCTGCTGACTCTGTTTTTGCTGTTTGTGTGAACACAATTTGAGCACTGACATTTTTGTTTAAGACAAACAATTAAGCTATGTATCTGCTATTGCTAGGAGTCTTAGCTGGGGTCTTCCCTGTAGATTCCTGGGAGATTCCCTTTCACCAGGTTTTTGCCTGACCTCGAAATGCCCACCTCCCTCCACCATTTCCAGTAGACTCTTGCAGTACTCATTATCCCCATCTCCCCCAATCTGATCTTCCTTTTTCCCATCTCCAACCACCCATAGTCCACTAAGCAATAACAGATTTGTAACCTGAACTGGCCATCTTCTGTAATCAGATGGGTGCCTAGCACAACTGTCATTAGAGAGGCTTCATCTAGTTATAGATGTAGACCTACAGCCAAAAAAGCTAGGAGAATACTGCAGAAGAAGAGAAGGAAGGCTTGTAAGAGCCAGATCAGTCAAGCACACCACAAGAAAACTCACACAGGGGCTCACAGAGACTCAATCAACAACTAGGGAGCCTACATGGGACTGACATAAGCTCTCTGCATTTATGTTACAATTGTGTAGCTAGGTTCTCTTGTGGGACTCCTAACAGTGGAAACAGGGGCTATCTATGTCTCTTTTGTTGGCTTTTAGGACCCTACTCCTAACACTGGGTCTCCTTGGCCAGCCATAATACATGGGAGGTAGTAAGTCTTACTACAACTTGATATGCCATGTTTTGTTGATACACATGCGAGACCTGCCCTTTTTTAAACAGAAACAAGGAAGAGTGGATTGAGGGATGGGAACAGGTATGGATATGGGAGGAGAATGGGATGAAAGGAGGGAGGATGTGAAATAAATAATTTATTTAAAAAGATAAACAATTAGGAGTCTCTTTCCTATGAGATCTTATTTCTCCCTTTATCCATAGTCATCAATTGCATGATTTTTTCCCCTTCCATTTTGTATGTATGTTTATATAGCATTGTTCAGCTCTTGCTTGTGCAGCCATTTCTAGGAAAGACTGTTTCACAACAGTGTTCCTGATATTATAGCTTTTTGCCATAATATTGCAACTTTTTTGTCCCCTCATCAATAATGCTTCCTGAGCCATAGATACAATAGCTGTTATATAGTTGTAGTTATTGCAACTGGACTCCCCCATGATCTAGTATTGATCTCATCATTATGTCCAGTTATGGTTTTCCAAGAGAGTCTCCATTTACAATGAAAATAATCATATTAGATGGGGTATGATAGCTACTCATATCTGTGAGTATAAGGGTAAGATTTAGAATGTGGTTATGAAACGCTAGTCTAAAGGAGAATTCTGGGAAGAGGAAGGGCTGACTCAGGAGTTACCAGCCAGACACAGAGGATGCAAGATCATAAGGCAGAACTGAGAAAAGGTACCAAGCCATGTGGCTAAATGTAGATAAGAATTATGGGTTAATTTAAGATATAAGAGCTAGCCAGCAAGAAGCCTGAGCCATTAGGCCATACAGTTTAAAAATAATATACACCTCTATGTGTTTATTTGGGTCTGAGCAGCTGCAGGACTGGGCAGGACAGAGGAAAACTTCCAGTTACACTCCCCCTTTAATAGTAAACCTTTTCACATTGGAAAAAACAGCTAGTTTATCACATTGGTGATAGTAGGCTCTCCACTAAAATTCATGATCTCACTACTCAGAGAAGATGACAAGGTTTGTAGTTCCAAGGATGACTACCTCCTGGGCTTGAAGATTAGTTAGGCAGATGTTGGTTACCACCAACCTAAAATGCTTCTTAATGCTTCTCTATAGATACCTTGCAATGCTGGTCATTATTGTGGGTTGTAAGTGTCACTGGTTGATAGGACTATTAATTCTTTCCTTCTTTTGGCCAGTTGCATAGTATTTTTGGTACCATGTGAGCTAGACAACAAGAAGGTGGCTTTCTATTTAAATACAGCTTAAATAACCTGAGTCCTGTGTCAAAGTGTGAGATGTTGTCAGTAATAGTGGTTTACCTTCAACTTCTGAGAGGCAGCCAAGAGCAAAAGCAATTGCTTTGATAGTTGCATAGACTACACAGACCAACCATTAGAAGAGATATTTCTCATGGCTGGTACTGAATTTTTTTTAAGGCTATGGTATTTGTGGGAAGTATTGTCAGACCAAATGACACAACTTCCTTTAATAAATTGTATATATCTCATATAAGTTTAGGTAAGTATAAATGTGATAAGGGCCCTTGAGGCTTTATTAAAAAATCTTGGTGTTATTTGCCTCTCCTCCCTCTTTTCCCTCTTCATTAACCTCCCTCCCTTCTCCACAGATGGTTTTCCTTCCCCATTTGTTTATTTTCTACCTTTATATCACTTACATCCTTATATGCCCATCTCAATCCCTGAAACCCTTGTTCTCTTTATACTTTCCTGATTTCTGTGGTCACTCCTTTAAAAAAATATGTATGCATATCTGAAGATTTAGAGCTAGGATCATAAGTGAGAGAGAATATTTGAAATTTGTGTGTTAACAAATCTTATTTCAAATTCAGCACTTGACCTCAAGTAGTGTGTAGTGTTAGCACTTACAACATTAGCGTCTATATTTTTCTTTGTCTTTTCCTTCCTTGTCTTGTTATTTGTCCATATGTACATTTTTCTTTGCCTTTTCATTGCAATAAAATGGAACAATTTAAAGCAACCACTGTATACCTCTATGCTACAGCACTACAACTATTTATTTTTCCAAATTTGCCAAGAGTATCATTTTTCTTTCCATTTTTTTCTCTTGTATATAGGCTCTGTAACTGGAAACTGAACACATTCACAGGTATGTGACATGTCATCTGCTTCTGCAGCAGTGTCCATTTCTTTAGGAGTTGTCCTTGGTGGTTGCTCCGGTTTCCAGCCTCCTTGCATATTCACAATGTTAATTCTTCAGTGTGTGCTATTAGCAGAGATTGTGTGCCTTTCCTTTTTGTATGGCATTCAAATTAATTAAGAGAAGCCACACATAGATGATTAGTATTTTTCTTGTTCACACTCTTCAGAAAAACAGAACATGCCACTGTTCAAGTAAAGGGACTGCACTTGAGACTTTAATAATACTAGTTACTCTCTTTGGGCATCTGTTCCTCATTACAGAGATGCTTCTTATAATAATGATTTATTTAAGTGTTTTCAGTCCTTTATTTTCCTGTCTGAATCTTTGCTTTTTTCCTCTAATTCTCACCATTTTGCTGTCTGTTTCTCCTTCTAAAATTCCATTTGCATTATAATTATCAGAGCTACAAATGGCATCTATCTTGATAAACCAAATGGCTGAACTTACGGCTCATTGTCTATAATTTTTCCTAAGCATTTAACTGAGTGCTGTGTGTAAGACCATAGCATTAGGTACACATGGCATCAGCACAGCATTGTTTTCCTTCTGTTAGAAGCCAGTCTTTTAATCCTCATTATTTTCTACTTCCCACTCTGCTGATAGAATTTCTAAGTGTCTGTTAGCCTCAAACTTTTCTTCGTAGTTACACTCTGGAAAAAATAGTTTCATGACTTTGAATATAATTCATATAAAAAATAATTAATGCTTATTTACCCACATGTTTATCAAATCTGAAATACAGCAACTTTGGAACCAGTCTCTGAACTTTCAACTTGAAACCTATTTTTCATATAAGTTGTTACAAGATTTTACAAACAAAGTATAATTACAGCATTCCCCCTCTTCACATTCCTCTCCTCAAGTCTTTGTGTCTATCAGTAAGCTTCTTCTCAAATCCATGGCCTCTTTTTCTTTGTTTTGTTTTTTTTATATGTGTGTATGTGTGCATGTGTGTAAGACCTTTGCTGTAAACAAATTAACTAAATTGATTGGTTCTCAGGAATATGGTGGATTGGGGCTAATTTGCTCATTAAACATATAATTACCAAAATAGGACTCTAATTATGTAATGAATAGTTGGGGGGGAAAGGAGATTCAATTTTACTAGTTGCAAGTGAAAAACTGTTACAGAGCAAACAAAAAAAAGCACTCACCCTGGTCACAGATATTCACTATTATTAACGACAACTAAGAACATTTTACCTTTGAAAAGATACATGCTGAGTCTGACTATGGAAGGGGACCTCTGTGGAATTGGTGCTTTCATATGTTAAGGAAATCTTAGTACAAGTTGATTGCATAGATAAAGTTTGAAATACAACTGTCAACTTCTCCATCCAAAATTACATTCTTTTCTACAAGGCAGGATTCTTTTTAATTTTTTTTTTTAGTCTTTGCCATTTAACTCTATTTTCTACATAGTCATTCTAAAAACTTATGGTACCTCTGCAATTATTTAAGTATTTTTTTTTCTTAGCCTAGTTAATCTTACATTTAATAAAGCTTTGAAAGGCAAGATGTAGAAGTCTGTCTTTTTACTTTGGAGATCCCTTCTTTAGAATAATAAAATCTCATCCATTTACATATTACTTTGCATAATATCTGATTCAGCATTCTATATTCTCCAGGGAAATTTATCCACCACAATCTGAACAAAGTTTGGATGTGAAATTCTAATATTACAAAGTTAATCATTCTGTGTTACTGACCAGCAAGACTTCTTTCCTTGATCCAAATCACTTCTAGCTTCCTTCTCTGTACTACACAACAATGATTTAACACAAATTTCTACTTTGCCTACTATCTTAGTTTTAGCAAGAATCATACTGAATCACTTGGCAAGAACAACTGTCAACTCCTCCTATGCAAAATTACATCCTATTATACAAGCCAGGATTCCTCATTATTCTACATTGATAAAATGCACATTTCCAAAATAATGAGCACTATTCTTCAGAATTATTGTGCCTATCAGGGCTAACTTAACTCACCTTTCCTGAAATCTGAATGACCATTTTCCAACCATGAAGGACATTTATTAAGTTTCTATCTAATTTTTCCACAGGGAAATATTCTTTCAGAGATAACATGTCTAACACTTTAATGTCAGGGCTTATACTGGTGTGGCTCTTGCTGACATTCTTCAAGAGCACCCTTTCCTAAAGCGGTGATTGATAAGACACAGCTTTCTAGCCTGTAGAACATTCCCTCAAATTTGTGTTAAATCAGATATTGACTTCTTAGGACACATCTCAGAGTGTGGCCATAGCTAACGGAGTTCTGAGGAAGCAGCGGGGATAATGATTGGCACCAGTTCTGTGGAGTGTCACAACCATGAACAGTCAAGGAACTCAACTGTCAGATCATGGCAGAAAATGACAAGTTCATTGGATTTGCTTCAAGGGCAGTAGCAGAAGACTCACACACCTACGTTGGGGGTTGACAGGTTTTATTTAGAGTTCCCATCATTTTGGTTTTTGACCTCACCAAACATTTTTGGTAGTGGAGATGAGGACAGCCTTGATTGGCTGATGTTCAGCTCCCAGTTTTGCCTGTATTCACAGGGCAGTAAGTAGCTCTTTTGTAGCAGAAAGTTAAAATGACGAGCACACTCAGCGACTGCTTTGCCCAGGAATGAGCTGCTGTTTGCTTGTTTTTTTTTTTTCCTTTATTTTTTAAATGCATGTTACAAACTATTGATTCCATTTTTTTATGTCATAGGTACGTCCATAGGTGATTGCATATCCTGTATATAGGGAATGTAGGTACACACAGTGGCCAGAGGTATTTTATCTTCTGGAGCTGAAATTACTGCCATTTGTAAACTGCCTGATCTATGTGGGTGAAGGGATACAACTTCGGCCCTCTTCAAGAGCAAGAAGTTAAGCTATCTCTCCAGAGCCAGCAGTTTTCCTTTTTAAAGTATTATTAGGAATGCCCCCTGAATGAGGCTAGTATTGGGGAACTTCTCTGGTGTGGACCTGCTTCCTTTTGTTCTCCTAATGATGTCCTGTTTGCCACAATTCTACTATGCTATTCGAAATGTGCCAGAACATTAGATCTGTCTTCAGCAGTTAGTCTCATCTTGTGCCTCTGCCCACAGGAAGGTACAATCGCTGTTAGCTCCAGACATGTTCTGCTTCTTAGTGTTGCAAGAGAATGCTGCGAGCGTGAAGAGCAGCCCGGCTAATTTGAGGAGTAGAGTGTGCATGCAAGCTTCCTGGCACATGGATTTATAATTATTAAATTAGAATGGCTGATTTCACATTTACAAAATGTTTCCTCATGCTTTGTCTCTAAGGCCCTTTTAGTGTCCCCTAATCTAGGTACCCAGGAAGCGACTAACTTAAAAATCCATGTTTGTCATGGACTCAGACATTCACCATTCTTTAAAATGCAAAATTCGTTTCCAATCTGTTCTTATAATCAACAGAAATTTTCGCTTTGCATCTATCATTGGTAGCAATTGCATTATTGTTACATTACTTAGAAGTGCAAAAGGATAAAGTTTTAAATGTTTTCAAGGATACTTTAAAATTATCATTCATTTTTTGTTCCCCACCACCACCACCACCACCACAGGATCACAGAACACACATGAGCAGATCATCTTTAGGAATTTTAGTCAGGTGTTGTGAATAGGATATCCAAGGACAAGATGAAGTCACATGCCTTGATTCAAGGAAGATTTTACTTGAACGAAAGGGAGAATTTTAATTAGAAAATTTTGAAAGACTGAACAATTAATTTCTGAAAATTATATTTTTGAAAATAAAATAAATGACAATTCCCTGAATGTCTTTTAACTAAAAGTTTGAAATTGAAATTTACTACAATGTAGCGTGCGGCTTTCATTATTCCATTTGTGGGTACAGGTGAAAGCGTGAGAGAAACCCACAGAAGGCAGTGATTCCGGAGTTCCTGAGTTCAGAGGGTTTATTCAGTGAATTTTGCTTACCCTTTGTGTCCAGGTATAATCAATTGAGTTCCAGCACTGCCACCAAGAATGCCAGGAAGATTTTCCTTTAGAGACCTCAACTCAATAAAGCCAAGCTTTTCAGATGCTACAGGTAGAAATAATTCTGGACAACTTGGAATGAAGCTAAGTTAAGAAATTTCTTGTTATTTTGTTAGAGACACATAAAAAATGATAGTGCACATTCAAAATAAGGATGTGATCTTCTCCATGTACAGTCATGTTTAGATGCCTTACAATGACTGTATATAAATAAAATAAAATTTAAAAATTGAGGAAGATGGGCTCATTTACTCATTTTCTTAACTTAAAGAATTTGTTTTTGTAAAGGAAATATCAAAGTGGTTTAACAAGGTGTAGTGTTTAGATTTAGACATGAAAAAGGAGTGTTAGCCACAGTTAACTTTCCACAAAGCATTCTGGACCTAAGCACAGTCTATTGTTTGAGATGTCTTTAGGAAGATAACAGCCACCTCCTGCCAGCATCAAGAGCGAGAAACTTCTGTGTTTCTTCTGTTCAGTTTCCCTGTCCATCTCACATGTCTTACTTTGATGGGAATGTTGATGTGAAAAACTTACTTGTTCAACATTTGGACTATCAAAGTGTATTGTACATGGTGTGTTCTAGTAAAAGAACATCTAAAAAGTAGTATTTCTTTCAAAGTGCATTCTTTGCCTGAGATGACTTTCAGGTTGCTGTGTCTAGAACGGATTAGACTGTTGGCACCATTTTTTTAAATGACAGAATTTTTAGGGTTTATGTTACTGCTTTTTCATTTTTTTGCAACTTAAGGTAAGTTTGCATAAATAAATACAAATACACCACATATGGAAATTGTAGCCAAGTTTAATGTTATTTAGAATATGAATCATCTCTAAAATTCATCTATAATGTAATATCAGCTATCTGAAATATCAAAATGCCTTCTGTACAATTGAGCTACAAGTAAGCAATCAGGTCTTGAATAGATTCAGAAAAAAAAATGTTGTGTAGGACTTATCAGTACCTAAGGTCAAAGCATTAGATAATATGACTATTTATTTTATTTACAATCATTACAAATTATGTGAAAGAACTACTGGGAGATGGAAGCTTGATTTGCTCCATTATTGTAAAGATCCTGCATAAACCTACCTGCATGTGAAGTGAGTGTGTTCATTCCAAGAAATATAAGAGCGTTTCACAACAAAATCAACATTATCAGAATGTGCCACATTCAGAAACATCATTAGACTTTATTTTCTTTCATAAACAAAGAATCTGAAGTTGTTCATATTTGACAAATAATGACGTGTAATTTTTTAAAACTATGAGACAAAGTAGGCACAGATTAAAGGCAATTGCAAGGCAGCTAATATCCTAACAAAGTTTTAAAATTGACTGTTTTTCTTTATCATGCTGCTTTTATTCAGTGCTGCAGAGTACATCATCCCTCTGTTTATGAAAAGCCAGGAAGGCCAATGAACACACAGTGTGTGTCACTATTTGCTGTAAATATGTTGGTTATCCACAAACAGGATCAGTGGATAGCTTGCACCATTTAGAGATGGAGAGTTTATGAGCTGTAAGCTTTCTCTCTGCTGACTATTTGTCAAAGTGCTAGAAGTTGTGATTCAGGGAGTTTGGGGAGAAAATACATCAATAACTTTAGCCAAATATGAACCTTGAGAACTACAAATGTAACTGGACAGGCGAGATGTGCCCAAGTTTCCAGTATGAGCACAACTATTTGGAGGTCACCATTCACCAACATATTAGACCTAAGCTTCACTGGAGAGCATCTATGCCTGGTACTACAATCTCAACCAATGGCAACCTGGGGAGTCATAGGACCAAGGGTAGACTTACTACTGTTGTTTAACTAAATTGATGTCCTAACAACATACATATATATGAATATATCCCCATGTCAAAAGTAAGTCTTAGCTTTCAAAAGAGAGGATGACAGTGGAGGCAGAGACTCACAGTGGTCCAATGTGCAGAGAATAATTGATGGTTGATGTCTTAGAGTTAAGCAAGGCATTTATAGTATCCACTCAAAGGCTCAAGGACTTTGAGTAAGGAGGAGCAGAAAGAATAATAGTTGCAAGACAGGGTAAGGGTGCTCACGTGTCATCCTCTAAGCACAGTAGAGTCACTGCAATCTCTTTTTTCTTTTATTCTTCTCTTATACATTACATCCTGACCACAATTTTCCCTCCTTCTCCTCTTCCCATTCCGCCTCCCCTTTACCTGCCTTCTCTCCCAGATCCACTTGTCCTCTATTTCACTTTAAAAAAAAAATATCAGGCCTTCCAGGGAACTGAACTGAACATGGCATAACAAATTACAATAAGCCTAGGCATAAACCCTAGTGTCAAGGCTGAATGAGGCAACCCAGTAGAAGGAAAAGGCTCTAATCTTGAACTCACAGCACTGCAGTTATTTTCACTGGGTCAGAAGAACACTGGCCCTGTCAACCATAACTCAACAACAGGGGAAGGGATCACAGTGCTCTTCCCTTTACTGCTGAAGTATAACTAGTGGCTATTAACAGATGCAGAGAGAAGGGCAGTTATTAGGTTCAGTTGTATGACCAATGCTCAGAATAGCAAACTTTGATTGATAGGTGAAAACATCTGTCCATACAGATGGCCCTGGTTAAAATCATCCACTCACAAAATAAAACAAGTGAGTCAGGGATGTGCGAAAGAGATTCATAGAGAAGAAGAAAGTGAATAGACAGACAGGTAGATGATAAGTGTAATGGATATGCTTGAGACACAAGAAGAAAGTTGTCAAGGAAAAATTTTGATCAATAATTTTTATTGAATGGGCCCATTTACCTACTCCCACTAATATGTACTTTGAGGAAGATCCAGGAATGACAACTATCTATCTCTGAATAAAATTTTGTTGCTTTATTTACACTGAGATTTTTTAAAATAATTTTTTATTTTAAAACAATTATTTTCTTTTACAAACCCCAGTTTTCCCTCCCTCCCCTTCTCCAACTTCCCCCTCATTCCACCCCCACCCCCTCATCATAGAAGGTAAGGCCTCCCTGGGGTAGTCAACACAATTGTGTTTTTATTTTTATTTTTTTTTAAAGATTTATTTATTTATTTATTATATATACAGTGTATTGTCTGCGTGTATGCATCCTTGTAGGCCAGAAGAGGGCACCAGATCTCATTACAGATGGTTGTGGGCCACCATGTGGTTGCTGGGAATTGAACTCAAGACCTCTGGAAGAACAGCCAGTGCTCTTAACCGCTGAGCCATCTCTCCAGTCCGTTGTGTTTTTATACTTCTGAATTCTAAGTGTAAATGATCTATGAATATTGATGATATAGAAATAATATAACTTGCCAGTGAGAAATCACTCTGCACAATTACAGATAAAGGAAAAGGTTCTTTAGTAATAGCACATGTCCAACTTTGGTGGTAATCCAATAGGAGCTAGCCTTGAAGAGAACATTTTGCTGCTTTTATACACTTTAGGCAAATGTACTCCACATGGGCTGTCATCATTCAATTTCTTTCAGTTCCTGGCCACAGGTTGCACTCTGAACAATTTCACCAGAGCTAAGAGACTGCAAATCTGGCCGCTTGGGCCAATGGGAGATTTACACAGTCAAGCTGTTAAGATGTTACCAGAACTCCTTTTCCCCTTCTTCTCTCTTCTTTATTTTTCTATATTTAACATTTTTTGTTAAGAATAGATTTTTTTTTCTTATCATAATGTATCCTGATCATGGTTTCCCCTCCCTCTACTCTTCTTAGTTCCTCCCCAACTCCCCTCCTATCTTTATTCACCCTCCTTCTGATTCTCATTAGAAAGCAAACAGGCATCTAATGAATAACAGTTTGATTTAAAATGAAGTATAATAAGATAAAATGAAGCAAACACACAGAGACCCACTTGTCCACACACTCAATAATCCCATGAAAACACAATACTGAAAGACTTAATATATACTCAAAGGACCCTTGGAGTAATATATATATATATATATATATATATATATATATATATATATATATACACACACACACACACACATACATATATACAGGTATATGTAAACACACATATACATATGCACATATATATGTGAATATGATATATATATACATATACATATACATATATATATTTATATATAAGTGCACCAGTGCTGTTCAGTGTTGTTTTCTTTTAATAGTGTTTAACCCAGGTTCATCCTGCCCACTTGGCACATTTGTGCTTTTCTTGAAAAGAGCACAGAGTCCAGAGTGGATTATTGGAGCCAGAGGGACCAAGGACACCAGAAGAAAACACAGAGTCAACTGACCTGGGCCCTCTTCACATACATTGCACTTGTTTGACTTTATCTTTTGTGGGACTCCTGACAGAAGGAGCAGGGCTATCTCTGACTCTGCCTGCTTTTGGGACCCTGTCCTCTTGCTGGGTTGCCTCTTCCAGCCTTAATAAGCAAGAAGGTGCCTAGTCTTGCTGCAACTTGATATGCATTGCTGGATTGGGACCCCACACTGTCTTCTTAAGCTGTCAATTAGGGGCATGTTCAGTGATATGAAGATGGTCCCAATGACTGTTTGCATGTCAGGGTTGTCTCCTTTGTTATGAGATGAGAATGAAGGTCAATCTTGGTGAATAAACATCAGCAGAAACTTTTTCAGAAACCCTAAACTTCAATAATGGTGCAAAACTTCCTTTTTTAGTTTCTTCCAAGTCTGACTAGAATAGTATTTATTTTTCAGTCATATTGGGGGCAGCATGCCTTTAGTTAAATTCTATTTTATATAACTTAATATTTCCTAAGCACATTTATTAGTAAATCCTTCATAGCATTAATTTTATTGCTTCAAGTGTCTCCTGCATCCCTGTAAGAATGTCATGAAGAACCACATGGAACATAGAGAGTCAATCTTTAATGAGAAAAAAAGCCTTCCTTCTGAGGGGCAATATTCTAATTTGGAGAAAATGACTAGGGAACACTGCTCTGTTACCTAACATTGCCAGTCTGCTCTCTTTTCTTTCTCTTCAATAGCACTGCTATTGCATAGCTCAAGGCAATGTTATGGTAAGCATGGCGACAACTTTGCCAAGTGGCCCCATTTCTTGTTACTTCAAACCATATACCACATAGGTGCTTAAAAGATCCTTTTAACAGGACCCCAAGAAAGACACGGGGATCACCCAATGATGGAGAAATGGATGAGATCTACATGAACAGCCTGGACATGAGTGGGGTTAATGAAGGGCAAAGGTCGAGGGAAAGAGAGCTTGGGGGAGCAGGAGATCCCAGTTGGATCAAGAACAGAGAGGGAGAACAAGGAATAGGAGACCATGGTAAATGAAGACGCATGAGAATAGGAAGAAACAAAGTGCTAGAGAGGCCCACAGAAATCCACAAAGATACCCCCAAAACAGACTGCTGGCAATGGTCTAAAGACAGCCCTAACTGAACTACTCTGGTGATGGGATGGCCAAACATCCTAATTGTTGTGCTAGAAACCCCATCCAACGACTAAGGGATCTGGATGCAGAGATCTATGGCTAGGCCCCGGGTGGAGCTCGGGGAGTCTAATTAGTGAGAAAGAGGAGGGTTTATATGAGCGAGAATTGTTGAAACCAAGGTTGGATGAAGCACAGGGACAGATAGCCAAACAAATGGAAAAACATGAACTATGAGCCAATGGCTGAGGGACCCCCAACTGGATCAGGCCCTCTGAATGTTTGAGACAGTTGATTGGCTTGATCTGTTTGGGAATCATCCAGGCAGTGGGATTGGGTCCTGTGTTCATTGCATGAGTTG
Source organism: Peromyscus maniculatus bairdii (assembly GCF_049852395.1). Taxonomy (NCBI): domain Eukaryota; kingdom Metazoa; phylum Chordata; class Mammalia; order Rodentia; family Cricetidae; genus Peromyscus; species Peromyscus maniculatus. The sequence goes on from NC_134861.1 coordinate 51,922,880, forward strand.
GCTGTTTGAAACCTGGGGCTTATGCAGGGTCACTTTCCTCGGCCTGGGAGGGGGGACTGGACCTGCCTGGACTGAGTCAACCAGGTTGATCTCTGTCCTTGGGGGAGGCTTTGCCCTGGAAGAGGTGGGAATGAGGGGTGGGCTGGGGGGAAGGGGAGAAAGCAGGAGGGGGGAGAACAAAGGAATCCATGGCTGATATGTAGAACTGAATTGTATTGTAAAATAAAATAAAAATAAAGATCCTTTTAAAACCAAGTCTCCATTAGACAAATCTGCATACATGTCCCTTTCTATAGAACCAACACTTTCCAAAACTTCATATTTCGGACTTCTTATATTTACTTAATAGATCATTTTCGTAATCCTAGAAACTTAGTTCTCTGTGAGTATTATAATCCCAAGTGCTGCATACATTTTATGTATTTTTTTCTTCACTTTTTTTATTTCAATTTTCTGGGAATTTTCCTTTTCTTTGTTGCCCAGCACCAACTGTCACCCTACAGGAAACTTTCCTGGCCATTATAAAACACTGTTAAAAGTATGGTAGAGTCTCTATGAGATTAACCTTACCACAAGTCTACCTCTGCCATCTCTCTAGAACTTTAGTGCTCTGCTTGTAAGATGAGCAGCTATAGGGCAGAAACTATAACTGGAAGTTTTCCTGGTCTCGCCCGGCACTAAGTTCCTACAGCCACATATAAAATTCCCGTGTCCCGCCTGGTCCTGCAACTGCTTAAACCCAAGTAAATACACAGAGGCTTATATCAATTACAAATTTCATGGCCATGGCCTATGGCTCAAGCTTCTGGCTAGCTAGCTCTTATATCTTAAATTAGCACATTTCTCTTAATCTATAAGTTGCCATCTGGTCGTGGCTTACCGGTATGCTGGCATGTTGTTCCTTCAGTGGCAGCTGATGCCTCTTCAGCTCTGCCTTTCTCCTTCTTCTCTCTCTAGTTTGAATGTCCTGCCTAACCTTATTCTGCCTCACCATTGGCCAAACAGCTTTATTTATCAACCAATCAGAGCAACACATATTCACAGCATACAGAACAACATTCCACAGCAAGAAACTACTTTTTCTTTACATTGAAAGACATTTGTAGCTTCACTACTAAAATAAATTCTCATTATTTATTTTTTGAAATATGTCAAAAGCATATTACCAGTGTGTCGATCAAGTTGACTGATTAATTTCTTTAAACAGAACTTTAAACCTATGTCATCCAGAAATATGTCTAATTCATACTATGATATGTTTAATGTCATACTAAGATAAATGTTTTTGTCATGTTGGCTTGTTGACATTTAAAGTTTATGTAAAAATAACTCTGACACATCAGTTTCTTCATGATCTTGAGATTTGCTACATGACCTGTATTTGCTCGGGTGCCTGTAATCACACAGAAAACAAAATACACAAAGCATATAAACAGAAAAATATTTTTCACAATTGGAATTCTGTGCCTACCATCCTGTAGTCTTTCCCTTCATCTAGAACCTCTTGCAAATTCAGCTAACCTCATTTAGACAATGAACTATAAAAATGACACATTCTAGGCAAGGCTTCTATCACCCACTCACACCCTCAGTTCTGTCTCTGAAAGTTCAAACTGTTTTCTGTAAAAGCTTCCCCACCCCATGTGTCCTCTAGATAGGTGCTTGTTATTCTAAAGTTCAATGTAAAGGAGTTTGATATAACATGTTAGGCAACAATAAATTTATGCAGCTACATCTTATCAGAGTTGCTGTCATTTAACTTTGGAATATTCTGGTAATTTTTTCCTTTTTTTAAATTTTAATTAGCTTTTGGTGTGACATAGATTGAATATAATCTTCTGATAAAATTAAAATTGGCTCTAGAATGTTATATCTTATTTTTTGTCTAAAATTCTGTTTCTGTATATTGCAGGAAAATGTTTTATTTTTCTTTCCTGGTTTCAATCTGTTAGCATCAAGTGTCTACGTAAGTAGGTGGATATTATGTGATTTATTTCCTCATTTGGAACAACATAATTCTTAGGCTGTACTTGATGGCAGGTTATATAGTTCTTTCTGTATGAAATCTTGACTTCTGAATAATTTGAACTTGGTCCTTTGATTTTTTTTTATCGTATGTTTTATGAGGTATACACTATGTTATTTCAAATGGCCTTCAGCCAGGACAAAAAAAATCAATGAAATCACTTTCTTAAGATGTAAAAATTTTTCTGGTTTCTCAGATATCTTGAGTCTCTCTTATTGTATGAGTTCAGGTATAACTGAAAATGTGTTTCTGAACTTAAGAACTATTTGAAATTATAATTATTGATTTATAAATTCAGCTTAATTAATAAAATATGAATTTAGAGTATTTCTTGTCAGTTACATAAGAACACTTTTGGTCTACAATGTGATTTTATCATTAAGCTTTCTGAGCACCTCATCCTTCACGTTGGCTTGCAAGTGTCCCATACCTAACATGATGTTCATAGTTACACCACCACCAAGCTTCTTGTACAGCTGATGTTTTTAAACACTACAGTATGATAATATTGACAAAGGATTCAATGATCATGCTACTATTATTATTGCATAATTTTGACACATAAAATACTTTCTGTATTTCCATGTATTAAGGAATTCAAAAACAGTATTTGTTTTACACAGAAAATTAACTTTGAGTACAAAGACTGAACTAATATAAACACACAGTTGATCTTACAGAGAGACAAATCCTTTTCCTTATATAATACATACTCTACTAGGGAATAGTAAATCAACAGATAGGGCTAATCAGGGTCAATAACAGTTCTTCAAGTCATTGCAGGTATGTCTTTGAAGGAATTTTGGAGCCCTACTTATTTCCTAACTCTTTCTTTGACTTCTTAGTCATGAGGTGAATATTCTTATCTGCCATATGTTCCCTGACACATTGTGTCATCACAGGACCAATGCCTAGGGGGCCAGTTCATCATGAGCCAAAACCTGTAACTCTTTGAGTCATAATAAAGCTTTTTTTTAATTAAGGTGATCATCCTTGTTATTATTTATAGGGTATACCCACACACAATATATATATTGTGTGTGAATAAATTTAGTCATTATGAAATTGCCACATTAGGAGTCTTACAACACTTAAACATTTAAAATGAGAAAAAATATGAGGTAATGAGAGCTAAAGCAAACTGATCAATGTTCCATCATTAATAATCAAAAAGACATGGCTACACCTGACATGCTGATAAAGGGTTTAATTCTTACTAATCATTTTGCATTAAAAAAAAGAGGTCAGTTTTCAGAATTCGGTATTTTCAAGTTGTTTCCACAAATTTTAAATGAATTCATTTATTAATGGATTCTTTGGAGCAGAACAATATTTATTCAATGGAAGATAAGCCACTCCCTTCTAGTTTTGCATCTCTTAACCATATTAGTGACAAGTTGAAATGATTAACCTTGGGACAAAAGACATTGTCTTTCTGTTTTGATTGGATCTCTATGACAGCTATTCTAAAATCCATTGTGAAATTGACTGTTTAGTTTCACGAGGAGTCACATGTTGTGACTTTGACAATTAAGGAAACAAAAGAATAGATATTCCTTGGTGACATCAGTCAATGCAGGTTTGGGCAGATGTTGATATTATCTTTCTTAGCATACTTCTTTCTAACTGAACATGCATTTCAAACTTTAGTCATTTAACTTACAGAAGTTACTTTCAGACTCTTTGATCCTCTTATGGAACATCTCTGGAAGAAACAAAATGGAAATGTCGATATTCTTTCCTTGCTCATGGCAAGGGCATAATAATGACTTTTAAAATATTTCAACTGAGAAACAACTATATATAAAGAAGGAGAAATTTTCTCAGCTGCCTGATTCATTGTTTGGAAAAGACAGAGGACAGAGTGATTCTTTTTGTCTCAAATATCAAAGCTCCTATTGCCAATGTGTAGGAGGAGAGAATGGAAGACACACTGGAAATACCTCCTCAATGAGCTGCATGGTGTTAACAAAAGTTACTGACTGTGTCTGGGAACACGGAGATTCCATTTATTTGCAGCTAACATGTATGAAGAGGTAAATATATTATGTAATTGTAACACGAGAAGATCTTATGCAATAAGGATTATAAGTATTCCTAATTTCAACCCTGAGTCTAACATATAGTAAGAGACAGTGGATGATTCCAAGGAAATAGTGTCTTTGACCACAGACTGGCCAAGGCACCTGTGAATACACATCAATGTGCATCAATACAATGCACAACACTGGTGTAAGCCCAGTCCAGACCAAGTACTAGCATGGAGAGGGGAGGTGGTCATGGAGTTGCAGCTCTATCAGAGAACTATTGACAATTCCCAGCTGCTGGGAGAAAAAAAAAGTCAGTTGTCTCTGGAAGTATAGACCCCAAGAAATAAACATGCCCCAGTAGAAAGCCACATGTCTACAAATATTTTACCAGTACAATTTGGCCCTTTTGGATGAAAAAAATTAGAGAAAAAATTGAGCAGGAAGGGAAGGGGGCATGGATCTGGGGAGAGCTGCAGGGAGAAAAAAAATGACTAAACATGTTATATGAAATTCTCAAAAGTAAAGTTTGCTATGAGATTGTCTCCTAGTCATAACAAAAGTTCCACCTATAAAGTCTTTCCAACATGACAGCCTAAACATGAACTGAACAAGGATGGCACCAATAGACATGAAAATGTCTAGGCCTCAAACCTACAGAAAGAACTATAGACAAATAAGGAGGAATAGTTTTCCCCAGGGAAGAACACACCAGATGGTTAGACAATACCAAATAGCCCTGAAAACATACATACATGTGATATTATATAGGAGGAACAAGTTACATTTCAAAATACATAGATAAATGCATGTAATAACAATAAAGAGGTCCTGAAATTTAAAGGGAACAAGGACAATTAGATAAAAGGTTTAGCGGTAATAAAGGGAAGGGGGGAGTAGTGTATTTCTATTATTACATATAATTACATATAATTTGGGATTACATTGTAATCTCAAAAAATAAAAAAACAAATAAAAACTATCATGCTGCATGAACCTTCATAGATTATCTCAGGGCAGGGTGGCAATCAGGAGGCAGGGTTGACTGGTTCTCGAAGTTTCTATGCTAGTATTTTATAGAACTTCATCCAGTCCCCAAGAAATGGATTGTAGCACACAGGATGCTCTTCCATTGCCCCTGCCCTAGCTACTTGCCTCACTGTGAGCTATCTAAACAAAACTAGAATAAGAAAATGGGGAAGAGGACTGAAGGCAGACCCTGAGCCTGTTCGAGCAAGTCTGAAATTCCCAAATGAGGACAAATCCCTGCATATTTCATTCAGATACAAGAGCTGTTGCAATAAATTTCTCCAAGGAAAGGCTCTTTAGTTAAGAAGAGCAGTCTGAAAAGCCATTATCCCGTGCATCTTCCCACCTCAAAGTGATCTGGGTGTGACAATTCTGTACAAACTGAAGCCAGTGGTCACTGCCTTTTAGTACCTGCAAATGTCACTGCTTTATTTTCTTAATGGTGATATTCACCTGGCAGTATCTGTTGTCTGTTGTAAAGTCTAAATTATGAAGATAAGCTAGGTTTGGACAAGTGTGTATCAACTGCATCCATGGAGCTCAGTTAAGCATCAATTCATGTCTAAAAACAAGAAGAAAAAGATAAGATAATATGATTGTTTACTATATAGAAGAGAAATAATACTTTTCGGTTGGAGCTATCAAAGGTGAAATCCTAGATTTATTAGTTTATATTCAGAAACATTTAGTATTTAAAGGGAATAGAATGTTTGTTTGGATTGCAACAGATGCAGAATTATCCTACTATCTTTAATTTCACTCCCTAGAGTTAGGATATAAAAACAGCAATATCCAATACATGGATTGCAAGTGTGGAATGGAAACTAATTCAAACTGGCACTGGAAATGGGTAAAATATTTTCATATCAGAGTTTTAAAATTTTAATGCTATCACCTTATTATCAATGCCATCAAATGTCTTACTAAACTGCCTAAAAGTACAGTGATGGAGATGGGATTGAAACCCAAGGATGGGTTGTGGGTGTGCAGCACTTCACAGATGCCAATGTTTATCACTTATAGAAGCACATTATTTATATGAGGTTTTCATTTAAAGTGTTTCATTTCATTTAATCTTTATGTAATATATAAACATCAAAACCAATCTGAACTTTTGTAAAAAAAAAAAAAAGGGCTGCCTATAAAACAGTTATTAAACTTATAAATGAAACGACTCTTTGAAGAAAGGCTCAAAAACCCTACAAGAAACTGTGCAGACTCATCTTTAATCTGTCCTAGATACATTTATTTTTGATTATTTATGGCATTAACAAAGATTTTTGGCTCACTATTACTAATCAGAAATCAAAACAACATAACTTTTCCAATGTGATAGAAACCAATGACATTTAACTAAGTCATGGTTTTTAAGTTTCTTCATCAATCCAACAAATTAAAATTAAAAACAAACGTCATGGCTGACTAAAATTTTACATAAGATAATTAAAAAGGCTGACTTAATATTATTGATCTTCTATTGCTTCCACTTTTCTTTCTAGATTGAGTCAACATATTCAGTGTAAGAGAATCACTGACATAGATCAATCATTTCAAAAACTCCAGTGCATTTTCTCACTTCTCTTTAAGTTGAGACAGGATTTCATGTAGAAAGTTTACCTCTAAAGCAATATTGTGAAACCTCAATAACATTTTATTTATGTTGGTTATTTCCCTTAAGAGTAACAGTTTTTATCATGGCGTCTTGATGTCTGCAGCACCTAACCCAATGTCTTACAAAAAAATGAACTCAAATGTATAATAATCATAAATGACATTACCAGATTAGTACCCAGTCATATGCTAAAGGGACTAACCAGAACTAATGTAGGATTTTTGATTCATTAAATATAGTATTTACTACAGTTTGTGAAAATACTGAATTATATTTTTTGCTAAATAATCTTTGACACATCTCAATTATGATGAAAATAAAGCAAATATTTTCAGGAGAACTTTGGTCTGACAGCGGTTGAAACCACATTTCAGTGAGTAGTAGAAATTTTAAGCACTGAACACAAGAAATGAAGTTGTGAGAAGAAAAGGAAAGCATCGATTTTAGCTAATGAATGTTGTTCAGCTTTTTATAATTCGGGATTGTTAATACTGGAGATGTTTTCTTTGTAGCAACAAATGGATTGAGTGCCGCCTTGATAAGCCGTCTTCACACTCTGTTCTGGTGCCAGCATTTGGTAAATACAGCCTGGTGTCTGCTGCTGCCAATGTCTGTTCCATACTTCAAATTAGAATCCATGCCCTAGAGTGGTGTAGTCGAAGCATGATTGACAGTGAGTGCCTGAAGAGCAGAGGTAGCAGGGGTGATGGGACTAATACCAATGTCATAGATCAATACTAAGTGAAGGCTGAATTTCAGATTCCTCCCTTAACCTATTTTGGTGGAAGTGCTAATAAGCAGTGAAGGAAAAAAAAAGTCTTCTAAAGTCAGAAGAAAAGTGTTGCTTACTGTCCTAATTCCTTCTGGATCCCAGAGTAGGCAACATGCCTAATTCTCCTAAGCTACGTCAGTAGCATCCACAGTTCAAGATACATGAATAAAGATAAATGAGATGAGTGTGCCCTTCTCACTAAATTAATCTTCTGACAACTGCTTTATGAACATCCATGTTTTCTACTCTTGAGCGGTATGATCACATCCTGATAACTCTTTTATCTGATTATCTGGTAGGCAGTCAGAGAATATGCAAATTATGTTGCCTATAGTTTCTAAATCCTTAACAAAATGATATGTATTCATTCATATATATTTTGTAACTATATAAATGCAATTATTTATTCATTATTTCCTTCAAATATATTTTTAAACTTCATTTTTTTTTTTTTGGTTTTTTTCGAGACAGGGTTTCTCTGTGTAGCTTTGCGCCTTTCCTGGAGCTCACTTGGTAGCCCAGGCTGGCCTCGAACTCACAGAGATCCGCCTGGCTCTGCCTCCCGAGTGCTGGGATTAAAGGCGTGCGCCACCACAGCCCGGCTATTTTTAAACTTCTTATTGACTCTTTATGGAGTTCACATTGTGCGTCTCCATCTCTTTCATCCTATTCATCTCCTGAGCCCTTCATACCTACCTTCTGCCCTATAATGTCCATCTGAAAATAAGAAAGAAAAACAAAACAAAACAAAAACGAACAAACAAAAAAGGCTCAGTGTGGAAGCTGTAGTGTTACACAGTGAGTCACACAGTGTACCCTTTAGTCCATCTTTACCTGTAAGTAAGTGTTCATTTCAATGAGTCTTTGGTATGGTTTGAGGCCTCTGGCTTCTGCTACACCATTGGTTTTGGGCAGTCACTGGGACTCCTCTTGGATACCCTGTTGTTGCCTTGTGTCATGGAGATCCTGAAACTTTGGATCTACCAGTCTGGTTCCTTCACATGCATCAGCAGCTCATAGTTTAGGTGGATGTTGGAGTGGGCCAACTCCTGGCCCTGCTTCTGGGCCTGGGTTGTAGCTGCATTGGTCAGCCTGACAGCTTTCCTTCTTCATCACCACCAGCACTGCCCTGGCAGCTAGCTCACTCAATGTAGCAGGCAGCAAGGAACAGGGATAATTCTCTTGCTCTCATGCCCTTGAAGCTGACTCACACCCATCCACATCACCTGGGTCCTGCAGCTGTTCAGACCCAAGTAAATTATACAGAGGCTTATATTAATTAGAACTGCTTGGCCATTAGCTCAAGCCTACTACTGACTAGCTCTTACATTTAAACTAACCTATTTCTGTTAATCTATATGTTACATGTCTTCTGTGGCTTTACCTGTGTACCATTACACACTGCTCCATGGACCACAGGCAGGTGTCTCCTGACTCAGCTCTTCCACTTCCCAGGATTCTCCGTGTCTGTTTATCCCACCTATACTTCCTGCCTGGCTACTGGCCAATCAAGTTTTTATTTATCAACCAATCAGAACAACGCATTCACAGCATATAGAACTTCCCACAGGAGGTTGTAAGGGAAAAGAGGTGGGAGGACATCTTTCCCTCATCCATGCCACTGCATGGCAAAGTGGGATGGGGTCAGCTCTCTTACTCTTATGTCCTTGGGGCCAGCTCACCTATACTCTGCCAATAGTGTCAGCTCTATTGTCCTACTCAGGCAAAGTTCAGGGCCAATTCTCCAGTGTGCTGAAGCTGGTGAGTGGCAGGGACAGCTCTCCTACTCTCATGGCCTCATGGCCAGCTCTCCCATTTCCACGGGCAATGAGGGGTGGTGGATGGTGGAGGGCATCCCTACCTCACCTACTCCACTATTAGGCAGATGAGGAGTAGGGCCAGATCTCCCACGCACGTACACCAATCCAGATAATCTGCACCCCCATCAACAGGGTCAGGTCTAATGTGCTGGCCAGGAGAGGTGCAAGGTCTACTCCTCCTCGTGCTGTAGCTGGTGAGGGGCAGGGTCAGCTCTCCAATTCTTGTGACTCTGGGACCTGTTTTTACATCTGTAGTGGGTGGTGAGTGTCCAGGGTCAATGGGGACATCTCTCCCTCACCCACCCAACCAAGTGACAGGCAGACAATGGGAATAGCTTTCCCACTCTCATGCCTTCAGGGTCAGCTCAACCACAGCACTGCCATCAGGATCAGCTCGGCTGTGCTGCCAGGTGAAGTGCAGGGCCCTCTCTCATGAGTGCTGCAGTTAGAGGGGGGCAGGACCAGTTCTCCTAGTGCTGCAGCCAATGAAGAGCAGGGCCAGCTTTGTACAGCCCTATCCTCATTATCTTTGGTAATAACAGGAGCCACAGACATCAACATGGGACCTGGGTGCATCAAAGCCGAGGACCCAGACTTGGCCCTAGACAGCAATCTGGGCCTGAATGTCAACACGGACCCAGGTGGCAGCACAGGCCTCTTAGATCTGTATGGCCCCTGTGGAGGGACATTCCTTGGACACCACATGATCACAGGTGGTGGCCTAGCCTCCAGGCATCTGAAGGGCCCTCAGTGGTAACAAAAGCCACAGTCATCAATCAACAAAGACCACCACAGCTGCATCAGGGCTGTGGATACCAGACATCGATGGCCCTTGGCAGCAGCCCAGATCCAGACAACCAGGGACCTGGGTAGCAAGCAGTCCACTCACATCAGCTGGTTCCTCATTGCCCTCAACTCTTGAGATCTGCCCCTCTCCCCAGCACATGAACCATTCTGCTTCTCTCTCTTTCCCATTGCCCCACTAGATACTTGCTCACCATAATGATGCTTGACCTCAGGTGCCACAGGCTCATGGTTGATTTCTGTCCACCCAGGGCAAGTGTCCTGGGGCAGAGCTGTGTCTGTCCTTGCACTTGGTCCTCATGACACTGTGTGGCTTCTTCTTAATATATTTTAGTGTGTTTTCTGAGTAACTTCAATATACTGTTTTGAAAAAAAGCAAAACAGTAAAACATGACTATGACTTTGGTATCCTTGGCTAACTCATAACAGGAACTCTGAAATTATGACTAGCACAGAACACAAAATGATTTCACAGTTTGACAATCCACATAATTCTAGATTGACTGACATGTAGGTCTCATTTGCATTTGTATTTATTAGAGACTTGACTGTCTTGAGAATGTGATTAAATATGGGGTCCTGGGAAGGAATAACATGTAACTATTCTCAAATTTTCCTAACTGAACAATGATCACATCTAAGAACAACATAAATAGAAAACTGTGTTCCACCTGTGTGACCAGGAAGAAACAAAGGAAAGCTGTAGTGACTATTCCATTTCTGCCCCTAATGTTAAATACAGGAAGCCAAGTGGAATCCTAGGAAATGCTGGGCTGCCTTTTGGCTCAACCTCACCAGTCTGTGTTTTATAATATATTTTCCAAATTTTAATTATTATGCCTGGAATTTCTCTCATCCCAAATTCTCTAGTTTTGCTTGCCTCACTCTACTTATAAAATGAGTTTTGTAAAGTTAGATACTTTGGTGCAAAATAGGAAGGGTTTTTTTCCATGTAAACTTCTTAATAGTTAATTAAAAGTGATACAATGTTTTCTTAGCTGTATACTTCTGAATCATAATTCATTTTGTCAAACTTTAAAAAACAAAACATATCAATGAACCAGGTTGTCTTGTAGTACCATTGTCCTTAAAAATTTACAAAGCAATGTTTGGCAGTTTGGCCAGGGGAAAATACATTTTTCCCAACTTCCTTCTTGCTGCTTCCTCTCTTGGCACATCAGAGATGTAAAAGCTATCGTTTCTTCACACATAATTGCAATTTTATGAAAAATTTACCAAGGAAAGTTGTTATAGACAGAAAAAATACTTGGGAGCCTATTTACAAATCAAGCAGGAAGTATGTAGATTTCATGCATGAGAAAGTATAAATAACATTCATTTTAATCATGTAATTGTACTGTCACTGGTTTCCATGTAATTGGTGAGGCATGACACTGCTGATCATAGACTGGGACCATTTAAGGAATGAGGCAAATGTAGCATGAAAATGTCAGCACAGTTGTTGAGAATTAGTACTTCCCAGTGCTTGTCTCTTTGGTGGTTGATCATGAAAATAATATCTGATAGAAAAGTATTAATGCACAATCTGTAAACCAGGATTCATAACACAAAAATACTGAAGTATGTTAAGGCTGCTTCAGTGGAGTTTGATTTTTAACTGTGGTGTTTTGTTTCTTTTATTCATTTTTTTCCATTGTGAGGATAAAGGGTTGTGTTTCTGAATGTGAAGAAGGATGAGTGAGGAAGTCTGTGTATGATCTATGACCTGTGAGGTTATATCTTTCTCTCTTTTTTAATGGAGAGCTTACAGAATTCACCTAGGCTGGTGATGCTTCTAATTTATATGTCAATTAGGGGCTTTTTCCTTGGGTACAGATTCTTTAAAGTTTAAGAGAAGAGAAATAGAGTATATAGGTCACAATGTTGAAATTGATCCAGTTAAGGAAGAAAGATAAGTGTAGCATGAAGCCAGCTAGTACCATGGGCACTATCCTGCCTTTCCCCAGTACACAGGCCACACACACACAGAGGCTGAGCCAGGATCTGGGTAAGAATGTATTAATTCCTGGACTGTAAAATTTTTGTTTTGTGACAAACAGCTGTAATTTAGAAAATATCACAACAGATCAATAGACTTGGACTCCAGAGTTTTCATGGTGTGACACTTTCCAAAATGAAATCCTGCAACTGCTACAAAAATGAGAGAAATGAAAAACAAGCAATAACAATACTAACAAAAACAGCCCAAACAAGGGGGAAAAAGATAGAAAGGAGGGAAGGAAAGAAGGAAGGGAGAAAAGAAGAAAGGAAGAATGAAAGAAAATGAAAGAAAAGAGAGAAGAATGAAGGATAGTTTTTAAAACATTTTCCAGACAAAAAGAGAGGAGCCACATTATACACACAGTAAAAATATTCTCTGTGCTGTTTTAAACCACATCAACACTCATAGTGCTTGGCATTTTCAAGAAAAGTGTCTCATTTCCATTAACAAGGCAACCTCCTAATTCACAAATATACACAGTGGGTGATGTGTGTTAATAGCACTCTTAGCAGCCGATAATGTGGTGCAGTTAATGTGTCTCAGCTTGAATTAACTTTACCACAAGCCATTGTTTCCTTTTTATACAGCGCAAGGTCCTGTGGAAAAAATCTCTTAGAATCTCACACGGGGAATTCAATTAACATTACTTGCTACTGTACTGAAATACAGACACGGAGGCGATTTTAACCTTTCTTGAGTTTCCCCGCTGATCAATTCAGTGCTTTCCATTAGTTTAACTCCGGTTACCATAAACTCACATTCATTGTTCAGAAAACACCTTTTCACTTACAGAGCAGGATGTACCCATCATTGAAGAAGCTTTGCAGAGTAGGCTAAACTGGCTAACAGAGTCAAGGGGTTACATTTGTCCTTGCCCTAACACTTCCTAACATGCATATCTATAAACTTTCTGTTTCTACTTCCTTGGCTCCCCTGGCTTCACAATTGTTACTTTACATAGTAACTGTCATTGGAGCATCTGTCAATTGCTAAAACCTTAGTTATTTATCATAAAAAATATGAAGATCTTTAGTCAGCAGAAATTTATTATAAAGTAGATTCCACTAATATAAATATTATTTCAGAAATATTACAAGTGAGAAAATATTTACTAATATCTTTAATTTATGATTGCTAATTTCCTCACTGCTCCAAACAATGGTATGCTATTAATTTTTCTATTTGTGGTTTCTGTACTCTGCTTCTTCGAAACACCAAGATAACAGACCTCCAACTAGTCTCCCAGCAACCACTCTAGTCCTCTTCAAATCTTCCTGATGGTATAAAAAGAGTTTCCAATGAAACCTTAATGTCTTCTCCTAGCCACAGCTTATACACTCATTTAAAGAAGTGAACAGGGGCTGAGTGGTGGTGGCACACGCTTTTAATCTCAGCACTCTGGAGGCAGAGCCAGGCAGAACTCTGTGAGTTTGAGGCCAGCCTGATCTACAGAGCGAGATCCAGGAAAGGCACCAAAACAACACAGAGAAACCCTGTCTCGAAAAAAACAAAAACAAACAAACAAAAGAGTGAACAGGGCCTTTGGATACAAAAAACTTTCCTGATTAATGATCTTTATACAATGAGGTAGATCCAAACAAATGATAGATGTCTTACACGTTTATAAGTACAGCTCTTTTTAAGAACTGTATTATGTAGAAATCATTATAAGCAGGTAGTGCCTGTAGGAAATGGTGATTGGGTGAACTAGATTTTAACAAAACACCTTTTAGTGGCTTGTAACCACTCCTAAAGACGAGCTTTTATACAGACTGTAACTAACTATATTAATCTCTCCAAACAGTCAGTCTTATTACCCAGGATTGACCGAGGAAAGAACTATTTATTCTTGATTTTGAACATGAGCAATTTGGAACAATGTGGAACACAAGTGCCCACTGCCCTTATGTAACAATGCAAGAGCAGTGGCTGTAACCACCCAGGGGTGGGTTTTCTTGCAAATTGCAACTTGTCATTTGTTTCATTTTTGATTGTTTAACAGGTGTAATTCCTGCATGTTCTTTGTGCTTGGCTTGTGTCTGTTTTCAAAATACCAAATTGTCTCAGAAAGGCAACAGCGCAGTGTTAATAAGAAATTATTTGTTAAGTGGTTTGACACTAATAGGCTAGTATTATGATAACCAAGTTTCTATAATGATATGCCGTATAAATTGACAGGCTACAATTCCCTTATATTTTACCTTGTTTGTTTAATTATTTACTTTCCCTTTGAGGAGAAAAATATACTAGTATCTGTTTTTCCTCATAGGAGGCAAACTTCATGCCTTTCATCAGTGAAATGTGAGACAGATTTCTAGGCAAAAGAAAAAAAAATAAATAAAGGGACAACAGGACACACAGGTCAGAGAGAGCTTCAGGGATAAGCATTTGAACCAAAAATGTTCCCAAGACTAATAACAAGGGAGGCAAATAATCAGCATTTTGCAACATGCTAGAGAGAGAAGAGTACAAGCCTCTGTGGTCTTCATGTTGAAAAGACGATTCCTCTGGAAGCAAAATCCTTCCAGTCCTGGCATCCCACTTGCTGATCTTTGACCTTGCATAAATGATTTAACCACTATGAATTCTTTTAAAAAATGTTTGGGAGGGAAAAATCAAAACAATGCTCCATGGGATTGAAATAAGAATCAAAAGAAATTACCCACATGTAATTGTGCAAGCCACAGCATTCATAATACAAGTACTCACTAAATATTTTCTTTTGCTACCACCATTATAAATAAAAAAAAATTAGACTCTTTTTTAAATTAAATTTATTCCTTTACTTTACATGAAGCCTGCTGTTTCCCCTCTTTCTCCCGCCTCCTCTGGTCTCTGGTTCCTGGTCCTCCCAGTAGTACCAGGCCTGGGCTCTCTCTCATTGCATGGGCCTCCAGTTGGACGAGTCATTGGTTAGACACTCCCATAAGACCTGTGTCACCATTATCCCAGTATATCTTGCAAGCAAGACAAATCATTGATCAAAGGTTTTGTGACAGGTTTGACATCCTAGTCCCATCAATAGACAACTTTGCCCATTTATAGAAGGTGTCCAGTTCAGGTTCCATATCATCCATTATTTAGAGTTTTTGCTAGGATCACCCTCAGATTCCAGGGAGTTTCAATGGCACTAGGTTTCCACATAGCATTTCCAATCCACTCCTGTTCCATTTTTCACTCACAGTATTCTCTCCCTCCAACCCCCCATCTGATTCCTCCTCTTTCCATACCAACCTACCTAAGTCCACTCACATTTCCCCTTTGAAGATAGATCCATGGGCCCTTTTTGAGCACTTCTTGTTACCTAAACTTCTGGACCTGTAGATTGTAGCCTGGTCATCCTTTACTATACAGCTAATATCCACTTATGATTGAATACATACCATATTTATTTTTCTGGATCTGGGTTGCCTCACTCATGATGATTTTTTCTACTTCCATCTATTTTCCTGCAAATTTCATTGTGTCATTTTTTTCCTAACAGCTGAGTAACACTCATTTGTGTAAATGTACCACATTTTCTTTATTCATTCTTTGGTTGAGAGGCATCTAGGCTGTTTCCAGTTTCTGTCTATTATGAATAAAACTGTTACAAACATAGTTGAGCTAGTGTCCTTGCCATAGGATGGGGCATCCTTTAGTTATATTCCCTAAAGTGGTAGAGTGATTTCCAGTTTTCTGGGGGAACCACCATATTGATTTTCATAGTGGCTGTACAAGTTTACACTCTCACCAGCAGTGGAGGAGTGTTCCCCTTACTCCATATCCTCTCCAACATAGACTGGCATTAGCGTTTTTGATCTTAGCCATTCTGAGATGTGTAAGATGGTATCACAGGGTCGTTTTGATTTGCATTTCCCTGATGACTAAGGATGGTGAGCAATTCCTTAAATGTCTTTCAGCCATTTGAGATTCTCCTGTTGAGGATCCCCTGTTTAGATCTGTACCCCATTTTTGAATTGGATTATTTGGTATTTTGATGTCTGGTTTCTTGAGTTCTTTATACATTTTGGAGAGCAACCCTCTGTCAGACGTGGGGTTGGTGAAGATCTTTTCTATTCTGTAGGCTGGCATTTTGTTCTATTGACTGGGCCTTTACCTTACAGAAGTTTTTCAGTTTCATGAGGTCCCATTTATCAATTGTTGATCTCAGTGCCTGTGCTATTAGTGTTCTGTTTAGAGAGTTTTGTGCTGTGCCAATGTATTCAAGGCTATTCCACATGGTCTTTCCTATTAGGTCCAATGTACCAGGCTCTATGATCCACTAGGACTAGAATTTTGTGCAGGGTGATAGATATGAATCTATTTGCATTTTTCTACATGCCAATATCTAGTTAGACCCTCTTTTTCTTCTGATGTATTTCTTCTTTAAGCCCT
This sequence comes from Peromyscus maniculatus bairdii, assembly GCF_049852395.1. Classification (NCBI taxonomy): domain Eukaryota; kingdom Metazoa; phylum Chordata; class Mammalia; order Rodentia; family Cricetidae; genus Peromyscus; species Peromyscus maniculatus. The sequence continues at coordinate 51,939,349 of NC_134861.1, forward strand.
TCCTTCCCTTCCCCTTCTAATGGCCCCTTTTTAGTTTCTTGGCTTTTATGTTACACCCCAACTATGGGACTATGAGCAGTGAAGGTATGCTAAAAGATAGAGTATCATTTTCCTCAGTAGTGTAGTCACTCATAAGTTGTCCACATTGAAGTAAATAATTTTTTACTCATGTTCATGCAAGCAATAAAAAATGAGTTAAAATTAAAAAAAAAGAACACACAAGACAAAGGAACTTGCTCTGAAGAAATATTTCAGTGAAAAGCAGAGATATTTCAAAAACAACCACAGGGGGAAAAAAATCTCAGAACCCAAGTAAAAAGGTCCTAGGACCCCAGCCTTTAAGAGTTGGAGACAAGAGGGCCACTGCATTGAAGGTGTCACCAGCCTAGCTCCAGATTAAGTAGTGAGGGTCACTGTCACTGGAGCCTCCACAAATCTGTACAGAGGAGTCGATATTAGAATATGGACACACTCACATATGACTCACACAGACCATACCCACACAAGACCTAGAAGTAAGAATTTAAAATGGTAAAATAAAAGCATTTCATACCATCCCCTTATTACAATTTTTATGTTATTCAGATTGAACAATGCATGTCTCAACTTACAGATAATGTTTTCTATAGCTAGAATTTCTCCAGAACAGGTAGACTTGGACTTCTGGGGAAATTATCCTATGAGATGTGACTTCTCAGTTGAATTTTGGTTGTTGAGCAAATGCTTAGTAGGTAATAGTTTTGGGGTGGATGTAGTACAGGTATGACCAGTGGTTAAAACACATAGGTTGAAAAACCGGACATTCCTAGAATGTCAGCATCAGTATCATTTCATGAAATTGATACATATGCAAATATTTGAGACCTATGGAATAAACAAACCAAGAAACAAAACCTCGAATTTGACCTCACCAGCTTTGCTTTACCATGCCCTCCAGGTGATTTGTTTGTATTCTAGAATTGAGTACAGTGAATTTGACCAGTCATAGTTGAGGTATCATTTGGTTCTATTACAGCCTACATAATCTTTATGGTTAAGTATATGCTTCTATCAGTCAGAATGAAGATTATTTCAATAAGTGTTGTAGATATTTAATTTTACATATCAGTCACATTTTCCTTGTTCTCCCCCCTCCTGCCCCCAGGATTAGTAAAATCCTGAAGTCTGATAAAAATTTCAACAACAAAAATATTAGAAGGAAGTATTAAGAGGAATGATCCATACAAAAATGTTCACAATGTGTTTCCTTTCGTTGGGCTATTTGTCCCTGTGCTTTATCCAAACTTGGTCTCAACAATTCTTGCTCATATAAACCCTCCTCTTTCTCACCAATTGGACTCCTGAAGTCTCACTTATCCAGAGGGCCTGATCCAGTTGGGGGTCCCTCAGCCATTAGTTCATAGTTCCATTTGTTTGGTTATTTGTCCCTGTGCTTTATCCAACCTTGGTTTCAACAATTCTCGCTCATATAAACCCTCCTCTTTCTCGCTAATTAGACTCCCAGAGCTCCACCTGGGGCCTGGCCATGGATCTCTGCATCCAGATCCTTCAGTCATTGGATGGGGTTTCTAGCACAACAATTAGGGTGTTTGGCCATCCTATCACCAGAGTAGGTCAGTTCGGGCTGTTTCTCGACCATTGCCAGTAGTCTATTGTGGGGGTATCTTTGTGGATTTCTGTGGACCTCTCTAGCACTTTGCTTCTTCCTATTCTCATGTAGTCTTCATTTATCATGGTCTCCTATTCCTTGTTCTCCCTCTCTGTTCTTGATCCAGCTGGCCCTCTGAATAAGTGAGACAGTTGATTAACTTGATCTGTTTGGGAGGCATCCAGGCAGTGGGACCAGGTCCTATACTCAGTGCATGATTCAGCTGTTTGAAACCTGGGGCTTATACAGGGACACTTGGCTCAGCCTGGGAGGAGGGGACTAGACCTGCCTGGACTGAATCTACCAGGTTGAACTCAATCCTCAGGGGAGTCTTTGCCCTGGAAGAGATGGGAATAGGGGTGGGCTGGGGGAAAGGTGGGGTGGGCGGGAGGGGGGAGAACAAGGAAAACGTGGCTGATATGTAAAATTAAATTAAATTATAAAATACAAAAAAATGTTCACAATGATGAAAATAAAAGCAAAGAAAGCCACATATTTTCTTTAAATTATTGTTAAAACACTAAGTATATGCTATATGTTTCAGTTTTTATCAAATTATTCATTGGGAGCCTAAACATTGTAGTGAAATAATCATAGACTTTGAAATTATACTACAGGTTATGTGTCAGTGAGAAAAAGTTCTGTATCAGGCTTCATCTTAGTAATTTATCCATTTATGAATCGTTTTGTTGATTTGTTAGTTTCCAGAGGACAGGCCATAGTTAAAAAAAATAGAATGTAAATGTCTATGCCACAGTATTGCTCTTAAAAGTTCACAATGATGGAAAATATAAATATCTACAGGATCATTTGCTCTCAAATAAGAATAGAGATGTCATTGAGATTCCTGTCCAAAATAGATGAAGAATCATTAGCTCTTCTCCCTCTCTCTCTCTCTCTCTCTCTCTCTCTCTCTCTCTCTCTCTCTCTCTCTCTGTCTTTCTCTCTCTCTCTCCCTCTCTGTTACAGAGCATAAAAATGAGTACATCATAATTACAAAAATTTATACTCTGAGAATATGATCATGAGTCACATAAAAGTGCAACATTTGTTCCACTATTTTATACATATTTAATCATCAGATACTTAATATCAAATAGAAGCCATCTCTTTGGTCCATTTAGCCAGGTAATTGAAACAAACCAAAAAAAAAAAAAAAAAAAAAAAAAAAAAGAAGCAACCTTTCTCTGACCTCAGTATTATTGCTGCAAAATGATGCTGAGATGATTCTCACCTACACTCCTGGGGTGTAAATCTATAGAATCAAATGAAAATATTGACTCTCTATCACAGTACAACTATTACACGAATCAGGAAAATAGCTTCTATTTTTTGTAAATCTCATAACTTTTAAGCACTATAACATTAGCTCTGTTCACAAAATAAGAGCAGCCCTGAGGAATGTTTCCTTCCATCATCACTAGAATGCATTTTCATAGTTCTTTTGTACACTTTTAAATCTTTGTACAGTATTATTGTTTACTGCTTATATACTTCCCAGCTCCTCCTTACATTATGTATTTGTTTGGGCCATTTATTTGACTGAAATAAAATCAAGCTGCAAATATATACATAAAATTGCAGCTATCATCAATTATGGTGGTATTTTATTTGTACTGAAATGTGATTTTAATTTTATGTTAATAAATAAAGTTGCCCAGGGGTCAGAGCTATTAGAGCCATAGCAAGAGTGTGGCGGTGATGGCGCATGCCTTTAATCCCAGCACTTGGTAGAAGAGCTAGGTAGATCTCTGTGTGTTCAGGGATACAGCCAGCATTGGAGACATATACCTTTAAGACCAGGAGGACTGTACTTACAGGCAGTGACAAGGCAGTCATGTGTTTGGGTTTACAACCAATGAGAAGGCAGAACAGAAAGACTATATTAAAGACAAACACACAGGAAGTAGCTCTCTTTCGAAGAGGTAGGAGCACCGCAGGAGGAAGGGTAAGATTTTAGCTCTGAGCTCTGACCTCTTGGCTTTCTCTTTTACATTGGTTCTGTGTTTCTTATTTAATAAGACAGTTGGTTACATCTACAATCAATGGTATAAAATAGTTTGAAAGGGGTAACAAAAACGGTCAATTATTAGATTCTAAAGTTCTGAACATGAAATTTATCTTAATTATATTCACAAAGAGAAGCTGTTAATCACGTAAGAGTCTAAGGATAATTAGCTAATGTGACTTGCTCTATGATATTAGAGAAAATGACAGAATATCAAGCCAAAGACTATCTATCTGATTGTCAAATTTTATAAGACAGGTTATAAATAGAATTCCAGAAATAATTCTGATAAAGATAAACGGATTAGTCATAATTGAAGATTTAGTGAACAGACATGGGACATGTTCAACAGCAGCAATGTAATAGATAAACACTTTCTTTAAAAGGGAAAACAGATTTTACATCTATCTATACTTTGAGTTAGAAACTGAGAGGTGAGCATTTTAAAATATTGTGGTCAAATAATTTATGTGCACACAATTTTACATGAAACAAAGGGAAACCTGAACACAAGATTTAGGCACAAAGATTTTCTAAATTAGGAACAAGGAAAGATGTTCAGCTGTAAATTTGACAAGTTCAGAAAATAACGAGTTGGTATTGAAACATAATATCAAGAGATGCCAAGAGTGAGTAAAACAAGAAAACTAAACAAAAATGTAAGTAACAGGATAGCACTGAACATTAAATACTGTTAGATGACATAATATGGAACCATTCCTTTAAATCTAAGTGACTCAAAGGAAAAATTTTAATCCCACAAATATGAATATTTTATCAAAGGGAAAGCCATCAAAATATAACCATCAAAATATCCACTTAAAACTAATGATCAAACTACAGAAGAGAAAAGGCTGGAGAGATAGCTTACCAGGAAGTATATGTTATATTGTTCAGATATGAAGCTTTCAAGACATACATCAATATTAATAAGTCTACAGTATGAAACTATGAACCTACAAGGTAATATTGATTTTAGTGCATTGACTTTAATTAGTACATCGAAACACATAGGAGCTTGTTTATTTAAGATAACTTTCCTAATAAGCTCTAATATGCTTGAAAAATAAGTTGTATTATCTGACTTTGTATCATTGGGAAAGTAGCAAAAATTCAATAAAGGTTTACTACTACTGTTAATTAAACAATTTCCAAATATATCTTAACTATATTTCTATTTATTTGGATGTTAGGGAAAGCAATAAAGAATATTTTCTATAGTTCAACAACAAATACATGATTTCCATATATATATATATATATATATATATATATATATATATATATATGAACCAATAAGTAAATATATAACAATATTTTTAAGAAAGATCATGTGTGTATATTTTTCAGTGGCAGATAGTACTGACCTCAGTAGTTTTTCCTGTAGAAATTGGGTCATATGTTCATGCCACTGAGGAGTGTCTTTGGGCTCTAGTCTGTCCTTCTTCCTCCCTCTCTACTATCTCTCCACCATGAGGGGAACTGATTCCATGATATTCTCTCTTGCATTAGATTCTAAGGCATCATGGCCAATAGGCACAGCCTGAAGCCTCTACAACTAATAAAATGAAAGTTCCCTACTTTTAATTTTTTCCCCCAGGCATTTAGTCAGGGAAACGGAAGTCTGACTTCTAAGCACATCCAGAGTTCTATGCTTGATATAGGGCACACCATTATCATGAGCTAATTATTGAAAAAGTCAGAAACTTAGTAGAATTTCCTAATTAAAAGGAAGGAAAGAAAAATTGTCCTGTGTCCAATTTGTGTCTAGAAGTAAAAATCTATGGTTATGACTGATACAAATTTTGAAATTATGCTGTTAAACTTCAGCTACCAAATTACAACACTCTTTCTCCCTTTAATTCTGTGAGTTTTAATTTTACATATTTTTATATTCATTTATTAAGTACAGATATATTTATAACAACAATATATTTAACAGAATTAAAACAAATATATTGTGTCATTCTTTGTATTTAATAATTTCATTTCATTTAGAATCTCTCTGCTCAATTTTCTATATTAATTTGCATGGATACTTCTTTCCCATCATTTTTATTTAGATCTTCGAAACAAAAATGAGTATGACTCATATAGCAGCATCCAGGGTTTCTGTCCATTCAGTCAAACTCTCTTCTTGACTGAAGCAATTACAATGCTTGCATTTCTTGTAACATCTGAAAAGGTGGTACTTATGCTTATTATTTTGTTTGTTTCTGACATCTTTAAACACTTTTTTGCCTGTCATTTATTCTACTCTTCTTTTTAACAATATTTACCTTATTTTGTAATGAATTGCTTATCTTTCTTTAAAATTCTCTATTATGTATATTCTTTAGTTTTGTTTTGTAATTATCACAGGGGTGCCATATAGTAACCAAAAGGGAAAAGATTGTTTTCTGATTAATATCCAAAATACCTGCTTGTTTTTTACTTTATTTTAATCCTTTTCAATTGTTGATAACACAAAATACATCTATACATGTCCCCAAAATAAAATGAAGCATATCTAGAAAACAAAGTATAGAGTTAAAATATATTTACAATGTTTACTATTACATAGATATTTGACATGTAGCAATCTTTTGAATCATGTAGAAAATCAACAGTGAAATTACAAGCTGTCGTTTCTATGATACTAGCTTTCCAATTAGACTATATTTACCTTTAATGCATTTTTTATTTCTCATATGGCTTCTACTTTCTATCTAGTGTCCCATCATTTTATCCTGTAAGACTTCCTTCTTATGGAGCAGGCATAGTAACCAACATTACCTTTTTTTGCAGACATTAAATTCTTTCTGTTTTTAATAACTGATTTTTCTGATAATGGGTACTATATTGACTCATTGTCATTTCAGATTTTCACTACATTGGCCTACTATCATTCAAAGTTTCTAATCAGGGAACAGATCTAAAATCATCCTGTGGATTCCTTATAAATAATGAGACACTTCTATTCTGCTCTTTTCAATATATATATATTTACTTGTTCAAAAGTAATTCTTTTAAATGAGTCTCTTTGAGGTCATTTTGAGTACACTCAATTCAATGTTTAACAAATCGTGGAAATCTCCAAGCATTATACTTTTAAATATTCTTTCAGCTCTTTCTATCTTCTTGTGATACTCTCAGAATGTTGGGGCTGGTTGATTTGACTGGGTTCTGTGTGTCCCTTAGGCTCTAGTAACTAGTCTTCAATCTTTACTCTCCCTTTATGTATTAGCTTCTTAAAAATTTTCTTTGTTCTTTTTTTCAAGTGTGTTGATTCTTTCTTATGCTTTCTCAAAGCTTCTTCAGCTCCTGAGTAGTAAATTTTTCATTTCAATCACCTTTTGTCAGTTCTATAAATTCTTTTTGATTTCCTTCAAATGTTCTTTTTTAATCAAATATTTTCCTTTGGTGTACAACATTCTAAAGCTGCAGGTCTCTGTTTTGAACATCACATCAATTTGTTCATACATCTTTTTGAAATTTTATCACATCTTCTTTTACTTCATTGCACATCTCTAAGGCAGTATTTTAAAGTCTGTGTCTAGTAGGTTCTTGAAGTCTTTACCAGTGATGGTTTGGGCCTTTTCCATGGAAAACACCATGTAACCCTTCTATTCATTGTAGTTCATTTAAATTTTGGTTGAAAGTTGGGTATTTGAACCTAATAGCTATATACCTCTGGAAATCTGCCTTCCTCCTTTCCCTAAGTTTGACTATTAGTTCTATCTACTCATTACATATTTTTAGCTTATCTCTTTGTGATTGCTTAATCTGAGATATAAAACTAATTGAAGTCTCTTGCTAACTTTCTATATATGTCCATTTGCTTTAGAATGTCCTAGTAATAAGTGCTCAGACATGACACAGAAAGATGTGAAAGAAAATGGAAAGCGGTGTGGGGAACAGTGTTGATTCTTTAATTCCTTGAAAATCACTTTAGTCAGAGGCCAAAGGGCTCTTTAGGTAAAACAATACCAATGGTCACAATCTTGCTGCCTGCATCTCTGTGATAAAACATAAGAAAACACGCCCAAGTTAGGAATCAAGGCATCAAAGAAGTCATGCACTTTGCAAACTTGTTTCTTTTCACTCAGTCTGCTTTATAATCTGTTTGCAGTCTGTGAAGATAATATTGGGCCAATTTCCCTGCCATTGGGCCACTGTGCCACTGTGCCACTGGGACATTGTGCCACTGGGCTGCTGGGACACTGGGACACTGGGCTGCTGGGACACTGGTCCACAGAGCCAGGCCTTAGTGAGTTACTCTGCTTAGACCTCACATTGGCTAAAATTAGGAGCCCTTTGCTGTCCAACCATCCCCATGGAAGTTAGAAGATTCCACAATGTCTCCTGAGTTTTCAAATAGTTACATTAGACATAATAGGCCAATGAGATTCTGGTCTAAGTGGAGAAATGGATCCCTAATATTCTCTGGCCTGCAGTCCCCCAGAATTCTCTCCATTATCCCTTTCTATGCACAAGAGAAAACAGAAACTTTTTAAAGTCAGAAAGATGGAGATTGAAACTAGGTCAAACTGATTCTAAAATTCAGTTCATATGTTTTCTTCTCTAAGAATTCATGAAAAGAAAGTCACAAAACTATGAGAAGAAATCAACATATGGTAAAAAAAATGTTCAGCTTTATAAAAATTGCCCATAGTCTTTTCAATTACACAGTGATAGTGAGACTTATAAATTGTAATGCCCTGAAAAATTTGAAAGAATTTGAGTTTATGGAAACCAATGGAGAAAAAAAATCATTCACAAAGTTGTCTTTTTATGCCACAATGTAGAAAAATATAACAAATTTTTGGATCTTCTACAAACAAAACATTCTCTTACTATATTGTATCACTGTATAGGAATAACTTTTGATAAAGTGAGTGAGACTCTGAGTAACCACAGCAATAATTTGGAGAATTAACCAAGATGCTCACAGTGAAATAAGAATTTTCAACTACATTTCAAAGATTTCAAACTATTCTTTGCTGTGAATGTCTTAGATATGTGCTTCATTTCTCCCCATGGATTACTTTAAGAGAGGAAAATTTAAAAAACCTATAACAGATTATTCAGAAGAACTTTATAATTGAATATGACTACACATGTGAAGGAGTGTGATGTAGGAGATGAAGCTTTGCAGCCTGAATGTAGGCATGAAAACATTTCTCTAGGACAAGGCTGTGTTTCTCAGTGTTAAGTGACATTTCTGCACTCAGAGGAGATTTGCTCAGGAAATTAATGCCAAGGCTCAGATTGAGACACTCATTCTATGTGGCATTGGAAATATTTCTGAAGCTTTTGAACAAGAAAATATCCACAAACTAAGTATATGTTAACTGATGGAAGATAGTAGAACCAACTCTATTGACCAACTCTGTTCATCTTTGTACTTACGTTTAAATCAAGAAATAAATGCATCATGCACAGTGCAACTGGAAGATAAGTATTTGTTTCACATTATAAGAATGACAAGTTGAGATTGGATGATCTGATTAATTGGAAAAACACTGAGATGATAAATAATGGGAGATTATAAAAGTAATGCTTTCATCAATGAAACAGTAAAATCCTTGTTCACTGAAAGTCATGTACTGGCAAGTCCAGGAATGCTGCAAAGCCATTCAAATTAAAAGGCCATATCAATGTTATGAGGGCAATAATCTCTTTATCTATTCTGTAAAAAAATGTCATTCAGATCCATAATACTATGAATTCCTTAGAGCCAGAGTATTTGAGAGCTAGAAATGTTTAGGTTCATATTTTGATTGCAGGGAGGTAATAGAATGTACATGTGAAATGTTGCCAAACTACTCTATTATTGTCTAAAATATGAAAATCATGCATAACAAAAGCTGAAGGTTTAAGATAGAGAGATGAGAAATGAGGTAGATGGAAATGAGCAGAAGCTGTTCGTAGGTTTAGAGAATGGTAGTAGATTTCAGAGAATGTAGCACTCACTTCATTATTTTTAGCTGGAAAAAATGAAACTTGGAAGTATTGTACAACTGAATTGATACAGATCTAAGGCCAACTGATGTTGTGAGATCACTAGAGTGATCATGCAAATTACTCAATCTTGTTCACAGGATCAGAAATTTGTTCTATTTATTTTTTTGGCAAGTATCTGTGGCAAAAGGAAAATAAAGGTTATGACATAGTTCACAATTAGTCTCTAATTTGGTTATTTTAATCTTAAATTTAATATAGTCTTGACTAGTGAAGATCAGGAGTCAAACTTTCTTGCAATTTCAGAAAATTCTAGCAGCTTAACTTATAACCCTGGACATATAATTTTTAAATAAACCTTTATACATATACATATATATGTGTGTGATACATTTATATATATTAAAAATTTGAAGATTTTATAACAGTATAGGTGTTTCAACATTTTGATCATAAAATTACATATTTTTCCAATGGAATTCTTGCTTTCTCAGGCATTTTCATTCATGACTTTGTGCCTCTGTATAACTAACTTGCAACAATAAATATTTATCAAAATTTTACTCTGCCCCAGGCACTACCATGACCATAGGGACAATAGCTAACATAAGAACAAAGAAACATAGTAAGGAGGTCTGTTGTCTTGGGAAAATGACTTAAATTCATTTCTCTCCTTTTTCTGCAAATCTAGAGGTTATCAGACACGTGCATTCAGAGAATGAAGTATTAGATTTTTTTTTTTTTGTACAGACCATGTATTACAAACAGCATAGACAGCTATCCCAATGGTATCAGTGAGGAAGAAGTCTTGTGTTTTACACAGAAATACCTTGGGCAAGATTATTTTGCAATTGATATTGTATAGAATATTGAATTCTTAATAATATTCTTCATATTGTACACATGATTCTGTACTTTAAGGCTGAATGTTGTGAGCATGACACTGAGAAAACTGTTGAAAATATATTTAGGAGCGTGAAGTAGAATATATTGTTAATTCACAAACAAACTTTAATGAGTTTATTGCAGGGGAATAATGCATTGCATAAATATTTCTGAGGAGAGAGAATAGGGTTCAAAAATAGGGGAATATATAAAGACTGAAAACAATGCCTTTTCATCTTATTTTCAGATGTGTATAGCTATGGACTTTAGTTTTTCTGTAACTGAACTATACAATCTGTCCAACATTCTTACTTTAAATTTATTTCAAGATAATCATGCTATGCACATGCTATGTAGACACTATGCTACTGAATGTCCCCTTTCTAGGACAGAGGGGTTATCTTCCCAGCTGAGTCTCTGCTGACACTTTCCCTTACTGAGAAGTTCACATTGGCAGATCTGTGGACTGAAGATGTGTTCCTCTCCAAGGCATAGCCTTGGTCTCTGGGAGAGACAAACTGCTCATGGTTGAAAAACATCATCATTTTACCTCAATTTGAGAAATCTCTGAAGATTTTTTTCAACTTCAGTTTTTCCTCACAGTAAATGACTCATTGTGACTAGATTCTAGGCCAACGTATCACTATAATATAAAGCACTAAACAGGGAACATCCAGAAATCTACATCTGATTCTTTTCCACCTATGAGTCATTCAGCTTTCCAAGAGCTCAGCTTCTGCATGGCTTCTGCTGCATTTTGCTACATGATACTTAGAGTTACTCTTGCATGAGCAGTTTCCTTATTAGATTTGATCTTCGAGGCCAGCATGATGCAACTCCTTAGAGAAAAAGGAGGTTCATTGTATTAGAAATATGAAGTAATAAAAACTGCAGCATTATTTCTCAAGCTATTTTCTCATAGTAAGTAGAAAAAGGAAAGCAAATTTGCTGAGAAATCTTTACAACATGATGGCACTGAGTGGTCTTCTACACCCCAAACAGACTTGTGCTAATTTTTACTTGTTGAAAATACAATCGTATACACATGTGTGCTTTCTACAGACAAAAATGAAATGATTCAGTCTGAATATGCAAAAACATAATTTACCCTGTTGTTAAAATAATAAACACTCTGAGTCATGACAAATTTAGCTTCAGTAGTAAACAGAAGTGTTACTACACTCAAAATATTGTTTCATTCAATTTATTTCTGTTTTGAATACATGTTTACTTATTCATCTTTATATTTGTGTAGTGTTGAAACTGCATAGTTCTTGAAAATTTTTATATAATCTAAAGTAGTAGCAAAAATATGACAGATGCTCTACTGAATCCAGTTTCCAAATATCTTCAATTGTACAGACCCTCTATCAATCACAATTAATAAGTCCATATATGAGCATTTAGAACTCAATGTACAAATGGTTATGAACGAAGGACATTATAATTAGTAGTAGAATAAATTCTAGTAGATATGTACAAGCACAAATATAAGGGATAAGTATTCTGTTATGCAACTAATAATTTAAAATTGTTTGTGAATATTTGCTAACTATATGGAACAGTATAATCCTCAGGGGTTTTAAATTATTCCTAAAGCAAATAAATTAATCGAGAAATTCAAGCACATACATATATCAAATATACTTTCCTCTTAGAAACATTCAACAATATGAGCCTCAAAAGAATTAATGGTGGGTTGCTAATAAAATTGATCAGACAGAGAACAAGTACCTAGATGGGTGCTTTTCAATAAGAATCCTAAAGAAAGAACAAAGGTAGTAATCGTTACAGTAATTTTCAGTTTGTAATTGGTAAAGACACTCTAATGAACATAAATTATTACACATTTCCAGTAAAAAGTATAGAGATATTAATTGGGTTACATTCTACAATCATCGTAATCTGACAATAAGCCAGCCCTCTGTCAGGAGGCATTTCAAAGCAAGGTTTAATCTTCATTATGAAAGGAGACATCTAAAGAGCAATTTAAGCTTTAGAGCAAGAGAAGCTAGCCAGAAAGAGGAATCTATTTTATTTCAGAGTAAAAGCATGTAAAGTTGAAGCAGTAAGGAAATAGGCATTATCGCTCCTTTAGATATATAAAACTGTTCAAGTTACAAATGAATTGAAAAATTTATCCCATTTTTTGTAGAATTTTTTTCCTTAAAGAAACCATAGTTAACTGTCATATTAAGTGAAAATATCTATAGTTCAAAGATGCTAGTTTTTAACGGTTGCTTAATCAAGTAAAAGTTACATTCACATTCAGACCGCATTTTTGTTGTGTTTTAGCTACCGCTATTTCTCCTCCCTCCTTGTAAAATTAATCATAGTGGAAGCAGATATGCATATCCATAACACTTTTAATATTGATTTATATTTCACATATATCAATGCTAAATAAATAAAACAGGCATGGTGATGAGTGTGACACAAATATGGACTAAAGCTTTTGCAACAAATCAGAAAATTTAGCCAGCCACTCATTAGATTGGATTATTTATTATTTTTTTTATTTCTCCAAATATGACCATTACATTTTTCAACTGTAACTTTTAATAAAGCATGTAAACAAAAACTCATATAGAAATATTTCTGATGAATTTCTAAAGCTTACTTTTTATAATGTTTCTTTATTCTTGAGAATTTCCTACATATATTCAGTAAACCTGATGTAAAGCAAAGGATAACCAGACTGCAACTCACAACTCCAGGGAGGCTACCTAGTAAAGAGGACCCTAAAAAAGACACAGGGATCATCCAACAACAGAGAAATGGATGAGATCTACATGAGCAAACTGGACTGGGAGAGCGGTGTAATGGAGGGCAAGTGTCAGGGGAAAGAGAGCTTAGGGGAGTGGGAGGCACCAGCTGGATCAGGAACAGAGAGGGAGAACAAGGAAAGAGAGACCATGATAAATGAAGACCCCATGGGAACAGGAAGAAGCAGAGTGCTAGAGAGGTCCCCAGAAATCCACAAAGATACCTTCACTATAGACTAGTGGCAATGGTCCAGAGAGTGCCTGAGCTGACCTACTTTGGTGATCTGATGGCCGAACACCCTAACTGTTGTGATAGAACTCTCATCCAGTGACTGATGGAAGCAGATGCAGAGATCCACGGCCAAGCCCCAGGTGGAGCTCCAGGAGTCTGATCAGCTAGAGAGAGAGGAGGGATTATATGAGCAAGAGATGTTGAGACCATGATTGGAAAAAGCACAGGGACAAATAGCCAAACTAGTGGAAACACATGAACTGTGAAGCAATAGCTAAGGAGCCCCCATGGAACTGGATCAGACCCTCTGGATAAGTGAGACAATTGATTAGCTTGAACTATTTAGGAGGCCCCCAGGCAGTGGGACTGGTGCCTGTCTTTAGTGCATGAGCTGGCTTTCTGGAACCTAGAGCCTATGCTGAGACATTTTGCTCAGCCTTGGTGTAGGGAGGCCAGGAGGGGACCTGCCTCAACTGAATGGCTGAGCTGAATCCCCAGGGGAGACCTTGCCTTGGAGGAGGTGGGAATGGGGGTTGGATTGGGAGAGATGCCTGGAGGGGTGGGAGGAGGGAGGACTGGGAATCTGTGGCTGATATGTAAAATTAAATTAACTATAAAATAATTTTTTTTTAAAAAAAGTGTTTATCTTGTAAAGGTGATAGATAAACCTGTCTGGCACACAAAGGAAATGGAACTCTTACATTCTTTTGATGTTGTCTTTTGGGACACTTAAACACCATCAAACGAGATTCACCAAAGGATTGTAAAAAGGATTGCTAGATATCTAATCATCTGATAATAATAAGAAAACAGACTTGAGGTTGTTTATTTGAAGTCAAGAGAGAAAAATAGAGAAGACAAACACTTTGTTAAGGTGAGTGTCAACAGGGATGAAAATCAGGGGAGAAAATTAACTGCATTATTTTGTAGTTGTTACTAGTAGAAAAATAAAACAAAACTGTGAAAAATGAATTTTAGCATAACTTCTGGTTCAAGGCAAGAGTTGGATATGGTATAAAGAGTTTTCTCTCATGATATCCCTTGGAAAGCTTCCAAGGGAGGAAATCAATCAGCAGTCCTACCCATCAGTGATACCTATGAACCAAAATAATGACCAGCTTTACAAGACAACCACAAGGATACAATAGTGACAGCCACTTTTGGGGGTGATCAACGGTTGTCTAATTGGACTAAATGTCCACACCATAGGAAGGAATTCATGCCTCAAACTATAAACCTTCAAAACATGAATGAAGGAAATTCATTCTGAATAATTTGATTATAACTTCAGTTCAAATATGAAAATTTCTAATGTACACATCATAATTAAATATTACCACTTACTAAATTTTACTGCAAAATTTTCATTTTCTGACAATAGAATATTCACTATTCTAGGTGTATTAAGAGACTGCCTTCAATCAAATACCATAATGACAAATGATATTAGTTTTGTTTCATGGTGCATATATGCCAAGAAATAATCCTTCTGTATAAGTGCATAATTATAACATAAAATATATGTGTGTTATACTTTATTACTCAAATAGCAAATTTCAAATTTCACTTAGATATGCTTAAAAACATTGTCTTCATGTATGTTTTAATTAAGAAAAAAATTAAGCAGTCCAGCCAGGACCCCATCCCTGGCCACCAGCCACTCCTGAGAGGCCTGCCCAACTTGGCACCAGGTTCTGGCCACCGGGCAGCTCCCCTTCTAGCCCCACTGGGAGGGATCCCCATTTCCAAGCCCCCGGCAGCCCCTGCAGTCTCCGCGCCCTGCCCCCACGCCCATCTGCCCAAGACCCCACCCACTTCCTGAGACTTAGAGACCGGCCCCCAGCTCCCAGCCTGTCCCCGACTGCCATTCTGGACCAGAGCTTGCCCCTGACTTCCCTTCTGGACCAAAGAGTTGGACAAGAGAACTCCCTTTTGGACAAGAGAGAGAGTCTTCCTGAGTCTGTCAGATCTTTCTGAAACAAGTCCACTGATAAGACCAAGAAGGAATCACAAGGAGATGGGCAGACGTCAAAGCAGAAGTACATACAGCAAAATGAAGAGCAATACAGCATCACCAGAACCTAGCTCGCCTCCAACATCTAGACCTGAACACCAAAAATTGGAAGAAGCAGAAGAAAGTAGCCTTATGAGTAACTTCATGAAGAAGGTAGAGGCTTGTGTAGAGGAAAAGACAAGAAAATTGGAAGAACGCTGTAAACAACTAGAGGAAAGGGCAAACAAATTAGAAGAAAACAATAAAGCCCTCCAAGAAAACAATAAAGTCCTGGAAGAAAACATTAAAATCCTGGAAGAAAACAATAAAGCACTGAAAGAAAATCATGAAAAAGCAATGAAACAAACAAAGGAAACAGTCCAAGATCTGAAAAGGGAAATTGAAAAAATGAAAAAGACACAAACAGAGGGAATGCTGGAAATAGAAAACCTGAGTAAAAGATCAGGAACTTCGGATGCAAGTATAACCAACAGAATGCAAGAGATGGAAGAGAGGATTTCTGGCATTGAAGATACAGTAGAAGAAATAGTTCCATCAGTCGAAGGAAACACTAAAGCCAACAAAGTCATGAACCAAAATGTCCAAGAAATCTGGGACACCATAAAAAGACCAAACTTACGAATTATAGGGATAGAAGAAGGTGAAGAATACCAACTCAAAGGCACAGAAAATATATTCAACAAAATTATAGAAGAAAACTTTCCCAACTTAAAGAAGGAAATGCCTATGAAGATACAAGAAGCCTATAGAACACCAAACAGACTAGACCCCCAAAAAAAGTCCCCTCGACACATAATAATTAAACAACTAAATGTACAGAATAAAGAAAGAATATTAAGAGCAGCCAAGGAAAAAGGCCAAGTGACCTATAAAGGTAAACCCATCAGAATAACACCCGATTTCTCAATGGAGACTTTGAAAGCCAGAAGGACCTGGACAGATGTAATGCAGACACTAAGAGACCATGGATGTCAGCCCAGACTAATATACCCAGCAAAACTGTCAATCATCATAGACGGAAGGAACAAGACATTCGAAGACAAAGCCAGATTTAAACAATACCTATCCACAAACCCAGCCCTACAGAAAGCACTAGAAGGAAAATTCCAACCGAGGGAAGTCAGATACACACTTGAAAACACAGGCAATAGATAAAGCCACAACAGTAAACCCCAAAGAAGAGAAGTACACACACACTACCACCAAAAATAACAGAGATGAAGAATCACTGGTCATTAATATCCCTTAATATCAACGGACTTAATTCACCTATAAAAAGACATAGACTTACAGAATGGATACGAAAGCAGGACCCATCCTTCTGCTGCATACAAGAAACACATCTCAAATTCAAAGATAGACACTACCTAAGAATAAAAGGCTGGGAAAAGACTTTTCAATCAAATGGTCTTAAGAAACAAGCAGGGGTAGCCATCCTGATATCCAACAAAATAGACTTCAAACTAAAATCAATCAAAAGAGATCAAGAAGGACATTACATCCTCGTCACAGGAAAGATCGACCAAGATGAAGTTTCAATTCTGAACTTATATGCCCCAAACATAAGGGCACCCACATATGTAAAAGAAACATTACTAAAGCTTAAACCACATATAAAACCCCACACATTAATAGTGGGAGATCTCAACACCCCACTTTCACCACTGGACAGATCTCCCAAATCGAAACTTAACAGAGAAATAAAGGACTTAACCGATGTCATGACCCAATTGGACCTAATAGATATCTACAGAACATTCCATCCTAACAAGAAAGAATATACTTTCTTCTCAGCACCCCATGGAACTTTCTCTAAAATCGACCACATACTTGGCCACAAAGCAAATCTCAACAGATACAAAACAATCAGAATAACCTCCTGTGTTCTATCAGATCACCATGGTTTAAAGCTAGATTTCAACAACAACAAAAACTACAGAAAACCTACAACCTCATGGAAACTGAATAATGCTCAACTGAATCACCAATGGGTTAAGGAAGAAATAAAGAAAGAAATTAAAGACTTCCTAGAGATCAATGAAAATGAAGACACCACATACCCAAACTTATGGGACACTATGAAAGCAGTGCTAAGAGGGAAATTCATAGCACTAAATGCCCACATAAAGAAGTTGGAGAAATCGCACACTAGTGAATTAACAGCACATCTGAAAGCTCTAGAACAAGAAGAAGCAAAGTCTCCCAGGAAGAATAGACGCCAGGAAATTATCAAAGTGAGAGGTGAAATTAATAAATTAGAAACTAAGAGAATAATACAAAAAATTAATGAAACAAAGAGTTGGTTCTTTGAGAAAATCAACAAGATAGACAAGCCCTTATCCAAACTAACCAAAAGACAGAGAGAGAGAATCCAAATCAACAAAATCAGAAATGAAAAGGGGGACATAACAACAGACATTGAGGAAATCCAGAGAATTATAAGGTCATATTTCAAAAACCTCTACTCCACAAAACTGGAAAACCTAAAAGAAATGGACATTTTTCTGGATAGATACCACATACCTAAGTTTAATCAAGACCAGATAAACTATTTAAATAGTCCAATAACCCCTAAGGAAATAGAAACAGTCATTAAAGGTCTCCCAACCAAAAAAAGCCCAGGACCAGATGGTTTCAGCGCAGAATTCTACCAGATCTTCAAAGAATAGTTAATACCAATACTCTCTAAATTGTTCCACATAATAGAAACAGAAGGAACATTACCAAACTCCTTCTATGAGGCTACAATTACCCTGATTCCTAAACCAAACAAGGATGCAACAAAGAAAGAGAACTACAGACCGATCTCCCTCATGAACATTGATGCAAAAATACTCAATAAAATACTGGCAAACAGACTCCAAGAACACATCAGAACAATTATCCACCATGATCAAGTAGGCTTCATCCCAGGGATGCAAGGGTGGTTCAACATACGAAAGTCCATTAATGTAATACACCATATAAACAAACTCAAAGAAAAAAAACCACATGATCATCTCACTAGATGCAGAAAAGGCATTTGACAAAATCCAACACCCCTTCATGATAAAAGTCTTGGAGCGATCAGGAATTCAGGGAACATACCTAAACATAATAAAGGCAATATATAGCAAACCAACAGCCAACATCAAATTAAATGGAGAGAAACTCAAAGCAATTCCACTAAAATCAGGAACGAGACAAGGCTGTCCACTCTCCCCATACTTATTCAATATAGTACTTGAAGTTCTAGCCAGAGCAATAAGACAACATAAGGAGATTAAGGGGATTCAAATTGGAAAGGAAGAAGTCAAGCTTTCCCTATTTGCAGACGACATGATAGTATACTTGAGTGACCCCAAAGATTCCACCCAGGAATTGATAAAGCTTATAAACACCTTCAGCAACATAGCAGGATACAAAATCAACTCAAAAAAATCAGTAGCCCTCCTATATACAATGGACAAAGAAGCTGAGAAGGCAATTAGAGATACATCACCCTTTACAATAGCCAAAAACGACATAAAATACCTTGGGGTAACACTAACCAAGCAAGTGAAGGACCTATATGACAAGAACTTTAAGTCCCTGAAAAAAGAAATTGAAGAAGATCTCAGAAAATGGAAAGATCTTCCATGCTCATGGATAGGCAGGGTTAACATAGTAAAAATGGCAATCTTACCAAAAGCAATTTACAGATTCAATGCAATCCCCATCAAAATACCAACACAATTCTTCACAGATCTGGAAAGAACAATACTCAACTTAATATGGAAAAACAAAAAACCCAGGATAGCTAAAAGAAACCTGTACAATAAAACAACTTCTGGAGGCATCACAATCCCCGACTTCAAGCTCTACTATAGAGCTACAGTAATAAAAACAGCCTGGTATTGGCATAAAAACCGACATGTGGACCAATGGAATCGAATTGAAGACCCTGACATTAACCCACACACCTATGGACATATAATTTTTGACAAAGAAGCCAAAAGTGTACAATGGAAAAAAGAAAGCATCTTCAACAAATGGTGCTGGCATAACTGGATATCAGCGTGTAGAAGGCTGCAAATAGATCCATATCTGTCACCGTGCACAAAACTTAAGTCCAAGTGGATCAAAGACCTCAACATAAATCCAGCTACTCTGAACCTGCTAGAAGAAAAAGTAGGAAATAGTCTTGAACGCCTTGGCATAGGACATCACTTCCTAAATATAACACCAGTAGCACAGACACTGAGACAAACAATCAATCAATGGGACCTCTTGAAACTGAGAAGCTTTTGTAGAGCAAAGGATACGGTCAACAAGGCAAAGCGACAGCCTACAGAATGGGAAAAGATCTTCACCAACCCCACATCTGACAGAGGACTGATATCCAGAATATATAAGGAACTCAAGAAATTAGACATCAAAAGGACCAACAGTCCAATTGAGAAATGGGCTTTAGAACTAAACAGAGAATTCTCAACAGAGGAATCCCAAATGGCTGAAAGACATTTAAGGAATTGCTCAACTTCCCTAATCATCAGGGAAATGCAAATCAAGACAACTCTGAGATACCACCTTACGCCTGTCAGAGTGGCTAAGATCAAAAACACTGAAGACACTTTATGCTGGAGAGGATGTGGAACTAGGGGAACTCTCCTCCACTGCTGGTGGGAATGCAAGCTTGTACAACCACTTTGGAAATCAATATGGCGCTTTCTTAGAAAATTGGGAATCAATCTCCCCCAAGATCCAGCTATACCACTCCTGGGCATATACCCAAGGAAGCTCAATCATACCACAAGAGCACTTGCTCAGCTATGTTCATATCAGCATTGTTTGTAATAGCCAAAACCTGGAAACAACCTAGATGCCCTTCAACTGAAGAATGGATAAATAAATTGTGGCACATATACACAATGGAATACTACTCAGCAGAGAAAAACAACGACATCACACGGTTTGCAGGCAAATGGATGGATCTAGAAAAAATCATCCTGAGTGAGGTAACCCAGACTCAGAAAGACAAATATGGTATGTACTCACTCATAGGAAGATGCTAGATGTGGAACAAGGATGACTAGACTGCTACTCACATCACCAGTGAGGCTACCTGGAAAACGGGACCCCAAAAAAAGACACGGAGAAATGGACAAGATCTACATGAATAGCCTGGTCATGAGTGGGAACAATGAAGGGCGACAGTCGAGGGAAAGAGTGGGAGATCCTAGCTGGATCAAGAAAAGAGAGGGAGAACAAGGAATAGGAGACCATGGTAAATGAAGACCACATGAGAAGGTGAGAAGGGGAGGAAGCAGAGAGCTAGGGAGGCCCACGGAGATCCACAAAGATACCCCCTCAAAAGACTGCTGGCAATGGTCGCGAGACGGCAGGAACTGACCTACTCTGGTGATGGGATGGCCAGACACCCAAATAGTGGTGCCATAAACCCCATCCAAGGACTGAGGAATCTGAAGGCAGACATCCACGGCTGGGCCCCTGGTGGAGCACTGGGAGTCTAATTAGTGAGTAAGAAGAGGATTTATATGAGCGAGAATTGTTGAAGCCAAGGTTGGATAAAGCACCGGGACAAATAACCAAATGAATGGAAGCACAGGATCTATGAACCAAAGGCTGAGGGGCCCCCAACTGGATCAGGCCACCTGAACGGGTGAGACAGTCAGTTGGCTTGATCTGTTTGGGAGGCAGCTGTGCATTGGTGCCAGGTCCTGGGCTCGTTGCATGAGTTGGCTGTTTGAATCCTGGGACTTATGCAGGGACACTTGGCTCGGTCTGGGAGGGGGGAATGGACCTGCCTGGACTGAGTCTACCAGGTCAACCCCGGTCCTCGGGGGAGACCTTGATCTGGAGGAGGTGGGAATGGGGGGTGGGCTGGGGGGAGGGGTGGGCGAGAGGGGGAGAACAGGGGATTCTGTGGCTATTATGTTGAACTGAATGGTGTTGTAAAATAATAATAATAATAATAATAATAAAAAAAAAAAAAAGAAAAAAATTAAGCAAATTCCTAGGGTGTGTTTATTTTCATATTCACTGTCTTATCTCCCCCTTTTAAGGTACTTCTTTGAATTTTATGATTATATATTATCTGTTTCTTGTGCTCAGGTTGCATGGAAAACTTAAACACATTCTATTCAATGAACTGTCTCTTTTCCTTTTTACAATTTCTCAAGAGATAATCCATTCAATATTTGAACTTCATTTATTTCTCACAATCTTTCTCCAGTAGAAAAAATTGGGCAAAGAAAGATTAAAATATATTTTGAATGTTTTAATGATGTACAGAAACTTAATTAAAGTTAGGAATGGTCGACCCTCCTAAGAGTTTCAAGATCAGTACAATGTCATGAACATAATAAAAATTCAACATACATTGGTATTTGAATTATTGAGCTAAGGATTCTTGGGTATAAGAATAGTATGCCCTTAATGATTTCATGTAGGATGCCTAGTGTTTAAGTGATTATGATAATGGTTCTAAAACACTCACCTTTACCCCTTTCTAATGGAGAAGGAAGTTTTGTTTTAAACGGGTTTTCCTTTTCTGTTTTTTTTTTCTCTGCTATTACTCTTCACATCTATCTCATAAAAACATCAATTGCCAGAGATAACATTGTTCTGATGGGCAAGAAAACCTTATACATGTTAATATTAAATGTTTCTCCCTTAAGCTGATGTTGCCTGAGTTACTTAAGCTAAATACCTCATCCAAGACAACTCCCAAAAGTTTACCTAGCCTAGCACTTGAAAGACCCTGAGGTCAAGCCAAACACTAATATTCAAGTACGTTAAGCCAATAATTAAAAGCAGAAATAAATAAGGATTATGAGTGTTACAGAAAAGTTATATAGACATACTGAAGAATTAAGATTTAAGATTAAAATGATGATAAATCTTCTATACCAAGACATTTTTATGTATAAGGCTTTTCTCAGCATATGTGGGAAATCTGGAAATAGAAGAAACAGTTTACAGTACAAGATAATTTCCAAACATCTAATTTTATAAATTTATCCTATAATAGTTGAAATTGTATTCATTTAATGTAAGTATGCATTATGATATTTCATTTTCTTTTTTTTTTTTTTTTTTTTTTTTTTTGGTTTTCCGAGACAGGGTTTCTCTGTGTAGCTTTGCGCCTTTCCTGGAGCTAACTTGGTAGCCCAGGCTGGCCTCGAACTCACAGAGATCCACCTGGCTCTGCCTCCCAAGTGCTGGGATTAAAGGCGTGCGCCACCACCGCCCGGCAATATTTCATTTTTTTTACATGTATTCCCACATTCTTGCCCAATGCCGAGAGCATGAATTCTGGCAACCACTGCTTTACTTCCTGTCTTAAGATTTTTATATTGCTGTGATAAATACTATGACTAAAAACAACTTGGGATGAAACAATTTTTTTTTTCAGCTTGAAACTCTCCTTTAGAGAAGTCATGGAAGGAACTCAAAACAGGAAACTGAAAAACAACAATAGCAAAACAAAACAAACAAATAAACAAAAACAGGTATATGGAGCAGAAGCCATAGAAGAAATGTTACTGGCTTGTTCATTTTGACTTGCTCAGTCTCCTATACATTCCAGGTCCTCCTTTCCTGGGATGGCAACATCCACAATGGCCTAGGCACACCCACTGTCAGTCTGTGATTGCTGTGGGACGGTCTGTATGTCAAATTGCTCTGATTGGTCAATAAATAAAACACTGATTGGCCAGTGGCCAGGCAGGAAGTAGGTGGGATAAGGAGAGAGGAGAATTGTGGGAAGCAGAAGGCTGAGGCGGAGAGACACTGCAGCCGCCGCCATGACCAGCAGCATGTGAAGACCCCGGTAAGCCAGCAGCCACGTGGCAAGGTATAGATTTATAGAAATGGATTAATTTAAGATAAAAGAACAGTTAGCAAGAAGCCTGCCACGACCATACAGTTTGTAAGCAATATAAGTCTCTGTGTTTACTTGGTTGGGTCTGAGCGGCTGTGGGGCTGGTGGGTGACAAAGATTTGTCCTGACTTTGTCCTGACTTTGCAGAATTTGGAAAATTGAAATATGTACACCACACTATCGATACTTATTCAGGATTTCAATGGGCAACTGCTTTGAGTTCTGAAAAAGCTGATTCTGTAATCACTCATTTGCTAGAAGTTATGGCCATCATGGGTATACCTGCACAAATCAAAACTGACAATGCTCCATCATATGTCTCTGTTAAAATGAAACAGTTTTTTGCTTATTACAATATAAAGCATATTACAGGCATACCACATAATCCTACAGGTCAAGCAGTTATAGAAAGATCAAACAGAACTCTAAAGGATATGCTAAATAAACAGAAATGGGTAACAAAAACCCCCAGAAATAAACTGCATAATGCTCTTCTAACTTTGAATTTTCTGAATGCCAATGAGAAAGGAACAACAGCTGCAGAGAGACATTGGATAATAGAAAAAACTACAGAATTAAATCAGCCTATATACTTTAAGGATGTGCTGACCTCAGAATGGAAACCAGGGTATGTATTACATTGGGGACGTGGTTTTGCTTTTGTTTCTACAGGAGAAGATAAGCTGTGGGTACCATCAAAATTGATAAAGGTTCGATTTGAACAAGAGAGACCTCTTAATTGAGGAGGTGATAGTTCATCAACCAGCATGAACATCCAATTTAAACTAACTTGTATCAATAAAACATGCCTTTTCATTTAATCAGATAATAACTTGCCAAAAAGGAACATCCCCAAAATTAGTCTTGGGGAAAGGTTTTTGTTTTTGTCTTTTAGGAGAATGAAGGTTAAGGAATCTGAAGAACACTGGACAAATGAGACAACTGAAGAAAAGTGACAAATCATCTATCCCAAGAAACAGAGTGAAACGGTGTATGGGTATATATTATCTAAAAAAATTTTATGTCTTCCTAAATGTTTGTTTCTGCTTTTCTCTAAAGATTTAACACTATCGGTCTTCTAACAGTCCCAGTTCAATTAAAATTTAAAGCTGACTTTGGAGTTGGAGAATGGCTCTCTCCTTCTTTAAAATCAAGCATGTTGTTAAAAGGTAAATGCAAATTCCCTGTATCATGCCAGAATAAGAGCCATCTTCTGCTATGGTACAGGACAAAAGCAAAATTAATTAAGGGACTATTCTATTACTAATCTCAACTCTTTGATTCTATTCTGATTCTTTAAACTTTTCTCAAAGTATAAATTTTATATCAAAATTTACAAGATTAATATATATATATATATACATTTTAAACTTTGTTAAGATATGAATGGTCACATAGAGTACTAACTAATTCTAGAAAAAAAGGCTAGCTGCATATATATGTTTTTGTGTTCGAGTCTCTTATCAGTTTTCTGCAGGAAATCATGGCCATGCCTAACATCAACTGAAGTCTCCGGAAAGAAGATGGGGCCCCACAACAACAACAATTCCACGTGGACAATAATAATATCATTAAGCTGACAAACATCATCCATAGATCAGCTTTGAACTACAAGGTGCTCAGAGCAATTTTGAGATGACTAGCTGAGATGATCCAGTCTCAAAGACTACTTGAATAAGGACTTGAGATAAACCCTGAACTTTGGCATTATACACAGACTGGATAATGAAGGATATAGTTACCTCTCCTAGAATTTGACAATTAACCTAAAATTTTTCTTTCAGGATAAAGAAAACTTCGCCCATACCCAGCAGGAAGCAATTTTAAGAATACGACGCCCACATTCCCAAAGAGGTGGTGTGGGGCGGGTGGTTTTTTGGTCTTTTTAATGGGTTTTGGGTCTGGGATAATTTTCAGTATTTAGGGGGGTTGGTTACAAGTTATTGTCAAGGGTTAGGAAAAAGGCTAAGCAAAGGAGATTAGATTTAAGTTTCTTGTTTAAAAAAAAGAAAGAAAGAAAGAAAGAAAGAAAGAAAGAAAGAAAGAAAGAAAGAAAGAAAGAAAGAAAGAAAGAAAGAAAGAAAGAAAGAAAAGAAAAAGACAATTACTAATTTTAAATACTTTACATTGGATTGAATTGTTTTATATTGTATACAAATTTGAAATTGATATTGTTAGAAAATGCTATATGTATATTTCTAATTGTATTTATACCATTCATTTAACAATGTAATGCAAATTTTTGATCTTTGAATGTTATTATTATCAACTATTAGGATATAAAGAAATGAAAGCTAGTAGTTAGACATTATCATAGAACTTGTAGTCATATTAGATATGTTTTAAAAATTGAGCAGAGATGTTTTAGACAGGTCATCTTCAAACCCTTCAGAGATCTACAGAATATGGCATTTAAAATGTTTTAATAACTTAGAAAATTTTTCTTTTTTGAGACATGTCG
This sequence comes from Peromyscus maniculatus bairdii, assembly GCF_049852395.1. Taxonomy (NCBI): domain Eukaryota; kingdom Metazoa; phylum Chordata; class Mammalia; order Rodentia; family Cricetidae; genus Peromyscus; species Peromyscus maniculatus. The sequence continues at coordinate 51,965,169 of NC_134861.1, forward strand.
GCTCCTGGCAGTACCAATCTACTTTAGAGAAAATATGGGCATTGAAGAAACTGCATATGGAGTCAACTTTCATTCTGGCAAAAGTTAGCCACTGGACAACAAAGTATCCTCGAATCAACAGGACAAAATGGACAGACAGATCACGAAACAAGGGACTACTGATTCTTGTCAAAACAAGTGTGGTTATGGCTTTATCAAAAGGCATCTTCTGAGGCCAGGACAATATGGCCCCATCCCTGAAGTGGCCTTCGCATCCGGAAAAGGTACGGTGCCCTTTTCTTCGAAGGCAGCTTAACAGGCAGAGAGGGCCGATGGATTCTGTTGTACAATGGAACAGCAGCTGAAAGCTCATGCCTCTGAAAAGTAGACTGGCATTTAATAAAGGGATGTGGAGAAGAAGGGGATGCTGAGATGAAGCCATATATACACAGCCAAGAAGAATGGACAGCTGAATTTAAAAACTGTCAACAATTTCCAGAATTTAAAATCCTGAATCATGACAGGACACTAGTGGAATTCAGGTGTTTCTGGTACGTGGACTGCTCTCACCCAATGTGAGGTTGAACTCTTGACCTTGTGTACATCCTACATCACAAATGAGTCTGTCAGATACACTAAGCCTATAGGCTGAAGATGATGCCCCAACACTTCAGAGAAACCTCAGCCCAGGCAGCTGGCTGTTTCTGTCAACTCACAAATTTTTTGGAAGTTGCTTGCATGCACTTCCTGTTTTTATTTTTGTTAGCTAATATTATTCCCTTCTTGGGTCTCTGAGGGAGTTGAAGATTAGTTAGTTATGTTTGAAGATTAGTTAGTTATAGTTGAAAATTAAATAGGATAGAAAGTACATTAGATACATCTTGGATTTACCAAAATAGGATAGATAATGGAATTATTTTCTCTGATTTGTCAAATACCTGTTTAGGTATTTATTACTTGTATATATTGTATATAGTTATTGTACTTTTGTATATAGTTTTTCTTTTGTTAGTTATAACCTTTTGCTTTTTTTCTTTTTATTAAAATAGAAAAGGGGAAATGTGGTGGTAATCTAATTGTACTGAAATATTATTTTGATTGTATGTTAATAAATAAAGTTGTCCGGGGGTCAGAGCTATTAGAGCCATAGCAAGAGCCGGGCGGTAGTGGCACACGCCTTTAATCCCATAGATATCTGTGTGTTCAGGGTCAGAGCTATTAGAGCCATAGCAAGAGTGTGGCGGTGGTGGCATACGCCTTTAATCCCATAAGATCTCTGTGTGTTCAGGGATATAGTCAGCATTGGAGACATATGCCTTTAAGACCTAGGGGGCTGTACATTCAGACAGTGACGAGGCAGTCATGTGTTTGGGTTTACAACCAATGAGAAGGCAGAACAACATACTTTAAAAAAACGAACCGACAGGAAGTAGGTCTCTTTTCGCGAAGCTGGGACAGCAGGAGGAAGGGTGAGATTTTAGCTCTGAGCTCTGACTTCTCGGCTCTCTCTTTTACATTGTTTCTGTGTTTCTTATTTAATAAGACGGTTGGTTACATCTACTTGTGATCAAGAAAATGTTGGGTGTATTGTGTTCCCAATACATTGTGCACCCTAATAAAATTATCTGGGATCAGAGAACAAAACATCCACTCAATAGAAATAGAGGCCAGAAAATGGTGGCACATATACCTTTAATCCTAGCCTATTGGAGGCAGAGATTCATTCGGATCTCTGTGAATTCAAAGCCACACTTGAAACAGCCAGGCATGGTGACACACGCTTTTATTCCCAACACTTGAGATCTCATGTCTTGCTTGGGAAAGACACATGCCTTTAATCCCAGGAAGTTATGGCAAGAAGCAGAAAGGTATATAAGGCATCAGGACCTGGAACTAGAGGCTTTATAAGCTTTTAGGCTTTTAGCAGCAGTTCAGCCGAGATCCATTTGGATGAGGATTCAGAGGCTTCCAGTCTGAGGAAACAGCATCAGCTGAGGAATTGACGAGGTGAGGTTAGCTGTGGCTTGTTCTGTTTCTCTGATCTTTCAGCGTTCACCCCAATTCCAGGCTCCTGGTTTTTTTTTTATTTTTTTTTTATTTTTATTAATAAGACCCTTTAAGATTCGTGTTACAAAAATGCCCCACAAGTTTGTCTACAGGTCATTGTTTTAAAAAATTCTTTGCTTGTACAGTGTCCTGACCACAGTTTCTACTCCCTCTGCTCATCTCAGTTCCTCTCCTCACCTACTCTTTCCCTCAGATCTATTCTGTATCCATTTCTCTTTAGAAATCAACATGCCTTCCATGGATATCAACAGAACGTGTCAGAGCAAGTAAAAATATGACTAGGCACAAACCCTCTTATCAAGGCTGCATGAGGAAACCCAGTAGTATCAAAAGGGTCCCAAGAACAGGTAAAAGAGTCAGAGACATGCCCACTCCCACTGTTAGGAGTCCCACCAAAACACTATGCTAAACAATTTGTACAGGAATATTTTCTCGGCTAGGGTGACCTCTTCTCAGATGTGCTGTGCGATGTCCTGTATGTTGTGAATAAATAAAACTCTGATTGGCCAGTAGCCAGTCAGGAAGGATAGGGTAGGTGGGATAAGGAGGAGAAGAATTCTGGGAGATGGAAGGCTGAGGAGAGAGACAAAGCCAGCCGCTGCCATGACAAGTGAGATATAAGGTACCAGTAAGCCACCAGCCACAGTGGCAACTTATAGACTAATAGAAATGTGTTAATTTAAGATATAAGAACAGCTAACAAGAAGCCTGAGCCATTGGGCCAAACAGTTTAAATAATATAAGCGTCTCTGTGTTTATTTTACAAGTGGGCTGTTGGAGTGCCAGGGCTTGGCTTGACCTGGAGAGAAAACTCAAGCTATACAGATGACTCTAGTTTGTGTCATGTGGATGGAAATCAGTCATCACAATGTGTCATAACTAAGTCTCCACATGACAAAAGTTATTTTATTAAATGATTGATCCAGTATTTGGAGCTAGGGTAAAGGAGCTAAAAATCAGTGGCTGTGAATGCCCACATATACAAAGAATACCTTGTTAACTTTGCCCAAACAAAGCTCAGGAAGGAGGCAAATAGTCAGAAGGTGGGAGGGATGCTATGTAATGCAATTTTCTTGAGACAACATGGCTGTTGCATTCATGAAAGACCTGCATTAGATAAAGCCAGCTAAATTTCTAGCATGGAAGGGGAGGAGACCTTTAGGTTCCACTCCCACTGGGGAGCTATTGGCAGTTGATGGCTGCTAGGGAAAGAAGAATGACTCATTTTTGAGGGTGTGGTCACTGTTAGGTGTTTAGATATTCTAGAAGACAGCCCTGTACCTCTGCACATATGGGCAGTATCACTTGGACTCAGAGATAGCGAGAATGTATGCAGTTAGGATGGGAGGTGAATGTGTTCATATGATCTGTTGGGTAATTGGTGTAATTCATGGTTCATATGAACATATATACATGAATGAAATCCTCAAAAACGTAAAATAAAAATTGAAAATTAAAACAGCGAATACTTGCAGTTAATTAAGACAAAATTGAGTTATTACTCTACCCTAAGCCAAATAATTTTACTTGGTCATCTAATTTTCTAAAAGGTAGGCCAAGTGTTCACTCACAGACTTTATTGAAGAAATATTGCCCTGCAAAGTAAACTTAAAACAGACTCAGATAGAACTTGAAGGAAGCGTAGGACAGACAAAATGACAAGAGCATCATACAATATTCAGAAAAAAACAAACAAAAAGCAAACATAGATTATACTGTACTTGGAGAATGAGCTATGGATGAACTCAATTCCTGCCTTATTTATGGCAAAGGATTCATTTTTGTTGGAAATATTTATCAGCCTGGGCAGTAGTGCCAAAATGTCTCTAATTCATAAGGTAATATTTTATATTGATAAATATTGGCACCAAAGAAGAATGTCATTTTAAATATATCACTTTGTCCTGTTTGGCTACAGATTTCCCTTAAACCCAAATGTGCCTTTGTTCTTCCATCAATAAATTAGATCTTCACACTTAGGTCAATTTTGGTACCTAGCAGTTGTACCCAAAACCATATATGTGTGTGTAATTTTTATTTTTCAGTTTATATGTCTTTCTTTTCTGTTTTTTTCCTTCTTTTTCTCACTTTTTTTAACTCACATTTTTCTGTTTGGTTTTTCTCTATCCTTCCAACCTTCCTTTATGCTTCCTACTGTCCTGTGCTTCTTTTCTCTGAATTACTTTTCCAAGTCAGTGTCTAGGATGATGGTGATGTCAAGGTTCTTATGGGGGTCATAAGTGAAAGGCTGTGTGAATAGTTATTTGGAGTTCTTATCAGTTATTCTGGAGGAAATAGGGAGTAGAGGAATATCCTGTCTTCCAGAAGAAAGATATGTCATCCATGAGAAGCTATGTTTTCTGCCTTTTTGATTACTTTTTCTCAATTTTGAAATTCTTGAATAAATCATTGGTTTCTACTCCATGTATTTTATTTGACTTAGGGTTTAAGTTCATTTTTATAATATTTATATTTCAAAATTTGATAATATATAATTATCATTTTATATATTCTAAACTTTATACTTTTGTGTTGAGTTCAATCACCATAATTGATTCCTGTCTTCTCAGGATTTGTTTGGTTTAGTGAACATTAGGTGTCACTTTTAAAAATTTTAATCAACATGTTCACCATAAACCTTCTTTAAAACTTCATTTACTATTGTATTAGCTTATAAACTTTCCATGGAGTTTTAACTATTTGTTCATGCTAGCATACATTCATACTTGATTGATGATCTATATTAAAATTGTAACTGGCATTGAAAAAGTGAATTCTGACATAAAAATATGCCTCATCTGTTCCTACTTAAATGCTCTGCTAATGTTTTTGTTCAAATCCAAATAATTAGAGTCAAATTTTAAATAATAGAGACTCATATTTTAAATATTCTTTTTGTTGTTGTTTTGAGACAGGGTTTCTCTTTGTAGCTTTGGAGCCTTTCCTGGAACTCACTCTGTAGCCCAGGCTGGCCTTGAACTCACAGAGATCCACCTGCCTCTGCCTCTGGAGTGCTGGGATTAAAGGCATGCACCACCACCGCCCAGCCTATTTTAAGTATTCTTGATGATGTGTTTCTATGAAGATTTCCAAAATTCCCTCTTTAACTCTTCCTCATTTTTCTCCTAAGTTCATAAGAGTTTTATATAATTTATGACTTTATGCTACTCTTATGATCATCATGCTTTCACTAAACAATATATGCATCCTGTACATTGATTTATTTTTAATAAAATAATGGCTTTCTCACTCTGTCCAGTTAAACAATGTCTTCATGTCATTTTTCTGGATTCTCTATTGTCCACTTATGTTTCTTGATCCTTTTCCCTTAATGGAGATCTACTATTCAAGCACAACTTTGAAACCATTTCATAGCATTTATTAATCCATATAACTCTGATGATATGACTAGCTCCCATAATAGGATTATTTCTGGTCTAAGATTTTGAGACATGAACTAGTCTTCTCCAGTCTGATTTTCTTCCACTGGCTTCTTGTATTTATCAGACAAAAGGAAAATAAAGGAAGGTGGAGCCAAACTCTGGAAGGAAAGACATTTTGGTATTTAAAGCAGCAGAAGTCCAAAAGACATCTCCATTTGATATTAACATATTAGTACCATTTTTGAAATAGGAATAAAATTATTCCTAATGCCATGTGGCACATCTTTAAACTATTTTATTATGACCATATACTTGACTTATTATGTAACATGATACTAAGCTTTTTCACTTGAATAAAATAGATATTTTTCATTTGGTGGACAGACTTTTATTGATTCATAAACTAAACAAAGTGCTGTGTGTTTTCCTATTCCAGACTATATCTCATTTTATATCGATTGTTATAACAGAACAGATATTATGGTTTATTTTCAAAGATAGACTATACTTATACTTACGTAGAATAGGAGTAGTTTATGTGTTGTTTAAGAAAGTGTCTCAAGTTTATAGCCTATGGTAATATCTCTGAAATGTTAGATAAATATATACTCAAATAAATGATAGTGTAAGGGTGTCTAGAAAGGCACATCAATTTATAGTAAAGACACTGTGAAACTCAAGAGAAACACTCATCTGAAACAGCGTATCCTCCCTCAGCAATCACATACATTTCTATTAAAATAAAGTTTTTATACTGTACTCTGCATTTGGAAGGATAGTAATTAGATGGCTGCTTTTTAGTACACCTTGGCTTAAATGTGGTAATTGTTGTCTCTTACTTCCTGGGTAGAAATGTGTGTGTGTGTGTGTGTGTGTGTGTGTGTGTGTGTGTATTAAAAGTAATTAAATTTCTAACTCTCTAACAAAAGTTTCTCAGGTCTGACTTCTTAAGTATAAAATTCTCATGTGAGAACTCAGGTTGCACATAAAGACCCCAGAGAGCATCTCCAGTGTTACAGAGAGCCACAGAAATGAGGCCAGGTCAACCTCACAATGAGAAAATCCAGAGACCAATACCCATGGATAGTCATCAGTTGAACAAAGTCTGTGGACTTCTTTGTACTGTTAAAGCCTGTATAGGAAAATTGTACACTAGATGTTGAGATTCACATACAAGTTGTTTTCTCTCAAACTAATCACTGGGTTCCTGAGACAAGAAAAGAGTAAGAGATAACCTCTGGATATATACATGTATCACTGTGTTACATTAGAGAGTGAATTACAATGAAATGTATCTTAAGTACATCTTGTAGACCAATAGCTTAGAAATTATTATTTTCAGTATTTTGTTATTACTTAGTTGTGTACACAATGTGTTTGGATCAAACCTCCAATTCCTTCCCTTTCAATTCATTCCTTATACACACTACATTTTTCTGCCAAATTAATGGGTATTATTTTTTGAAACCCATTGAGTCCAATTCCTGTGTACTGCCTACCCATGAGAATATCTTCTGAAACATAGTTAAGCCTCTTAAAAGCCCCAACCCTGAGAAAAAACTGACTCTCTCCCACAGCAGCTACTAACTCCCAATACTTCCTCAGCTGGAGATGGGACTTCAGCAGCCCCTCCCCCATCCATGCTGAGGTTTTTGCTGGCTCTTGTGCAGGTCGGGTGCCTGCAGTAACAGTTGGTATGAATTTGTATGTGCAATGACACTGTCAAGCCTGACAAATACTCTCTCACTGCAGACATTCAATTTCTCTGGCTCTTTCAATTCACCTTCTTCCTCTTTCTGAACGATCTCTGAGCCGCAGGGGGAATCTGTGTTATTCAGATGTCCTATTTAGAGTTGAGAACTATACAGTCTCCAATTCTCAGAACTTGAACGGTTTTGGTTCCTTGTACTAAAAACTATCTACTTCCAAAGGAAGCTTCTCTGTTGATGACTGCATGTTGTATTAGTCTGTAGGTATAACAATAAGAATTTAGGAGTTTATTGCTATGGCGATTATGCATGATAATAGTTTTCCCTGGGGTCTATACATAGAAAAATATGGGGTTTTGACCCAACTAATGGTACTGGACATGTGTTTCATCTGGTAGAGTGGACTTTAAATCTAATCAGAGTGATTGGTTATTTCCATCACATTCATGACACTTTAGCACAGTGGCCATATCGAGCCAGGCCAGTCAATATTTGACTCACAGGACTCCTTGTTGGATAAGACTGCTGATTATTTTTATCCCCTGCCAAAATATGAAACACCTTCCTCTACATAAAAGTTATCTAATAAAAATGACACTGCCATGTTGGTACTGGCATGTTGGTACCATGTCCTATGAATTATGTGTGGTCTTCAGCATCAGAGTCTTATATCAAGTTCAACACAGTAGCCATGTATAATAGTAGTAACCTGCAATGTTTGCAGGGGTGGTATATGAGACCCTAGCAACCAACAACTTGAAAGGAGTTAACCCATATCGGTCATGGGGCTTCATATTTGATGGTTTCTGTAAAATATATTGTCCCTCAGCATAGTACAGTCTTATTTAGACTCCTTTTTATGTATGCATATGTTTATATTTTAGGAAATTTCTATAGCGGTGGGGTTCCATCTAACATTTTCAAAGATCTTCACTGTCAGTTGCTACATCTTCTACCATGTTTTCCCATCCTTGACCCCTTTTTCCTTTTCTGTTCCTCCAATTCCTTTTTCTGTCTTCATACAATGTGAATTCTATCCCTCTGCTCTTGAAATAGATCCCTAATTTCTGTTGGAACACCAATTTAATAATAGATATCTAACTAGAGAGTCAAAGCTAGTATTCATGTTATATATTTATTTATTACATAGAAACTATTCCACATTCCCCCTATCTTTCTTATTTGCTTATGTAAATACACTTAAATCCTTTCATGAGACTTAGTTAAGGAAAAGCTACAAAATGAAGAGCTATCAGTAAGCATGATAATCATGACTGAGCTGCAGTGTGGAAGACTTAACTTTTCAAAGGAGATCGCTGTCACAATGTATAGCATTTTCTGCATTATTTATCCATTTTTATCATGTACTTTTTATTACTTTTTATTTTATTCTTTTTACTTATGTGCTTTCCCACATTATCTGAAGTTGGGGAGATAAAATGAAGCAGTGCCTAATTTTGTGGAGTAAAAGAACTATGGTCATGTTCCTCTTCTAATATTCAATATTCCTTTGTTATCAAATAAACAGCCTTGAATTGGAAAATTAAATAAAGATAGAACTTACCAGGTTGTTTAATTCTTGTGTATATATTCTTTTGTAAAAAAACAAACAAAAACACTTTAAAAACTTTCCTTTCCTTTTTTTTTTTTTAGTTTTTTAATAGTTAATTTTTTGCCACCCTATTCACAAAAGCCAAGAAATGGAAACAATGTAAATGCCTTTCGATAGATAAATGAATGATGAAAATGTGGTACATATACACAATGGGATACTATTCATCAGTTTAAATAAATGAAATTACCAGGTAAATGGACCAAAATTAGTGAGGAAACCCAGACCCAGAAAGACAAACGCTGAATGTTCTTTCTCATTGGCAGTTTTTAGCTCCAAATCTTCAGATGTTGGTACACAACATGAGGTGACCACAAAAAGTCAGGAATGGACCACTTTTTGTGATATGAAGTAGGAAATGTAATAATAAGAGGGGGTTCCAAGTGAGGAGGAGAGATGAGCACAGAAAGAGAAGGAGGAAGGAGGGCAAATGACAGCGTCAAGGAATCACATTGTTTTATATTTAACTACAATAATACAGAATATACATGTATATGTGTGTATGGACACGCATATAGTAAATATAATATACATATATTTACATTTTAAAGCAAGTCAAACTGCTTGGACTGACAATGTACCACGGTCTATCAAAAACACTAGTAGCAGGCATGAGAAACCTCCTTTCAAAAAGTTTGTCAGGGTAGTTCAAGTGATTCACAAAAGGATATCAATTATTGATGTAGCCCCTAGTTTCTCTTAGGGACCATATACTTAGGGAGCACAACTCAGATGGTTCAAGCTGGATTTAGCTTTTGAAAGCCTCTTTTCTGTGGTGTGGCAGCCACGGTTTCAGAAACAAATCTTTATCATGTCATTTGCATTTTGAATTACAGTTATTTGAGTAGATCTCTTTGATTTAAAAACTACTCTTTTAAACAAAACAAAAATAGTGACTATCCATATGAAAACAAGGTTGGTATAGAGAAGTAGTCCACGCATACTTATGAGAAGCTTATCATTCCAAGCCCACTGAAGCATGTATCCCACAAATATACAGCAGCAGTAATGCAAACTTTCTCCAGAATCTTTTTTACAATTCTCTTGTAATGCAATAGCTTTAGAATTTTCATTAATTGACTTAACTACCAGAATATAATTTAGAATCATTTGACCCCCTAACCTTAAGAAAATGGTATTCACAAAACTTGAAAGGCCCCAGGAAGTTTTCATTGTATAATACTTTATATTTCTGTTAAGTTTTGTTTTATAAAAGTTAGTGCTCATAAGAATTCAATGACAGAGCAGATAGATCCATGAAACACTAATATGTGGTCATATTGTATCTCCCAATATATGGTGCACCCTAATAAACTTATCTGTGATCAGAGAACAGAACAGCCATTCGATAGACATAGAGGCCAGAAAACGATGGCACACACACCTTTAATCCTAGCATTCTGGAGGCAGAGATCCATCCAGATTATCTGTGAGTTCAAAGCCACACTGGAAACAGCCAGGCATGGTGACACACACCTTTAATCCCAGGAAGTGATGGCAGGAAGCAGAAAAGTATATAAGGAGTGAAGACCAGGAACTAAGTTTGTTAAGCTTTTTGGCTTTTTAGCAGCAGTTCAGCTGAGATGCATTTGGATGAGGACACAGAGGCTTCCAGTTTGAGGAAACAGAATCAGCTGAGAAGTTGGCGAGACCTTTTAAGATTGGTGCTACACTAATATATGTATGGTTGCATAACTGTGACATAAATAATGACACCATCTGTTGGTATTGTCAACCTACATGACCTACACGGCAGAAATCTCACAAAACTCCACCCCTTGGTAAAGAGTTGCATGTTTTTAAGGCTACGGCAAGAGAGGAAAAATCTATGTGCTGCAGGAAGGAAAACCCTGATATGTCAGTCAAGCCCAAGTGACCAATTCAGCCCTAAACCAAAACACATATGAATAACACTAAATAGACCGACTGAGCAGGCTATATTTGCACACACACACACACACACACAAACACACACACACACATATATGAGTGTATATATACACATATATGCAATTATAATTATAGAAGAAGTCATGAATTATATAAGGATGGGGATAAATTGTGAAGGAGGCTTAGAAAGAGTTGGATGTCAGAAAGGGTAACGTAAAGATATGAATAGAGTATTCATGTAGGAATTACTCAACAATGATAAAAATTTTTTAAATTATATATGAAAGCATACAAAACAATCTGTATAAGCAGAGTGAGTCAGAGGTTTGCCTTTGACTAATGGAATCAGGACTAACTCAGATGCATTTTTAATGTGGGCATTATCAAAAGAGAAAAAAGTATAGGAGGAAAGTACATACTAAATGAATTGGATGTAATCAAACTCATAATTTTTTCCTTAACTGCATTATATTTCTTTGAAGAAACACTTTGGTGATTTCCGAGGGAGGTGTTATTAATTCCCCTGAGATTTGTGAGAAGCACACATTTTTTAAAATTCCAAGAGAATACTTTTGTTATGTTTCAGTCCTTGAAATTTTAATATTTCATTGATTTAATTAGCTTCTTCAAAGCCATATAGATTTAGGGGAAAATAACAAATTTAAGTAGGCTTCCCGGTTTTGGAAGAGTTCACTTGATTATTATCAAAAATTAAATGTTCTTGAAAGGACTGAGAGAAGTTCAAATGTGTTAATTGGGACATTAGAGAATGCAGCTTGCATATGCTTTTCAGACACATAAATAATGAAAGCCATGATGATGCCCTTGAATGCACAGTATGAAAGTTTGTTGGTTCAGTGAAATACTGAAATACAACTTGGCTAGAGTTTAGAGCCTTGAGGATGCCTTACTTACCACAATCACCAGAGTACTTTCATATTTACTAAATATCTGAGGATTAATGGGCAGATGCATTTGAAACATCAACGTGTTTATTTAGTAACACATGAATATTTTGTTTTCCCCTCAGTTTAAAGCTATGATGATGTTGCCTATTAAACAGAATTTTGCCTAGTTGGTAGTCCCTGATATATACATTGGATTATAACACTTGCTTTGAGAGGAGGGGCTGGTTACTAAATTTCTGTGTATCAAAGCCATAATGAGATTTTTCAAGCTCCATCACCCTCATACCTGAAAAGGAGAGAAGTGCAGCTGGAAAACTCTGAGATACAAACGAGCAATCACCCAAAGGGCTACAGTGATCACTTGGTGGTGAAGAGTATTGGATGCCCTTCTATAATAATTTTCAGAAATGTGTGTTTATGCATGTAACTAATGACTAAATAAAAGGTCTGGAATTTGAGGGAGAGTATTCAGAGGAGGAGCTGGAGGAGGCAGAAGAAGGAGTGGAAATTACGCAAGTATTACACTCACGTATGGAATTGTCAAAAAAGTAAATTAAAGAAGAATACTCCAATATTAACTCATTTTATACAGAGTTATATATCATGGATGATACCATGTCTCAGTAAAATCGCACATCATTCGATGAGAATGTATGATTTTCTTACATACAAACACATTATATATATATATATATATATATATATATATATATATATATATATATATATAAAACTCTTTTTTTTCTTTTTGAAGTACTATCTAAGTGATTGTTTGATACGTTATTAGTTAACATAAATAACACTTACTGCTAGTTCAGAAAATTAGCAACATTAGCCATTGAGTTTAACATTTTTTTAAAAAAAAATTCTATTTGGCCATCTAATTAAACTCACAAATACCATTTCCGTGTAAGCAATTGGTAAAATTATTTAATATTTGCACTTATCACAATAAATACTTTATAAGATAATTATCTCATCACTAAAACATCTACCATTGATATGTTTTGAGAATATAGAAGCTACAATAATTTAAACTTACTTCCATAATTGTATTTGCAATCCGTTTTTTACTCTCTCTGTGTTAAGGATTTTCCCATTCTGATAGCAAGGTTGAGATAAATTCAAAGGTAATTTTCATCTTAATATTGACATTATCATATCACTTGCCATGCTGGTGAGATCTCCAAAACAGATTTATTTCAAAAGTTCATTTTTAGAAGTAAGATATGATCTCACAATACATCCAGGCCACAAAACTTCCTCGCAAAACTTTTACTCAGTCATTTCCCACCTCCTTCCTTTAAAGCATTCCTCAGCCAGAAGCCAAAAATCTTCTCCAGTGCTTTCTTTGAATCATACTATACCATATGCGCTCAGTTTCAATGAGATTAATAGAAGGAATGTCAAGAGTTCATCTACCCTAAGACTGGTAAGCACATGAAAAGCTCCAGACTTTTTATGCGTTTGCTTTGCTCAGTTTTTTCCCCTGGGCTACATTATACTCAGTGTCTGCTCATGCAATGATATTCTGGTTTAGTTCTTAGCGTTTAGTATTTTCCACATTGACGCGACAAAATACACGGCAAAGGCTACTAAAGCAAGAGAAGGTTTCCTGTGGCCCCCAGTTTAAAGGTATTATCTACTGTGGCAGGGAAAGCATGCCAGCAAGAGAGTGAGGCAGCCTGTCAGACTGCGTCCCTTCCAGGAAGCATGCTGATGCTGAAGGATGTTTTGTTCCACACCCAAGATAAGATTAAGGAATGTGGGATGTTAGACACCTATGTGATGAGATCATGAAGTGAATCCTAGGATGGCTAAAAGTTTGAACTTTACAGGGAATATGAAGAAATACAATATTTTTTAAATAGTGAATAGGAGAATTTTAGTTCATATTAGAAAGAGCGCCTGAAAAATGATATTCAAGGGAGATGAGATGAGTAAAACTGTACATTTTGAAAATTCAATAATTCCTGATAAATATAGTTATTATAAAATATATATTTACATGTGACTCAGAGACTAATATAACTGGTAGTCAAGAATAGAAGCACTGTATAATATTAGAATCATCCAACACAGGTACAACACAGACATCCAGGGAATGTTTATTGAAATGGTGATTTATGAATAATTCCAACAATTTCCTCAAAAATGCACAAAGCACGTTCCATGTTTATTTGTAACATGCTGAATTTTGAAATAAGGCATTTCAGTTATCTGCTTTCTATTATAATTAGGGATTATATTAAATATGGGAAAGCATTTTTAAAAAATAAAATTCATTTAAAACTTTAATATAAAATTCTAATGAAATGCCATCTAGTTAAATAACACAACAGAATAATAATCATTTTAAAAATATCTCAGTGAAGCCACTCTGATATGGTCTTCAAAATAATAATGATACAAAGAACTTATAAGAGGGGTATTGTGAAGACACAGAGAATGTACATAATTTCCACTTCAGGCATATAAATACAGGATGGTTGCAAAGCATTTCAAAACACAATTCAAAGGAGATAATGTATTTGAATACATTTAATCCAGTGCAGCATTAGAAAGTAAAGCTCTCTGCTTCTCAAAAATAAGCTAATACCTGCTTGAAAGGAACACCAGGAGATCTTGCAGGAATGATTCATCACTTAAAGATACTGGTCTACAAAGGAAGGTCAGCTTGCAGGAAACATCAAATGTTTTCTGCAAAGATAGATAAGCTTTTGTATGGAGGGAGTGGGTGGGTGCATTGACAAGGGGTTGATGGAGGGAGGCTTTATTTTCTATTTTATCCCTTAGATTTCCAGTTGGTTTCTTCAAACCAGTAATTGAAGAGAAATACATTCTTTTCTCACTAGCTAGTGATTTTTGTTACCCTGGACCATTGATTTGGGTCCTAGATGCTTTCAATTCAATCCAACTCACAACTAGCTTCCTGGCTCTGAAGCTTCCCTGCAAAATGGACCTGAACAAGAAAAGATCACTTTGAGGCCTGGAAATACCTTCCATGTTTGTGAAGATATTGTGTAGCCTTTCCTCAATTTGGGTGGCTGCTTAAGTTGCAAATAACTAATTTGATTTGGGTGTGACACCATCAAGTGACTGTGTCTTCCACCTTTCCAGATGCATTGTTCAGTTCATTGTGCTGAATTCCATAAAACATATGTATTATAGAATTCCAGAGAAACAGGGAATTTTTTTTTTTTTTGTGTGTGTGTGTGTGTGTGTGTGTAAAATTATGGTAAAGAATCTGCTCAGGTGAAAAGAGAAACAGCATGCTTCTGTATTTGCAAAACAAGTCATTAACTGGAAATGCATGTGAATTCATTGTACATTTCTATCCCCGAAAAAGGCAGTAGCTCAGGTTGAATCTGAGGTCAAGAAGCTTACACACACATTAGAGTCAGACATTCTGTGAATCGGGTGATGACCAGCATTTTCTACTCAGGCTAGCAACTGATCTGCTACACTCCACCACAATAATGAAATTAATCTGCATCATTCTTTCAATTTAAATATCAATATCATCCTAAAAAACCTTCTGGACTTATCTAGAATAACTTTGATCAAATGTTTGGATGCTTTGTGGCCCTGGTGAGATGGCTAGATGAGATTAGCCATCACATTTGACATCACCCATTGTATTAGGGCACGACATAAATAAAAGGATCCAGCAAATAAGAAAGGCTGTTAAAATAATCTGTTACACCAGTTTCAGGAAATCTAACTTTCTTTCCTGGGACTCCTTCAGGCACCAAGAACGCACTTTGGTCACAGTCAGGCCTACATGCAAAATATGAGCCATATGCATGAAATAAATAAGAATGTAAAAATCTCTGTAAATTCTATGCAAATAGAGATAATGTGATAGCAAAATCAAGATGAACACTATTTGGAATAGAACAAGTTTCAGTGTCCTTATTTTCACTGTGAATGGCTCCTGTAGGTTTGGCCTAAAATTTGCTTATTCCTAGGTATTAATCAAAGAGAAATGTAAATATTTTCATACAGTCTTGCCTAAAAATACACAAAGCAGCTTACTGTAATGTCATCTCTACTGGATCATCTACAGTGATTTCCTTTTCATTATGCAAATGAACTAACCCAAATCACGGTCTGGACAAAATAAATCTAATATTTGCAAGGATTTTCATGTATTTGCATAAAATGAAACAAAGATTCCCTGGAAGTATTAAATATATATACATAATACTCTTCTTAGTGATAATCCACAAAGCTACCTTTGTAATGATCCTGCAGTCACTCCCAGCACTGTCAGTACTGCCTTAAACAAAATGGACAAAGGAAAAACTCACTGGGGCAGTTGAGCCTAAAAATTCCATCACAACCACCCATTCCTTGAAGAAGCTGAACAGAATTCAGAGCTTAAGGACTTTCTTATGATGCCATACAGAAACATTAAAGGTTTTATATAAAACAGGTTTTAAGATTTTTGTTCAGTGCACCAAAGTGTATATTTACCCCACTGCCTCTCTTTCCAAAATTTCAAAGACAAAATTTTCTGGGCCTGGAGACACGAAAGGAGAACCACAGTCCAGTATAATCAGTCTACAAACCAGTATAGAATGGGTGATTTTGTGATAAATACATTGCAACTGCACACTTTGATTTGTAGAACTAACAGAGTTGTAACATTGATAACTAACTTTTTTTTAAAGGGTGAGATGTTTAATTATAAAACTCTTAGGAGCTTCAAAATGGGAATCAGTGTGTGAATTGGTAAATCTAATAAGTAGATTTTTGTTAGGTTGTTAATGACATATTGACATTTTGTAAAAGCTTATTCCTTATTGACTATTGGAGTCCTAAATATCATTTCTCACTCAACTTTTCCATCAATATCTAGTCAGATCTAGCCAAAAGAAAGTACCAGACAGAGTGGATGTCTTTGCAGTGTTTCTTTTTTATTACAAGGTTTTACTTTAAAAATGTCTGGAGAAATCTTACTCATTTAAAATTGGTCCCCACAATTCTGACACTGATGACATAATTACTTTAGCCATTAACTAAAGAGAAGAGCAATGAAATTTGGTGTTGTATCCATTCTGTGTAGCATCCTAATTTAAATGGTTACATTTTCACTATCCTAGGCTATTTAGGGGGAAAAAGAGACATTATGGACAGCTAAAACAACAGTTAAATCACAAAAATCAGACATTGTAATTATTTTCTAATCTACAGTTTCAAGAACAAACACACAACTTAGAAAATTAGGAGTTCTCAGGAAGCAAAATGGCAACAAAATATCTTATAGGAAAGAGCAAACTTCACCACATGGAAATAGAAGAGCCATCTCCTTTTAGTTTTGAGATCCCCTGTCTTTTTCTTCTCTCTCTCTTTTTTTCTGCTTCTTTCTGACAGTTAATTCACAAATGGAGATGGGAATGCATATTTAAACCCCGTCTGACACATTTCCTGTCTCTAACATAAAGTTAAAAAATAGATGAAAAACTTATTCATATGAAGTTCTTCACATTAACAAGAAAATTCAGTAATCAACATTTGGACCTGAGCTAAGGAATAAAAATAATTTATCTACTTTACAGTACTGAAAAAAATCCAATAAGGAAAAAGTACATGCCAATGGTGTTCAATACTTGGCCTTCTTATTTTGAATTCTAAAAAGCTTCTTTCTCTATAAACCAGAGACAACTCTACTACAAGGTCATAAAACATATCAAATTATTTAAGGACAGTCCACAAAACACAACCTACACTTTCCACATTTAATATGGAGAAATAAAGAGACTTGGGGGAAGCCTTATAATTCATGGTTTCAAAAACTGACTGCAAAGATCCATCACACCTGCTTATGAATTCCCTCCAAAATAAAATAATACCACAATCTGTGGAATGAATCAAGAGAGGAAAGAGGCAAACTGGACAATTTTGTTACTGGAAAAAGTTCTCTTCTCATGAAATGATTTTTGTAGTATCTTTTTTTAAGAGGACTCTGATACATTCTTAGCTATAGTCTGAAGGACTTTACTGAAAATATAAAATTTTAAATTGAAGACTTTGGGATTGTATTGTCTCTTCTACTTTCTGAGTAGTAAGACTCATTCTTTTATCATATATTCCTTTTTCAGACAGTTTACATTTATACTATAATTGCCATTCAAAAGTTTTGTTCCTTCAATAGCTTTTGTTTCTGAATAAAAATTCAGTTAAAGTGTCCTCACTGAACTTTAGCTCTGAAGAGTTCCTTTCCAATTGTAAAGTATGCATTGTATTATATGAAAGGAATCATAGTTTTATTGGTGAAGGGTATTCTCAGCTTTTCTTGTTTAAACAGTGGTAAATGTTACAGTCATCCAGTAAGTGTTAAGATTACCTTGATTTTTAAACATTAAGGGGTTACTTGAATAAACCACTAAGGAATTTTCTATGAAAAACAGCTCTGATAAGCAAATGCTCTAATTGTGTTGCATGGTTTAGGCAGGAGGTTGGAGAGATGGATATGTTATAATACTGCTATTCTTCACCATACATAATAGCATAGTAAAAATTAAGATATTCTTACTTTGCAACACATAACATAGGAAATAATTTATCTTTAAAATAAAATACTCATTTTAGAATTATGATGTATAAGGTGTGATTTCTATCTTTGAATGACTCAAAGGTTGAAAGTAAGATTATAGAAATACATCTGCATTATTGTGTCTCAACAGTTTATATAGTCTCATGAAAATATCTTTTTACATAGTCTAGAATGAAATAGATCATTTAATTTTTACCCATCTCTGGCAAAAGAATTTAGGTCAATAACTATGCATATTCATTGATACTGTTCTTAAACATGTCTGCTCAATAACTTTATTTTGATGAAAAAAATCAATGATAGTACAGCAGAGAATAACAAACATTGGTTTTCCATGAAGAACCATTTATGTGCAATTCTTTAACTCTTATGATGTGAAACTATAACTTTTAAAAAGATATTTCCTATAGGCATAAAGTATATTAATGTATAAAGTAAGAGAATCATGTCCAGTTTTAATCCTTGGGGTCAGGACTGCAAAATTCAGCATAGGAAATGCTCAGTATATCAACTGATTCATGAACAGTTAAAAAACAGATGAATTTGTAGGCATGCATGTATTTTAGGGTAGCTGTGCAATTGAGTTTGAGAAAATGTACCACAAGCATAAGTGAAACCTAGACGTGAACACTTTCCATGTGGGATTCAATGTGTTTTTCTTATTCCGCCAGTTGTTTTTACCCATAGAGATATGTAGTGAAACTCTCAGACCTGGGAGATTGAGACTCTTGCCTTGAAGAAGAGCAAGAGTTCAAAAGCATTTGTTTCAGACTAGTATATGGCATATCAAGAAAACATTGTATGTTAGACAGTGGGTATTTTGTACATTCTTATTACTACTGTAAAAGCTAGTGTTTAGACTTTGGTGTATTGTGTGTGAGTAACATGTCATATACTATTTTCACACTGTCAAAATAAAGAACATGTCACAAGGACTGCTGTGGATATCACTCTATATAAATAAAACACTGATGGCCAGTGACCAGGCAGGAAGTATAGGCGGGACAAAAAGAAAGGAGAATTTGGGAAACAGGAAGAAGGAGGAGAGACACTGCAGCCACTGCCAGGACAAGCAGCATGTAAAGACGGCGGTAAGCCACCAGCCACGTGGCAAGGTATAGATTTATAGAAATGGGTTAATTTAAGATTTAAGAATAGTTAGCAAGAAGCCTGCCATGGCCATACAGTTGATAAGTATTATAAGTGTCTGAATGATTATTTTATACGTGGATTGTGGGACTGCGGGGTTTGGTGGAACCTGGAGAGAAGCCCTCCAACAATGGACTGTCATCAATACCATGCCTGCTAGATGTCACTGGACTGTCATTAAGATTTGCTAAGTATAAGCAAAAAATCAAACTTAGAACAATAGTATTAGGTGGACATAAAATGGACATGGACATAAAATAGCCTTGAGAAACCAAGAGAACTCTGGCAGCTAAAGTTTTTCTACCTTTATATCTTTGGAGCAGTGTGATGGGGATTCTCTCTTCCGTAATACAGCATTGTGAAGTTTGTCACCCAGAGGGCACAGATATTCATCCCTAGAAACTATCACTTTGAAAGCTTATAAAACTGATCTTTTTTTTTTATAACACTAAATCCAGGCAGTACTGGAAGTACCAGATTGACTCAGTCAATGATACAGTCCACTGCAAGACCTTATTCTAGTTAATTTGCGATAGTTCCGATAGTTCCTTCCTATGGTTCAAGAGTCTGAGTCTTAGTTCCCCCTTTCTCCAAGTTCACACAATTGGAATCTTTAAAAATAGAAAAATAACGGTTGAAGTTCTAGTAAGAGAAAATCAAATGTGAACAGATGCTACACTATACATTTGAGTTCTAAATGTTCTATTTATCATTCTTATTCTTAATGTATCAATAAATAAGATCCAGCCTAACTATCTTAACACTGGAATAAAGGGATAAAAACCCATTTGTTACTTCAATATTTTCAGTAAAAGCTGTATCCGTGTCTATGGGCCCTTTAGATACATAGGGAAGCTTTAATCAACATTTAAAAGACTGACACTTTGAGCATGTTAACATACAATACCAGAAAAGAACAAAAATGGAAATTGTAAGCATTTTTCCTAATTCTGTATATAAACATTAGGTCACAGATACCAACCTCCTAGACCTTATTCCACGTATTATCCTCTATTTCATAACAACCCACACATTTCCTTAAGAGATGCTTCATAAAACTTTATAACCCAAAATCTTCATATCTAGGGATATATGACAGGTTAAGACCTCTTCAAATAAACATAGGTTTCTCTTAGTAACTAGATTGGGGAAAGAAATAAGCAACCATTTTAAAGACATCATACAAATCTTTTCTTGTTTGAGTATGTAAATGTGTGTGCTTTCCCGTGTGGGTAGGCATGTGTGTGTTTGGGGTTATACTTGAGAAGGGTATGAGCATGACATGGACCACATCTGAAGATCCAAAAAGAACCTTGAAAGAGGTTCCTAACCTTGCCACTGCTTTAGAAGAGAGCTCTTCGTTGTCCACCACTGCCTGAATCAAGCTATCCGTTCTGGGAACAATTGGGAATGCTTTTGTCTCTGTCTCATCTTGCTGTAGAATCACAGACATTACAGATGTGAGCTACCATGTCTGCTTTATGTAGTTACTAAAGATAGGAACTAAACTCCTCACTTTCGAATGGCAAAGACTTTATCCACAAAAACCATTTTTGAAGTCCCCAAAATCTGTTCTTAACTATGCACAATCATTTCCAGCATACCCTAGTTAACCAGAATTGAACTTGAGAGATTGTTTTCAGAATCAGTTTGATTTTGAAAAGGGAATCACCTCCTGATTATTATAGTGTTCGAGATGTGAGAAGAAAAAGTTCTGGATCATAACACATCTTAAACATTAATAAAAGTGTTTATACAGTTTATCTTCTTAAACCACAGTGAGATTGGATGAAATATTAATAGAGAGTAGCCTGGATAATTTCAAACAAGTGAAGATTTAAAACCCATTTCTAAGGCAGGACATGTTGGCATGTGGTGAAAACTCTTGTGGATAGAGAGCTGAAGAGAGGGTTACAAGCCAGAGGCCAACATGTGATTCATAGAGACATTCTTCCTCAAGAGCAAACAAAAAAAATTACATGGATAAATGAAGAAAGTTTACCATAAACTTGAATAAATTTGAATAAATAACAATAAAAATAACATGAAAATTCAGATAATCGTGAAAATGCCAGTTATAAAAAGCCTCTGCCACCAAGCCTGATGATCTGAGTTCAATTCTCTTAACCTAACCGAATAGGTGTCCAGAGTGATCACAAGCATTCTACGTCACTAATGTGCACGCACACACACACACACACACACACACACACACACACTCATACACTCGCATACTCGAAGTAAACATACAAACAAGTAAATAATAACAGGATACAGTAATAATAATACTTAGATGTGAATCTCATGAAACAAATGATTTTTTTAAGTTTCCATGCCAAGAAACTAACCAAGGTAGAGTGAATCAAATCCAAAGCACATAGAGGAAAGGCATAATCAGAATTAAAACAGAAATCAATGAAACTGAAATTTGAAAACAGGTACCAAAGAATCGTTGATAACAAAGTTGGCTACTTGAAAGGATCAATACAATGGATAAATCCCTAGCCAGGATAAGGAAAATACTAATGAATTTAAAATACTAGTACTAATGAAATTACTAATAAGTTACAAATAATATTTGTAAATAATTCATAGTTAAAGAATTTTTGGATGATACAGTCAAAAATTCATTTTTGGTAAATGATGATGAAACAGTTGGCCATACATAAGGAAAAACAACTTCAAGTAAGAAATTGCATACACAAAACTATCTCAAATGGGCTGAAGCTCTCTAATATTTTTAAAATATACAACTAGAAACCTGTATCCCCCTGGGTATTACAATATCTTTCAAAATACAACACAAGGGCACAAGGCATTGAAGAACTTAAGAATAAAGTAGACTTTATTAATTTTTTTTAAAAAATAATGACTGTTCTGTGAAAAACAACAAGAGAATAACAATATAAAATAGGAGAAAATATTTTCAGCAGACATGATAAATGATTATTATTCACCATCTACGCAAAAAAAAAGATTCAAATTCAACAAGAGAAATTATCTACTGATGGAACACTATCAAGTACATCTATTTATGAAGCCAGCTATAAAATTTCTTTAAAATGGAAGCATACTCTTGCCATATGATCCTGTAATTATATCCCTTGACATTTACCAAAATGAAATTAAAAATATATGTTCTCCCAAAGAGCTTTATTTGTAATTGGCCAAAATACAAAAGTTAAAAAATATTTTTCAGTAATTAAATGAATAAATAACTTGACTCATCCCGCTGACAAATTAGGATTCATCTCTGAGGTTAGGACTGTGAGTTTATGCTGTTTTCTTAGTAAAAACGGAGCCTGTTTGTGAATACAGCACAAACTAAAAGTAAAAGTGCATCATTTTTCTTTTTTTATTGAGCTGGGGAAAGGGTTTATTTTGGCTTAGTGGTTACAGTCCATGGTTGAGGGAAGCCAGGGCACAAGCTCTGGGCAGGAACTGAATTGAAGCAGAGACCACGGAGGAACATTGTGCACTAGCTTGCTCTCTATGGCTTGCTCAGACTACCTTTTAAACTATCCTTGGCCTTGCAGTCAGGACCCACATTGGTATGGGCCCTCCTGCAGTTAGCTATTAAGAAAATTTGTTATAGACATGGCCACAGGCAAATGTAATGGAAATTCTTCTTCAAATGAGGGTCCCTTTTCTGAGGCGACTCTACTTTGTCAAGTTGGCAAAAGCTAAGCAGCTCACTTCCCGATAGAAGAATAGAAGCTGTATGTTTTACAAGCTTGCACCCTTTGTGCTGCTGACTTTTACATACCAAAGATTCCCCTCTTCCCTCCTCCTGCCCCTCAGACTCCCCTCCCCAAACCACCCCCCAATTCCTCTTACAAGAAGGTAAGGCCTCCCATGGGGAGGTACATTTGGTAGAGGCAGATCCAAGCCCCTTCCCCTGCCCCAAGTACATCATTTTTCATGGGATAGCAATGCATTTAGTCATTCAAAGATAAGAAAGAATCTGAAATACATATTAGTATTTGTTATGGGTTAGATCTGGGAGACTCCCATTGAAATCTTCGACTCCAACTGATGATGTTTCTGAGAGGTGATCGGACAGATGATGAGGGCTTAAACTTCATTAGAGAATCGGTCCATTGAGCTTTTAGCTGAGAGGGCTATTAAGTAGTGAGATCTCTCAGAGACAGTAGGAAACCTGGGCAGTGCCTTTGAAGGAACAGCCTTGTCTCCAGCCCTCTTGTCTTGCTCATTTCTGGTTCTGCTTTCTGTCTGTCATAAGTTGAATAGCTCCCCTGTGCACCATGTTTTACCAGTCCACATAACCAGAAACAATGGATCCAAGTGAGCCTGGACTGAAATCAAGAAATCACAAGCCAAAGTCAGCCTTTACTTAGAATCGGTTTTGTCCAATATATTTTCACAATTATGGAAGGTTGACTAACACACTAAGTGAACAAGCAATACGCTGCCCAATTTCAACAATGTGGCATTGTAGAAAAGTTAGGACTCTTTTTAACGTTTTATTTGTTACTATTCCTGTGTGTGTGTGTGTGTGTGTGTGTGTGTGTGTGTGTGTGTGTGTGTGTGTGTTTGTGTGTGTGTGATGACCAGGAATGCATGCTATGTTTGCATGTGGAGGTCAGAGGACTGTTTTGGAATCAGTTCTGTTTGGAGTCAGTACCTTACTTCTACTTTTACTTGGGTCTTGGGGATCAAACTTAGTTCATAAGGTTTGATAGGCACAAAGTTTACTCACGGAGCCATCTCAGCAGCTTAGCACTTAGAACACTTGAAAAAGATGAAGACAATCAGTGACCACCCTGCTTGTCAGAAGAAGGACAAATGTATGAAGCACAAGGGCATATTAGGGCAGGTATATATTCTGGTTGGTGCCCTAATGTATGAAACCAGGAAATTGTATGTATATATATTTGATTAATGTTACACACTTTTCTGCTCCACAGACATATAATACCAGAAGTGTAGTGTGACTGTGGTCTGTGATGGATATGACTGTGACACTGTAGGTTTAGGAGTTTAACAAATAACTCACTTGATTGGATGTTGTTATCAATGGGAGGAGTGCACATGAGTGCAGGTAGGAGTTGTTTAAGAGCATGTGCCATGAGCATGTACCCTGAATATATGACCATGTGATCATGAGTAATATATCTGAAAAAATCCCTAAACATTCTTCCTAATTTTTCTGGAAACTTGAGACTACTAAAAAGTAAAATCTTAGAAAAGAATAGAAAGTTAAAGTAGTAACTGAAACTAATGGGTGGATTTATAGAGTGCATACCTTCATTCTCTAGGCTCATTCTGAAAGGACCATGTACATAAATCCTCCTCCAAACATCTTTTCACTAATAACTCATTCTTGCTCCTGCAAAGACTTTTGGTCATTTTAATAAAATGAACTCCACTTTACAAATTGCTGTAGATTCTTACATTCTTGTTACATTGAGCTATAAATAAAATCTACTCTCTGATGTATACTCCAGAGAGTGTTAAAACTCATTTCTTTCTATGATATCTCTGATTGCTACAATAATATTGGGCACAAGACAATCTAATGTCTGTGCTACACACAGTGCTTCATATTAAGTAGGCTTATCCCATTTCCCCAGCATGAAGATGGGGAACTTTCCATGAAGTCAGGAGGACACTTTATGAGAAAACCTATACCATGAGTATGTACCCTGAAAACGTGACCATGTGATCATATTGGACTTCCATGCCTTGCTTCTCTGCCCCTTCTTTATGTATAATTCTACTTGAAGTTAGTTCTCTGTCAGTCATTTTCAGTCGATGAAATGTTAATGCCTGCTTGGCTCCTCTAGTCTGGTAGTCCATTTCAATTAGGACCCATTAATTAAGAAATATTTATTTAAAAAAGACTCAAATCACAGGAGTATCTGCTTTAATTCTGGGGCTTACTTTAGGCTGTATTCTATGCCAAACTTCAAGGTATACTTTGAGCTTCTTGGATAATAATATATCCATTAAGCATTTCTATTTAGGCTGTAATTGGCCCAGCCTATGCACCTTCTATTGGTGTGTATTCTATCCAAGATGTTTAAAATGGAAAACTGAATCTGAGCAGCAGGCACACATTACAGTTTGTGGAGTACAAAATACAAAAGCAGTAATAAAATAATATTATGAAAATCATGCTTCCTATGTATATCACTCCATGATGTAGCAGAACCTAAGTTTAGGTACCTTAGTTAGTAGTGATTCTCCTTTTGTTGTTTTTTGTTTGTTTTTCTTCAATTATTTTTTGAACAGATACAAAATGAAAATGTATTCATGAAACTGTGCAAACACAGATGTAATAATGCTGAAATTGACCTTTATATGACATGAATACCTTTACAGAGTGCATTTACATCTAAGTTTCAGTAATCACTGGTTACTAGAATTACAAATTTTCTGGAGAAAGTAATGTCATATATAGTCATTTGTGTCTTAACTGGTGACATGCTATCTTGTCCACTGTAGGTTCACACAGGATTTTCTTTTATACCTAAATAGTTTTTTTAAGGTGAAAATATAGAAATCATAATAAATTTAACTTTTATTTATTAATTGTTATTTGTGTGTGTGAGTGTGTGATGTGAGTTTGGGTGCTAAGTTGCCATGGCATCCATGTGAAGGTCAGGGAATAATCTGTAGACGTGGTTCTCTCCCTCCACCTTTACACTTTTACACAGGCTCCAGAGATGGAACACATGACATCAGGCTTGTGTCTTCATTATATCTAATTACCTGTCTGCATGTAATCAGATTACAAAGCCAGATACAGGTGCTTAGTCAAGCTGTTCCTAAATTGTAAAGGAGAATTCAGTATCATAGTTCTTGACACCAATGTTAATTGCTACCAAAACTCAACTGGGACTAAACACAGTTCAACAACAGGGCTGAACATGATCACTGCCATAAATGTAAGTTTTATGACTCACTGTTTCTGAGCCTGTAACAGAATACTTATTCACATGGCTTTGCAAAGGACTCAAATGTTTCCCTCTATCCTTCTGAAGCAATGTTCTTTTGTGACCCCTGAAATCATAAATTATAATCAGCAATCTGACTTTTATTGTTTAAAATTTTTCAGTATACCTGTGATCATTGTTTATTGTATGTAACTTGAATCTTAAAAGGTCTTATTAATAAAAACAAACCCAGGGTCAGGTTTTGAGGTGAGGGCTGAAAGATCAGAGAAACAGAACCAGCCACACCTAACCTCACCTCACCAATTCCTCAGCTGATCCTGTTTCCTCAAACTGGAAGGCTCTGTGTCCTCATCCAAATGGGTCTCAGGTGAAATGCTGCTAAAAATCTAAAAGCTTAGCCAGACCTTAGTTCCTGGTCCTCACACCTTATATACCTTTCTGCTTCCTGCTATCACTTTCTGGGATTAAAGGCATGTGTCACCATGCCTGGCTGTTTCCAGTGTGGCTTTGAACTCAAGATCCAGACAGATCTCTCCGTTTGGAATGCTAGGATTAAAGGGGTGTGTGCCACCATTTTCCAGCCTCTATGTCTATATTGTGGCTCTTCTGTTCTCTGACTGCAGATAAGCTTATTAGGGAGTACAATATATTGGAGAACATAATATCACCAAAGCTGTATAATTCTTAATCATGAATGAATGTTTTAGTTCAGGTAGTTTTACCTATAAAATCTGTTGAGCACCTTAGAATCCATAAATCTATTGCTCTTCATTGTCCTAGCATAACCTCAACTGTGTTTTGTCTAGGTTTGATTTTCAGCTTTACAAATAAAATGCATATTATTGGTACTTGTTAACACTTATTTTTCTTGTCCAAGCCAGGACTATTCTGAGGCAGACATTAAAAGTCTGTTCTTCATTAAAAATGTAAAACTCATACTGAAATTTAGGTCATGTTTATACAAATAACATACTGGGGTTTTAATTAGGCGTGTAACATTAGTAGCTGTGTTCAAGGATTCTCAATTTGGAACTGAACTTAAATATTTTTAGATATGTTTAAAATGGAAAAAAAATGTCAAAAGGAGAATTTCACTGTGACCAAACTGAAGAGAGAAAAAAAAATCTTTATGGTTACCAAGTCTACCATCTAAAAGCTTATGATTTCTACCATTGCAGGCACACCAATACAGTCAGTCACCTTGCTGCTTATGGTTACTAAGATAGTCTGCCATTAATATTGGTTTCTTCTCACTACTTTTCCTCCTTTAAAGATATCTTACTGTACTTTAAGGGAAGAAAAAAAAAACAGAGAAGTTGAAGTTCTTATGTCTAAGTTTCAATTAATATGGAATCATTTGCTTTGTAAAATATGTAATACATTATAACTATAATAGCAATGGTTATCATCCAAAGTTTTCCATACTATAATTTGGTATTACAGTACCATGCCTAGTACTGCTTACACAGAAATTCCTTGCAGGGGCAGTAAACAGAAGTTGAATGGAAGTCCATCTGGGCCTATGCCCGTTATAGTAAAAAAGAAAAATACAGTCTTCGGGTGGTCCTTCTGCTGCCATTGCTACTGTATGGGTTTGGAATTTGTGGGTTAATACAATGAAGACAAATCAAGAGCCCTGCATATCTGTAAATGTTTTAAAACATTAATGTCAACACTTAATGGCAAGTCAGTGTGACCCATTACTTACTGTTGTCCATTAGTTCTGTTGCTGTTTGGATTTTACTTTGTGTGTTACATTCACAAATCTATCCATGATTGATCCCATTCCAGCACACACCATACAAAACACTTCTTAAACATTCCTTAATAGCATAGCATCTCTGGTCGTGGTATTCTTTTCTACTGCTCTAGTCTGTGCTTGTCCCCTCTTCCCTTGGAACTGGAAGTTTATTCATTTTAATGACTGGACAGCCTATGAGGTATCAGTCATGTAACTTTCACTATCTTGGATATCTTGGACTTCTCTTATTGTACGGCACAGCGTAGGAGGTATCTGCTATGTAAGTTCCACTACCCAGGACTTCTCTTAGCATCTTTCTCTATTAGTATCGGTTTATCTCCTGTTTTCCACAGTAAGGGAAGAATTTTTCAGCTCTAGGTATTCAGTAGCTTCATCAACAAGCTAAATTTAAATATTTATCATTGTATTAGCATTTTCAACCCGGCTGTGTTTTAAGTGGCTGGTGTTGGTGTGTGCTACTTGCTCAGGATTTTGGTTCCTTTTGATCTATTAGACCCCTTTTAGTCTGAAGGCCTTTATTTTTATTAATTTAGTGGATCTGCCTGAAAGCCTTGAATTAAATTAGTTAATGAAAAATTAAAATCAAAATGGTACAAAAACATAAATGCTTTGATTTCTACATCTGGTTGAGTGGGGCTGGGGGGCAGATTTGATCACTTCACATTAGATAAGGCATGATGTCCCTTGTGTCTGTTTAGATGAGCATAATTTACATTGCAGCAGTTCACTCATGTTGAGGTAGAAATTCTTCTATTTGTCTGTATCCTATGGTGTTTAGCCAATGAGAGTTATGAAATATACACAAGCTCTCAGTGTTTTAAGGTCATCTTGTTACACTGTGTCAAGCACAGTATATGTGGGTAATTTCAGGAAATAAAATATGATAAATACAATGAGGTGGGGTAATGTCTTGCCTTCTGCTTTCTATGATAACATAGTAGTAAAATATTAGGGATACTTTTCCTCACACATTCTGCCCATCTTTCCTCATTCAATTGACCTCATAGTGATCCTAATTCCAAGGTTCTAACATTGGAAAAACAAAGAATAGGGAAACTTCCTGTTGGTAAAAATGTAGGCCATTTTACTATTTACACTTTACCTATCATCAATCTAGCAATTTTGTTTGGGAACTACGTTAACTTGGATGCACTAGTTTGTAAGAAGAAAATAAAAGAAAAGCAAACCGAATCAAATGCTAATATATCAGCATTTTAAAATGTCATTTCTGGAAGCCATTCTCTGCCTAATGCTGTACTTTGGGAAGTGACATTTTCATACGACAATGACAACAACCACAAAAAAAGGACAAAAAGCAATACAAATCCCTTGTAGAGGGAATATGGGTTAGCGTGCAAGAAGAGAATTTCTGCAGATAACTTCAAAATTTTAATACACAGACAAGATGCCAGCTGCCAATGTCTTTTCACTAGAGTTTGCAATGTCAATTAATTTTAGATGTCATTGCACACCTTGTGATACAGGCGACGTAAACCAGCTGCATGCACTTACTCAGCAATGAGTTATACCAAAAATTATCCATGTGTTTCTATGAATATAGAAATTTTAGGTAGTGCATCAAATTAATCCTAAATTATAGACCAGCAGCATGCTTAGAGGGTTTTTTTGTTTGTTTGTTCGTTTGTTTTGTTTTGCCTGGTAAATTGCTTTTTACAGATACTTTAGACAATATCTCTGTCCTGCCTAACATATGCATGTTTGTTAACAGTTCCTTAAGTCATTATTTAGTATGGTATTTGTCTCTCAAGTCACCTTAAAAATAGGCCTGCACAGAAATTACTGCTTAGTTGCTCAAAGCACAATATAAAAATCTATAAACAAGGAAGTAAATTCTTATGCATTTGGTTGATACTAGAGAGTTTTAAGCTGTAAAACTATACTTGGTCAGTTAAATGTGCTATGAGTTTTGCTCTTAGCTGCTATTTAGAGGAACAGACAGATCTCCAGGGAGCGTGTGCAAAGTAAAAGTTATATTGTGGAAAAGTGAATAGTATTATAATTATTTAAATGATCATTATTGTTTTAACCCAGTGCTAGTGGTTCTGAGCAAAGAAATCAACACCACAGAATATTTCCTTGTCACTTAAAAAGTGTGAATACACACACAAAAAAAAAATTCTATTTTACTTTATTTTCTAGAATACTTGATGCCTGTAGGTATTAGTTTTCCTCTTTATTAATTCTAGGCTGCTTTGGGACAGTGTTTATTTTACAGGAAGTTTACTTGTAGCAATAAAGTCACAAACTTTACACTTATGCCCTTAATTACTATGTTGATCAAATAGCAAAGTCACATCCTCACTGGAATCTCATTATTGAAAAACAAACAAAACAAAACAAACAGAAACATTCAGAACCGAGAAACAAGGCAGCCATGGAGGATACACGATTTCCAAATCCCATCTTTGTAAAACACTGACAGAGAAAATGCTATAGCCTTTTTCCAGAGGCTAGATTGTTTGGTTTAAACAAGGAAACTTTCTAAGGAAGTCATTTGCTTATTTAAGAAAGAATCTTTGCAATCATTCTATTTTCAGAATACTCAGAGAAATCATTTTACTTAGATAAATGATTCCAACTGCTCATTCCCGAATTTTCCTTCTTGAATGTAAACAAGAGGCATATTTTCCAGGTAAACATTCTAAGGCGTATTTCAATGGGATGAAACACTTTGAGATAACTTGGCTATGTTTGTGATTCTAAATTATCTATAGGCATCATGGATGTAACAAAAATTAAGAGTAGTGTCAAAATTAATGCTCATGAAGTGTAATTGCTTGGAATGACAAATCGTATTTCTTTGGTTTCTGCATGCTGAGATATCTATGATGTGGTTCATAAATGTGTGTATCCAGAGGTAGAAGATATAAGCAACCTCTTTTAACAAATAAATAAATAGATAGATAGATAGATAATAAATAAATAAATAAATAAATAAATAAATAAATAAATAAATAAATAAATAAATCTCAACTCTACTTTCTCTTTCTATCACACTAAGGATTTTAGAGAAACTTCAAAAGCAGTATCTGCCTCCTATCCATTTAGCAAATACATTTTCATTAAAACATGTAAGCTTTCTTCTCTTATGCCTTGTCCATCAACTCAAGACTGGTGACAGGGACCATGTCAGAGACTGTTCACAGACCAAAGCCTATTTAGCCCTTTATAGAAAAATTGCTAATGGCTGGAACTGACAATAAATGACAAAATGAAAATTATTTTCTCTTTATCAAAAAACCTCAAATATTGAAATAATAATTAAAAATGATGAATGAGAATTTATCGAGGACTATGGGGGTCCAGCCCCTCGATAGTCCCCTCCCAGGGTCCGCGGAAGGCTCTATCAACCAGCTGAGGATCTATTCTTTAAGGTCGGTAAATCAGTCTACGCACGCAGAGTTCTTTGGTCCATTCGCTTTAATTCTCCTGGCATAACATCCTTTATACACAGCTTTAGTTCTGTTCTCATGTCTAGCTCCTTTCTTGCCTGATTTCTCTATATTTATCTACTGTCCCCTCTATGTTCTATCTTAATTCCTTCATATAGTTCTGTCCCTTCTAGGTTCTCATCCATCTTGTTCCTTCCCATATCATCTCCTCTCCCGTCTCCTTCTCTCTCATCTGGCTCTTCCTCATCTTCCATCTCGTTCCTCTAGTACTCTCCTGTAGCCCTTCAATCTACTTCTTCCCCATCTCAGTTTGTTCCTCTCAAGTTCTTACCCATCTCGTTCTTCCATTCTCTTCTCTCTTCTCTGTCCTCTCCTGCCCTGGGAGTTCTGGTATATATATACTTACAAGCAGTATTTCCTTAGCAGTGCAAAGCCAGACTTCCAGGGTCAAATGGAGGGGTGATAAGAATAGGCTTAATTGACACATCCGCCAGGCCTTCTCAAACAGGTAACCTGGATGCTTAAGTCTGTTCTTAGAGAGTACAGAGGTATTTCTGATAAGGTACTTTCCTCCATCCGGTGATGGACCTGGCCGGATGCTACCAATAATGATAATTACAGGGAGGCTTGAACTGGGAGTTCTGGCTGAGCATAGCTGTTAGCACAGAAGGTTATCTAAATATTCCTAGAAGTGGTTAGGTAAGTAGTTAGAGGTCTATAAAGTTAGTAAGGCTGTAAGAAAGGAGGGGTCTGAGCTAAATTGTGTAAAGCTATTACTTAATGTCTACCTGACTTGGGCGGTGTCCCCTTGTGGAATTTATCTTAAGTCAGGAGACTCGCCTGTGGGTTGCTATCACTGTTAATCCTCGGAAATTGGGTGACCACCTGGGTGATGTCTCCTTGTGGAATTTCAGTCAGGAGACTTTCAGGTGGGCTGTTATCATTGTTAGTCCTTGGCAGTTGGGCATCCACCTGGGTGGTGTTTCCTGTAGTCCTTGAAAGTGGCTAAGGGAGATATCTGATTCCAGAGAAAGCCTTTCCTGAGGCTGTTCTCCAAATTACCTGGAATGTGTATGTCCAGAGAGTGCTCAGTCTACACTGTTAGTCCTTCTTAGGGAAAAGTCAAATGGGAAAGCTATGAAGGCACACATGATTTTCATAACAGAATACAGCTGATATATAACAAGCCAAGTAACACCAAAAACTCCTTGGGATTTGGCTTCCTCTGGAGGAATTCCATGATCCCTCCAGGTAGTGACTTTGCCATAACCAGCTGAGTTCTTATGATATATTCCTGCGGCCCGCAACAAGAATTGCTAACAGTTTTTAAAAGGTCTGCCTTGGCTGACATCCTAACATGTTTACTTTGGTCTATGAAGGTGTTTGTGATCATAAACCTTGGTAGTCAAATTAATATTAAGGGGAATAAACTAAAAGACACACCTCTGGACAAGACTGTAAGAGTATTTCCTGGGAGCATTATCTGAGAAATGAAAATCTTCCCTCAGAATGGGCAGTACCTACTCTTTGTTGTCCAGGCATATGGATGTTCAAGGGAAAAGCTGCTGTTGTTTTTCTATATTTACCCCTTTATTCTGAATGAACCTTCTCTGCTGTTGACATTGGCATTGCTGCTACCATCGTTTGCCTACATTGGAAACTCTGCATTTTCAGTCTTCAGAGATAGGCTGGAGACTGCTGGCTTTCCAGGAATGCTCCTGTCCTTCAGCTTCCAAGCTCCTGGATTGAACAGCTACTGGGTTCTAAGGCTCTCTAGTGGTCAGACAGTCATTGTGGACCACCTAGCCTGGATCCTTTAAACCAGTCTACTCAATGCTCTTTTTTTTACTAGGTCTTTTCCTAGAGAGAACATCAACTAAATCAATAATGCTCATGAAAAAAATTTCACCCAGTAATTATAAATTAAATGATTCCTGCATTTGAATACAATGCCTTGTTTGGTCACATTACTGTCCTGTGATTCACTCTTATTTATATAGAAGTCCCAAGGAAAGAGGAACTAAGTTCTTATTCTTACTATGAATAAGGATGAGATAATGTTCACTATATGAATAGAGATGCAGCTGAGTGGAAAGCAATCTGGAACTCAACATCTTTTAAATATGTAAAATCGGAGATTATTAGCATATGATACAATTGCACTTATATGTAATAATTAATGAACATTGTCTCGAGGACACAAAACACAGTGACACACAGTAGTTACCTCCAAATCTCCAGTCATTGCTATTATAAGCTGAGAGTTCTTTCTCTTATATTTGGTCTCAGTGATACTCTCCCTCTTTGACTTTTCCATTCTTCCTTAATTACACCATTGCATTCCTTAAATGTTTCTCTCTATTTCAGACTCACTGCTTAATTCATGAATTAAACATAGAAGAGATGTAGATTTATCATGAAACATGAAAACTATTAAAGATTGTCACCTAATAGGACCCTTACCAAGTTACTAGGAGAATCCTTCAGTGAGTTGAGTGCACATGTTTGAAGACTCTTCAGAGTAAATTATTTTAGGTAGAGAAAAACCATATTCTTGTACTCTGAACCTTTTTCTGTTGTTGGAGTTGCAATATATATATATATATATATATATATATATATATATATATATATATATGTTGCCTTACATGTAAAAAGGGTTGGAGATGACTTTAATTTGCATGCAATTGGGTATATAAAGTACAAGTACATGAAAATATGCCATTGCCAGGTATCTAGGGATAGCTATGGCTCCTATAAACATTCATAGTATCCTATTCTTAAAGTCATAAGATTATGGCTAGAAAGGCTAAAGGCAAATAGTCAGTAAAGGATAAACAATGTTGGCACAATCCAAGGACAGCTACTCTGGACAGTTTTTTCTAATAATGAATAAAATATCCAGTAAAAATTTAATTCTAATCAATGTCTCATGTAACACATAACTACTATTTTAAATGTTTTCCAATTTTTTTTTTCTTTTTCTATTGGAATCTATCATTAAAGGAGGGTCACAAGCCGGAATTTCTCTGTTTGTTATCATGAACAAAATCAAATTTGATGAGCCTGAAAAGAAGCAGTGGTATTCATTACTCTACATCAGCAGTTATAAACCAATGGGCTGTGACCCCTTTGGAGGTCAAAGTACCCTTTCACAAGAGATGCCTAAGACGATCAGAAAACAAATGCTTACATTATTATTAGTAACAGTAGCAAAATTGCAGTTATGAAGTAGCAACAAAAATAATTTTATGATTGGGCCTCACCACACCATAGGGAACTAGATCAAAAGGTCTCAGCATTAGGAAGGTTGAGAACCACTGCTCTCCATTCATCTTGGCACATGGTATTCCTAAGCACTGCTATGAGCTGCAGCTCATAATTTCTACAGGGAGATGTTCTCAGCAAGAGCACTGATCATCAGTATCCTGTTCAAAATCTCAGTATTCTGTAAACAACTTCCTAGAACCAATTAGAAGAGACATGTGTCTATCCTATCACAGAGGATGAGGCTATGCTCTTCACTTTTGGAAAAATGTCATGGTCTATAGTACCATACCTTTATTTCCTGTTCCTTTTATTTTTAGTTAGATTTTATCCTTAAAAAATAAGGCACGTCTCATTCTCAAATGTTATTTCTGTTCAGCTGCCAGCATAAACTTGGGACTCAGAAAATTATTATTGTTAGTTCTGCTGATAAAATATTCAGGAATGCTGACAGACTTTAGGTGCAAATCCATATTAAATCTACCTTTACTGAGTTTGTTTTAAAAGGATGAAATGCTGCATACAGAATGTAGGATTGTGGAGTCCAAGTAAGCCAACTCGTGTCAAAACTAAACAAATCATCTACCAAGGTTTCAGCATAACAATAATAATAATTGCCTGCCAGGAAAGCAGCATCTACACCAACCTGTGAACAAAATCCTTCTAAGAGCACATTAGCATGCAAGGACCAATCTTGCAAGGTGTAGTTTCTGCTTATTCCCAGTCTCTAGGTTTATAAAACGTCTTTGATAACCTAATGTACCAATCTGAGATATGCCTTTATTGACCAAGGAATTTCCAGCTTCAGATATGCTGGGTTGCCAACTTTCCAATTTTTCCTACTCTTTCAGTGATTAGTATGAACTGATATGCTGAATTAAACAGAGCTATGAAGGAAACTGCAGGAGATACAAATCTACATGTTACCTATTCCATAATGGAGAATCTCAGTGCAGAGATTGCAAGGGAGGGGTGTTATAAATATCCGCCTTCACCACCCAGTGCCAGTAGATTAAAATCAGGGTGACAGAGAGAAGAAAAAAAGTTAGTTAGAGAAAGAGTATTACTAGTACATTGAAATGTGATAGCTACTTTGGGCCACTCTTACATAAAACTACTTGAAGAAATTTGAAAAGAATCCAGAACATAATAATGAGAACTATTAGGCAGGAAAAAAATCTAGTGACCTCTGCTGTTGTAGAGTTATGTGTAATTATGCCTAATGTTCATATCAACTGACAGGTGTATTTTATTTCAGTATAAAAAATTGGCTGGAGAATGTAGTGAGGACAATTTGAAGAATTTTCTTTGCTTAACAAGAACAATGCCTAATACAACTGTTAGCCAAACTTTTGACCATAATATGATTTTTACTATTGTTAGGGCTAATGTTTCAACATACAGACAGTGCCTGGAAAATACTGATTTGAAAAACATCAGAAATATTGAAGTGTGCTTATAGTAGGCACTCTCTTAAATATGAAAAGACCAGGTGTTACAAGTATTTTTTTATATTTTCATCTTCTTGATATTTAAGCTCATATATGATTATGAATTGGTGTGTTGAAGTTTGGTATAATTTTTCTAATTATTCTCAAGTTTCTTTAATTAAGAAGATCAGATATGGCTCATTGGTTGAGAACATTTACTCTTCTTGCGTAAGACCAAAGTAGAGTTCCCACTATCTACATGAAAGTTCACATCTGCCTATAACTCCATCCACTTACAGGCAATCAAGCACCTTCTTCTAATCTCTAGGGATCCTGCATGCCCATGGTCTCTATAAACTCATGCAGGCACCTTCCCCACACACAAACACATGTAAATAACTGAATCATCAGAGTCTTAGTGCTCATATAGACTGAGCTTCTTAACAAGAATATATCAAGACATGTGCTCTCAGATTTACAGAGAAGTCCCATATGTAACTAGATATCAAAGAGCCATATGTGAGGTCTATAACATGACTAATTCAGATTTCTATGTCATTTCTCCAGGAGATATTTAATTTCTATCCATTAATAAAATCAAATTAGTATGTTTTAAATACCACCTCTAAGACAGGTATTGTGATAAGAAAGTATAATTCTTTCTTACTGCAAACTACCTCTGGTTATGGTTATACAAAACAAAGAAATGTATTATGTTTCAATAGAGTGCAACCATTAAATGTTCCACAAGTGATTGGAAGCATAGTCACATGATACTGTGCTCATCCTGAAAGAATTGAAGCAATCGTCCTCCACTGGGAGCAGTCCATAAAGACATGCATCATTGATTTGGAGCTTGGCCTTTAAGCTGAAACAATGAGGTTATATGAATGGTTATCAAGGGGAAAAAAAGAAAAGGACATGATTAGATTGATCCTATAGGTATATCAGGATGAATGGATAAAGGGAAGTGGTGATTGAGGTACATTAACATATTGACTCCAGGTGTTACATGGAGAATACCACTCACTCATTCACAAGTATACAGAGATAATAGCACTCAGTCATTTATATGTGTGAAGAGGAGGATTGACCTTAGTTGGATTTCTTGCCACGTACTTCATGCCTCTGTGCTTTTAGATACAGCATTGAACTTCTCTAGCTCTAAGCTTCTGTTTTCATGAAAGTCTTGAAGGATTAACATAGCAGTACATAAATAGTCTTAGAATAGTGTCTAGAATATATTACACAATCAATACATATTCAGAATCTGCTTAAATCCAGATAAAATAATACTAATGGGCAGAGAAAGACAGAAAGTGAGGTGGGGGAGAGAATGATTGTTTATCAAAGCCTGTTCATACTCCCTTGGGCAAAGACATAAACAAAATTATCAAGCACCCCACATGCAACAATAAGCATAAAAATCACTGCAGCAACGAATAAAATCAATCACCTTTTTATTAAATTTGATTTCTTCATTATGGTGAAATGGGAGAGAACAGTGCTTACTGAGCCATTGGTTTATGATATGAAATTTGCAGAACTGTTTATATTTTCATACTGTGACAAGAATCCAACTTTTTATTTCATTTTGAATTGCATACATGCCAAGAAATTCAGGCTTAAACATAGCAGGAAAAAAATCATATCTCAGTTGTTAGGAGAAATGCCTGGGAGAAAAATAATAAGACAAAACAGGTCAAAACCAGAGGCAGAGAGAGAGAGAGAGAGAGAGAGAGAGAGAGAGAGAGAGAGAGAGAGAGAGGAGAAATTGGTGAAAAGAAAGATAAAGGAAGCAAAGAGGTGATTAGTATTTATTAGTTTTCACTAAGTATATATGATATTTTGTTGTGCATTATCCTTCTAACCTTCTAACATTGTATAATACATAGTTTTGTGTGCTGTTGAAATGAAAATTTAAGAATGTTATGGCTTTTTTGCTAGGTTTAGGAAATAAAGATTGTATGAGATATCTAAAGTATTTAAACCTAGTTACACAGGGGATAGTGAAGCAAGATATATATGGTCTAGAGATTATAGAACACTCTACTTGTAATGAAAGTATTGGATACTTAGCACCTTGTTAAAATGGTAAATGTGCTGTCTCATTGCATCAAGACACTTGCATCCCAAGACTGGAATCCTGACTTTGAGCCCCAGACACACCTGAGGGTGGAAGGAAAGGACTCACTCCATAAAATTGTTTTCTGCTCCCAGCATATGTACTACAGGAGGTACATCTAGAAACATAGAGAGAGAGAGAGAGAGAGAGAGAGAGAGAGAGAGAGAGAGAGAGAGAGGGAGGGAGGGAGGGAGGGAGGGAGGGAGGGAGGGAGGGAGGGAGGGAGGGCATAAACTTAAGCAATAATAATTAATAAACATACCTTTGAAAGCTTGGTAAAGTATGTCATTCTCCTCTATTATTTTTCACAGATGTGTCCTATCTCCCCTTCCCTGAAAGCCCCATATCCTCCTTACTAAAGGATCATTTCAGAAGAGTGAAGGTAGAAAGACTTTAAGAGCCAGAGGTGGATGCCTAAAAAAAAAAAAAAATTGTGAGTGAGGTAACCCAGACTCAGAAAGACAAACATGATATGTACTCACTCATAGGAGGGTACTAGATGTGGAACAAGGATGACTGGACTGCTACCCACATCACCAGGGAGGCTACCTGGAAAACAGGACCCCAAGAAAGACACGAGGATCGCCCAATGATGGAGAAATGGCTGAGATCTACATAAACAGCCTGGACATGAGTGGGGGTAATGAAGGGCGAGGGTCGAGGGAAAGAGAGCTTGGGGGAGCAGGAGATCCCAGCTGAATCAAGAACAGAGAGGGAGAACAAGGAATAAGAGACCATGGTAAATGAAGACCACATGAGAATAGGGAGAAGCAAAGTGCTAGAGAGGCCCACAAAAATCCACAAAGATAGCCCCACAATAGACTGCTGGCAATGGTTGAGAGACAGCACGAACTGACCTATTCTGGTGATGGGATGGCCAAACACCCTAATTGTCATGCTAGAAACCCCATCCAACAACTGAGGGATCTGGGTGCAGACATCCACGGCTAGGCCCCGGGTGGAGCTCAGGGAGTCTAATTAGTGAGAAAGAGGAGGGTTTATATGAGCGAGAATTGTTGAAACCAAGATTGGATAAAGCACAGGGACAAATAGCCAAACAAATGGAAACACATGAATTATGAACCAAAAGCTGAGGGACCCCCAACTAGATCAGGCCCTCTGAATGTTTGAGACAGTTGATTGGCTTGATCTGTTTGGGAATCATCCAGGCAGTGGGACCGGGTCCTGTGTTCATTGCATGAGTTGGCTGTTTGAAACCTGGGGCTTATGCAGGGTTGCTTGGCTCGGCCTGGGAGGAGGAGACTGGACCTACCTGGACTGAGTCTACCAGGTTGATCTCAGTCCTTGGGGAAGGCTTTGCCCTGGAGGAGGTGGGAATGGGGAGTGGGCTGGGGGGAAGGGGAGAGGGGCGGGAGAACAAGGGAATCCATGGCTGATATGTAGAACTGAATTGTATTGTAAAATAAAAGAATTTAAAAGCTCTATTTGCACAATAATTATAAGCCATCATGAAAATAAATGTTTTTCTTAAAAAAATAAAAAAAACAACAACATTGTTTTCTAGACACAAAAGGGAAGTTGGGGCAGCATACACAAGACTTACTCCAGTCACCCCATACAAAAACACAGCCTAGAAGGCTTGGTAAACGTTAAGTCCCATTCATAGCTAAAGAACTATTGGCAGTCAATAGTTGCTGGGAGAGGTCAACTCTGTTTTAAGCATATGGCCACTAGTAAGTCAACCATGATCTTGAGGAAGGCTGCATACGCAGCTGTATATGGGCAACACTAATTGGACTCCATAGGTTTTACAAAACAAGAGCATGAGACATGCCAAGTTGGGTGGGTAGAGAAGGTGGTTGTTCTGGGTGGAGGTAGGAGTGGCTATGCTCAAGATCCATTGTACAAACAACTCAAGTACCTGAAAGAGGAGGAGTGGGTACTGTGTTTTGATTGCAATTTTCAATTGCATTGGCATTGCTTCCTAGTTGTCCATTTCAGGGCTCAAGTTTCCCTGATTTGTTTAGACCATAGCCAGCTTTAAGGCCGATAATACAAGTCTCAGTTGAACTACGTTTCCTGTTTGCTCTGACTGGATATTCAGTGGAATCTCTAGTGAACTGAGGATTCTGATTAAAATGTTGAGGACTGCAATAGATTGAGCACTTGCTACTGACTGGACCATTGTGAGCCATGGTGCCCTTCAAAGTCTGGCTCCAGTACACAAGATCATACAGCACTGCCCACTCTAAGAGGGAAAAAATACTGCTCAGTTAGAACCCGGTCAGTCTGGAATCAATTACAACAACGGTGAGAGAGTGAAAACTCCACATCTGTACATTAAGACAAAGGAATAAAAATAGTGCCGGAGGCATTTTTCAAAGAAATTACATTTGGGTGCAGGAAAGAGACTCCTAAGAGGAAGAAAGTTCATTCTGTGAGTGAGCTCTTGAGGGAAGCTAGGACTTGATTAAGACAGCTATTTATTTAAATAAAGTATTCTATAGGACTAGGTTAACCCAGACCCTGAAGGCTATTTTAATGGGTCTGAGGATTGCTTCTGCAAAACATCTGAAAATTTTGATCACTTTCAATTTAATCACAGAGCATGCAATTCTTCATTGCAGTAATGTTCTGTTTCTGCTCAACTTGAAAGAACATGTGGGCAAGAAGGTTCTGGAAATGTATTGCGTCTTGTGACCTAAAAAGGCCTTTCTTATTCCAATATTGCCAGGGATCTTATAAGATTCTAATTCCTCGAGGACTAAGGATCCCTGTTAAGATGCACAACACTCCAAAACAAAAGCAAGGCTTACTTCCACTTTATATGGATATGTAAGATGCCCAGGGCTTCCTTTGCTGTAGTGCCAGTAAAGACAGACTAGGAATCAGATATCCTCATGTTCATGAATGTTGGTTTCAGTTTCTGCCCCACCCATAATTCAGGGATCATACCCAGTTCTTTTATGGTTCCTATATGACATCCATATCCATTACATATTCAAGTTTCATCTTAAATTACAGATTGTTTCCTTCCGTGTCCCTATGCTTGCATCAGTGACTCATTGGTAGTGATTTTTGGTCTCTTACCTAGGGGCACTTCTGAGGGTTCTTATACTGGCATGGAGTTGGTTCCATTATGCCTTCAGACTCAATTTTGCTGGACCATTTCCTGAGCTGGTCAGAGGGATTCTCCCAAGAAGTGACTAGCTCTGTTAATGAGGAGGACAGGAGAATATTTCACATCCGTATGTTTCTGCTCTGTGATTTTCTACAAGGCAACACTACTCCACCAGCTCTTCACATGGTCCATTAGGAACTGGAGTCAAGACTATAGTCCTCCTTCATCCCCACAACATGTGTGCATCCTACTGTGTATGCTATATCTACACCTCAATAGACTACAGTCAGGTATACCTACAAGACAATCTCCCTCAGACCAGCCTCTGATACCAGTGATGCTCCTCAGCACTTAACTGGTGGCAAACGATGGGTCCTGTATCTGAGGGAATGTGCACTTATCTTTAAAATGAGGTCTTTCTCTAAATTTCTCTATCATTCCTAACCCAGTATTGACAACAGTGACCTACTGTTCTAGAGTAGAAAAGCTAAGATACCAGTTAAAGTGGTTGTCCAGGAGTCTCATGTCCATAAAAAGTGATCTAATTTCCTACAGATCTTTGGGGGAGACCTCTAATTCCATTAACTGAAATTTCAAATTAGAGAAACCCAGCAGCCTTCATCAATACTGTCCCCAGGGGGATAACCTTCAAAACTGAAAGATCAGAATCTAGAACATTGTGGATATAAAGTGGCAAGGTAATTTTTCATAGAACTAAATTACCAAACTCTTGGTATTTGATTGTCTGGTTATCAGTAGCATTTACTCATGTCCATATCAATAGAACTCGATGTTATATATTCATTAATTTCATATGAGACATTTTCAGGAAAATCAATATTTGTTCTCTAAGTTGGAGTGATTACCAGCAATACATTAGATTCATTTTTAGTATAGTAATTAGCAAAGAGATAACATAATGCCATCTAAGCATTTTTGAATGATATAGTCTAATGGCATGCACAAACACACATTTACATTCACCTCCTGTATTTGCAACATGCTAAAACATACAATAAAAATTTTAAATAAAATATAGAGACTACACAAGAAGTGCCCAATAATAACCTTATAATTATTAGTGACAGTTAAATGTTAATCTTTGTCATTGGCTTCATTGAATTTGGAAAGAACAAGGAGATACACTTTTGGGTATATCATTTGAGGTAGTTTCTGAACCGGTTTAACTGTGGAGATAAGTCTTCCACTAAATACACTTAGCGCCTTTCCTTGGGTTGTGGTACAAGAGCAAGTCAAAATAGAAAAAGGAACATGCCAAATGGGAGCATTCTCTGCACTCTTTTTCCTATTCTGCCAAGATCTGAGAAGGTCAAGAGTCCAGATGCATGTCCACATTTCCTTATAGCTACCTGCTGCCATGCTTTCTCTATCATGATGGATTATTTCCCCTCAAACCTTGAGCCAACTAGACCTCTCCCTTGTGATGTTTGGTCACCACAGTGAAAAGAAAAGTAGTAAATACAGAAAACTGATATGAAGAAATGAGGACATCACTGTGATTTACCTGACATATATGTTTCTTAATATAAATGTTCCCCATAAATGGATATTATTCTTTGCTATAAAAGTCTAATTTCTCTGGTTAAATGTGTGCAGATTTGGAAGTCTGTTCTCTTAACTATTTTAAGATATGGCAAAGAGAAAGAGAGGGAGGAATATTTATGTTCTTGGATATTTTATTTAGAATTGCATTACTTTTTTTTTTTTAGATAGGATCTTTCTTTGTATCCCAAGATGACCTCAAAACTGTACTCCTTCAGTCTTCAATGCCAGGATTAAATGTCTTTTGTATTTATTTTATAAGAATGCTATTATAAAGAATTTGTTTTAACTAAAGATTAGAACAATATAAATGACAATGTAGAAAAATATTAAGTAGTATAAATTTATATTGCATCTTCAATGAGTGAAACTATATGAAATATTTAGAAAAGTTTTTGATTTGAAAATGTATAATCATAACACATTTGTGCACATATTTAGTTCATTTTAATCATGTATATTTTTCCATTGTAGGTGAAGTATTTCAGATCTTTAGAATGGATCATATAGGTTGATGACATTCTTAGATTTTTCTATATTCTATGAATTTATGTCTCTCAAATGTTGACAGGAGGATGCAAAACAATATGATTCAATCTCTTAATTGATGTGCTTTTCTCTTCATTTCTATCAATGTTGATATTACAAACTTATAAAATAATCTCTTCCCATTGTTTTGACTGGATTAATAGAATGTACATATGTCAAGTATGTATATGATTTATCATATACATCCCCCCTCTCTAAGTGCCCCAAGGACCCCACATTGTATCTCTCTTTGAACTTTACTTCTTCCTTCTGAAATCTCTCTGTCTGTCTCTGTCTGTCTGTTTGTCTCTCTCTCTCTCTCTCTCTCTCTCTCTCTCTCAAACACACACACACACACACACACACACACACACACACACACACACACTCAAGCACACAAATTCATTTAAGAGCTTCCATGTGGTATGGGTATGGGGTCATCCATTGTATGAGAGACAAGAGATTGCTAAAGGAAAGTGAATCTCCTTTCCTGCATAGCCATCATCTGCTCCTTAGCTAGGGGTGAGGCTATGCTTGAGATTTTTAACAAGCTTAGTCCTGTGTAGTCTGAAGTCCTGTCTGGCCCCATGGTGCTGTGTTCCTCTGGTCCTGCCTGGTCCTGCCATCCTGCAGCAGATTGAAGATAATCACTCAGAGGCTTAATATTATTTGTAACTGCTCAGCCATTATTCAGGCTTATTAATGACTAGCTCTTACACTTCAATTAACCCATGATTCTGATCTATATTTTGCCACGTAGCTTGGTGCTTTTTTTAAGTTCTGCCTTGTCATCTTGCTTCCTCTGTGACTGGCTGGTGACTCCTCACTCCTCTCTTCCTCTTCCCAGCATTCTCCTAATCTGCTCATCCCACCTATACTTCCTGCCTAGCTACTGGCCAATCAGCATTTTATTAAACCAGTGCACAACAGCATTATCCCACAGCATTTCCTCTTTTCTGTCTAATCAAAAAGGAAGATTTTAACTTTAATATAGTAAAATTATATATAACAAAATTGTTATCAAGCAAGA
The DNA here is from genome assembly GCF_049852395.1 of Peromyscus maniculatus bairdii. Classification (NCBI taxonomy): domain Eukaryota; kingdom Metazoa; phylum Chordata; class Mammalia; order Rodentia; family Cricetidae; genus Peromyscus; species Peromyscus maniculatus. Next base: position 52,009,548 of record NC_134861.1, read on the forward strand.
GTTACAGTTATAATATCTATTCTCTTTGTATTTGGCAACATTAAAGAAAATATTCTATCATCCATTTTATATTTGTGAGTCTAAAGTTTCATATCTAATTTATCTTTCATTATGACTAAGGAAAACTATAAATATCTAGTGCTGTAGAACGTCATTCTGAATGCTATGAATGTGTGTTGCTCTGATTGGTTGATAAATAAAATGCTGATTGTCCAGTAGCCAGGAAGGAAGTATAGGTGGGGTAAGCAGAAAAGGAGAATTCTGGGAAGAGGAAGGCTGAGTCAGTAGAGGCCAGCCAGACACAGAGGAAGCAAGATGACATGACAGAATTGAGAAAAGGTACCAAGCCACATGGCTAAACATAAATAAGAATTATGGGTTAATTTAAGTGTAAGAGCTAGTCAGTAATAACCCTGAGCTAATGGTCAAGTAGTTATAATTAATATGTGCTTCTGAGTGATTATTCTATAAGCGGGCCGCAGGACTGCATAGGCTTGGTGGGACCCAAAAAACATCCAGCTACAATCCAGTCTGCTTTGACTACATCAAAGGCCCCAGAAGGATATAACATAACCTAAGTAAACAAAAAGAGCTTTGTAAGCGACTTCCAAAAATCTAGAATGACAGAGACAGCTGGCTGCCTGGACAGTCACCCAAACTGCCTCGGCAACACTGGGACATCCATCTTCAGCCCATAGGCCTACCGTCCCTTTGCTGCTCTTTCCTGTGTCCTGTAGAGTGCCTGGCAGTCCTGTGCAGATCCTGTGTATGCAGAAATTCAAGCAGATAAAGGAATGGCAGGAATGGAGAAACAAAGAGCCAGAAAAAAAGCATTATCAAAAAGAAAGTGTGCATAAAGGACTTATTCGGTACATGCCAGGTCCCACCCTACTATTGAACAGTCATCCAGAGAGGAGTAAGGATTAAGAAATAACAGATATGACTTTTTTTTTTCAAGACAGGGTTTCTCTGTATAGTTTTTGTGCCTGTCCTAGATCTCACTCTGTAGATCAGGCTGCCCTAGAACTCACAGTGAATTACCTGCTTCTGCCTCCTAAGTGATGGGATTAAAGCCATGTACCTCTTAATTATAAAACAAGAAAGCTTACATAGAGTAACAGAATTGTTGAGATATAAATATATTTTAGGATTTTTTTCTAAAATAACTATTATCATTGAAAAAAAGAAAGAAAAGGGTAACACCTAGTGTAAAAGAAAAAGACAGAGACACAGAAGAGCATAGGGAGGGCTCTGGGTGAATACCACAGAATAGCATCAAGAGAGCTCTGGGTGAATAACACAATTGCCCTGAGTTTATTCCTCATGGGCTTTTTATTGACCAGTTAGGGGAGAGGCAAAAGACTTTCCCCTGTTTATGAAAAAGTACAGAAAAGTGTTAACACTCCCTTAATTGTCAAAACATCTAGTTGGCATGCCTTATGGCAAAACATCCTATAATTAGGACTTAAAGTATAAGACACCTGGTAACCATACCTTTGGCCAAAACATCTTTATTATGCAGCCTTACAAAGCAAAAGAAGCTTAGACTCTCTGACCTTGAGTCAAGATGGAATAAGGTCACACTATGGAGTTTCTGTGGGCCCCCAAAGGTAATGTATGTTCTTGCAATCCAAAATAAATAAACAATAACAATAAAATAAAAAAATGTAAATGGAAAGAGTAAAACAGAGGCAATATGATAAACAGTGAGATATTTGGCCCTGTAGTTGAACTGTCTAAAGCACTTACGTAGAAAAATGGTGAGAATTCTAGTTGCTTAATTTTTACATGAGATGGACATGGGAAGATAAAAGAGAAGTAGGTGGTTTGGTAATCAAAGCTATGCCTTTATGAGGAAGACATTTACTTGATTTTTGTTTTATTTTTCCTATCCTTTTGTTGTTCTTTAAATACTTTAGTACAATTATGTCTAAAGTTACAAACGGTGCTTTCTACATTCTCCTTTGCATATTTTAATTTTGTTCAGATTCTTAAATTATATATTAATATTATCAGATTACATTTGTATTGCAATCTCACCTGTTCAAAAGATACATAAATCTTAGGTCACTCTATATAAATTTTATTCCAATGTTAATGTTCCTTTATTGTGCTATAGATGTAATCAATAATTCCTCTACACCAAACATAGCATTAAGACTTTTCATTACAAGGGTAAAATATATTTTATAATCCACAAAATGACAGGGAAATTAACTGATCAAATTGTTATATTTCTTACTATTCAAACATATGTACTAATTCTTTTTTTTTCTTTCTTGATGTATCAATATTATGTGTAGCTAGAGTTTTCCTGCCTTGCCCACAGTCAGGACAAATCTTTGTCACCTGCCAGTCCCACGGGCGCTCAGACCCAACCAAGTAAACACAGAGACTTATATTGCTTACAAACTGTATGGCCGTGGCAGGCTTCTTGCTAACTGTTCTTATAGGTTAAATTAATCCATTTCCTCAAATCTATACCCTGCCACACAGCTTGTGGCTTACCGGCATCTTTTCATGCTGCTTGTCAGGGTGGCAGCTGGCAGTGACTCCTTCTGCCTTCCTGTTCTTTTATTTCTCCTCTCTGTTAGTCCCGCCTATATTTCCTGCCTAGCCATGGGCCAATCAGTGTTTTATTTATTGACCAATCAGAGCAACTTGACATACAGACCATCCCACAGCACAGCCAAGTGGTCCTAATCATCCTTTTTGTGGACCTGCTGGGTAAAGCCACGAGGAACACGAGAATGGGCTCCCACAGGACATACAGAACATCCCACAGCAATTATGTTTTTCTTTAGTTTTAAACTTAGAAAATTTTCTTATTTAGTGTTGGTCTTAAATTCTCTAGTACTTTTTTCTCTTTCATTTCTGTTAGGGATGGTTATAATTAATAAGAGAAATGAGACAACTATTTTCAGTCTTCCTTTATGGAGGTCAAAGTCCACTATGACAAGTTTTGAAATTCTGCAACTGGCATACAGGATTACCAAATGTAATTTTATTGATATATAAACTCAAGTTAAAGTTGTTAATGTGTACATTTTGAGAAAGAATTCAGAACTCTCTTAGGCTTCTGCTTGGTGTTTATTACATAATTATAGTAGACATGAGTGACTGGGAAGGTTAAATAGTTGCTGAAGATTACATGTTAATTAATAATGAAAACCAAGACTTGAATGACAAGGAATGCCAAGACTGAAATCAATGTTGTCTTTTTGAGCAGTGCAATATGTTTTGAAGACACTGACTAAATGGCAGCATGAATTTTGGAACCCGCAGATGTGGACACGGCTTATACCCTACCTCACACATAGCTGTCCACCTTTATATCATCTTTTGTTTCCTCAAGCAGCTGCTCACAGTTGTGACAGATATCACCTTCACTTGCTGACTCATATATCTTTCCCTTCAGTCTTTGGACTTCTTCCACACTGTCTATCACTCAATCACATCTGTCTTGTAAGTGTTAAAAGGCATTTGCTGTGGCAATCCTTGAATGAAAAAATGGTGACGGGGCCAAAGTGAACATTTTTGTTCAGCTCCAGCTGTGTAGTCAAGCCTGTCCTTTACCTCTCAATCCTTTTGTCTCAAGCTTTCTAGTGCCAGGAATCTTGATGGGCCTCCTATCTGGCGTCTGTGGATAATTTAAGTAAGAATCTAGTTGAATCTTCAAAAAAATTCACACACACACACACACACACACACCACGCACACATACACATACACACACACTACCACCCACCCACCCACTCACATACCACACACACCACACACACACACACCACACACACACACACACACACACACACCACACACACACACACAACATGCGCCTCTGTATTTAACTATTACACACACACACACACACACACACACACACACACACACACACACACACCACACACACACAACATGCGCCTCTGTATTTAACTATTAGTATTTACATAGCTGGCTAATACACTGGCCCCTATGTGCCAGCTCTACTCTTCTGAGGCTACATGTCCTGCTTGCATCATGTCCTAAATAGCACCATCTTGGGCTTTGTCCCAGTGGCATCTTAAGAGAAGACATATTTACAGAAGAAAAAAATCTCAAAATAAATTCTACTTTTATATGCACCGAAAAGTGTAGAAATAAAGTTGAGATGTGTATCACTATGTTAAGTTTGAATTCAGTGGCTATTTAAATTTTATAAGATACCAGAATGAAAATCTTCCCACGGGGCATGAAATAATTAGTAAAGCACTGGAAAGACATAGAACAAGTGATTTTTAAGGACTAAAAGTAGAATTTAATATGCAAGTGTGGTATATATATATACAAAAGGGTACCAATAATTATAAATGCACATTCAACAAAGGAGGAAAAAAATAATTCAATGTCATTGGTAAATCAGGAAAAGTTGTAAAGAAGAAATTGAAAAAAATTATATAATAAATATTATACTAAGTAAGACAATAACAAATAATTCTGTTATAGAATGTTATTAATGTTAAAATGTAGTGGCATAGTTATATTTCAATATACATATTTCTTTTTTCTCACATTCATAGGATACAATGAGAACACAGGAAATCATTCACTGAGAAATACTGCAATTCCATATTGATGAGAATTGGGATAGATATTTAAGTATCAAGTATATAAAATATTTAATGTTCATTTTATTACATTGTTGAGATGAATTCTATTTTTTTCAAAAAGAAGACACCCTTGTTAAATAAAATATTTCAGTTTGAGAAACTGTCAAAGTGTTAAGTTGTGATATAAAACTAAAATGAGTCAAACATTTAATTTGCAAATTTCCTTGTTTCAGGCATAATTTTGTTTTTAAAAGAGAAAATTATAGAAATGCAAATAACACTTCTCTGATTCTCCCCTGCCCCTATTACAATCGTGTCTTGAAAAGAGCTTTATTACAGATAAAAGTACTGAAGAGATGGGCTGTAAAAGCTATAAAACAATACCCACTTCTGAAGTATTGTCTCTCTTTGTGTGCTGATATTGTTAGTTCTCCAAGGCACAAAATTATTTTCTCATCCACTATGGAAGACAGAAATAAAATACTTTTTCTTTTTTTATAGTTTTAAGTAAGTTTTAAAAATAAAATTCACCAGAACATTGGCAGTAATTGTCCAGGTACAAATTACATTTCACTGAGTTATTAAACTGGCTTATACTGGGAAAAGGAACTGGATTTCATATGAATAGAAATAAAAACAGTGCCAATTTTCAAAACTTCTTTTCAAGAAAAAGAAAATGAGAAGTAAACGATATTTTTGTATACTATTTTTAAATATACTTTCCCTGGATTCTTCTCTTTGTCTATTGCATATCAAAAGTCTGAAATAAGTAACCACAATACCGATGTTAGGAATCAGAGGCCCCAACAGCCACTCCTTGCTCAGATCTTAGCTTTCATATTCACTGTATTGTGCTTCATAAGGTTGTCTTTCTTCTGTGTGTCTTGAGGAAACATTGCATTAGCTGATTATATTCTGCTACTTTTCATATGATTCAAGTGGGAGAAACTGAAACTTTTCATTCAACTTCATTTTGTTTTATATTACCTCTTTAAAAGGAGTCATTAAAAAGTTATAAATATTTGGTATTGAAATCAACAACATTTCAGTTTTTCTTCTGATAAGTAATTATTTCCATGAAATCAATAGGAATAGCATAGGTTTGAAAATGTGTGCTTTTAATATGGGTCTTGAATTGCTTCCCAATTCTAATATCATGGTGTCTGGAGTTCTTGCAGAAGGAACATCCTTGCAGACTCTAGGAAATATTCACGGAATTACAAGGCAGATACAGAAACAGCCAAGGCAGGGACAGAGAGGGTAGAAATGGTGCTCAATCTCTTAGGGGTGGGAAAGCACTCTGCAGAAAGAGAAATGTGGACCTAAGTTCAATCACAAAACCTTTAGCCTACAATCAGTTCTGCCGGCACAATATGCTAGGACAATGGTAGTACAGCACTTCTGGGAGTAGCCAACCAATGCTTGGTTTGATTCTATGGCCCACTCCGCCAGAAAGAACTAATACCTGACACTGCTTCGGTAATCAAGAACCAGAGACTAGATAGCCCAGAGATCTAGGGTAAAACCAAAATCTACTTATCTAAAAAAACAAAAACAAAAAAAAAAATTAAAAATTCAGTAATGTGATTTTTAATGATATTCTACTATATGCATAGATCAGTGCCTTACCCAGTCATTATCAAAGAGGCTTGCTCCAGCAACAGATGGGAAAAAGATGGAGAGACCCCCAGCCAGGCATTATATACAGAGAGAGTCTACATGTAAGGTTTTCATTCCTCTTGAGAAAAGGGCAGGCTTCCCAGGCATATTCACCAAGCATCCATATTGTGTTGCAATAAGACTAGGCATATCTACTAATATTAAGGCTGGACAGGCAACCCAGTAGGAGGAAAAGGGACCTAAAAGTAGAGAGACAGAAAGGAAGTGGATCTGGATCAACTGTATTCAAGATGTGGTGTGTGAAAAGATAATCTATTTTCTTTTTCTTTCTTTTTTTCTTTTTCTTTTCTTTTTTTCTTTCTTTCTTTCTTTCTTTTCTTTTTTTTTTTTGGAGCTGAGGACCAAACCCAGGGCCTTGCAATTGCTAAGGCAAGTGCTCTACCACTGAGCTAAATTCCCAAGCCCTGATAATCTATTTTCAATAAAAGAAAAAAAAAAAAAGCAAAGCAAAAAGAAAATGGTTCTCAGAACTTCAATACCTTGGATTGTTAACATTTCATATGGACCATTTTCTGTTTGTCCCTGTCCTTTCTACTTTCATTCCGTTGGGCAAGTATAGGTTATTTTTATGAAAAACCACATGAATAAAGATCACAAAAAAAAAAAAAAGATCACAAGGCTTAAGTTCTAGACAAAATACTACAGGAAGTTAAGGGACGCTGGGAGAAAATAATCTTACCCAAGGAAGAACCACCAACTGCTTATCAAATATGAGATAGGTATCCCTTAAAACATACACACAAATATTTTGTTTAAAATATTTACATTTCAAGGTTCTGAATACCGTAGCCGTTCAGCTCCTTGTCTCCACAATTACATCTCCTCTGTGGTTCTGGAGACTATTTCTACCCTTTCTGTCTCTCCCTGCTTTGGCTATTTCTGCTTTTGCCTTGCAAGTTCTTGTCTGTTTGATAACACACACACACACACACACACACACACACACACACACACACACACACACACACACAAAGAAAAAAAGGACACTAGTTTAAATGGAAGTCAGAGGGTATTACATGGGATGGTTTGGAGGAGGAAAAGAAAGGGGAACATGATCACACAAAACTACAATATCAAACTATTATTGAAAATACTGGTTGGTATTAACTCATTGGATGTAATGACTTTAAAAAACACCTTTCTTTTCAAATTCAAATATATGCCATGTTTTTGTATTACTTTATTTGTAATTCCAGCTTCATAGATATGGAGAGCAACACACATAGATCCAAACATTTAAATGTAAAAATTTTGAATTTTATAATGAACTTCAACCATATGCAAAACCATATAACACTTTCTCAAAAAAAAAAGGCATAACTCCATAAGGGTATATTCGAAGTCTGTTTTCTAAAACCAATGATCATTATAAAATAATACTTAAGTAGAAACACATAGGAATTTCATGAGATGTAAGACTCATTACTATATTTTCAACAATTCTTCAAAATTGTTCCATTATAAATGGAACACACACTAGACAATATTCTACTAAGAGTATTTTTTATAATTGACAAAGTGAATTTTTATTTTTCCTTTAATTGAAAATATATTTTTCTTACATAATATATACTGATTTTGTTTTTACTTGATCTACTCCTACTAGATTTTCCCCACATCCTCTCACATCTAGATTTTTTCCTTTATGTCTCTAATTAGAAAACAAACAACTTTTAAGGGATGATAACAAAATTAATATAATATAAATATCTGATATGATAAAACAAAATCTAACACATAGAAATTGGATAAAATAAACAAACAAACAGCAAATGCTTGAGGAAAGGCACAAGAATTAGAGACCCACTCATGAACACACTCAGGAATCCTGTAATTGCAATACTTTAGGAGTTAGAATATATAGGCAAAGGATATGGGGCAGACCCATGCAGGACCTATGCTCATTCATCTCTGAGAGTTCATATGAGCTTTGCAAATGTGGACTTCGAGGGCCATGTGTCCTCCATCCCCTTCGGCTCTTACACTCTGCCCCTGTGAGCTCTGAGGAGAGGAATTATATGGAGACATTCCTTTATACCTTAGTGTTCCAAGATCTCTCATTCTCTGCATAATGTCTGACTGTGGTTCTATTTGTACCCATTTGCTGCAAGAGTAAGCTTCTGTGATGATGGCTGAGCAAGTAACTGATCAATGAATACAGCAAGATGCAATTAGGAGTTAAATATATTGATACATATGTTTATATATATATATATATAATGCATTATATATAAAATGACTGAATTTTATTGGTTCATATGTATATTTATAGTAATTTTATTGGCACATATATACAGTCGTACATATAATGTATATTATATATAATCATTATATATATAATGATATATAACATATATATTATTCATATTTCATTTTACCCTAGGTCCGTGGGTTATCCAATCTGAGGTTTTTGATCACCCAAGCAGTGTCATGTATGAATTCCATCTACTGGAGTGGACCTTAAGTCTTATTGATTGGTTATTCCTTAAAGCTTTGTTGTTACTAGCATATCTTGTAAGAAGGGGCAACATTGTAGATCAAAGGGTTTGTGGCTGTGTTGGTGTTTATGTTCTCTTTTGGTAGTGTTCAGAGTATCAAAGCTGCTAGTACATAGGGGTAAGGCTCTGTGTAGGGACACGCTCAACTTCTCAATGTTTAATGAGTTCCTTAGATGTTAAAAAATGGGGTCTTGCCATCAGCTTGTGGAAAGCAACATACAGTCTTAGCAACAGGCTGCATTGCTTGGGGTTTTCCACTGGATCTCTTTGACCAACAACCTAATTAGATGTAGCCCAATCTTGATACTGAAAGCTTCATTAGATGACAAGAGATGGCCAGTTTGGGCTCTTTCTCCCTGACTGATTAGCAATTTCACTTAGATCACCTTTGTGCATGTGTGTTTGCATGTGTATATGTGTGTATGAGCATATATGTATATATAATATAATACATGAATATAATATATATACAAATAATGTAATATAATACAATATATTATATTTATATTAATATATATATATATATATATAATTGGGTAGCTTCTACTTTATCAGGTTTCCATATTACCCATCAAATATCCCTTATTTTTAGCTGTCTCTCTCCATTTTCCCTTTCTCATGCTCCTTCCTCCTTCCTCTCCCTACTTGATCTTTTCATTCTAGGCCCAAGAAAGTGATTTCAAGATTTAGGAAAAATTGAGAACTACCAAAGAAAGTTTTACAACAGTTATGTTGTTGGACTTATAATAAACAATCACATGACTCTTTGTAAAGCTTTCTGTCCACACAGCTGGGCTCTAGAAAAAATATGAAAAGCATGGTGATGCATATCCTTGGAAAAGATAATGCATCAATAGAGATGCAGTGCCTCTTTAGTGGAGATATTGCAAAAAATAGTGTTATATAAAATGAGTATGTTCCTTCCTCCCTCCCCCTCCCCCTCCCCCTCCTCCCTCTCTCTCCCTGTCTATCTGTCTGTCTGTTATTCTACTATGAATGTTTTAGTATTTTTTAAAAATGGAATTCTAATAGATTTTATGGATAACTTGATTCACAAAACGTGTAAATTCCCAAATCTTGCTGAGAACTGAGAGAACATAAACAGATTAGTTAAGTTTTATCCACTAAAATGTGATTGGAAAAATACAAAGTTGTTTAAAATGACAAAAAAATTGTTAGCTATCATTTGGTGGTGAGAGAGATATGGAATTGAAGAAACAGAAAGAAAACATTAGGGTGATGGAAACATTTGATAACTTGATTGTAGTGATGATTTTTGCAAACATTCTATGGCAACTCTGTTGAACTTGCATGGTTTAAACATGTGTTTTTATCTGTTATTTTAAAAATAAATAATGTATTCCTTGTCATGATGTATATTCAGTAAACTATCAAATAAAAATTTCCAGTCCTTTTCTTATACCTAATTTATACCTATTACTCAAAATTAAATATTTCATATCTCTAGCATTGGGTTATATTTTCTTGCTTCTATAAATGACTGTATTTTCCTTTTTTATCTAGTTGATAGGAGATAATGTAAATTAATTATCTTTTATCTCTTTTTTAACAACTATGCAGTAGATAATTACTCTAAAGAAAGTGTTTTAGACACTAGGATACAGTATAATGCAGTTTCATTCATATTAAAAAGCATACAATTTCAGTAAGTTTATTTAAAATATGCTTTGTGGACTAATATGCCCAGTTGTTCAGTAAGTCAAAGGATGAATACATGTAAATATGCCTTGAGAGTCAAACTCTAAATTTTTCATGGAAGTCTACAATGTATCTATCTACGCTATATATTTCTTTCCAACTTCAAGTGGTAGAAAGCCTAAGTATCTAGCTAAGTAGTGACAGCCCGGTACAGCAGTGTGCATTTGTAAATCTAGTGCCCAGGAGGGAGAGTCAGGAGAAAACAAGCAAATCTGTGCTACTTTGGCCTAAATGACTCGACAAACCCAGGCAAAGCTTTATGGTGATGCCTCTTCTCAGAAAAGACAACAAAACGAATAGCAAGAGTGAATTTGTAAGTAAGACACTGAGGACCTTGTATCAGCTCTTCTGCAGCTTGAGGTCCAGATCACCTCTGTCTTTCAGACTTGCCAACTTAGTATCATTCATTAATTTCTCTCTTGGTGATTCATTATCACTTCAGTGTGACTATACCATTTGGAGTGGGTCTTACAATTAGAATTGGAGTGGCTCTTACAAACATTGGTATGTACTCTTCTGTTTTCCTTAACTACAAAACGATTGGGTAGCTGGGAAAGGAATTGGAATGTCTTGTGAAAATAGGGAAGTTAGAAATATGGTATTTGCTTCTTAAATTATTGACTTGGTAATATGTCTTAAAGCTATGGCTAACTGAATTCTCTATAACATGCTTAATCAGACATATAAATACATGCTACAGCTAGAACAACTGCATTGGAATTTAATGTGGCATATTTACCACATTTACAAATTAACAGATCAGGGAGTAGTTGGAGGGTATGATGGAAATACATTGTGTGAAATTCAAGGAATTAAAATATACATATACAATAAGAATAAACATTGCTTCTCATGACAACACAGGGTAAATTTTACAAATATACTGTTGACCAAAAGAAGACAAACATATCCACAGAGACACATTCTGATTCTTTGTTTTGCATAAAGTTCAAAGGCAGGAAAGATGATGCTATTATCTCAGAAGTCAAGACAGGAATGAAGAACACAGACTCAGTGGGGAAACCAAAACCTGGTTGAGGCTAAGCCTAAGCTTTGATCTGCTTGGTAGCTGCACATGTCCCTGAATATTTAAAAAGTCATTGATCTATATATTTAAGATGACTACTTTTAGAACATGAAGATAAATTTCAATAAAATAAGATAAAAAGAAATATATAATAATAATTGATCAACTGAGATGAACTAATACACAGAATAAAACTCTTAATTTCATCTTTTATTAATAGTCAAACTATGATGCAAAAAAAGTCTAAATAACTTAGCTAGATATTATAAGATAGGAAATATTCAAATTTAATTTTCTGGCTTTCTAGTCTTTCTTCTTATATAATAACATGATAGTCCTGATCTTCCTTTTATATCATATATTTAGTTGCAGAAAAAAAAACAATAGAATTTAAGGTTACATACAAGCTTGCTCTTGGTACTGTATCTAGACAGAAGGATGGTAAACATCAATTTTGTGTTGTACATCACTGAACAAGAACAACAAAGCATAATATGTCAGCATTTAAATTGCTGAAGTTATCTGTTTGAAAGAGTACTGGTCAGTGATGGATTGCCATCATTTTAAAGGCAGAAAGTACTTAAGGATGGCCAACAATATGGAAACCCAGAATTATGCCCCCTGGAAAATATGGAGGAATTAATTGCTTTTCTGTCACACTGTTATACTTGGCTGACCAGGCTTTGAGTTTAACCTCACTCTTCCTGCATTTACATCAGTGCTGTTTTAACTGTTCTGCTCTGAAAACTCAGACTTGCTATTTTATAAGCACAAACTCCTATTTAAGCACAATTAGTGAATGTACTGGAAACAGCCTCAAGCACTGACAGTCCAGCATGTCATAAATGTCCAGCATCAGAAAAAAATATCCTGCAAGGCACTTGCTCTGATGTGGTACCTAAGAGGAAGAAAACAGGCAAGCAGAAATTGTTTTGGTGACCTACAAAGACAAAGGAAAAGTTAAGGGAAATATTGAGCAGATTGCATTCACTTTCTTGGCACATCGAGCAGAAGGGCGTTGAGCATTTAGGAGCTCTAAGATTGCTTTATAGTTAATTTAACACCTTGATAATACACTTCTCCTTTCAAATCATACTTTGTCATTCCTGTACAGCCTGTGTCTCTAAGATAATCACTTAGGTTGGCAATGACAACAGATGTTGAGCTTGGAGTTTCTTCCACACGGATTTCTTCTGAAAATATCAGAAATTTTAAACAAATTTCATTTGCAGCTGCTTTGAACAAAGAATAGGATTAATGGTTAATGGCGCCAACGGAATTAAACTCAAATTCATTTAAGAGCCTATCTCACCTAGATGAAGAGCAAGCAAGACAATCAGTCTTCCCCATAGATGAGACCACTGCAAGGCTGTCTAACACCTAGTGGTTAAGCCTAAACATACATACATAGAAGCACAACTGAATGGACTGAGCAAGATATATATGTGCGTGTGTGTGTGTGTGTGTGTGTGTGTGTATAATGTATATAAAATTTGCTTTTCAGTGCCTGACATTTTTAACATACCAGACAGATTGTTACATATACATGAATGTGTGTGTGTATATGTGTGTGTGTACACACACACACACACACACACATATATATATATATATATGCAAAATATGATAATTAAAGAAGTCACAAATTTAATAGGGGTGCAGGGCATAGAATGAGACCTATTGGCAGTTGGTGACTGGTATTTACTTTCAATTCCTTCACCCTCTTGGCCAAAAGTTTTGCAGATTCTGCAGCATGCTCCTTATTTTTCTTAGCACATTGTTTCTTCAGAGCAATACATTGTCATTTGGGTTACTGGGCACTTTGAGTAAGAAGACATTGAATACTGGGTGCCTTGGGTCTAAGTTTCTTACCTTCTTTGTATAAGGGATGTCTGACAGCATACTAAAGGATATAATACTTTATAGATACTGAAAAGTTTCAGATTCTGCTATCTATTTTGAACATAACCACTGAAGCACAGTAGTACCCATCAGTCCAGGAACAGCTTTCTTTATTTGTTTTACAATAACCAAGTTAAGAACACTCAGATTGTCATCTGTCATGAATCCACAGAGTTGTGCTTCCTTTCTCCATTTCTCCTTGGTCTATAACAAGGATCCTCTTACTCAATAGCAAGATCACTCTTCTATGGGTCAAGACATCTTGCTTCATGGGAAAACTGTTTATCATTCTCACAACTGATTAGTACTATATATCCCTTCCATTCTTCACTCAGAGCATCGCAAGTACTTCTATTTTCATGCACTCTAAGAGAAAGTATGAAGCCCCATTCATAGTCTACTCCAATGAATTTCTGACAGCTGGTAGCTGGGATAGAGCCTTGATACAGCCTATCCAGCTGTTTAGTAAGTACCATTAAAAAGTAAGTGGCATGTTCAAATTGGCATGTATAGAAGAAAGAACATAATTCTGAATTATGTAGAACTCTACTATAGGGACTTTAAAATATGTTCAACCTCATTATAATATCAAGACAGACCTCCTCAAGTCTGAATTCATCTTCTATATCTATGTTCATTAAATCTTTAATGAAAAGGAACTTAAGGTCCAAAAGTCTCAATTAACTGACTTTTGCAGTGTTCTACTTTCAACAAAGAATGGCAAATGCCTAAAAGGGAAAAAAGTTAACTTTAGGGATTTATTGAAAAAAACTGAAATTTAGCTAGTTGTTGTTGGGGAATGCTTTTAATCTCAGCCCTCAGGAGGCAGAGGCAGGCAGGTGGATCTCTGTGAGTTCAAGGCCAGCATAATTTACAGAGTAAGTTCCAGGATAGCCTGGGAAACAAAGAAAAAACCTTGTACCAAAATATTTAAAAATAAAGCAAAAAAAAAAAAAAAAAAAAAAACCCAGCAACAACAGCAAAAGAAAACCACAAACAACTTTCAGATATTATTTTTTTAACAAAAGTTTTGTGTATACTGCTAGCTAGCCTAAAGTTATTTGCAGAGAAGGCCGTCTTTGAAAATGCAGTTACTTTGATCTCTTCCCTTTACTACTCTGACCTCTGGCCCTTTATTATTGAGATTGCAGATTTATGCAAATACACTCAGACACACCTTCTTTTTCAAGCTGTGAACAAACAGCTATTCATCAAGCCACTTACTAGACTTCCTATGTACCATATATTTTTGAAGAGGAAAAGAACTGGGAACCACTGCTTTCAACATATTCATTCTGCAAATATTTTGGATCAATGTCATACATAAAAGGATGAAGTGCTAGGAAAGGCTTTTGAAGAGAGATAAATTTGTCTCTGATATTCCTTAGGTTTCTGTATTTCTTAATAGGGTTTCCCAAAATCCTCAAGTTCATATATCTTGGAATGTTAAATAACATTGACTTTACACTGAGGAAGAAAATATATTCAAATATAATACATACTATTAATAGATACAGCAAATGTGCATTTCAACACATAAAGACATGAGTACAACTTTATGCTGCATACTTTCTGAAGGATACCTTACCATTCCTTCATGTCATTCTCAGGTTGAAGAGGTGAAATGTACAGGTCACAATAACAAATAAAAAATTCTTCACTATGTCTTTAAATCTTCTCTCTGGGATAGATCTCTCCAGATGCCAAGAATGAAATAAAATGTTAGACTTGTCTATGTTGTCCTTTCTTTTTATTTTCAGTGAAAGTGTAGTAGAAAGTCCAACAACAGAGAAATGGGTTTTAAAAATGCGGTATATATGCTTCATAGAAGCTTTTCTACTAAAAGAATGATGTGCTGTCCTTTTCATGAAAATAGGCAGAGCTAGAGAAAATTACAGCAGTCTCAGAAAGACAAATGCCATTTGCTTTCTCTTATTGAGGGTTCCTAGATTGTACACAGAGATGCAGAATCATAGATGTATATGACAGGAGAGTAGTAGGGAAAGCAGACAGGAGGGCAAAGGGAACTAATGGGAGGGGAGCCGAGGAGAGTGTGGAAGGAGACGACTCCAGGGAGGAAAAAATCTCCAGGTATAATTTATATGTCTAAATTGTAATAAACAAACAAACAAATAAATAAACAGTGTCCAGTCTTTATCACAGGGAGATACTAATAATAACAATAAAGCAAACAAAAAAAACCTGATAAAGAATATATTGCAGGTTATTCCTATTTTCATATAAAAATGCTGAGAGGTATAATGGAGACAATGTCTGTGGCCCAGAACCTGAGCACAGAGACAGAACCTTTCCTAAAGGTCGCAGAGAAATTCATTTCTCTGGAAGAACCAGAGAAGCCATAAAACTCCTTTTCACCTTCTTTCCCAGCTCCTTGGCACAAGTCTCTGCACTGTGCTCTTCACTTCCTGTGTGCTTCAAGCGAAACTGGGATTACATCGTTCTGCTATAATCATGTAACAAGTTCAAATATCCCAAGAATAGGAATATTTTTACTGGATCTTATAATATCAATAAAACAACTTAGACACAATATGAATTTCAGCCTAGGAGAGAGAGAGAGAGAGAGAGAGAGAGAGAGAGAGAGAGAGAGAGAGAGAGAGAGAGAGAGAGAGAGAGAAGATGAGGAAACTACCCTAAAATGCCCTGAGCCTTGGCCACTTACACTTTCTCAAAAATATTCTAAAAAGATAACCATTGTGATTCTGTGCTACTTAAATAGAGACAAGCAAGCCACAAATCTGCAACAGTACAGGCATATTTTTCCTCATCTCAGCATATGCTTAGTGGAGCTAAAATTGCTGTGAATAATGGAAAAGCTGGGAAAAGAGAATATAATATTTATCACATGAACACTTTTATTTAGAAGTCACTCAGTATCTTCCTTCCCTTGCTCAGTAGATTCTGTTTCTTATGGTAGAGATTCTTTTTTTCCATTTTGTTAGTAGCAAGAAGGAACTCTTTTCGTTTTCCAGTATCTGGTAATTGATTTTTAAGTAGCACAGGGTGAGGAGAGGTCAACAATAAAACAAGGAAAGAAAAATAAAAGCTAACACTGAGCGTGAGGAATCCTACCAGGAGAAGATAGACATCTTAATTGTATTGAAGTTTAATCCTGGAGGCGTCATCAACTAACCTGGCAAGTCAAAACCCACAGCATTAAGTTCAAGGACACACAGCCATGAATTACAGAATGCCAGGCTCGTGGTAATCCATGTTATGGTCATTACTGGCCCCTCTGCACCCCCTCATTTCCTCTGGTTTCTAAATGAGGACACAGACACCTGTTCCAGCAGCAGGTGGTATTTGTTTATTATAGCTTTACCTGCTGGGTTTTAATCAGTCTACAGCTGTAGGAACCCGCTTAAGTAACAGTTTATACTACCAGATTCCTACAGAGTGGTATTTTCCGTGAAGTAGCAAAGTTTTATATAACACTCTCATAAGACACAAAACATCATATAAGCAGCCTCGATTCTTCCATCTCTCTTCTTCTAACATTTAGAAAGACTAATCAGTGAGTCATTTCACATGCAGAGTTGAAAAGCTAATCTCTTAGTATTCTGCCTTGAGGGAGCCTTCATGTTATGTGCTCTCATTATGAAATCTTATTTCTTAGCAAGAAAGCAGCCAACATCTCTGCGGGTGCTACACATCTTTTGTATACCTCAGAAGGTAAGATAACTTCCATCTTCGAAGGGGAGACAAAACATTAAAAGGGATGAAAACAAGAAATAGACAAAAAAAAATGTACAGAGTATAAAAGTTAAACTCCATAACATTACTTTAGAATTTGAAACTTATTTAAATACCACATAGTGAAAGTGTTAAAAGAAATAAATTTTCTTGGGGATACTTCTGTTTTGAACAGCTGGGATTCTTCCTCTGATTTTTAAAAGATAGTGATTTGAAAAGATAACTTTTCCTACTCTTCTTAGGATAAGATAAATGATTTAATTAATATAAATGTAACATTTATAGAATGGCAAACAATTGGTAAATGTCATACATTCAAAAATAGTATTGACTGAAAATAGACTATTCTCTCATACAATACAGCCCAACCACAGTTTCCCTTTCTCCACTCCTCCTAACCTTCCCCACCTCCCCTTCCCCCCAGGTGTTCCCCTTCCATTTCCCTTCAGAAAGGAGCAGGCCTCTGGAGTCAACAACAAACACACCCAAACAAGATACAGTAAGACAAGTCAAAAGCCCTCCTCCTATGGAGGCTGCCAAGGGCAAACAAACCGATAGGAGGAAAAGAATCACAAAGGCAGTTGAAGGGGTCAGAGGCACATGTGCTCCCGTCACTAGGAGTTCCACAAAAACATCAGCCATTCTTTTGTCCACATATTTATCTCCAGTGTTTAATAGCCATGGTACCATAGTGGAGTTCAAAACACTTAGGAGAGGCAAAGAGAGAGAGAGAGGGGCTGCTTTCAAATCCCCATGGGGCTCTATCTTTCTTGTTTGATTCAGGTCTTCTCTCAATATCTTTCAGGAAAGTTCCCTCACCCACAGGGATGATCATGTGTAACACAGTTTCATTATTTCTCTTCTTTGCACACATCACCCTCTAACAAAACGTCCATTTATTCACATTTTATGGGCAAATATTGGCATCACAAGGGCAGTCAGTGTTGTTTCCCAGCTGTGTCCCAGAATAAGAAATTGGACCAGGGACTCACTGAGAGCAGTTGAAGCTGAGACAGCTTATCAAGAAAGAGAGAAACTCTAAGGAAGCAAATCAGCAGGGAGGAAAGAAGCTTAGAAGGTCAATAGAAAATGCTGGTTTTGGCCCATGGACCTTTGGTCCATGGTGTCATTCACACACCTCACACTCTTTCTGCTCATGGCCTGTTTGGTGGGAAGAGGTTTCCAGTCTTTGCTCTGTCATTTATTTCTTTTATATGTTATTCTTAATATCTTGTAAATTTTCTTCTCTGACTTCATCTCCTACCTCAATGTGGACGTCACCATTTTTACTTCGTATAATCTCAGTCAGAGAACTGACATAGCAAAGAATGTCCTCACCAAAGCAAGAGCAAACTCAAAAGGTAAGTTGGAAATCTTGTAGCTCTACGTCCAGCACTCAGGCCTCATGATGGACTCATCTGGGCTCTCCATTGATCATGAACCCCTAGTTTCCAAATTGGTAGTGTGAAGCACTCATGGCCTCTTTCTTAGGCTAGCTCCTTTCTGTCCATGTAGCATTCTTTGGCTGATGAACAATGGCCCTCACATCTCTGACATAATGGTCTTGCTATCTATTACAAGTTAGGATTTACCATCATAGCTTCATAAATTGGCCTCTCGGGACCACCTTGCAGGACTTATAACATTGCCATAGATGACCTAGCCGCAGCCATTCTCTGAAACCCTGGTGAAAAACCTCATCATACCTTCCATCTCACATCTTTCATGTCTACAAGATCAGAAGCAGGTGGACTACATTGTTAAATCCAGCTCCCATCTGTTGAAGCAGAATTTCTTGAGTGGGTGATAGTTGTAGAAAATTCTCTGTGCTTTGCTGGAAAAAAAACAGATTTCCAGGTACATGAATTTGAACAGGGAATCACCACTGTGGTGTCTTGATTTTTTTCTTTGTCACCGTTCTTGTTGTTTTCTGTGTTTTTGTCAGTTTGGCACAGACAAGAATCATCTGAAAGAGGGCAGCATGGTTGAGAAAATGCCTTGTAAGATTGACCTGTATCCAAGCTTGTGTTGCATTGTCTTAGTGAACAGGGCCCAGCTCACTGTTGGTGGCGCCCACCCTGGGTAGGTAGTCCTGAGCTATATAAGAGAAGGCTGAGTAAGTCATGCAGAGCAAGCCTGTAGGAAGTACTCTTCCATGGCTTCTGCTTCAGCTCCTGCCTTAAGTTCTTGCCTCGAGTACAAGAAAATGAACCTTTCCTCCCCTGATTGATTTTGGTCCTAGTGTTTTTATCACAGAAACAGAAAGCTCACTAAGACAAGTGGCATTCTTAGTTCTGAATCTCTTCTTTCAAATGAATTCATAGTTCCATCAGCTGGAGCTCTGCAGGGTGTATTCTTTTTATCAGACGTCTTTTGTGTCCCACGTTTGCAGAACTCCAGGTCTCTTTTTAGTGCTAGTTCTGTCACCAATTACAGATGTTTCCTCTGCTACCTCCTCCTTCAAGACTTTAAACTTGCTCACACTTCTTTCCCCACCAAATTTCACAGTTCTCATGTGTTTCTATTTACTCTCTACATAAATTTAGATGAGAGAAATGAGAAGTAGCTATGACAAAAGTCTGGACGATATCCTATCTTGAAATTATTTCAGCCAAGCAAAAAATTACTCTAGTGCTTTTGAATTTGGTTTTGCTCAAGTTCTTGCAACATGGAGACTGAAGACAGATTATTTGTCCAAATAATCACATTTCCAATAGAGTCTTTATTTGCCTCAACAATCTCATGATCTGGATTTCCACTTTATAGATTTCCTTTGACAGTCTTGTCTTTACAATGTCAAGCAGAATTACTCATTGAGCAGTGCTTAGCATGTTATATGGGCTCCCTAGCCAATACTTCTACAGTTGCTGTGTTGTGCCTAAACACCAGTACTCGATTTTTACAAGCCACATGATCAGGTTTAACACGTTAATAGCCCCGATTTTTAGCACCAAATTTTCTGTGTTAGTTACTTATTGATATAACAAAATTCCTGACAAAAGCACATTCAGAAACATAGATTTTATTTTTGGCTTACAGTTTGAGGGTACAGTCCATTACAGCGGGGGAAGAATGGTAGCCTAAGAATGAGGCAGCTGGTCGTATTACATCAGCAGTAAGGAAACACTACTTACTCATCCTATTTTACTCTGTCAAATCCAAACCCATGGAATGGTGATTCACATTTAGAGCAGGTCTTTCTGTTTTATTTAATCTAATCCAGAAACTTCTCCACAGATATGTCCAGTAGGCTTTTTCATAGGAGGTTAACGGTCTTGTCAACTTGGCAATAAACATTGACAGGTGTGAGAATGAATTTTTACTTAGTTAAGATTTTTATTTAGTTAGATTTATTTCTACTGAGACCGAACAAAAGAAGATAATATTGAAAATTTAAAGAAAATGTACAGAAACGTAAGTCTTGAACTTAGACCTATGATACAGAGGTAGTGTGCTATCTCTGAATGTTTATCACAATAAATTAGAAGACCAGAGACAGAATCTCCCATTCTGTTCTGTGTAAATAGTATGGAGTTAGTTCATCTTATTCTTCTGCATCTCATTCCTATTTACACTGAATGTTTAAACAGTGGCTAATTTCATTTCATTTCAGTAGTTGAAATGCCATTTTGAATTGTTGGTTGAACTTTTTGAAATGATACTTAGAGGCGTGAAGTGGTTATAAAATATAAAGGAAGGAGAGGTATAATGAATGTCCTAATATGATATGCTTGACCACTAGTCAATATGAATAGCAAATTTATTATTTGTAAATTTTTCTAAGAAAAAAATCATTACTATTGATCTGAGCTTAACCAAATGAAGTGTACTAAAAATATCAAGTTTTATCTATAGAATTAACTGGAAAAAATCTATATCTATAAATGTATAACATGATTGGTAGCAAAATAGTAACCGGGTATATTATTTCTGGGCATCTATACATTACTGAATCTTCTTTATTTTTAATACATTTAGATGTTCTATAACACAAATTGCTAAACGGTCTTATTAATGAAAATCCCAGAACAAGGTATTGGGGTAAATTCTGAAAGATCGGAGAGACTGAACAATCCACAGCCAACATTACCTTGCCACCTTCTTAGCCGAGCCTGTTTCCTCAAACTGGAAGCCTCTGAGTCCTCATCTGAAGGATCTCAGCTGACCTGCTGCTAAAAGCCTAAAAGCTCACATTAGGTGTCATTTGTAGCTAAAATTCTTCTGTGTCCCTCCTGGTCTATAGCCACTCAGACCCAAGTAAATACACAGAGGCTTATATTAATTAAAACTGCTCAGCCATTAGCTCAGGCCTACCACTGACTAGCTCTTACACTTAAACTCAGCCCATTTCTGTTCATCTATATGTTGCCATGTGTTCTGTGGCTTTACCTGTGTGCCATTACATACTGTTCCTGACTCAGCCTTCCTCTTCCCAGAATTCTCCTTGTTTGCTTACCCCACCTATATTACCTGCCTGGCTCCTAGCCAGTCAGTGTTTTATTAAACCACTGTACAAAAGCATTATTTCACAGCATTTCCCCTTTTCTGTTTAAACAAAAGGAAAGTTTTAACTTTAGCATAGTAAAATTACATATATCAAGTAAGAATTACAGATATAGTATATAGTCCACTGTATTTTGTAAAATTAAAGAAAATATTCTATGTATCCTTTATTTGTGAGTCTAAAGTTTCATATCTAATTTGTCTTCTATAACCAAAGCAAATTATAACTATCTTCTTTTGTTCAGTCTCTGTTGAAATAAATCTAACTAAGTAAAAATTCATTCTCACCCCAGTCAGTGTTTATTGCCAATTACATCAAGACCTCAGAAGAATTTAGTATTACCTAACCAAGCAGGAAAAACATTGTAAGCAACTTTAAAAATCTAGAATGACAGAGACTGCCTGGACAGTCACCCAAAGTTCTTGTGCAAAATTGGGACATCCATTTCAGCCATATAGTCTCTCAGTCACTTCTCTTGGTGTCCTGTAGAATATCTGGTAGTTTTCTCTGCAAAGCAGGAACTTGAAGGACCGTTTTGCCAAGCAAAGTTCAGTGGTCACCTTCCTATGGGTCCTGCATTTCCAGTCGATACAACATTGTCTCAAGTAGTCCAAGCAAGAACAGTTTCTTGCCAAAAGGCTATTTTTGCCAAGAAGAAGAAAAACTCCATATGGAGTGTCTTTGACACCTATCTTTCTCTCCGAAGTAAATCAGTGCTGCCAGGAGCAGACATGTCTCATTGTCCAGAAAGTCTCAGTTTTTAAAACATTTTAAATACCATATTCTGTAGGTGTTTGAAGTGTTTGAATATTACCTACCTAACTGAAATATATCTATGTATACCTGGAAAACTTAACATGACTATAAATTTGACTATCATAGAAGACTAATTATTAATCTGTATTTCTTAATTATCCATTACAAATTAAATGTTACATAAATATAATACCTTAAACAAGAGTAGAAATATATATATATATATATATATATATATATATATATATATATATAATAACAACATCAACTTTAAATTTGTATCAATAAACTAAAATACATAGCAATGTAAAACATTTTTAAACAAGTTGTTACTCTATAAAAGTAGGTTCAATAATTTACTCTTTCATCCTATCATATCTATACTATCCCCTTTTATTCTTTAGAAAGAGACTCAATTTACAATCAACCCCTGTTAAATGAAAATAAACATTTATGAACAATATTATGGGAATTTGGGTATAGTGTCTCATACTACTTCCTGCTGATAAGAGGCAATAGTAATCTTATGGGGATCCTGAGGAAACTAAAAATCATGGTCAAGTTCTGACTGGAATAGTCTTAGTCCATGAGGCTGCATTGTCTGAGCCAGTTGCCTTGAAGCCATTCTGGATGTTGGAACATCTGAAGACATCTCAGGGGGTTTTTCTTGATTAAAACATATTAGCTTAGAAGAAATCCATAGGCTATCATCTTCTGTGAAAACAAAAGCAGACCCTCTTTTCCAAGGCATTATATCCTTAGACATAAATTTTGAAATTGATACCTTTAAAATATCCATATTGATTTAACTCAGCAGCTTTTACAATCAAATGTCTCTCTGAAGTTAAAAATCCCAAAGACAACACAATCCAGATTTTCTGTGTAATATCCACCTTTATTTACATGGCTTATTTTTTATTTTACCTTTACTATCCCTTTAAAGACTTAAAAAAAAACATATTTCATTATATAACTGTCTATATTCCTTTTCCTCTCTCTTCCAAGCCTACATAAATTTTTACATACACTGCAAACCATTTAAAGTCTTATTCTATCTGAATCTGCCTTATTGTGAATCTATTGCTTTAAATAGGAGCATAAATAGGACTGAAATGGCAGCTTTGGCTGCTGGCCCTGCCCACCTCAGCTTCCCAACATGGTAGAACTAAGTTCAAAAGCCAGCTCTGGGAACTCTGCTCACCACTGACTCTGGGAAGCAGTGGGTCTATGCTTCTATCCAGTAGGCTGTGGTGCAGAATTTTTTTTTTTTTTTTTTAGTAGCAAAAGCTATATCTACAATGCACCCTGTTACGAAGCTTGCAGAAACCTCTATGTAATTCATATGTAATTCAGTGGGAATTTGCTATGTTTAGCTCCAGCACACTTGCCTCGAACCCACCAGGGAGTAGCTCAGGCCACAGGTTGCAGCGTCTCACTGCCCACATGAGATATGAAGCAGGAACATGTTTTTAGCTCTGTTTAGAATTCATAATTAAGTATTCTCAGGTTTTAAGTGGAAACTCAAGCTATTGAGCCCCATTTGTATCTGAAGTTTTCCTGTGTCCCATCCGGTCCTCAGCTGCTCAGGCCCAAGTGGACACATAGAGGCTTATATTAATTAAAACTGCTTGGCCATTAGCTCAGGCTTCCTACTGACTAGCTCTTACACTTAAACTCAGCCTATTTTTGTTAATCTACATGTTGCCATGTTTTCTGTGGCTTTACCTGTGTGTCCTGGAAGGCAGGCTGGCATCTCCTGACTCAGCCTTCTTCTTCCCAGAATTCTCCTTGTCTGCTAATCTCGACTGTGGTGATAATCTAATTGTACTGAATTATTATTTTGATTGTATGTTAATAAATAAAGTTGTCTGGGAGTCAGAGCTATTAGAGCCATAGCAAGAGTGTGGCGGTGGTGGCACACGCCTTTAATCCCATAGATATCTGTGTGTTCAGGGTCAGAGCTATTAGAGCCATAGCAAGAGTGTGGCGGTGGTGGCACACGCCTTTAATCCCATAAGATCTCTGTGTGTTCAGGGATACAGCCAGCATTGGAGACATATGCCTTTAAGACCTAGGGGGCTGTACATTCAGACAGTGACGAGGCAGTCATGTGTTTGGGTTTACAACCAATGAGAAGGCAGAACAACATACTTTAAAAATACGAACCGACAGGAAGTAGGTCTCTTTTCACGAAGCTGGGACAGCAGGAGGAAGGGTGAGATTTTAGCTCTGAGCTCTGACCTCTTGGCTTTCTCTTTTACATTGTTTCTGTGTTTCTTATTTAATAAGACGGTTGGTTACATCTACATCTGGCGCCCAACGTGACAAGAATCCATTAAAAACTGCTTGGCTTGGCGGCAGGTCCGCTTTCCCGCAAGGGCAGCAGGCGGCGGCGGCGGCGGCGGCGGCGGCAGCGGCGGCACACGGCGGCCGGCGGCGATCGGCTTCTTAGTCCGAGCTGCTGGCGTCCTAGTCCGGGTAGCAACTTCTAGCCCGGGCCTAGGTCTGTGAGCAGCTTGCCTAAAGCCGGTGCTACAAACAACTCAGACCTGCCCTGCCGAACAGGGCGCTGCCTGTAAAGCCAATGCATGTGGTCGGAGCTTAAGGAAGCCAGACCCAAGCCTTGACTCGGCACAAGAGGGAACACGTGGCTGCATTTAAGCTTTAGCCGGCTACGCTTTCTTGTGCGTTCTCTCTTTCCTCTCTCTCTCTCTCTCTCTCTCTCTCTCTCTCTCTCTCTCTCTCTGGATTTACACCTGGGACACTAGGTGGCTGCTTTGAAAATCTCCTCGGATTTCTACTGTTCTACGCAGATTTGGTAAGTCATAATATATCAGATATTTTAAAGGAAACTATCTAAAAGAGAATTTTTTTCCACATTAAAAAACAAATGGGTTTTATGTGTACATTGGAAGAAAATTGGTTTTTGTTCGAAATTTTAGGCAGTCTGGCAATGGAACAACTATATAATATTAGTATTGGTGGAATTATGCACCTCATCACTATAATAATCCACATTTTAATATTTAAAAAGATAGTCAATTTAAGTGCCAGGATAACAGCGTTAGAAGAACTTGTTAAACCTGTAAAAATTCAGACAGAAGAAATTAACAGTGAAGTTGTTTCAAGTCGGGATCATAAGGTTGCAGAAAGAAAGCCTGTTTTCACACAGTCACCCTTAATTTATCCTGTAACAGTACAGCAGATGCCTGATCAAATGGCTACACAAAATACTTGGGCTCCAATTGAAATGTTGGATTTAAAAAGGTTTAAGGAGGCAATAGTATCTTATGGCATGCATTCCCCATATGTAAAGCAAATGTTAAACACTTGGTCAACATATAATAGGATAGTACCACAGGACTGGCGGGACCTCGCACAAGGTGTTCTGGAACCCAGCCAGAGACTTCAATTTCTGACTTGGTTTAAGGAGGAGGCTAAAAACATAGAAAAACAATGGAGGGATAAAGGAGTACAAGTTTGCCAGGATCAGCTTATGGGCGAAGGCCAATATGCTTCAGCACAAGCACAATGTTTATATGATGTCCAAACCCTAATTTTATGTCGAACGGCAGCCTTGAATGCATGGGACAAAGTTGAGGAACCAGGAAAAAAATCTGAGTCATTTACAAAGGTGAAGCAAGGCCCAAAAGAGTCTTTTACAGATTTTTTACAAAGACTGGCTTCAGCAGTAAAGAGAACGGTCTCGGATTCAGAAGCTGGTAAGGCAATAATTGAATCTTTGGCCTTTGAGAATGCGAATGCAGCATGCAAAAGAATAATCAGGCCAATAAGGGCAAGATCTGCACCTATGGAAGATTGGATTAGAGAAACAATTAATGTTGAAGCTGATGAGCATGATGATACATGGGTAGGAGAAGTAATTTCAAAAGGTTTGAGGAGTGTTAGATGTTTTGGATGTGGAAAGCAAGGACATTTGAAAAGGGACTGTAGACAGGTCATTTCCAGAAACAATGTTTCTTCAAGGAACAATGGCAACAGAATGCCCCTTCCTTCTGGAGTATGCAGAAGGTGTGGTAAGGGAAAACACTGGACCAACGAATGTAGATCAACAAAGGACAGACAGGGTAATCCTTTGCCTCAGTCTTCGGGAAACTCCCAGAGGGGCCTCAGGCAGGCCCCCAGTGCAAATCCAGTTCAAACCTTTCCGGCAGCCATAGAGGAAATGCCTGCTCTGGAGAGCGATTAAATAACCAAATGCCTATTGGAATAAATCATGCTGGTCAGAATGATGAAACAGAGAGAATAGAAAATTCAGGAGAAAACATAAAGAAAATTTTTTGGCAAACTTCTATTAATGAACAAAGACCAAAATTAACAATAAAAATAAATGGTGTTTTGTTGTCTGGTCTGGTAGACACAGGTGCGGACGTTACCATAATTGCACCAGAATTTTGGCATCCAACTTGGCCTCTTCAGGAGGTAAACGTTCAACTGTTAGGAATTGGGACATTATCTCAGGTGAAACAGAGTGCAAGATGGCTCGAATGTATAGGTCCAGAAGGACAGAGAGGAAAATTAAAACCATATGTGGCTAACATAACTATGAACCTGTGGGGTCGAGACTTGTTGCAACAATGGAATACTCAGATTAACATCCCTCCAATCTCAGAAACAAATCATAAACTAGCACATGTTACTGAGAGAAATATTAGAAGATATTGTTCTAATGAGTGGTCACCAGCCATCCATATTATACAAGAATAGGGCACAATAACTGATGATCTTCCAAAGACACCAACAGCTCTACCTTTAAAATGGTTAACAGACAAGCCTGTATGGGTCCAGCAATGGCCTTTAACAACAGAGAAACTCCAGGCTTTAGAAGAGCTGGTAGAAGAACAGTTAAATGCTCAGCATATTGAAGAATCAACCAGCCCTTGGAATTCTCCTGTATTTGTTATTAAAAAGAAATCTGGTAAATGGAGAATGGTAACAGACCTTAGGGCAATTAACAAAGTAATTCAGCCAATGGGTTCTCTACAATCTGGGATGCCTTTGCCTACTCTGTTACCAAAAGGATGGCCTCTCATAGTTATTGATTTAAAAGACTGTTTCTTTTCAATACCCTTACAAGAAAAAGACAGAGAAAGATTTGCTTTTACAGTGCCTACTTATAATAATTCTCAACCGGTTAAAAGATTTCAATGGAGGGTCCTCCCACAGGGAATGTTGAATAGCCCAACTCTGTGCCAATATTTTGTACAACAGCCATTGGAAGTGATACGTAAAAAATTTCCTAAATCTATAATTTATCATTATATGGACGATATTTTACTAGCTGACTCAAATGCAGATACTTTAGAAATAATGTTTGAAGAAGTAAAGAAAATTTTGCCTCGCTGGGGATTACAAATTTCTCCTGAAAAGATACAAAGAGGAGATTCTATTAATTATTTAGGATATAAAATAGAGCTACAAAAAATTAGACCCCAAAAGGTGCAAATTCGGAGAGATAGACTACAGACTCTTAATGACTTTCAAAGATTATTTGGAGATATTTCTCATCTACGAACTATTGTTGGGGTAAAAAATGATGAACTGACTAATTTGTTCAAAACCTTAGAAGGTGACAAGGACTTAAATAGTCCAAGAGAATTATCACCTGAAGCTGAGAAAGAATTAGCCTTGGTAGAAAAGAAAGTGCATGAAGGACACGTGAATCGTATTGATCCAAAGCTGGATTGCATTTTGGTTATCTTACCTTCTAGGCGTTCTCCTACTGGAATATTAATGCAGAGGGAAGATATTATATTGGAATGGATATTTTTACCAAATAAACCAAATAAAAAATTAAAAACTTATGTGGAAAAAATCTCTGACTTGATTTACAAAGGAAAATTGAGACTTCGTCAATTAGCAGGCATAGACCCAGCAGAAATTGTCGTACCATTAACTAAGGAGGACATTGAAAAATTATGGACGGAAAGTGAACCTTGGCAAAGAGCTTGCAGTAATTTTTTGGGAGAAATTAACAGCAAATATCCCAAAAGCAATAGAATTGATCTTATAAAGAGAGCTGAATGGATCTTGCCTCGAATTGTACGGCAAAAACCCATATCTGGAGTTCGTACATTTTATACAGATGCCAACAAAGAAGGAAAGGCAGGTTACAAATCAGAAAATTTAAGTAAAGTGGTTCAAAGTCCGTATAATTCAGTGCAAAAATCAGAATTGTATGCTATTCTGTTGGTATTAATGGATTTTTCAGAACCTCTCAACATAGTAACTGACTCTCAGTATGCTGAAAGAGTGGTGTTACATATTGAGACTGCAGAATTTATCCCTGATGCTTCAGAATTAACTTCACTATTTATTCAATTACAAGATACAATCAGGAAAAGGAATCATCCTTTATATATAACTCACATTCGATCCCATACTGGTCTGCCAGGCCCTCTAGCACAAGGCAATGAAGAGATTGATAAATTATTGATAGGAAATGTGCTGGAGGCCTCAGAATTTCATAAAAAACATCACGTTAATAGTAAAGGTTTAAAAAAGGATTTTTCCATAACCTGGCAACAAGCCAAAGAAATAATAAAGAAATGTCCTACTTGTTCCTTCTACAATCAGACGCCATTACCAGCAGGATGTAACCCAAAGGGTATTCAGAGAAATGAAATCTGGCAGATGGACGTGTTTCACTTTGCAGAATTTGGAAAATTGAAATATGTACACCACACTATCGATACTTATTCAGGATTTCAATGGGCAACTGCTTTGAGTTCTGAAAAAGCTGATTCTGTAATCACTCATTTGCTAGAAGTTATGGCCATCATGGGTATACCTGCACAAATCAAAACTGACAATGCTCCATCATATGTCTCTGTTAAAATGAAACAGTCTTTTGCTTATTACAATATAAAGCATATTACAGGCATACCACATAATCCTACAGGTCAAGCAGTTATAGAAAGATCAAACAGAACTCTAAAGGATATGCTAAATAAACAGAAATGGGTAACAAAAACCCCCAGAAATAGACTGCATAATGCTCTTCTAACTTTGAATTTTCTGAATGCCAATGAGAAAGGAACAACAGCTGCAGAGAGACATTGGATAATAGAAAAAACTACAGAATTAAATCAGCCTATATACTTTAAGGATGTGCTGACCTCAGAATGGAAACCAGGGTATGTATTACATTGGGGACGTGGTTTTGCTTTTGTTTCTACAGGAGAAGATAAGCTGTGGGTACCATCAAAATTGATAAAGGTTCGATTTGAACAAGAGAGACCTCTTAATTAGAGGAGGTGATAGTTCATCAACCAGCATGAACATCCAATTTAAACTAACTTGTATCAATAAAACATGCCTTTTCATTTCATCAGATAATAACTTGCCAAAAAGGAACATCCCCAAAATTAGTCTTGGGGAAAGGTTTTTGTTTTTGTCTTTTAGGAGAATGAAGGTTAAGGAATCTGAAGAACACTGGACAAATGAGACAACTGAAGAAAAGGGACAAATCATCTATCCCAAGAAACAGAGTGAAACGGTGTATGGGTATATATTATCTAAAAAAATTTTATGTCTTCCTAAATGTTTGTTTCTGCTTTTCTCTAAAGATTTAACACTCTTGGTTTTCTAATAGTCCCAGTTCAATTAAAATTTAAAGCTGACTTTGGAGTTGGAGAATGGCTCTCTCCTTCTTTAAAATCAAGCATGTTGTTAAAAGGAAAATGCAAACTCCTTGTATCATGCCAGAATAAGAGCCATCTTCTGCTATGGTACAAGACAAAAGCAAAATTAATTAAGGGACTATTCTATTACTAATCTCAACTCTTTGATTCTATTCTGATTCTTTAAACTTTTCTCAAAGTATAAATTTTATATCAAAATTTACAAGATTAATATATATATATATATACATTTTAAACTTTGTTAAGATATGAATGGTCACATAGAGTACTAACTAATTCTAGAAAAAAGGCTAGCTGCATATATATGTTTTTGTGTTCGAGTCTCTTATCAGTTTTCTGCAGGAAATCATGGCCAGGCCTAACATCAACTGAAGTCTCCAGAAAGAAGATGGGGCCCCACAACAACAACAATTCCACGTGGACAATAATAATATCATTAAGCTGACAAACATCATCCATAGATCAGCTTTGAACTACAAGGTGCTCAGAGCAAATTTGAGATGACTAGCTGAGATGATCCAGTCTCAAAGACTACTTGAATAAGGACTTGAGATAAACCCTCAACTTTGGCATTATACACAGACTGGATAATGAAGGATATAGTTACCTCTCCTAGAATTTGACAATTAACCTAAAATTTTTCTTTCAGGATAAAGAAAACTTCGCCCATACCCAGCAGGAAGCAATTTTAAGAATACGACGCCCACATTCCCAAAGAGGTGGTGTGGGGCAGGTGGTTTTTTGGTCTTTTTAATGGGTTTTGGGTCTGGGATAATTTTCAGTATTTAGGGGGGTTGGTTACAAGTTATTGTCAAGGGTTAGGAAAAAGGCTAAGCAAAGGAGATTAGATTTAAGGTTCTTGTTTAAAAAAAAAAAAGAAAAAGAAAGAAAAGAAAAAGACAATTACTAATTTTAAATACTTTACATTGGATTGGATTGTTTTATATTGTATACAAATTTGAAATTGACATTGTTAGAAAATGCTATATGTATATTTCTAATTGTATTTATACCATTCATTTAACAATGTAATGCAAATTTCTGATCCTTGAATGTTATTATTATCAACTATTAGGATATAAAGAAATGAAAGTTAGTAGTTAGACATTACAATAGAACTTGTAGTCATATTAGATATGTTTTAAAAATTGAGCAGAGATGTTTTAGACAGGTCATCTTCAAACCCTTCAGAGATCTACAGAATATGGCATTTAAAATGTTTTAATAACTTAGAAAATTTTTCTTTTTTGAGACATGTCGGCTCCTGGCAGTACCAATCTACTTTAGAGAAAATATGGGCATTGAAGAAACTGCATATGGAGTCAACTTTCATTCTGGCAAAAGTTAGCCACTGGACAACAAAGTATCCTCGAATCAACAGGACAAAATGGACAGACAGATCACGAAACAAGGGACTACTGATTCTTGCCAAAACAAGTGTGGTTATGGCTTTATCAAAAAGCATCTTCTGAGGCCAGGACAATATGGCCCCATCCCTGAAGTGGCCTTCGCATCCGGAAAAGGTACGGTGCCCTTTACTTCGAAGGCAGCTTAACAGGCAGAGGGCCGATGGATTCTGTTGTACAATGGAACAGCAGCTGAAAGCTCATGCCTCTCAAAAGTAGACTGGCATTTAATAGAGGGATGTGGAGAAGAAGGGGATGCTGAGATGAAGCCATATATACACAGCCAAGAAGAATGGACAGCTGAATTAAAAAACTGTCAACAATTTCCAGAATTTAAAATCCTGAATCATGACAGGACACTAGTGGAATTCAGGTGTTTCTGGTACGTGGACTGCTCTCACCCAATGTGAGGTTGAACTGTTGACCTTGTGTACATCCTACTTCACAAATGAGTCTGTCAGATACACTAAGCCTATAGGCTGAAGATGATGCCCCAACACTGCGGAGAAACCTCAGGTGACTGCCCAGGCAGCTGGCTGTTTCTGTCAACTCACAAAATTTTTTTGGAAGTTGCTTGCATGCACTTCTTGTTTTTATTTTTGTTAGCTAATATTATTCCCTTCTTGGGTCTCTGAGGGAGTTGAAGATTAGTTAGTTATGGTTGAAGATTAGTTAGTTATAGTTGAAAATTAATTAGGATAGAAAGTGCATTAGATACATCTTGGATTTACCAAAATAGGATAGATAATGGAATTATTTTCTCTGATTTGTCAAATACCTGTTTAGGTATTTATTACTTGTATATATTGTATATAGTTATTGTACTTTTGTATATAGTTTTTCTTTTGTTAGTTATAACCTTTTGCTTTCTTTTTATTAAAATAGAAAAGGGGAAATGTGGTGATAATCTAATTGTACTGAATTATTATTTTGATTGTATGTTAATAAATAAAGTTGTCTGGGAGTCAGAGCTATTAGAGCCATAGCAAGAGTGTGGCGGTGGTGGCACACGCCTTTAATCCCATAGATATCTGTGTGTTCAGGGTCAGAGCTATTAGAGCCATAGCAAGAGTGTGGCGGTGGTGGCACACGCCTTTAATCCCATAAGATCTCTGTGTGTTCAGGGATACAGCCAGCATTGGAGACATATGCCTTTAAGACCTAGGGGGCTGTACATTCAGACAGTGACGAGGCAGTCATGTGTTTGGGTTTACAACCAATGAGAAGGCAGAACAACATACTTTAAAAATACGAACCGACAGGAAGTAGGTCTCTTTTCACGAAGCTGGGACAGCAGGAGGAAGGGTGAGATTTTAGCTCTGAGCTCTGACCTCTTGGCTTTCTCTTTTACATTGTTTCTGTGTTTCTTATTTAATAAGACGGTTGGTTACATCTACACTCGACTATACTTCCTTCCTGGCTACTGGCCAATCAGTGGTTTATTAAACCAGTGTACAAAAGCATTATTTCATAGCACCTCTGGTTCCTGGTCCTCATGCCTTATATACCTTTCTGCTTCTTAACATCACTTCCTGGAATTAAATGCATGTGTCACCAAGCCTGGCTATTTCCAGTGGCCTTGAACTCACAGAGATCTGGATGGATCCCAAGCGATAGGATTAAAAGTGTGTGTGCCATCATTTTCTGTCCTTTATGTCTATCTAGTGGCTGTTCTGTTTTCGGACCCCAGATAAGTTTATTAGGGTACACAATATATTGGGGGACACAATATCACCACAAAGTTCTTTTCCTCCTAATCATTATTTTATTCTGTTAAAACTGTAGTCTGCATATGTGCTCTATAAAACATATTTGTTCTGCCAAATAATTAAGATTCTAGGCTTGGAGGCTACACTCAGTTGCAATTGTATGAAGTGCCACTGAGCTGTGAAAGCTGCCATGGAAAGAATGTAAAGGATATGGGCTTCACTTCAACTTTTTTAAACAGACAGGTTGAATTTTGCCTACTGGCTGCAGTCTGCCAATCTTTAGTTTACATAGATAGGATATATTCAAGAAGAAGAAATCAGATGTGCTATTTTCTTCTGGTTTGTTTCTGATTTTTATACATATCACAAACATAGTACTTATCAATTACTTTTTTAGTACTGGTTATTATTCTGATTACCATGATCAAATATTTGTGATCAACTAAAGGGAGGAAGGAAGGACTTATTTTGGATAGTAGTATAAGGAGACGCTGTCTATCACTCTGGGAGAAGACATGATATGAGTGTGGATAGCTAAGCTATTGTGTCCACTGCCAAGAAGCTGACAAATGAATGCTCGTATTCAGCTCATTTTCTCCTTTTTATTTAGTATAAGACCTCATCCACCTGGATGATGCCACCCATACTCACAGCTGGTCTTCTGTACTCAGTTTAAATGCAGTGGTTTTTAATTCCATCAAGTTGACACTGAAGATCGGCCATCAGGTATCATGCTATGTAGTATAGGTTAACAGAAACACTGTGTGTGCTTTTAGTGCTTATACTTAAGTTCCATGCTAAGTCTTTCAAAAATAGATTAAACTTAGATTATTTTTATTTACATATGAGGAATCTCATTAAAATGAGGCTAGCTTGTTTGAGTAAAGCCACATAACTCAGGGACAGAGTTGGAATATGAAAATAAATCCTTCCTTGGTAAACAAGATAGCTACATGGCTAAATACTTATACCCACCCACTTGACAACCTGAGTTTTATTCCCAAGACACACATGGTAACAAGATAGAACCAATTACCTCACATGGTCCTGTAAAACACACACACACACACACACACACACACACACACACACACACACACACACACACACACACTGTAATTTTTCAGAATTAAAAAAAAAAGAACGGGGCATCCTTCTATCATATAATACTTCTTGGTGTAAACAAACCTCTGTGGTTTTAGATTTATCAGATCCTCAACAGAATGAGTTATATGTCAAATATAGCATTCTCTGATACTCTTTGTCCGCACAATGGTCTCTCTCTTTCAGATGGTGACAGTGCCAAGCTTTTGAAAGGCGACCTGCTGCCTCTTCCATTATGGAGTGGTAGAACAGGTAAGTGTAATCAGTTCAGACCCTCACACAATATCATTGTCTGTATATCCCAGGATTTGGGGAGCATTCAGGATTCTATGCTAGTATTTTTGCTCCTGATGGATTATGTAGGGTCACCAGAAAAAAAAAAGTGTTAGCTAATGATGTAGAACTTTGCATTTATTTTAGTTTTCTGTTGCTTTAGGCTGTTTCAGCTGTCCTGTCCTGTTTTTGCTATTATTCATTTCCTAGAGACAGAGTAAAATACATTTCTTTGTTCTCTCCTCATTATAGAAAGACAGGAAAAAAAAACAGAAATAGAAATCACACTATTTTGGACTTTTGTCTGTGGGATTTATAACTGAGTAAGGATAGCACAAGATATGCCAGGCAAGATCTTATTGTTCTTTTTGTGCTTGATAAAACGAAGTGCTATAACCTCTGTTGTCAGGGATGTGGCCATTTCTAGGCATTTTTCTCTCCTTGCTGTTGTGCTTTCTCCTGGGAGAACAAAGTCATCACACAGTTCACTACATAGTATCCTTTGTCAAAGCAAAAGAACATTATTAAGGATTCATCCATCCAGGGACCCTCTTATTTGGGCCATCTGTCTCTGTGCTTTCTTAGGGGAATACAAAAAGAACTTTTCCCTCTGTTTTCTCTCATTTAGTGGTTTATGAGATAGCGTGTTAAGCCATATTTTAAGAATTTGAACAAGCAGAAATGTTGCCACTCTGACCATGCTGGCTGTCCATACTGTGCTGCCATTCCAGATGGAGAAATCACATACCGTTTTTCACTATAATGATATTAAGGGGGAACTATCTTCATATTGCTGCTCTCAAGGCCAATTTTGCTCTGTATTACTGTTCTTAATTCAAGGATGTGATGTCAGCATTGATGTACACAGAAACCTAACCTGCCTGGTAGAGAGTCACTGAAAATTAGATGCTGTGCAATTACCCCTCACATGGCCAATAGCATGTAGAGAGGAGGTGGGACACCCTGCTTCCTGCCTAATACATGGAGGCAAAGGGAAAGGAGTGAGAAACTCCAGTTCTTAATTAGTTTCAGGAAGACTTAAATCGTTAAATGTTTTCTCTTTGAAAGCACAAGCATTAGTGATTCCTACT
This sequence comes from Peromyscus maniculatus bairdii, assembly GCF_049852395.1. Lineage (NCBI taxonomy): Eukaryota > Metazoa > Chordata > Mammalia > Rodentia > Cricetidae > Peromyscus > Peromyscus maniculatus. Next base: position 52,045,184 of record NC_134861.1, read on the forward strand.
TTATTAAAGAATACAAAAGTGATTGATTGAAATACTTTTGAACCAAATTCATAAATATTCATGATGTGTGATAAAATGATGCTCATTGATTCCTCACATATTGAAATTACCATGGATATGAGAAATAGAAATCTCAGACCATGAGCTAATGGAATCATTCTCCTCTGGTTTTCAGAAATGTACCTACCATTGCTCTATTGCTTTCTAGAACCATGTAAAGGCTGATCACTCAGATGATACCAAAAGTGAATTATTTTTAAAATTGCTCTCACTAAGGAATTCTTCTGTAATTAATATCTCTTATTGGCATTCTTTATAATTAAGTGTTTCATGTTTATATTTAGCAGAGAGTATTAGCGAGATATGATGTGTAAAGTACTGTGATAGACCCCAAAGAAGCATAAGAATAAAATAGAACTTATTCCTGCAATCACGGAACTTACAGTTTACGCATGAATGTAACACTGAAATACTGTAGTGTTATTCTCACTTGACACTTTCCACAGATATGTACTAAGCTAAGTTTCTTCTAATAACTGTGAAGAAGCAATTGGAACAAAGAAAGAGGAGCATAAGGTGCAGAAAAATATATAAACACCTAAGTAAATGGATATTTAAAATTCAAAAGCTGCTATTCTCTTTCAAAGATAATACCTAATGATCGAATATCTGCTGTATGCTAATACTCTGTTCAGTCTTAGAAATATTGCATAAACTAGATGGATATGATTTCTCTTCTGCGGAGATAGACTATGGGACTGGAAATGTGACAAGAGCAATGCATGTTTTATGCTTTTTTGGAATTCAAGAAAATTATTGTATAAATAGCTTCAGATTTAGGAACAAAAAAATGATGTCAATCAGGCAAAAAAGGTGGAATTATGAACTTGAGCCAGTTTCTAGATGGCAACTCAGCACTTAGATGTCCAAGAGAAACAAATTTTTTTGTGGAAGGGTCTATAGAAAATCATAGGATAGGACTGAGACTTGGAGTCATAGATGTAGCTTGCGATACTGAGACCAGAGAGACAGTGTGAGATTTGTGGGTTTATAAATATCGTTATAAGACATATCAATCTGGTTGATCTTCATTTTGAAAGCTTTTGGCACAGCACATTTTTAATCAGATCATGCAAAAGTATAATAGGACTTCTCAGGATGACCACCCAGTCATTTCAGGCTCTCCCTTGACACTGAGCAACTATATTGAGCATAGCCTTAAATGGCCACTTAAGCTCCATGTTTCTGAAAATTTATAGATCGAATTATATTGAGTCACACTTTTTAAAGTTATTTGTTTTATTTTTCATGATTATAATATTATATCATTTCCCCCTTTCTTTTTCTAGATCCACAGTCTTCCATATAGCCCTGCTTACTCACTTTCAATTTCATAACATATTTTACATTAATTATTATTATATAATATTGTATATATATATTTATTAATACACAAATATAATATGCTCAGTCTGATTAATGTTACTTGTTTGTATGTTTTCAGGACTGACCATTTAGTAATAAATAACTAATTGGTGTGCTCTTTCCTGGAGAAGACTCTTCTCCCATTCTCATCCAGGAAACCTGGCCAACTACCCAGGGGTAATGAAGTCATGGATCTTGGAGGAGAACCTACACCATTATTTACTAAATCAGGACAGTCCCTAACTACATTCTAAATATTTTTCCTTGTACTCAGAGATAAGTGTAGTTCTCACCCCTCATCTAGGAAGCTCCTTTTACAACATTTGGAGACCACTATAGAAAACCAAAACCCTTTAAAATGCAGAGCCATCGTGTCATTTTGATTTGTAGCTGCTGTATGCAGTAGTTGGTTCCCCTGAATCTGTCAGAGGAGTGACTCATTGACTTGTGTATCAATAACCAGAGGTAAGCTATGCTATTGCATCACAAGACAGCCAGAGCAATAATTTACTGTGCCTGAGCATGATAAAGTAATCCTAATAGTGAATTTTCTGAAATACTGTGTTTGTTTAAATGCTATATTTTTACCAGTATTTGTAGATTCAGTTCTCCTCTGAATAAGTTCCTGTCAGTTTCCCTTACTACTAAAGGAAATACAAATAAAATTGTGAAGTATTTGTCATTCAAGATGACATCCTTCACAATCCAAACTGGCTTACCTTATCTCTTATTTGTAGTGACTATAAATAAAACCTAGAATTATCATTGGCACACATATTCAGAACTAATTATAGCTGAAATTTATATGACTGACCTATAATCTTTCCAGACTATAATTTAATTTCCCTGTATTAAGGTACTGATTCTTTCTCATTATTTTATTATTACCATTTGGAATCAATCTAGCATCACACACACACACACACACACACACACACACACACACACACACATAATATATGTATTATATATATATATATATATATATATATATATATATATATATATATATATAATAGTTATTGGAAGGAAAAAGACTCAGTCAAAGGTATGATTGACTCTAACTGGTTTAGGTCAAATCTGCAAGAACAAGTAAATCCCAATTTTATGGTAAACTTTGAAGGGAGGAGAAAATTAAAATCTTGTTTGAGGTCTGATATGCCCCTGATCTTGCCACAGTACATAGCTAAAATCAACTTAAGGTGTATACTGATTGGAAAACAGGATGGTCTTCCATCTATGGGAGATCTGATTTGTCCCTGCCAAGTTCTGTAATACAATCAGAATTCCCAGGTCTCCCTGCTCAATGATTAAGTTTGACTATGTCAGCATATGAACATTCACATAGGTCTTTCTCAGTCGATAAAATAAAATAAAAAAAAAAAACCTAAGCTCTGTATTCAATTGATGACTTTGTTTAATATAATTCTTTCTATACTACACTATATCACTATAGGTGATTGTCATATGTTATTATATGCATTTGGGGTGCAAAAGAGATTGGAGAACTGAGAACCATTCCTTGAGAGAGACCTGTAACTGAGAGTTTTTTTCTACTACATGAAGCACTATAAAAGACCTTGTTAAACTAACCTCAATCATGATTTTTGATGTTGTTATTAGAAATATATTCATTTTAGATGAAGCATGCTTGAAACATTCCAGGCATTAAACACAATTCATGCTATGTATTGTATTATGGATCACAAACTACACTTTGACCTTGATGAGTTCACCATACATTGGTGTGGCTCCCTCCAAGACAGCTCACACTATGACTAGGGCCTGAAATGGATTTGCCAGTCCTTTTGAAAACCATCACTTTTGTTTTATTCTTTTTTTTTTGTTTGTTTTTCAAGACAGGGTTTCTTTGTGTAGCTTTGCACCTTTCCTGGAACTCAGTTGGTAGCCCAGGCTAGCCTCTGTTTTATTCTTTTTTACTGTGTATGAGACATTTCCTTTAGTGTGAAAAGCAGTTTTTAGAGGAAGTTTATGACTCTTTAAGGATTACCACTAACATAAGATTTCTTGTCCAATTGGCACTTACTTACTCCCCTTTAAGAATTTCTCTCAGCATCAGATTCTTTTCTTTTCATCCAATTACCACTTTTCCTTGCCATCTTCACTCTGTCAGCAGTCATCATTAAAGTAGGGAAGTGATAATAGAAAGGTAATATCTAACCAGCCCACTGCACCCTTCAAAAGAAGAAACACAGAAGACATGCCTTTGCATTATGTTGGCTCTCAATATCCTGCTACATTTGGCTTTGAATTCAATAGACAATAATAGCAATCACAACAGGAGCACAGACACAGAGCGTAGCTCTTACATAAGATTATGGCTTTAGTATCTAATATGTAATTAGTTACCCATTTTTCTCTTAGTTATTATAAGCAATGAACTTCCTTATTCAGACATTCAAATGCTATTTGTTATATTCAATAATAAAGTGAATTAATGAAAAACAACTTTTTTAAAACTATTATGGATGCAAATCAAGGACGCTTTAAGTTGTTTTTATGGTTCCATGCAACAATATGGTAAACACCACAGGAAGGCTACAAGGTCTTTCTTATATCTCTTAGATGAAGGTCACAATTTATACATATCCAAAATATACATTGTTAGCTTCCATCATATGTGTGAAAATGCAGGTTTAGAGATATTAATTACCTTGTCTCAGAAGATGCAATAAGTGTTAGATAATTTTGAGTAGCTGTAACCAAAATACCTGAGTACAGTTTCAAGCTGGAACAATTAGTTTAAATCCACAATGGCCACAAAATCCTGTAGTGGGTATGGTAAATCAGTTCATATATGACATGAAGCATCAAGTAGTAAAAGGAGTGAGTCTGTTATAGCTTCAAATGCAGGACCCCAGTAATCTACTTTCCCTTGCTAAGACCTACTTTCCAAAATATCATCACCAACTGGTGACAGATATTCAGTGTATGAGCTTGTGGGTGACATTGTTATTCAAATTGAGCTTCCTGAGTTGAAGATAGGTACATTTACCCCCATCACATCCTTTTTTTGTTTTTTTTGTTTTTTTGTTTTTTTGAGACAGGGTTTCTCTGTGTAGCTTTGCGCCTTTCCTGGGACTCGCTTTGTAGCCCAGGCTGGCCTTGAACTCACAGAGATCCACCTGGCTCTGCCTCCCGAGTGCTGGGACTAAAGGCGTGTGCCACCACCGCCCGGCCAATGTGTAGTCCAGGCTGGCCTCGAACTCAAGATCCTCCTGCCTCTGCCTCCTTCAGCAAATCCTACCGGTGCGCGCCACCACAACTGGCCACATCCTTTTAAAACAGAAGAAACATCTCAGAAATGAAGGAAAAACTT